>NC_139830.1:9197670-9885170 GCF_963691815.1 Echiichthys vipera | reverse complement strand
CTATATGATTATATTCTATACATGACTGTAGAGTCTATATGATTATATTCTATACATGACTGTAGAGTCTATATGATTATATTCTATACATGACTGTAGAGTCTATATGATTATATTCTATACATGTCTATATGATTATATTCTATACATGACTGTAGAGTCTATATGATTATATTCTATACATGACTGTAGAGTCTATATGATTATATTCTATACATGACTGTAGAGTCTATATGATTATATTCTATACATGACTGTAGAGTCTATATGATTATATTCTATACATGTCTATATGATTATATTCTATACATGACTGTAGAGTCTATATGATTATATTCTATACATGACTGTAGAGTCCATATGATTATATTCTATACATGACTGTAGAGTCTATATGATTATATTCTATACATGACTGTAGAGTCTATATGATTATATTCTATACATGACTGTAGAGTCCATATGATTATATTCTATACATGACTGTAGAGTCTATATGATTATATTCTATACATGACTGTAGAGTCTATATGATTATATTCTATACATGACTGTAGAGTCTATATGATTATATTCTATACATGACTGTAGAGTCTATATGATTATATTCTATACATGACTGTAGAGTCTATATGATTATATTCTATACATGACTGTAGAGTCTATATGATTATATTCTATACATGACTGTAGAGTCTATATGATTATATTCTATACATGACTTTAGAGCCTATAGTGTTCGCTAAAAGTATATTTCCAACTATTCTTTTCTGCCCCTTGCCCATCCCATATTTTGCTGGTGTGGTGTGCCCCGTCATAGCTTTTGACCGCAGCTGTCGCTTTAAGAGACCTGTGCGTTAAACCCTGCGGTAGGAAACTGTCCAAATGTGTTCATGAATGTTAGATATCTCATCTCAAAGAAACGATTCCGTTCACATTACCACCTCGTACGTGTTCAAGTCGGGGTGCCGTGCTTTTTATGGGGTGATTTAAAGGAACTTCGCTGCGGTGCAGAGGACAGGACATAGATGCAGCACAGATGCTGCTGCTCCTGCTGCTGCTGCCAGTCTGCTGGCTCCCTAATGTAAGTATCTCTCTCTCTCTCTCTCTCTCTCTCTCTCTCTCTCTCTCTCTCTCTCTCTCTCTCTCTCTCTCTCTCTCTCTCTCTCTCTCTCTCTCTCCAATGCGGCATTAAGATGTAAGCTACTGAGGTGAGAAGGCACGAGGAGATGTGCTATAACAATAAGGATAGTTAAGGCTGCAAAACTATGAATGATCTCAATTGGAAATAAATGAGACTTGAGAGAACACCAGTTATTTAATAGCACACCCTGGGGCGGCTGAAATCGTATACTCTGGTAAGTTTGACCTATTCTTGCATTTGCCAACTGGGTCTAACTGTATTTTTGTTTTTGGAAAGGACGGTGTTCAGCAGATGGAGTGCGTTTGGTAAACCTAACATGTGATCATTGAGCAGTTTATATTTTAAGGTGCTGGGAGTCCTTGACTTTGAGGTGATGATGTCACTTTTCCATGCAAGCCTGCTGGTTTTGTCAAAATAAAAACAAAACATTGCACTACACTGAACTGAGGGATGTTGTAGCTTTGCACCGTGCTTTAGATGTCAAGGTGATAATGGAAATAAAAGGTTGTGTGACTTGATTTATCGTCTAATACAGTGTGAACATGGTTTAATCTGTCAGACCCCGAGCCTTAACAAAATCAGCTAAATGGGGACAGGCCTGGTTCTCGTTTACAAAGTTGATGTGCGCATCTTGGACTGCAGTGTGCTGGCGTCTGGTCCCTTTGGTTCCTGACTACAAGTCCCAGAATCCATCGACAAGTTCCGCTCAGTCTAATCAAAGTAATGCAGCTGCAATCAGTCACTAGGGATACTGTTTAAAAAGTCCCAACCATCTATGCAGAGCGAGGGTGAAGGTGTGATATGATGCTGTTGGTTATATATAATGGTATGGATATATGGTAGGCCTAAGTGCAGGCTGAACCTCCTGAATTAACCTATTACATTAAGATAAAACTGGGCACCATGCCAGGTATGACTGAAACTACTAGAGTGCCAGCACCAGGTTCAGTTGTAATCAATCAAAAATGAATAAATGTAGTCCAATCAATGAATTAGTTTATTATGAGGAAGTAATAACTGACATATTTTAAATGGGATTTGTAAAATTAACCCTTCAAGTGTTTTAAAACTCTATTCACACGTGTCTGTCTGCAATAATCCATATCACTGTTATCTTTTATTCTGCTTTGCATTACATTTTTTGCTTTGATTTAAAATGTGTAAAAGCTTCAATGGCCAGATGCCAGAGAGGCCACTGGAGTGCTGATTGGACAATAAGAACCACTTATAAATGATATTAATCTCTACAGCCCATATATTTCCCTCAAGAGAGGCAGCTGGGAAGACGCCTCCAAATTAATACTAATATGGCTCCATGTGTGCTGGATGTATGAATAGGACTCTGTTTGCTAATAGAGGACTTGGTTTTAAAGTAGATAATTGTGGATTGTGCTTGAAAGAACCTGGAAATATTGAGCTTTTTTTCATGCACAGTTACATTTGTACATACAGCTGCTAAAGTATCGGTTCAGATTCATATGGATGGTCTCCTGAGTAAGGTGTCAGACATGATTAATATCATAATAATTATTATTGGTAAGTATCATATTCATGAATGCAAATGGAAAATAGTGAACCTTTGTTTCATGAATGAACGTAAAATCTAAGACTATGGAGTCTTATCGTAATTTAAGTTATATGATATCAAATATCCTTAATTTTAAACTACAACCTTTCCTTGCTGTTAAATTTAAGGCTATAAGGCTATTTTTCAGATAATATGCACATTGTTTGAACAGATGGTTTCAATTCCACCCAAGCCTTGGAAGTACTCCAACATGCCAGTCAATCACTGATCAATAGTTTTACTTCCGCAACACTGGGCGAGTAGAAAAGGACAGAGTGAGAGCTCTTTGATTATTCATAGTCTTCTGCAGACGTGTGAATAAATTAAAGATAAACTCACACCATGTGTACACTGTATTAAAACTTAGTGAGTAGCATTATGCAACATTTATAGTGACCATTTCATAGTTGTAAACATAAATATTCTGATTGTGCCCTAGTTTATTTCCTGTTTCCTGTGTGGGAATTACATCAACTGATAGGAAGTTGTCAAGGACCCAGGCTGTTATGTCAAGCGGTTTTAACATTTAACTGACTCACACTCCTGTCTGTAATTACATTTTAGATACCCATAATACCATTTCTCCTAGTCAAAACTGAATTCTTATAAATCAGAATGATAATTTCAGATATCCAGAATGACATTCTTATGAGAAATTACATCACTTTTGCCATTCATATATTTGGCTTTCAATTATATTTTAGATATCTATGACTATTCTGGATATCTGTAATGTCATTCTTACTAGTAGGCTAAAATTGCAGTTGTACATATCCATAATGCCATTTTTACTAGCCAGCATGAATTTTGAATAGTCAAAATTACATTATAGATTTTTGAAATGGTTTTTAATTTGGGATATGTGAAATTAAAATTATGAGTAGTAGCAATTGGATTGTAGATATCTGAAATGGGAGTTCTTCCGATTATGAATAACATTACAGATATCCAGATTGTTCATTCTAGTTTTTTCAAAATGTAATTATGGATATCTAGAATTAAAAGCCCAATACGCATGAATGGCAAACGTGACGTCATTTGTACTAGTTTGAATAATGTTGTGGATATCTTAAATTATCATTCTGAATAGTAAGAATTACATTTTGACTAGGAAAAATGGTATTGTGAATATCCAAAATTACAGATAGGAGTGTGATTTGATTAAATGTTAAAACCGTTGCCTAGCAATGGAATTCCACTGAAAGACAGAGTTACAAGAATCCTGAATACAGACTACTACGCGTGCGCAAACAAAATACTGTTAGTCGCTAGTCAGTATTAATTTTACAGAAGTAGAAGATGCCTATAAAATACGAAGTAAACCTCTAAACAAATCAACTAGTTTCCGTATTACATTTGTACAGATTCCCAGCGAAAAAACAAAGAGGGTTGAGCGCGTCTAACGGGATTTAAGACGACACGGAAGTAACCGGGGGGGAACCATCTCGCTTTGTCGCCACAGTGTTTTTCTCTCACGCACAGTGTAATTCATTATTATTAGAACATCGCCTTTGAAGGAGTCAGTATGTTGTTGAGGGGGGGAATTATTTACCATGTCATTTGCTATTGTTGTTATTGTTTCCAGGAACACAGCCTGTCGGGAAATGTATCAACTCTTTGAGAGGACCGTTAACGGCGCGCACTGGACACATTCAAGTGAGTGGGGTATGTTGGGATAACGCTCCCTAAAGAGGCTAAGCAAATCAACCGGCACCGGCGGTTAAAAGAAAGCCTCTTAGCCACAGTCTCAACAACTTATTGGTTTTTATGCGTCTTCTTGTGGCGAACACATCACCAGACAGTCGAGGGTTGGTGTATATTTATCACATACAGAACAGGCAGGTGTTTTAAAGGAAAATAACGGGTTTCTTGTGTTTGCGACAGCCGTGTTCCGGGTGGGGTACTCCTGCAGAAGATAGTCCAATGAATGTGTGCCGGGACACATAGCAGCATCGACATGGCCAACTGCCCAGACCCGTGGTGAGTTTATAAATGTAAAATATTATAAAACATTGCTATCATGCTGAATGTTTAGCAACTGATACACCCTTAACATTATTTACAACTGAACTCACACATATATAATAGGAAATACGATCATTTCCCGGCTCATTACTGTATTGTGTCAGTCTGTATGTGCAGTAGCTTCATAATAAGGCACCTACTGGTCCAGTATTGTTTAGTATTGGCTAGCTATGGCTCCTGTTCTGGCTGCCACACCCACTCCTGCAGCACCACCACCAGTGGACATGACTGCATTGGTCCAGTGCCCTGTTGCTGCTGAATAAGCAAGAATATTTTGCTTTATTGCAGTTAACCTGTTGACAAGTTAACCGAGGCTATACGTTTGCCCTTACATAAGTAAAACACCCGAGTTGTTCCCTTAAATAGCAGTCCATTTTAGAGTGGGTGGTACGGTACCCTAAGTAATGGTCATGGGGTTGACTACCAATGGGAAACAGGCACCACAACACTCTTCAGAAGGGTTTCAATCAACATTTTAAAGGTTTAACTTCACCCTGCAGCACTTTAAATCAGCAGGCTGTATGTGAAGGTTTACAAAGTAATGTTCACAAAATACAAAAATCTAGAGCCTAAAGCAGGGGTGGGGAACCCTGCTCTTGGAGGGCCACTGTCCTGCATGTTTTAGGTTTCTCTCTGCTCCAACACACCTGATTCTGATGCTCTGCTCGTTATCAAGCAGCTGAAGCTCGTCAGGGGTTTAACAATCGTTAGACTCAGGTGTGTCAGAGCAGGGAGAAACCTAAAACGTGAAGGATAGTGGCCCTCCAGGAGCAGGGTTCCCCACCCCTGGCCTAATGTTTAAATGACACTAATGGACCATTAACAGATGGACCTGGAGAGGTTTCCATTCTCATGTTTCTGGCTAACCTAAACCTTGATCAATAATGACTTTAAACAAGACTCCCACGTCCTATAGATCAAATTTGATCTTTGACCTCCCTTTCGCTGCTATTAAACTGCAGTGACTATGTTGTCTTGCCTGACCAATAATAATAATATAATAATAATCAAGGGTTTTATTCAAGTCTTATATATAAATTTTGAAAAAAGGTTTTAACTCTGATCCTTTCCCACCTTTGTATTGAAACTGTTGCACAATAATTTCCCTCGGGATGAATAAAGCTTCTTGAAACATTGAATCTTGAACTTCATAGGCTACTTAATGTGTGATTTTTCAAACAAATGTGTTCAATCATAGGGCGTCCTGGTAGATAGTGGTTAAGAAAAATATAACTTCAACATCCCCTGTTGTATTTCAGACCCTTCTTTCTCCTTTTGTTTCTTGTCTGTGTCTCTACTGTCGCTATCAAATGAAGGCAACAATTTAGAATAGAAAGTGTTCAGGTGGCTTATAATGACTTTCTCATAACGATTTTGTTATAAATTCCAGAGCTCGATCCACATGCCGCACAATTTTATCATTCTTTTCTCCAAACTTAAAACAGCATTTGTGTCTCCATTTTTAGGTTGCCACGGGTGACAGTTCGTCATGAGTACATTGGCCTGAGGTCCTACCAGGTCTCACCCTTCACATCCGTTGAAGATGTCAAACAGTTACTCTACGAGGAGACAAACCTGCCTGTCAAAGAGCAACAGCTGACTCACAATGGCAGAGTGGTATGTTTTGTTTTCCTATAACAGTAAAGACTAAATATATTACTACTCACACATACCAAAATGTGTAATTAGCCATTTTCCTAGATTATCTAGTGAAATAATAGATCATTACTTGTAAATATTGAACAGGGGGAATGGACCGTGAATCGCCCCATTATCAACTCTTGTGTCAGACCCAAGATGAAACTGTAATAAGGGCGAGGTGCAGAGGAAAAGTCGTGATTATAAATCTGTCTTCTATTTCAAAGTGTGCCATGGATTTATCAATACCGTTAAGCTACTGATATTTCAGAGCCGCGGTCTGAGGCCATAGATTCTAACTTGCACAAACCTTAGTCAGATAAAGGACCAATAAGTCAGGCAGACTAGACTAACATAGTCTACAGAATAAACCTTCTGCCCCTGCACTCTCTCTGCTGCTAGGAGAGGGAGAGGGGGGTGGCAGGTTAACGAGGGTCAGGATTCTGGTCATTTTCCAAAAAGGGGGATCTTAGCCGCCTCAAATCGCCTACTGTTAATTAGGAAATATGTCTGTCCATTGTGTGTGTGTGTGAGGGACTGATATTCGTAATGCTTTCATTTGTGGGTTGCTTGTTCATTGTTTCATTATGTGCTGGTCTGAAATGCTTTGCTAATCTAATGTCAGTCACAAACTACTCTGCATGATGGAAGATCAAAGAAAAATATTGTAAAGTAGCGTTGCCTTTTGTCCTAACCATTAACAAAACACACGAACCTAGACTCTGAAATTATCCACTATTAAGTAGTTAGCTAAGTGGGGATCCTATCCCAATCAGTGTTGAGTAAATGTTTTACATTGTTGAATTGTTAAAACTAGAGTAGTACTCATTACACAGGTTTATAATTTAGCCCATGTTCGGCTTGAGTATTGTGCACGTCACATTACTTTTATTCTTCTTTGCGATTTTGTTTGCTTGTTATTCTGTGGTTTTGTCACATTTTCTTTCTCTGATGGTTGATAACTGCCAGCAGCAGAAAACTGTTTTAATGACCCTCTGCGATAACTGCAGACAAATGACACGATGCTGACCTAAACCATCAAAAGTGCCCTTCATTGTTTAGATGCTGTGAGCCAAGTTTCCCTCTCATGTTTATTTTGTTGTCACTGTGAACAATTCATTGAATCGTATTTGTTTTTGTTATGAATCTTATGACTGATTTGAATGAGGTGATGGTCATACTGTATCTATCAATCTTATCTTATCTTTACTGCGGGCTTGTGATGGATTCCTAAAGAGTAATGCAGTGGTGCTGAACACAGTATCAGCTCAGATGACTGCAGTCAAATGATCTGACTCATACTGTGGGCAACATGACGAGGCACCTCATTGTCTGTGTATTGAACAAAATGCAATAGTTTGATTGCTGCTTTCTCAGCATATGAAACTAAATAATTCAGACAAAAGCTAATATACATCTCCAGATTTATTATCAACAGAGAAAGTATTACTTCTACCCTGAAATTGCATTTATTTCATTTTGATAAGTGAAGGGCTTACATCTGCTTACTATAAAAGTATTATTGTGATTATGTCTCAGTAGTGTTCATTTGATTAATTAGTTACCTTTGTGGCAAATGCATGTTCTGTGTGGCTCTTGTGTGGTACTGTAGTGTCAGTGTATAGCCTCACATAACTGGAGCTGATCCCCTGTCTTGGGGTTCAGCTGATGGAAAGCACCAGGTGCTGGTCAGTTCTCTGCGGCCCCCCGATGTCATATGCAGAAATTAGCTGCAAGCCACACCTACAAACTAATACCACACACAACACAAGGTCAGGTCCTATCAGGTCATAAGAGTTTAAATAAAAGGAATATTTTCTGGCTCAGGGTATTATATATAATGTGAACTGTTTCCCAGAATAAAGAAATATGAAAAATATTTCCATTGCTCCCTCCAGATGTAACTTTAGATTTCAAGTTGCCTTCCTGTTCTGCCTGATACAATTAAAATGTGCAGCAGTCTGATGGAGGAGGCACTGTGCCAGACACCGTACTTAGCCGAGGAGTCATATGCCTTTTAGGAGAAATAGAGAGGCCAGTTTAGCTTGTTCTCTGTGAGTTTCAAAAACGTTCTTCAATGTAAATGCCTGGCTGGGCGATCTCAAATGTAATAAATCATTCAATTTCAATAGCCAAATGAGGTAAAACAGGACCATACATTACACTAGTATACATATATAGAACTTTGTTAGGAAGAAAATGTACAACCAAAACACTCTGTTCTCTAGATAATTGTTGATTGCACAAGACATAAGATAATTTATATTTATAATTTATATTAAATTATATGGCTGATAAGTCTTAATATGTTCTGTGTCTCTACGAATATACATGTCTCTTCTTTTAAACAAGAATACAGCTCGTATACTATACAGGGTTCGTACAGATGCTTGAAATCCCTGAAAATGCTTGAATTTTAATGATGTGTTTTCAAGGTTTGAAAGGTGCCTGAATTTTGGATAACATGCTTAAAATGCTTTGAAATTGTATCCACCTTTCTTTCACAGCAAATATCTACAGAATAGACTTTCATTTCATTTCTTATCCTTCTGGTATTACGGGACACAATTTTAGTTGTTTTTAGCGTAATACTGCCCCTTTAACGTGATTTGAAACAAAGTTAAATAATCATTTTCAATATGTATGGATTCGTAGAAACATTTGAATGTTCCACAGCTGTAAGGTGCTGGAAGACCTTGAAAATGGATCTTGAAAGTGCTTGAATTTGACCCTGGAAACGGTATACGAGCCGTGACTATAGCTTGTAAGCTCTTTCTTTCCCAGATTAAATAATAATATGGCATTAAAGACTTAAAATCCTTCATCCTGAATATTACACATGACTATTGAACGGTGCAGTGACCATGATGAGGACGATGACTGAGAGATTTGCCTATTCAGAGGTCTGTTTGCCAGATTGCATGTTGATGTGCAAAGACTGCTGAGTGCAGTGGGCTACAGTGTCACCTTGGAAAGCCTCAAACGGCAGGAGCAGCAGTATTAGGCCTGGTTCCAGCTCTGGCTTTCTACTGCATCGATTTTGACAGATGCACCAGGAAAAGATTGTCTATCACACTAATGTGCAATAATGCAGCGCAAAAGATTTAACTGTTGCCAAGTTGAGAGACTGATGATGCATTCATTTTGATGGCAGGACAACTATAAGTCTGTCAGTTCCAGTTGACTTTCAAACTCTTTCATGATTGCATTGAGTAATAAAATAGAGTTTATGACAGAAGTAATGTGTTTATCATTCATTATATCTTATGATATACAATAACATTTTTCTGAGGAGGATTTTCCTAAAGCAATTTCTTTGACTAATTGAAGAACGTGTTTTTTGAGTCAATACCTGATTTATTGTTACATTTTCTATCTATAACAGACCCGATTATCCAAAGTTTTCCTTGATAAAACACATTTTTGATGTATTTTAAATTATGCATCGTCTCTGCATCCTACCGTCCTAGCTGGATGACAGTGTGCAGATCGGGACCTTGGTGCCTGCTGGATGCCCAGAAGTATCCGTCACACTGGAGGGAAGAGGCCTTAAAGGGGGAGGTAGGACTAAAACCACCACATCTCTGCAAAAAATAACACATTCTTACAACAGTAAGGTTTACTCAGTTTGGCTTCTACAGGGAGGTTTGGACAGACCACACCGCCGCTGGTTGAATTTCTGAAAGATATTCTGAGGAGGTACCCTGAAGGTGGACAGATTCTGAAAGTAAGTTTTTCACAGACATTAAAAAACATTTCAGCATATTTTGTTGTAGATGTTGGCCTCATACAATTCCCTCAAGCATAAAACAAACAGGATCGTTTTTCTTAGTACAATTGCCTCTTTTTTAGTTGTTGTGTTAACAGACTATACTCGAGGTTTACCCCAGGAAAAGGACATAGTCATGGGATTTGGAGAGTGGAACTATGTCGAGCTTGTACACAAACAAAGGGCCTGTGAATGTTCTCATTTGTCCAAGCCAGCGTTATCCCCGAAGCAATTTCAAACTGGAGTTGCTTTTGACTGAAATTTTGCTTTGGGAAAAATTGCTTTGGGCAAAAAGGCATATTTTTATTTTGGCTTTACTTGCTGGCATAAGCTATATTACCATATATGGTAACATTGCCAGGGTAAAGGGGTAAGGTTTCACTGGGGCCATGCACTCTAATAATGTGCTCATTTTAGTGTAATGCTTTTTGGATAAAAGCATCCACCCAATAAGCTGATGTCATCATGTACATCACATTTCTTAAAACCACAATAAAGGCCCTGCTTTCATAAATGTATGTTTGTTGTGTTTTATCTTCCAGGAGCTGATTCAAAATGCAGAGGATGCTGGAGCCACAGAGGTCAAGTTCATGTACGATGAGACGGAGTATGGAGTGGAGTCACTGTGGTCACCTGACATGGCTCAGCATCAAGGTTAGTAAGGTTAGCCTTGTGTTGGCAAGAGATCCGTCCTGCTTAATTGTCTTAAAGCAGGTGCACTGTAGCTGATCCTCTGCTCTGAACTCCCTGTAAACAAGGAAAACAAATACATTTGTTACACAGATCATTAACATAATATATTTTTCACTATACCTTTACTGTGTTTTTAGTTCATCTTAACTTGCTCATGCTGACCTGGGTTTATCTCACTGTATTGCAGGTTCGGCATTGTATGTTTACAATGATGCTGTGTTCACTGTGGAAGACTGGAATGGGATTCAGGAAATTGCGAGGAGCAGAAAGAGAGAGGATCCTTTGAAAGTTGGACGATTTGGGATCGGCTTCAATTCTGTGTACCATATTACAGGTAAGAGCTGTCCTGAAATGCTAACTACCCAGCCACAACAGAGACGATGCTGGTATTGTTTTCATCTTGTAAGAGGTTGTTTTGAGTATTTGTCTAGGTGTTTAAATCTGTTTGTCTATCTGTGGCCAGATTTGATCAAAGACAGACAGACAGTTGTCCCATTTTGTCAATAGTGTTGCAACCATGCAAGATACAGTCACAAAGCATTACAGGTGTGTAGTTGAGATCAAAATGAAGGCAGAGTTTGAAAATGGGTCTGATCTGAGCTGGAAGTAGGGGGGTAGAAAGCTGGGAAGGGGCCTCGGCACCACCACTTCTGTATAATGTTTGCCTATACATTTTTTTGCTATAGCAGTTGGGCAAAATTACTGTTGAGATGCATTGGGAGCAGCTGTGGCGCAGGAGGTAGAGTGGGTCGTCCACTAATCCTTGGGCAAGATACCGAACCCCAAATTGTTTCTGAAGGCTGTGCCATTGGTGTGTGAATGGTTAGATTAGATCCTGATGAGCAGATTGGCTCCTTGCATGGCAGCCTCTGGCATCAGTGTATGAATGTGTGTGTGAATGGGTAAATGTGGCATGAAGTGTAGAGTGCTTTGAGTGGTCCGAAGACTAGAAAGGCTCTGTATTAAATGCATGTGCATGCATGTGCAAATTACTCATTTGAATTTATATTAGAGAACAATATGTCTAGAAATTCTTTAGATAATATAAAAGACAGTTTTAGGCAGATGGTCCAAGCTGTGCAACACTTAATCCTGGCATATAACTACTGTAAGATATTTAAAAGCAGACAATGATTTGGAGCAATGTCGTTTTCATTATCAATTAATCTGGTGATTATTTTTTCGATTCATTGTTGTTTATAAAAACAAAATATTAAAAAAACTGGCCATCACAAGAATCTAAGGTGACATCTTGTCTCAGTACAAAACCAATGATGTAAAAGATTGGACAAGCTAGAACAGGGAACGTTTTGCACTTTTGATTGAAAAACAACTAGAAATGACTAGAAATGACACAGATAATCGTTGCATATTTTATATTTTATTTATATTTTTGTATATTTCTTCTTACTGTTTAGATGCTCCCAGTATATTCAGTGGAGACCAGATTGCCATGTTGGACCCTCATCAGACCCTGTTTGGAGTGCATGAGTCTGGGCAGTGTTGGAACCTGAAGACGGACATTAAGGAGATCACAGAACTGAGTGACCAGTTTACTCCCTACATTGGGATGTTTGGGATCTCTGAGAAAACCGTGAAGGATGGCAGCTTTCCTGGAACATTGTTCCGCTTCCCGCTCCGCCTGAAACCCTCTCAGCTCAGTGGCAACATTTACAACAAAGAAAAGGTTCTGGAGCTCTTTGAGTCTTTCAAAGCGGATGCAGACACAGTGCTCCTCTTCCTCAAGAGTGTTCAGAAGATCTCCTTGCATGTGCGGGAGTCTGATGGTACAGAGCGCATGCTGTTTCAGGTCACAGCAACAGAGAACACTGATGATAAGTTAGAAAGACCCAATGCACTGAAGACACTGGGTCAGGCTATAGACAGCTATAGCAATGGGGTTTCTAGTTCTAGCATCACATGCGTCACGTACCAGGTCAACATAGAGACTCAGGATGAAACGGCTAAAGAGACTCAGAGGATGACGTGGCTGGTTTGTAATGGAGTTGGGGGCAGAGGAATGTGTGCTGAGTTGGATTCTCTGGCAGATGATTTAAAGTTCATACCTACTATTGGCATTGCTTTGCCTCTTACTCTGATCAATAAAGAAGACAAAGGTGCCACATCTGGCTTCTCAGGACGAGCTTTTTGCTTCCTTCCTCTCCCCCCGGGGGAGGAGAGTGAGACAGGGCTTCCAGTCCATGTCAGTGGCTTCTTCGGTCTCACTGACAACCGTAGGAGTATCAAATGGCGAGAAGTGGACCAGTGGAGGGATCCAGCGGCCTTGTGGAATGAGCTGCTTATAATCACTGTCATCCCTAGGGCTTACTTCACACTCGTCGCTGAGGCTATCACAAGGGTACAGACAAAAAAGGACCAAGACTTTCCATTGACCCCTACAGGGACCTATGGGGCCTGGCCAGATCCTAAGCAGGTCAAGTCCCGCTGGAAACCCATCCTCCAGCCGCTGTTTCATGACTTGCTGCAGCAGCAGGTCATTTATTCCCTCAGTGAGAGCTGGATCCGGGTGGACCAGGCTGTACTGTCAGAGCTGGACACAGATGACGACATTTCAGAGACTGTGATCAACTACCTCCAAAACTCAGGAACGCAGGTGGCAAAGGTGCCCGCTGCTGTGGACTTGGTTTTGGCTGCCTACATGACTGAGTCCACTGAAGTAAAGAAAGTGACTCCATCTTTGTTGCGGCAGGTGATCAGGATGTACAAACACAAAGGTCCGTCACAGGAGAAGCTGCTGCTGCTGGAGTATGTGCTTAGTGACGCCAATTACAGTGACCTCATAGGACTGGAGCTCTTGGCACTTCAAGATGATACCTTTACCACATTTTCATCTTCTGTCAGTGAAAAGGATTCCATTTATATTGCATCTGAAGAATACCCCAGGTAGAGATGAAGTGAAAGTGTCTTTTCACAATCAGATGTTTGCAATTCTTGTATAAATTACTTAAATTCTTTAGGTTCTCCTTAATCCCTCTGACTTCTAACATGATTTTAATATGTGGACCCAATACAAAATAGTTTTTTTTTTAACCTGAAATCAACTGAACAGTTTTTTATGAACAGTTCGGTATAATTAAATATTTTATAGTTTAGGCTAGATTTCAACAGGTGCACCAGCTTGGAGGATCAGTTGCCATTTAAGTCAGAGTCAATGGTTTATTAGTGAATTTACATATGAGCAGCTAGAAGTGTGGATCATTGTGCAATTTGCAAAGACCAGTTTTGAGGTGCAACATTTCTACATCTGAAAAGCAGATGCAAATCTGTCCAGGAGTATTAAAGACATTGTTACTAATTACGTCATAAAGCCAGTGGCTTTCAGACAATAATCGTACAAATCAAAATCACATCATTACATGCACATACAGTGAATTTGGCTTTAGTCTTTTTATTGGTATTTTCAGTATTTAGATGAATTGGTTATCTTTTAAACATCCAGATATATTAATTCTGCCCAGCTATATTGGATTGTTATTTTATTTTATTGGTTTATTTGGAGTTAAATTACTAGATTGATGACAGCTTAAAGCATTGTATATGGAAGTTATGCAACATTCAAACACATATGTAAACATATAATTGAGTTCATTTAACATTTTTCACCTTCTTTTCCTTTTGTTTTGTTCTTAGGGCTCTGTATCCAGGACTTGAGGGTCGGTTCATATTGGAAAGCATTAAACCTTCAGTAATGGACAGTTTGAAGAAAGCAGCCAAAAGCAGAGGTAATGTAACATATTTTATTTTCATGTAACCTCTTCTACATAAATAAATACACACATAAATAACCTTGGTCCCAAAAAGTGACCAGGAGACTTTAATACTGTAAAGTATTTTCGACCGATTAATTTGTAATCTTAATTGTACCTGACAGTAAATCTATGACTATTTACAGATTCTGTGGGCAGCACTGTGTGATGATTTAAAGTAAAATATAAAATGTCCCTGGGATGACTTTGTGGGTTATGTGGGTTCAGCCATGTTGTAGAAACGCTGGGTCACCTTTCTCCAGCTGGGCAGGGCAGGGCATTAAAGTAACAATTGATAGATAATTTAGGAGTGAGGGACAGAAAGGGAAAGAGAGTGAGCGAGCTGAATCGTGGAAGGGTTGTTTTTGTGCTTCACATTCCACTCGACCCACGAGATCAGCTCCTGGCTGCACTTGCTGTCATACTCAACCATGATTATGACAAGAAGGCTGTAAGCTAGGCAGAGAGAAAGTGCTGACTGTGAAACAGATTTGGCTTTTAAACCCAAAATGAAAGACAGAATATTTAACATTTAAATAGAGCAATGTGAATGGAACCTTATTTGTTTATTTTAATGTTGAATTTTATTAAGAACTGTAGTATTGCCACTCCATTTTTGTACAGTTATTTACCATGTCTACAGAAATATTTACTCAGCTGTCCACTCTGGCCCTACCCCTGTTGATGATGTTAGAGTACCACTTTGAAGTTACTCAGACCCCCTGACATCCTACTCTATGATCTCCCCTTCTCCACTTGTGTCTCACTCTCTCAATCACTCTCCGCAGCAACAATTTTTCTTAACTGTGCATTAGGTTGAGACAAGCTAAAGCAATCATTATATGTTGATGCTAAAAGCCATCATGATATTATTAGCTACACCTGTGTTTTACAGATTATTACAAGTCAGAATGTTGCTTTCTTTTTTTTTTTTTTAAGTTTTTTAAATACACAAATACTGACAGAGAAACAATGAATCCAAGAACTCTAAAATGTGTCACTTGAATTGCAGTGCAACAATATATTTGGGGGTGCTCAGGTAGGTATTTCAAACTGTGTTAAATAATAAACCTTTTTACTATTAACCTAAACTAACGCATGACTGAAATGAGCACCATGGTAAATGCAGTCAGAAAACTCACAAATAGGAGAATTAAAATAAACATCAACACATGTTTCTGAAAAATCCTGTCCTAAACACATTTACCCATCATCATTCCAACTTACTTCACAGTTTTCAGTAGTGGGGATGGTGGTGCACTTCTTCTTCGTCTTTGAGAAATAGTTTGTCCTACACTGAAATGATAAGAATGGGTTTAAGATTGACAGGATTTTACTATGTAAATTAAACTGTGTGTGTGTGTGTCTGTGTGTACAGAACATGGTTTGTGCAATTGTGCTTACATCAGCAATACATAATGCAATATAACTAAAAAAAAGTCTTACATGTTGAGTATGAATATACTAATTATTAATATTTTTGGACAAAATTCATGTTTTTTATAATAAGCACTGTAGCTCTAATTTATCTAGAAATTTATTTAGAGGGTAGTTATGGCAATTTTGACAGCTGAGCTTTTATCACCTTACTGCTGCATCGTGCATTTACAACAACAAAACTAACTTCATCAACTTTAAAAGTTAACATTTACTTCTACAATAATAACTGAGGCTAATTTCGTTTTTGCTTGTTATTTGAACAGGAAGACCTTGCACTCAGCTGCAAATGCTGAACCCTGAACGATCATCTCGACTCATCAAGGAGATCCTCTCAACAGCTTGGCCAACTAGAGACTTCATTGTCCAATGGCAACCTGGAAATAGAGAGTTGAAACATCCGACAGTGCCCTGGTTAAAGATGATTTGGAAGCATCTCTACATACATTTTGCTGATGACCTAAGTACCTTTGAAGACATGCCTTTGATCCCACTTGTGCCACTTGAGGAAAGCATGGACAGGGTTCAGATTCTACGTCTCAAAACTCCATCGCCCATAATTCTTGTGGATGAGGAAGAGACGCCGCTTTCTGAAAACCTTCTTGAAATCATGGAAAAGTTTGGAGGAGTAGTAATAAAAAAGCTGGATTCATGTTTGCAGCACCCTCTGCTGAAGAATTACATCCATTCTTCCTCTCCTGGTATGCTTCTGCAAATTATGGATAGATTGCCAACACAACGATTATCTAGCCAAGTCTCTTCTTTCTCAGTCAAAGAGAAGATTGCACTCAGAAACTTTCTTGCAGGACTGTCTGACATTACAGAGAGGGAAAAGCATACTCTGCTTGAGCTTTCCATATTTGAGAAAGTGGGGACCTGCTCTGAAGGTATCTCAGCATTTACATCACTGAGAGGAGCTAGAGCTTTACATCATAGAGCCAAGTATCCACCAGATGTGAAATTATCCGTAAATCTTGTGGGTTGCTGTGACGAGGAATCAATCCGCCTCATCAAGATGCTGAATGTAGAACAAGTGAAAACAACAGAATGTTTGAAGATGATTATCCAGGATATTGAGAGGGGGTTCTACACAACAGATGAGATAACCCACATTATGCTTTGGGCACTTAAACATCTGGCATTTCTGAAAAACGAAAACTCCTCTGTGATTGGATGGCTTTCTGCTCTAAAATTTATCCAGTTGCCATGTGGAAAATCAGTCAAAGCCTCAGATCTTTTTGATCCTGAACTGGAAATCCTACAGAATATTTTCTACATGGAAGAGAAAACCAGGTTTCCCACAAGTACGTTCATGTCTTCCCCTGATATTCTTCATTCACTCAGACAACTTGGACTAAGAAACGAAGTACAACTTAGTGAAAAAGATGTACTTAAAGTGGCAAAAAAGATAGAAGAGTTACAAAGCAGCAAGGAGCCTGAGTGGGACTTCATAATCAAAAAGGCAAAAACACTCCTGCAAATACTTAACAGACAAACTAAACTGGTAAAATCAGCTGATGCTCAGACATCATTGCTAAAACTGAAATGGGTACCCGTCTGCAAAGAAAGACCTCCAACTTACCCCAAATCCCTCGCTTGGGTTGGAGATAGTCTAAATATATGCTCTCTGTCAGAGATGTGTGACATATCCCATGCAGTGCTTGTGGGATCTTCAGTGGCACTGGTTGAACACACATCTGCAGGTATGAAGAAGGCACTGAAACTTACTATAGAGCCACAAGTGGATCAAGTATTGCAGCACCTGAAAGCAGTGAATGACTGGCATAAATCTCAAGCATTCACGACAGAGGATTGGTATCAATTCCAGCAGATCTTGTTTGAGATATACGGTTTCATGCAGGCTCATCTTGAGGATGCTAGAGAAGCAATGAAATCATTGCCTTTTGATTGGGTGTGGACAGGGAAGACATTCTCATCACCTGGCCAGACGGTCCTTAAGCCTCTCCCTGATCTAGACTTGCAGCCTTACCTGTACTCCTTGCCAAAGACAATTCGAAAGTTTCACAAGCTTTTCAAGTTTTGTGGTTCAGTTGAAGAGGTTGTGTCTAATCATGTGTTTGAAGTTATCAGCACTATCCGACAAAGATGTGAAGGACAGATTACCGAGGAGGAAAGCAAACATGATATCCTACTTTTAGTCAACATCCTGAGATGGCTGTACAACAATCAGATACCTGTAGATACTAACATGTATGTGCCGATTCTTTGTTATAAGGACCCAAGCAAGTTAGCAATGAAGCCCATTCATGAATGCACCTACTGTGACATCAAGGTTGATGACTTGAATGACTTACTTGAAGATGCGTCAGAGCCTATTATATTAGTCCATGATGACATCCCCATGAAAACTGCAGAGTGGCTGAAGGTACCATGTTTGAGCACAAGGTTGATAAACCCCGAGAACCTTGGCTTTGAACAATCAGGCCAACGAGAACCTCTAACAGTGAGAATAAAGAACATCTTGGAGGAATATCCATCGGTAGCAGACATTTTTAAAGAGCTCCTCCAAAATGCTGATGATGCAAGTGCAACAGAGTGCAGTTTCCTCATTGACATGAGAAAAAACACTGACATTCGAGAGAATCTCCTTGATCCTGGCATGATTGTTTGCCACGGACCCTCCTTGTGGTCTTTTAACAGCTCTGTGTTCTCAGACACTGACTTTCTGAACATCACAAGGCTAGGTGGATCAGTGAAGAGATGTGAAGCGGACAAAGTTGGCAAGTTTGGCTTGGGCTTCAACTCAGTTTATCACATCACTGATATCCCAATCATAATGAGCAGAGAGTTCATGATAATGTTTGATCCAAACATCAATCACATCAGCAAGCACATCAGAGACAGGTCTAATCCAGGGATCAAAATCAACTGGAGCAAACAACAGAAAAGGCTGAGGAAATTCCCCAACCAGTTCAAACCTTTCATTAATGTCTTCAATTGCCAGCTTCCTCTAGCTCAGGACTCCCCATACAAGTACAATGGTACACTGTTCAGACTCCCGTTCAGAACAGAGCAGGAAGCCTCAGTAAGTGAAATCAGTAGTCTGTACTACAACACCACAGACATCTATTCCCTGGTTGACGAGTTCAGCATATGTGGCCATAGATTCATTCTGTTCACTCAGCATGTTGGAAGTATGGTCTTGAAATACCTGAAATATGAAGAAACAAATCCAGCAGGAGCACAAGATGTTGTCACAATCAACAAAAGTGTGTGGTCATCCAAATCCTCATATGGACCTCTAAGTATCCTAAAATCAGCAGCAAAGGTTATGAAGAAAGTAGCAAGCACCAACAGGGTACCTGCTGATGTTCCCAAGTCAGGCTGCATCATACGCGTTTTGGTGGAGGAGTTCCATAACGTGTTCAAGCGCATTGTCGATCTCCATTCGCCACTGTTCCGAGGATCAGAGGAAGATCCTAACCAGTACTTTGAGATGGCTGCTAAAGGTGTTCAGACAAGAAGACTCACAGATGAAATGCCCCCAAAGGCAGTCGAGGTCACCAACTGGCTCATTTGCTCATGCATGGATGTAACTGAGGCACTCAAGTTTTCTCTCAGTGATAGTGGAAAAAGGCTTGGACTAGTGCCTTGTGGAGGAGTGTCTGTTCTGCTCTCAGAAGAAGAGGATCGCAAATGGACAGTAAAGTCAAATACAACACCTATCGGAGAGGTGTTTTGTTACTTGCCTCTCCGAATTAAAACAGGCCTACCAGTCCACATTAACGGCTGCTTTGCTGTGACTTCCAACCGCAAAGAGATCTGGAAGACAGACACCAAAGGGCAGTGGAATTCTGTGTTCATGAGACATGTCATTGTCCAGGCCTATTTAGCAGCACTCACAATGCTACGTTCAATGGCTGAAAGTGGAGAACTGCTCAACTACAGTTATTATGCAGCATGGCCAGATCCAAGTCATGTTCATGATGACTTCATACTGGTCAGCCAAGGTGTCTACCAAGAAATAGCCAAAGGAGATGACAGTGAGCATTCAAAGGTTTTCTCAGACAGCAAAACCTGGGTGTCAATCAAATATGTCCGATTCCTTGATGATGCCTTACTCTGTAGACCAGACATTGGTAATGCTGCTTTCAAGATATTCTTGAAATATCTCAAGAAGAGTGGCTCAGAAGACCTCTGTGCTGTTGAGCTGCCTGACTGGGTGAAGGAGGGATTTGATGATGCTGGATGTAAAGGAAAGTTAATGGAAAACACCCTGACAGAGAAACAGTTCTTTTCAGATGTCTTTTTCCCTCACATCAGGGAAATCGACAAAGAGCTCCGAGATCCCCTGATGCATTATGTCTTGAATGAGAAACTTGAAGATTTTGCATCAATCCTTAGGGTTACTCCTTGTATCCCCTGCTCTGGCCCCAATAAGGAATTGGTTTTACCTTCCAGACTCATTCACCCAGAGGGAAGAGTTGCTAAACTATACAACACTGATGATGGAAGATTTCCTGAAGGGACTTCTAAAGACTACCTAAACCCTGTGTGTTTAGTGAAGCTAGTGCAGTTAGGCATGGTCAAAGATGATCTGTCATGGGAAGACCTGATTGAACGTGCCCGATCTGTTATTGATCTTAATGAAAATGATCACACAGCTGCATGCTTTCGTAGCAGTATACTGCTCAGTCTCATCGATGAGAAACTAAAGATGAGTGATCCAGGAGCAGCTGAGCTTTTAGAAAAGCTACACGACACCAAGTTCCTTCCATTCCTGACAAGACCTGCAGGCTTCTCGCTGCCATGGCATGGGAACAACTTTTCCCCAACAACAATGTTCTCTGCTAGAGAACTCTTCACAACTGAACATCAGGAAACTGTGTGTCTGATGAAGCCAATCCTGAATGAGAACTCTCCATCTTTCAAAGGTTGCGGTGCAATGCCATTGGCTGTGAAAGACTGCCTTGGTCTGATAAGGAAGCCCTCTGTTGGACTTGTCATCAGTCAACTAAAGAAACTGTCTCAGTCTTTTGATGGTGTCACTTTGTACCAGGAAAACATAACAAATGCCTGTTACAAGTTCCTTCATGAGGAAATGCTACCAGATGAGAATGCAAAAGGACAAATAACTGAAGAACTGAAAGAGTTCAATTCCATCCTGGTAGAGAACACATATGTCAATCCCTCCAAAGTTGCATTCCACCTGAATTTTGATTCAGCTCCGCATCTTTATCAGCTCCCTAACAAATACCGAAACAGCTGTCGTGAGCTCTTTGAAAATGTTGGGGTACAGCACAGCTTCACAGTTGAGGATTTCTCAAAAGTTCTAGAAACTGTGAAGCAAGAATGTGGGCGAAGAGTACTCACTGAGGAGAACTTCCAGTTGTGTCGCAGAATCATTAGTGAGGGAATTTGGAGCTTGATACGAGACAAGAACCAAGAATACTGCCAAGCGAATTATGGTGAGATTCTGTTACCTGACTCCAATCTGACATTGCAGCCATCAAAATCACTATGCTACAATGACTGCCCTTGGATTAAAGTCAGAGACTCTTCTGTGAAATACTGTCATGGGGATATTCCAAGAGAGGTTGCTGTGAAATTAGGAGCAGTCCCAAAACGTCACAAAGCCTTGGAGAGGTATGCCTCGAATATCTGCTTCACTCCACTTGGGAGTGAGTTTGGACAGAAAGAAAAACTCACAAGCAGAATTAAAAGCATTCTTAATGCTTATCCATCAGAAAAAGAAATGCTAAAAGAGCTGCTTCAAAATGCAGATGATGCCAAAGCTACTGAAATTTACTTTGTTTTCGATCCAAGGATACACCCCACTGACAGAATATTTGATGATAAATGGATCCCAATGCAAGGTCCTGCCCTCTGTGTATATAACAACCAGCCTTTCACAGAGGATGATGTCAGAGGAATACAGAACCTTGGAAGAGGAACAAAAGAAGCCAACCCAGGCAAAACCGGTCAGTACGGCATAGGATTCAACTCTGTCTATCACATCACTGACTGCCCATCCTTCATCTCAAACAATGATATTCTGTGCATCTTTGATCCACATGCACAGTATGCACCTGGGGCTACATCCACAAGTCCTGGAAGAATGTTTAGAGACTTGGACTCTGACTTCAGATCTCAGTTTTCAGATGTTCTAAGTCTTTACTTGGGAGTCAATTTTAAGTTAGAACGCAGCACAATGTTCAGATTCCCCATACGCTCTAAGGAGATGGCAAAGACATCAGAGATCAGTTCTGTCCCTGCATCAGACAGAATGGTGCAAAACCTTCTAGATAAGCTGAAAACTGATGGTGCCGAGCTTCTGATGTTCCTCAACCACATGGAAAAAATATCAATCTGTGAAATTGATAATGCATCTGGAGAACTAAAAGTGCTCTATTCTGTGACAGCCAAAATCACAGATGGTGATCGGCTAAAACGTAAACAGTTTCATGCTTCTGTCATTGATAGTGTGACCAAAAAGAAGCAGCTGACTGCTATTCCGGTCCAACAGATTACCTACACAATGGACATAGAGGACAATGATGGGAATTTGACCACATGGATGATCTGCAACCGCTCTGGCTTCCCCAACATTGAAAATGTCTCAAAAAGTGTGATCTCAGCTCATAAAAATGAAGACATAACTCTATTTCCACGCGGAGGGGTAGCTGCTTGTGTGAGCCACAACTACAAAAAACCCCACAGAGCCTTCTGCTTTCTGCCCCTTTCATTGGAGACTGGCTTACCTTTCCATGTCAATGGTCATTTTGCCCTAGACTCTGCTAGAAGAAACCTATGGAGAGATGACAATGGAGTGGGAGTGAGGAGTGATTGGAATAACAATTTGATGACATCACTGATAGCCCCTGCCTGTGTGGAACTGCTGATTCAGCTTAAGCGTCGATACTTCCCAGGTCCTGATCCCACCATGACCGTAATACAAGGGACACCGCTTCATGTTGTTAAAGATACATTGCGGAAATATCTTTTCTTCTTCCCAGTCAACAGAATTGATATACAGCCAGATTGGTACTGCCTGGTTAAAGCGGTGTACAACTGTATCCATGCTGACATGAAACGTCTGCTACCTGTAGTCAGAGCAGGGCACATGGACAACTCTGACATGCACTCTGTCATTTACATTTCATGGGTGAATACATCCACTGCAAACAAAGGCAGAGCCTTTTTTGATAATTTGCTTCAAGATGAACTTCAACACTTGAAAAACACAGAGTACAACATCACCTCAAGGAAGTCTGTGGCTGAAAATGTGTACAGGCTGAAAACCTTGCTGCTGGATATTGGTTTCAACCTCATTCACAGCTGCGATGAGACAGCAAATCTCTACTTCTGTTTGGAAGATGCAGGGATACAAGTCAGTTATGTGACACCAGAGGATGTCCGCAACTTTCTTCACACCTTCTCCTCACCAGACACATCTTGCCATGTTGGAAAACTTCCCTGCCGCCTCCAACAGTCAAACTACAAGCTAATTCATAACTTGAAGCTTCTAGTGGACTACTGCTTCAAAGATATAGAAGTGAGTGAAGTCACAATTGAGGGTTTGCCTCTGGTGATAACAATGGACACCATGCTTCAGGTGTTTGATTCCAAGAGACCAAAGTTCCTGACAACACACCATGAGCTAATCTCATCAAGGAAAGACATGTTCATGAATACACTGTACATCAGGTACAGCAACATCCTTTTGAAGGCAGGAGCTGCAAAGATCTTTGACATCAGCTGCTTTGCTGACCTACTGGGGTCTGTTCTTCCAAGAGAGTATCGGACAAGGATCCCTGTTAAGTGGAGAGACACATTTGCAAGTGAATCTTGGCTAAAGAATGTGTGGAACTTTGTCAGTGAGAACATTGCTGTAAAGGAGGATCAGGTAGACATCAAACCCAGTTTCGACACAGTGATTGACATTCTAAAAGACTGGGCTTTGTTACCTGGAATCAAATTCATGGCAAGAGAAAAGATAGTTGTCCCTGAGCATGATGTGCTTTTACCTCTGAGTTTGATGAACATAGCCATATTTCCACATGGCCAAAATGACAAAGTCTTTCACACCCTAATGAAAGCAGGGTGCATTCAGCTTGCAGTGAACAAAATCTGTGTCAAAGAGAGTCCCATCGTGCCTTTTCTAGCACAACACACAGCAAACATTGAAAATCCATCAAGTATTCTGAAGGTTGTAGAGTACATGATCCAGACATCTGCATTTAAAGCAGCAAACCTGATTGACAAGGACTCTGAGGCTCTTCTGTTGTATTTCAATTGCAACCTAGCTAACCTCACACAACAGGATGCACAGAGCCTAAAACTCCTCCCATGTTTTAAATCAGTTAGTGGGAAATACATCAGCATTGCAAACTATGGAACAAGCTATGTCCTTGCGAAAAGCATTCCCACTGTGGACATAGACAAATGGGCTCAAACAGCCTCATTCGCCTTTCTTGCTGACAATCCGCAGCTGAAAGAGCTGTACACTTTCCTTGGCTGCGTGCCGATTGATGACTTGGAAATCTACCTTCAACATCTCCTGCCAAAGTTTGAGAGTCTTTCCTATGATGCCAAAGTTGAACACATTGTCTACTTGAAAGAGAGACTTTTGTCAATGGAAGAATCATGCGAGATGAAGAATCAGCTCTATGAGAAGTTGGAGGGACTGTTGTTCATCTATGACTACTCAAACCGACTCAGGCCAACCAAGTTTTTCTATGATAAGACAGTGAAGGTATTTGAAGTTATGCTACCTGCAAAATCATTCATACCAAGTGATTTCTTTAAGAAAATTGAGCAAGTGTCAAAACCTAAGAACGGAACATTGTTGCTCACCTCATGGATAACCTTTCTGAGAAATATTGGTCTCAAGCACGAAGTGTCACTGCAGCAAGTCCTTCAGTTTACAAAAGAGGTCAGCATCAAAGCCCAAACAGAGAGCTGGACCAAAGAAAAAGTGCAAACCATTGTTGATGTTCTCTTGAACCACATTTTCAAAGAGAGGACGGACCTGTTCCAGGGTACTTTTCTCAAAGAGCTCTCAATGATACCATTCCTTTGTCCTGAGAGAGCCCCCAAAGAACTCATCAAGCTTCATTCGCAGTACCAAGAGATGAGTGGCACACTTCCTCTGATTCGCTTCAGTGGGTCTCAGGTTAATCCAAAATTTAAGCAAACAGATATCATTCACTTGCTTTGGACATCTTGTCCAATTCTACCAGAGAAAGCAACACCATCAAGCATAAAGGACCAGGAGGGGAACACTCTCACTGGACAGGAACAACTTGACCAAGTACTGAACATGTTAGGCGTCAACTTGGACCCACCATTGGAGAAAGTCATAAGCAACTGCAAAAACATCTGCAACATATCCAATCCAGATGATGAAATAGTGAAAACAAGGAACAAAGTTTTAAGGTCCACCTACGAGTTCCTCAATGCAGATAAAAGAGATTTCCGTTATCAGCTCCGTGGGGTGGCTTTTGTCATGGTTGAAGATGGCTGGAAATTGCTGAAACCCGAAGAGGTTGTCATTAATTTGGACAGTGAGTCTGACTTCAAACCCTATTTGTACAAATTGCCTCTAGAACTTGGAACCTTCCATCAACTGTTCAAACTACATGGTACAGAAGACGTTGTGTCAACCAAACAATATGTTGAAGTGCTGTGGCGAATTTACAGAAGTTCAGAGGGCAAGCAGCTTGACCCCAATGAAATGAGAACTGTGAAAAGGGTTGTTTCAGGATTGTTCAAGTCCCTCCACAATGATCCAGTGGAAATCCGCAAAGATCTTGAGAGTCTCAGAGATTTGATATTTTATTTGCCAAGTCATGACGGTAGATTAGCAAAATCCAGTAGCTTGGTGTTTGATGATGCCCCCCACTACAAGAGCAGAATTCAGGGTAACGTTGGAGTTCAGATGCTTGTGGACATGAGCCAGTGCTATCTGGGCAAAGATCACGCCTTCCACACAAAGATGATCATGCTACTTCCACAGAAACTAAGGCCTAGACTGTTAAGTAGCATTCTTGAGGAGCAACTTGATGAGGATTCTCCAAGAATGTGCCAGTTTGGAGCACTTTGTTCCCTTCAAGGTCGCCTTCAGTTGTTGCTGTCATCAGAGCAGTTCATCACAGGGCTGATCAGAATAATGAAACATGAGAATGACAATGCATACCTTGTGAATGAGGAAAAAGCTGTACGTCTCTGCAAAGCACTTTGTGAAGGATTGAAAGTGTCTTGTTTTGAAAAACTCCAGACAACATTAAGAGTGAAAGGCTGTAGCCCCATCCCACACAGCCGCAGCGAAACACTTGCCTTCCTCAAGAGGTATGGGACAGCTGTGATTCACCTCTACATCCAGCATTCAGACAGCAAAGACATTAATTTTCTCCTAGCCCTGGCAATGACATTGAAGTCTGCCACAGACAATTTGATTTCTGACACATCCTATCTGATTGCAATGCTGGGGTGTAATGACATCTACAGAATCACAGAAAAGCTGGACAACCTTGGGGTTAAGTATGACTCAACAGAGCCTTCGAAACTTGAGCTACCCCTCCCTGGAACGCCCATACCAGCTGAGATACATCACACACTCCTTATGGATCCCATGAATGTGTTTTATCCAGGAGAGTATGTGGGTTACCTGGTAGACTCTGAGGGTGGAGACATATACGGGTCTTACCAGCCTACCTATACATATGCCATCATTGTTCAAGAAGTAGAAAGAGAAGAGGAGGAAAACACAAGTTTCCTAGGAAAATGCTTCCAG
The DNA here is from genome assembly GCF_963691815.1 of Echiichthys vipera. Taxonomy (NCBI): domain Eukaryota; kingdom Metazoa; phylum Chordata; class Actinopteri; order Perciformes; family Trachinidae; genus Echiichthys; species Echiichthys vipera. The sequence continues at coordinate 9,858,374 of NC_139830.1, read as the reverse complement.
ATTGACATTGGTTACAGTGAGTACAAAATAGTCAGTTCCCTCGACTTGTACAAATTCTCAAGACAAGATGAAAGCACCCATGCACGAGAAACCAGTGCCCCATCAACTCCTACAAGCCCAAACAGTCCACGAGTGATCCCTCCTGTTTTTTCTGGAAAGGAAAACCTCAGACCCCCCCCTCAAAAACAATCTCCAAAAAAGATCAAGCTTCATGCATTGCCTGAGATTCTGAAAGAAGTGACCTTAGTAGTTGAACAAGCTTGGAAGCTTTCTGAGACAGAGAGAAAGAAGATAATCCGCCGGTTGTATCTCAAGTGGCATCCAGACAAAAATGCAGAGAATCTGGATATTGCCACTGAAGTCTTCAAACACTTACAGACTGAGATCAACAGGATGGAGAAACAGACTTTGGCTGATCAGCAAAATACAGACAGAGCTTCCAGGAGATCATTCTCCACATCATCATCCCGCTTCCAATCAGAGAAGTCCTCATATCAAAGGTTTTATTCATCATGGAACCAAGAAGCAACAAGTCACAAGTCAGAAAGGCATCAGTTCAGGGAACATACAAGTCATGCAGGTTCGTCACATTCTCACCGTTTCTTTGTGCCCCCTACTTTCAAGACTGTTGGAAACCCTGTGGAAGCCCGCAGATGGCTCAGGCAAGCAAGAGCAAACTACTCTGCTGCTCGGAATGATCTCCATAAAAATGCCAATGAGTGGGTTTGTTTCAAATGCTATCTAGCCACAAAGCTTGCACTGATAGCTGCCGACTATGCAGTCAGAGGAAAGTCAGATAAAGATGTGAAACCAACTGCTCTGGCTCAAAAAGTAGAGGAGTACAATTCCCAGTTAACAGGGCTTTCAAATGATGTTCAGATCCTGGAAGGATATGGTGTGGACAGCCTGAGAACTCGCTATCCTGATCTCCTGCCATTTCCACAGATTCCCAATGACAGATTCACATCTGAAGTAGCAATGAGAGTGATGGAATGTACCGCGCGGATTATCATAAAGCTTGAAACCTTTGTGCAGCAAAAAATATAATACTGTTGTTAAAGATGGGAATTAAATTACAGTGTGCATAGATCCTCTGTGGAATAGAGGACACTCATGGCTGTGAATGCAACACAGATCATGTTTATCACTTTGAATAAATTTGGAGTATCCAGCTGGCAGCTTATGGTACATATGCAGTTCAACCTGTAATGGTGGTGCTGTGGCCCATGCACAGTAAGCAAATGTATGGCTCCCATAACCTTTTAGGCTGACTCAATCTAAATTTGCTGTAAAAAAAAAAACTGCATATGCTGTACATCCAAATGCCTAAGCAATACGTTTTGTTAACCAAAGTCCCCACATTGATGGTATTTGCTCTAAGTTAGATTAAAGAATATGCTGCTTTTTTTACGTTATATTTTATATAAAATATATATATCTCTATATATATTTTCTTGCTACCGAAAAAACAGTCGAGTGTACTCAAAGGATGAGCTTATAATGAAGAATGTCAAATACTGTCATGCAACGTGTCCTATCTGCAAGACTTCAGCAAGTCAAGGAAATTACAATCATGTTTGTACATTTTCTTTTTTGTATTGTTATGATTGATTTCATATACGTTCTGTAAAAGTTGTAAATTTTATGTAACATAGCCAGTCACTTGTTTATGGACAAAGCACTTTTTTGAAGAAAACGTAAATCGCACTTGCAGAGCGCTCGTGTCACCCCGGCAACTCAGAAGAAACCAACTGTGAATGGAAAACTCTTTAATTTAAATGCAATTGTTTTTTCATTGGGGATATATTTTGTTTTGTTACAGCTTATGTTAAATGTTTGTTGTTCTCTATACAGTAACATTTGGTGACTTTTGCATCATTAGCTGTTCATATGAACCATGTGTACTCTGGGGCCCCACAGCAAGTCTGCTTTGGTGACTGCTGCCCACCTTTTGCTTAAACAAGTCATCCAAAAGTTGTTTCCTGTTAACGGTGATGACCTGTTTGAGAACACTCAGTAGGACAATGGGATAAAATAAAGAGCCACATTGATGCTATTATTTGGGCACAACCCTTAACAAGATAACTTTGTTTATAGTTTTCAGTCATTTGAACCTTTACGGTTTTAGGAACATAGAGCAGCACCAAACTGGTACTCATGTTTTTACGGCATCATTGACTTTATTTTATCATTTATTTGAAGAATTATACACACAATGACCATTTATTGTAAATGTTATTTTCAAACCTTTTTTTTTAAATGTGCTTATTGACATCTGTTGTCTTATTACACCTCAAGCTTGAGGTGAGTCAGCTGACGGTGTTCCCATAAAAAAAAGTGGAGAACCTTATGTGTCATACATGTTGATATACACTGTGCCATAGGACGGCCCAATAAATTCCCCTTAAATAAGTTGTCAGTTTTTGTTTCTAGGTTTATTTAGGATGGCACATTTGTTTAGTAGTCTTTGGATTTAAACTATTTGTCATATTTTGTATTGAATCCTCTATTATACTATTGCATTTCATGTGTTGTCTGAAGTTTGCAAGTATAACAACCCATTTTAGTTTTTTCCTCTGAGCAAAATCACACTCGTTAAAAAAAGAAAAATCAGATTTTCTGCTGTGATCTGATTATTTCTGTGAAGTCTGAACAATCTTCACCAAACTTTGGTTTTGAGAAAAATGGAATTCTGAGCTAAATTTATTAGTGAAACAATTGCCTCAAATATGTGCCGCAAGAAATACACATTGGGACCTACTGAATAAGATGGGCAAGTTCGCTCTCTTTGCTTGCTGGTGTAAATCCATAGGGTTTGAGCCGATGGTCATATGGTCAGTTTTGTGCATCTAGGTGTTACTGCGGAGCTTTTCCACTAGAGCGCATCAGAGAGCCAATAAACATGGTTAGGAAATTATCAAAACTGTATCCATCTCCACATTATAGCTTTAGTGCACGACAGAACAGTAATACATAAAGAGAATGCCAGTCACTCGGTGCCTTTTTGTTCATAAGATTTGATTAAAAAACATGATGCCAGTCTTCATAAATACAAGAATGAATAGCTCTGACAGACACATAGAAGAATAGCACAAAGTTTATTCAACATAGAAAAAATAATAAATACACATTACACACTTTATCAAAATATGCCACATAATGTGAGAACTGCAAATGATCTACTTATCAATACTGACAATGATAACGCCAAGAGATATGCTAAAAACAATCAGATCAGCAGATAAACTGATGCTAAACTCAATGTAATTATTACAAAAATATTGCCCTTTGATGCAGTGAACTGAGAATCTTGATCTTGCAACGGACACAAATGTTTATTACCCGTCATGCATATTGTGTAAAAATAATAAAGGCATATTTGACCCCAAAACAAAAAACAAAACAAAACAATATTTGCATTATCTTTCCACTCTGATCTGATCATAAACTACCCACAACAACAGTACCTTTAATCGAAATATTTTGGCTTCCATGTTGCAGTGGTCAAAGGTAATACTTTATCATAGACCCTTGGCTGTAAATGAGGCTACTGAACAAACAGACCAGCTCACTTGCAAGAAAAACTAATGTATAATTGCATGCTTACTTGGGGCTTAAAAATAACAGGCCAAACCAACATAGTCTTATAAACTGAAAACAAACAAACAAACAAACACATGACACCACACTACTAACACTTTATAGTACTGGGTACTGTAAGCACATGGCATTTTACTGTTAACCCTATAAAGCCGTTTAAACAAAACAACAAACCAGTCTGTTGCCTAGTGTTGCTGAATTTGGAAATAAAATCCATCTGAAAATGACAATAACAAAATATTACCAGGATTACTCTAATTTCCCCCCAATTAAATACAAACATGCTAAACTCCAAGACAAAAAAAAATACATACCAAGGGCTTGGAGCCGGAAAGGCATATGTGAACATTCTGTTTGCATTTGAGATAATTCTTCTATTTTTTTATTCCAAACCCTTGAAATGTATCAATTTATTTATTGCACCACAAGATAATATTGCATAGGATGTAAGCTGTTACCAGCTCCTCATTGCCCAGCCATGATACTGTCCGTGTAAAAAAATCTCGACAAAGCTCTGATGCAGATACATTTGGAACTGAGTGCCACTTTGTTTCAGCTGAATGGTGAGAAGGTTATTATTGCAACTAAAAGGAAGCATTTCATGACATCTCCGACATGTACGCCAGCAGGCATTTGTATTTTTACAGGCCTTAATGTGCCAGTGGGATTTTAGCTCTTAGACCCACTGTGGTATAAAAATAAAACAAACTCAAATAAACTGTTGTGCTCGTTGCCTCCCAGAAGATGCATCTACTGAGAGATGGAAAATCGATTACCTTGTCAGAGTCTTTTTAGCACTCCTGATTCTCGCTGCAAGTGGAGGTGACCCCAGCCTTGGACAGGAAGAGCTTGCCGCTGGGACAGACGCAGACCTCATAGAGACCCTGAGCATTTCCAGAAACCCCTCCTCCGCTCAGGGGCAGGCTCGGCATGCGCACCGTCTCAGCATCCAGCACCAGCTGCGCAGCAGACAGCGTGGAGAGCAAGGACGATACAAGGAGAGACCACAGAGTTGCACTGAATCCACAGGGAAATATCACTTTGCTTCATTCTTTCACTTAAGGCGAGGGCATATACACACATATTGACAGTATGCTGGGAGATAGAAAGATGTCCAGCAAGTGTCTAACCAGTGCACCGGTCCACAGGGAAGACATAAAGAGAATGTGATGCAAAGGCCACATTCATATGGCAGAAAAAAACACTGAAAACTAGAGAATATGAACATTCATAACTTATTATCCAGGACAAGTTCATTAAAAACTAAAAGAGAGATGAGGATGTGGTGTACCCTTCAACCATGTTGCTGCTTTACTGTGAATGCATTCAAAAAGGTAAAAAGGTCTGTGAACAAAGCCTCACAACACCAGCCAAAAAACTGTTTTGTGAGGTGTGTTCAAAAGGTAATGAACTCTTCACAGCTTACAGACAAATCCAAAGATACAGCATTAAGAGTATAATATCAGTGTCTTTCCAACCACAAGCATGGGATATGTTACTTTTTTATAACCAATTCAAGTAGAACTGGCTTAATGAGTTCTCTGAGGGTGATCTTTAAGACACTTTAGACAAAATCTGTCCATTGAATGTTGAGCTACTGTCTCCCAGCTGTGATTTAAGAGATTATAGAAGCGTTAAGCCAAAAGCATACTTTATATATTCCCTTGATAATGAAAAGAAACACAATTGGTACAAGTTGCTGTGTAGAAGACTTAAGGAAGTGACGTTAAGATGTTTTTCTTACCAATCCTATAGTAGACTGCAGAATAACATCCATGTTGGAAGCAACTTCAATGTTGCCGGCCAGCGCTTTCAGGTGAACTCCTTTTGGCGCGTCCATGCTGAGAGAGCGAGTAGGAGACTCCAACCTAAAGCAAAATAGCTCGGTATTAAGAGTAAAGTATAGCTTCCATCCATATTGTTTGTCTGCACTTTTATTTTTATTTAACACTACTTCTGTAAAATCTTGAAAAGATCCTCTTTAGTTCATTTGACATATTGCACCTCATTAATAACTTGCTGAAAGTGAAATTACACGCTAGTGTGTCGTGAATTTCTTCATGTCATGCCCAATTTGTTTACTGCAAGGACCCAATCGACTGAATCCTCTGAATATTCTCCTTATACTTCAACATGACTTGTAGCCTAATGCATTGTCCAGTAATATGACCCGGACAAGATGGCTGAAACGCTCACCTCAGGTCTTTCAAAAGTTCAGATCTCAGCAGGGGCACCTCCACCGAATGCTGGAACAGTGCTCCTTCAGGACCTGGTGGAGAAAACGACACATACTTCGGGAGGTTAAATCAAGGGTGTGTTACAGAATCTACTGCAGTCTGAGGGTCTGACTCACACGTGTAGACTGATCCCATAATTGTGTACGTAATAACAAGAACCATGCTGTTTCTTTCACTGCTGAAGTACACAGGTTATGTGATTCACAAATCACAACTAGCAGTCAAAACAAACTGAAATAAAGCCAAAAATGATTTGGAACTACATAAAATGAGCATCCAATGAGCCATTAGATTCTGCAGCATCTGAGCTCAAAATTGAATTTCTTTTGTTGGTGAACTGTTGGTCCACCACTTTGGTTCAGACTGAAACTGCATCACATATATTAGCATCAACATTTATAGACATTCATGGTCACCAGAGGGTAGATATTCACTGATGAGTCCCTGATTAAACCTTATACTTGACTGACGTCAGCATGTTAGCATTGTCATCGGGGGCATTAGCATTTAGTTCGAAGCACCACTGTGCGTAGGTGCAGTCTAACAGAGCTGCTAGCAAGCCCTTGTATTAACTGAGCGTTGCTTCAATTTGTGAAGTGCCCTCAATGGATCAAAAATGACCTCGGGCATAATGAAGCTATCAGCTAACACTGCCTTCAACATTAATCAGCCGGTGTGTGTGTGTGGTCAATGACCCACAACCCGATCGATACACACGCTGGACACTACAGTAAGAGGCCAGTGAAAGCAGGACAGAAAGGATCACGGGGGACGGCTCAGCCTGATATCATTCAACCTCTTTTCTTGTGGAATATGAGATATTGTGTGGTGCAAAGGTGTGATATTTCTTTTGGCTCTTGAATCTTAATGTGAGGGATCTCACCTACATGGCATTAATGCATGCTCAGGTGTCGATAAGTGAGCTCCTGACATTTAATCTACATGTAGAGGCACTTCAGAGAGATCCATGCACTCATCTGTATGACAAAAATTATTAGGAAAATGATTGCATCGTTCTTTATCCTCGGTTGTTGGATTGCTTCACAGATATCCGTCATCAAACCAAATTGCTCCTGTTGAGTTCACATCTGTTACATTATCTCTTTTTTTCCAAATCAGATAGAGGTGTGCAGGAAACAGCAGGTGGCAGCCACTGGTGTACCTGTGACTCGTAGTTTGTCTGGTCCAATCACAGCCTGGTCGCCATCTGCAGTGAACAGCATGTTGTCATTGTGGGAGTTAATGAGCAGATTTCGAGCGTTTCCCTGAGCTTCTTTTGGACCTGCAACAACAAAAACAACAGCAGAGAGAAAACATGAAGGGGTTTGGCAATATTGCGTGGAAATAAAACATTCATTAAAATCAAATCTTTCTCTTCCTGTTATACTTTTCAAATCTGCAGTGCTTAGTCACAGACTGAATCGCAACCTCCTCACAGGCAGGGGCAAAAAGGTGAGTTTACTACCACGTATCTGTAACATATCTGAGGTTATTTGACTTTACCCTTTACTACACAGACGATCACAGCCCTGTGAGAGGCAAACCTAAAGCAAGTGGATCAGTCAGAGATATTTAAACCCCTTCAGCCCCTACTACTGTGATCCAGCATGTAATCTTCTCTAACAAGTATTTCACTTTTTATTCACAGGAGGCCGAGAGGATGCAGGCTATGCTTTTTACTGCTTAATGATCAAGGACACATAACGGCATTGTGGAACACGGCAATTAGTTGGGTCATTTGTTGGCCTTTTAATTATGATAAAACACCCCAACGCAGCCGTTGGTGAGCCATAAAAGAAGCACAAATATGATCCTCCACAGGCCCCGGGCCCTCTGTGTGATATAGAATGAGCCAGAGGCAAATGGTCGAGCGAGGAATGTTGCATTTAATGGATTTTAAATGGAAATAGAAGAGATTATAAATGGAAAGATGGCTTCTTGTCACCGTTAATGTTGGATGAGAAATTGCTGCAGGACAAGTGCATGGATGACTTTACTATTGCCCTCATACATCAATGGGGTACTTTGTTATGCATGAGTGCTCTGTGTGTACATGTGTGTCCTCTTTCAGGCTCTTACCCACAGATATCCTCCCCGTGACGTCACCATTTTCATTGCGGGCATTAAGGGAAACATTTTCCGATGAGTGCACTAGAAGTGAAGTGTCCTGAAAAAAAAAAGAAAAGCCATTTTACCATGCTCTGTATATCCAACTGATGCTACATAGAAATTAGAAAATGGAAATATTTTCTTAAGATTTACACAACTTGATTCATATTGGGTAAAGTTGGTTTATGACCAAATGCTTGCTAAACTAATGACATGTTCTTTTTCTTAGTGCTAATAGCAAATGTAAGCATGCTAGCAAGCTCATTTAAGATGGTGAACATGGTAAACATTATACCTGCTAAGCATCAGCATGTTAGCATGCCGCTGTAAGCATTCAGTTCTGTGTCTAAGTACAGTCTCACAGAGCTGCTCGCATGGCTGTGACTCTGACTTTGAGTTTGTTTGGTACCACTTTTTAATGAGTAACTTCATGAAATGTTAAGAAGATTAAATGATGGCTTGAATTATGGTCAGTAAATGCACGGATATAATAAAAACTTCAGGTACATGAATGGCTTATAACCAACCTAAGAGTCATTGGTAAGTGATTAATTAAGCAGTAATAAAGCTGCTAGTTACTGTAGAGCTTATACACCCTTTATAAGTGGTGCCTTCTAAGAAAGTGGTACAGATTTGATCAAATATAATAAATATATAAATATTCTTTGATAAAGTTATTTGTTTAAGAAAGTAGTTTTCTGAGTCCCTTTGCAGAGTCATACCAGTGCAACATTGGTACACAATTCATAGAAATGGTCCATTTTCGCAAAAAAAAGTAACTTATCGGCCACCATATTGGTAATCACGGAATTTGTTCACTCTTAAATTAGTTAAGTCGGTTTCAAATATCTCATGTCGGTCAGACTGGACACAAGGATTGACCTGATGTGATTGAGCAAAACATAACAAACTCAAAAAAGTGCGCTTTTCTACAATGTTTAAATGAGGCCGCCTTGGCCGTGGATCCCCACTGTTCCTCTGCAGGTTTAAGGGAGCCCTGTTTACAGAAATTATCTAAGGAACAAACTTTCATGTGGAAGGCCAGGCGGCGGCTCACTAAATCCTGAATCTCATTAGACATCCATAGACTACATTAGAGAAAGTATCCGAGCATAAATGAGGAATACATTACCTTTTTAATGAGACCCATAAAGAAGAATGCTAAAAAGAAAATGCTGCTATGAGCAAGAAAAGCCATAACATGTAAACAACTGCAGCAAAGTGTTCCCATCTGCTGCAAGCAGGCAAGCCATAAACTACTTTCCACCACAAATATCCCTGAGGTTAATGGGGAGCTCGCTACACCACCATGTGCACTGTGTAGGACTGCCAAATCCAGTTTGCACTGACATCTCCCAAAGAAAGTACAGTCAGAAATATGCAATTCACTCACTACAGCTGGATAAAAAACTGCTCCAGTGTCTGTAACAAATTAGATTTAGGTGCTCAGTGGATGTGTACTCTGCACATATCCAACTCACAAACGGTTTGGTAAACGATGAGATGCCATAATGACCAGGATGTGGGGCCACTTAACTGAGCAAACAGAAGTACGAGAACGAGTAAAAAGAAGAGCGGGAGAGAGAGAAAGAGGAATAGCAGAGTGAAGAAGAATGTGGGAAAGAGAACAAGAAATGTGTGTTCCTGATTATCTTACTTCTCTGGAGTGGACTTCCTGAGCGTAGACGGGGAAAAGAAACTCTGACTCGCCGTCCTCCAGCTTGACCCCATCTGAGTTTACTTGTAGGTGCCCCATCCCTTCCTACACCCACAACAAAGACACACAAGTATGCAGGTAAGGATGCAGAAAGGCAGGTTTAACAGGAAAATCACAAACCTGCAGGCAAAAAGTAACTGTAAATCAGCTGAACAGCTTTATCTGCAAGAGAAGAATCCAAAATATGGAAGGTTAGGAATTTAGAAACAGCCACATGATTTATGTGTGTGTGTGTGTGTGTGCGTGCGTGTGCATGCGTGTGTGTGTGTGAGACGTCCCTTTTTTTGCTCCTGCATAAATCACTTTTTGCCATCTGGTCTTGAGAAAATTGACAAAACTCCTTGATTGGTCAGTGTGATGGCTACACAATCAAATCTAATATTGTTAGGATGTGACACTGATCACTAACATAACACTGAATATATAAAGAGAAGCGTGAAAGGACGGGAGGGGGAAAGATGAGAACAAAAACTATCCCAGATGAAAAAACAAACTGCCACAGTGATTCATGCGTACCGTGTTGAACCACATCACCCTGAGGATCCAGATGGTGAGGGCGAAGTTGACCACCAGGATGATGATGAGCAGCAGGACAAAGAGGTAGAGGCAGCGCTTCCTCCAGCCATAGATGCCGATCTTGTAGACATGGTCGGGCACCGACCTGGGTGAGCTGCTGCCCTGGCTGGTGGTGACATACTGCTCCCGCACCATCTGCTAGCTGGGCACATCACACAAAAGGTAGGTACAGCAACAGAAACAGATGTTTAAAAGAAAGAAAAAAACACACACAGACATGTTGGTCTTTTGCTGTTCAGTGAGATTGGAAATAATGTGCCATAGAGTCGGTGTAGTTTTTGTCAGGGGTCAGAAAACAGGTAAAAAATGAAGCCAATGTGGAAGTGCTAGAAAACTGCAGTTCCTCGAATGGCCACTGGAGGCTGGCTCCAAACGCGAGTACACCCCCATAGACTGCCATGTTAAAAAGCCCAACTTCACAGCCGAGATACAAATGTTTGCAGCCTGCTACAAAAAAATGTTTTTTGTCTCTGTGGCTAATTTCCCCGTTCATGACTGTATAGGATGGGAATTTTTATATAACTCCATCCATCCATCATCTGCAACCCCTTGCCCCCTCCAGGGGGCTGGAGCCGATCCCAGCTGACATCTGTTACATTATATTAAGGGCTGAGTGACAGGCGGGTGCTGTCACTGGTCACTGTCACTAGACCATAGACTTGGTTCAGCCCGCCTCAGCTCCGCCCACGCTCCACCTACGCTCCACCTCTTTGCCCATTTTCGTATTAGCTTTGAGTTTGGCGACGCCATGCACTGCAACATCGGTTCTTCAGGAACCTACTAGAGACTACATTCACATAGTATACAATTTATGTTATTTACACTTCCAGTAGTTATGGAAGAATATAAGCATTTATTTGGAGCATGTTTCTAATATTCTCTCTATAATTTCGTCTCCATTGACTTTGGGAAATATCTGGCTCTTAAGCTAAAGCTGCTAAACACAGAAAGTTTTTAGAATTTTCTAGTGTTGCAGTGAGAGTGACCCAAGACGTTAATGTTACAGGGCGGAAACACAAAAATATGAGCCGAAAGTTACTACAAATCTCCGTAGAGCTGAGGGGGAACTCCAAAGATGGGTTGTAATTTGTGTTCGTCGCTACAAGCAACTTCTTTCACTCTTCGTTCATAGAGAAATATTGATCACAGCCGCTTTAAGTATAATCGTCTGCAGTTGCCAGTTCCAGAAGAGGCCATTTACATTTATCCTTCTGTTTCATACATCTGCAGCCATTCACATTATTGCTATGAATGTAACTTTTAAGTTGGTTTGAATAATGAATCCAACAGATCTTTCCTAAGGGTTCGGGTGGATTTTTGCTCTCTGAATCATGTCATGAGGTTGATTTCCATCTCTGACAAGCAGCTTTAACACGTCTAAATCTAAACTCACCATGTTCAGTTCAAGCCTTTACATGTTAGTCTGAGACATACACGCTGGCGAGTTGCCCCTCTGCACAATGCTTTGTTCACACAGTGGACAGTATATCATTCATGAGCCCAGAACTCGCACAGACCCAGTGGATATCTGGCTCATTGCGCCAACGGAAAACTTGACGGAATTTCCAGCAGCTTTTCAGAAAGGAAAATGCCAGTTATTGCAGAGCGGAGGCAGTACTTTCTGGCCACACAGCAGCAGGCTACCACTGAAACAAAACCAAGGAGATGAATGTCAGCATATTCTGAACTCCAGCAAGTATTACAAGTTATGCCACCAACAGTAGTTTTCTGTATGCAGCTCACGGGAGGACAAGCGGAGCTACAACTGCACGACTGCAGGACTGCAGAACCTGCGGGCGAGCCCCCCAGTCAGCACATTTGGACCATCTGACAATGTGACAACAGGGAACCTCTGGGACAGATTTCACAGCGACACGGGTAGTGTGTGTTTGAGAACAGCGGAGCCAAGGACTGCACCGCCTCACAGGGCTGCAAAAGGGAGAGCCGTGTCACTCTATTGAATAATCTGCATTAATAACCAGACGTGCTGCAGAGAGAGCCGCTTTCACCGAGGACAAGGCCTGAAGAAAATGCCATTGGTTTTAGATTATTGAGTCAATAAAACACTGAGAACAGGCAGAAACCCAGGCAGACTGCAGCTTTCTCCAAGCACCAAACTGCTCCGAATCTTCATCAATTCTTTACCACTGCCACATCTAAACTTTATAGGAGAAGTTATCTGAATAAAGATAATTGTTTTCTCAAGCTGACAGACTCCAGTAGCCAGGCTGATTTACATAAGGGACAGATGTTGCATCTTACTGCCACAGTAAAGGCGTTTCCATCAAGTTTAAGGAGCCACTTTTCAAACCAAAAAACAATTCTTTTTTGACATTAACAGATGTTCGGCTGGGCACGTCAACGCGCTGTGACTCCGACGTGATGCAAGCAGAACAGGGCTGAGAGACAGTCACATACTGTAGAGACAGCCTAAAGGTCGTCTGTTCAGTCTGTGGTTGTACTGGACAGTGCATACGTAAACTGTGATCCTGAACAAAACAGGCATCGCTGTCAATTGAAACTCCCTTCATAATAAATAAAGGTGAAAAATAAACTCAAATAGGTTGTTTTTCTGTACATAATGAAGTAAATATCATTCCACCCTCACAGCAAGGGGCGATGCATAATAGCAAAGTCACTCGCTGCTCACCGAGGTCCAGGAGATGTTTAAAAGAGCTGATAATAAGCCCTAAAGTCTCCACAGATCCTTTCTTGCTGTTTGCAGTAAACACAGGGAGGAGACGTGTCGGCACAAAAGGCAGAGAATATTTCTATGGCCAAACCTGCCTCTCCACAGGAACTGTCACATGGCCTGCAAGCCCTGCTGTGATGAATAGCCCTTATTCCACAACCAAACAAATGAATCTCGCCTGAAAAGGAGGAAAAAATGACTGTGTCATTTCCTCAGGGGAGAGATTGAAGGTTGATAAGTAGTAAGTTATGTGAAATGCAAATTTCCCCCCCCCCCCCCCCCCCCTGCATTTCACCTCATTTATATTTATTAATCGTACTTGTGAGAATGAGTCATGAAGACAAATTGAATCACAGCAACAGCAACTCATAGTGAGAGTATACGCTACGACATGGCACTGCTCGGCTAGTTTTATTCTTTCCATGTTTTTGTTCCAGTGAGCTCTCCAATTGAGGGTCAAAAGAGGCCTAAGATGAATCAGTGTCTTTTAAATTGACTGATTCCAATATTCACGCACTATTAACAAACCACAGATCATTTGCGTGCTAACATGTTGATCGGCCGACTCTGCACTTTGGGCAAATGAGCAGAGAGGGTTGGAAGAGCTCTGGATTTGTTCATTATGATGTTAATGAATTTGATCCAACCTAGTCTAATTACTTTAAATGAAGACATTAAGAGGCATCTGTACTTCAGCAGCAGTGGTGGGAGGAGGAAGCAGCTTTTTGAGGCTGGCTCTTTAAAGGCGTCTTTCCAGCTCCAGTTTCAGTGTTACCGCCGGTGCTTCAGCCCCAGACTGCTCCATAGCAACCCAAATAAACACTCGCCGAACAGTCTTGCTGCTCAAGTGCCAGGAATGCTCAATTTATGGGACTCCATGGCTTTTTTTGGTTGTTTTTTAAAGCTTCCTGGTGATAGAAAAGTAGTTGTTTTAAATGAGACTCTATCTCATAAAACTTTCAAACAAATGGATCCTATACCTCAAGAGAAACAACTTAAATTCAAGTTTCAAAGGCACTAAGACCTCGAACACAGTCCCTTCCTCCGAAAGATGAAGAGCATTTGGTTCAGCAGGACAATTTATCTTAGGGCACCCTTTCGATTAACCTTAAACAAGAGATGATCCTTGCCTGGCTCTGTCCCTCTGTCTCTGACCTAATGAGAGCAAGGGCCGGACAACATAACTGCTCGTCTAAAATCCACAGGGTCCGGCTGTAATTGAGAATCCAGGCTTCCCTCTGAGCCGGGGGCTTGACCTGACTGAACGCCAAAAAAAGTTTTTTAGAAAAGCTCAAATTGTGTAGCTGGGAGCAGCTATAGCACGGGCGTGTGGAGTGACTGAAAAGCTGAACGCAGGGCTGAAGTTTCTGTCTGTGTCTAAGTGAGTAACCGGCGTCATGTCTCCACTCCTGTGATGCCTTAACTTCTAAAAATAGGACACGGCATTGTGAACTAAATTTAAAAAAGCAGCACAGGACAGACACACACAGACACACACACACACACACACACACACACACACACACACACACACAAACACACTATATAATGATAGGAAGCCGGAGTATTTGTTCGAACACATAAAACAAAAGTGAGGTGCTCTTTCAAGTTATTTTTGTATTCCAATATTGCTGGCCATGTATGGTAAACTGCAGACAGCTGGCAAACCTGAAACACTTCTTTCCAAACCCCAAACTACTTCTGTAAGGAATACAAAGAAATCACAGCACAACACAGATACACAAAGAAATGAACATTTATAGAAATTGTGCAGTAGGTCAAAGGTTGTTAATATAAAACATTATCTGAAGAGGAAGTTATAAAAGAAACAAAATGCCACAGAGTAATGTGTGAAAGAAAAGGGCTGAGGACTCACCGTTGTGTGTTCAGGCGAAGCAGTCCTATTTCCTACGCAACAGTAAGCAGAGCTCGAGCAGCTTGAGAGGCAGCAGCGCTCCAGTCCCTCACACGTCTGTCAGCCACTCAACAGCTGCGTGCCATAAATCCAGCTCTGGAAGTGCCCTGGCTGATCACCACGAGACGGCGCTCCCACTCCCCTGCATACCCACTCTGGCTCCCCCTGGCTTTTTAGCCTTCCTGCAGACATTCAAATATCATCAGTGTGAGAGACGGACACAGAGAGGAGGAGGGGGAGAATCAACCATCACAGACAGACACACACACACGCGCACGCACACACACACACACACACACACACACACACACACACACAAGACGATGAGGCAGAATAGAGTGATCTGATCGGACAGGGAGAAGCTAATGGTTACGCTAATGTACTGAAGGGCATGCACACTAATAAATCTATAAACAAATATTCATAAATGCAGACTTGCATGACATAAGGGTGAACACACATTCACAAAACATTAGGATGAAATTGCAAATGTGCATTGTTGTTACATGCAGTCACTCTCTCTCTCTCTATTTCACACACACACACACACACACACACACACACACACACACACACGCACACACACACACACACACACACACACACACACACACACACATACACACACACACACACACACACACACACACACACTAATGAACAGAGGCAGTTGTTTGACATGCATACCAGTGAGTCACTTAAACTGCCCAACCCAAGCCTCGGTGCAGTCCAGTCTAATTTGAGACTTCAGTCATGGCTCTCAACATAAAGTTAAGCTGGTCTTGTAGATCTCCGCCGGGTGACAGGCAGCGGGAGGGGCGGACCTTGAAGAGGGCAGTTATTAAGTCAGAGTGTCAGAGGAGGCAGGCAGCAGACACAGAGTATTAATAGACAGGAGGGGGTGATGGTTAGTTGTTGAAAGGGGAAATTGTTTAGAGGCATGGTTTTCAATCCCAAAATAAAGCTCTTTTTCAGAGCAAATATGTATCTTTACTAAACAAATGTCAATAACTCAAGGGCATCCTTCAATATTACTAAAATAAAGACCTTTTCAAAGTTGTAAAGAAAAATTCTAAATGTGTCCAAGTTTATTTCCTGTTGCAGTTATTGTGAATGACATCATCTGACAGGAAGTTAACAAAAACCAAGGCTGTTGCCTAGCAATGGAATTCCATTAAAAAGGTTTATTGAGGAATAATGTTGGTATTAATTGTTAAATTTCATAAATTAGCTCAGGTAATGTGACATGGAGCTACTCCACGCAAGAGACTCGCTTTAAAAAACAACAACCACCAATTTATTAAACCAATGTTAACACAAAACAATGGAGTGGGTCGATCAGCAGTGCATGGATGTGTCCTGTGTGCAAAAACAAAAATACAACAGGCTCAAATCCAGGCTGGATGTCAGCTGTAGGAAGAGAGAGTGAGCACAGGGGCGAGCATTTAAAGCTTGAGGGTCCAGGTGAGCTTTACCAGCTGATGAGCCCCCCCCATGTCAGACAGCTGGCTGCTGAGGCTGACGACAGCCTCCAGACAGTGAAAGAGGCATGTTTATAAATGAAAATCAATTTTGCTTTTGAGAACATGTTCATTTTCAAGAAAGAAAGAAAAATAAGGTGCCCAGTAGTCGGTGGTCAGAGCTTCAGGGTTTCTCCCAGTGTTTTAACCCCCCCCCCCCCCGATCAAAATACGGGGGAACATTTCCTGAAAAATTGACTCAGGATGTTTTTATACTTAAACGCATTATGTAAGTAGCAAGCTCCTTTAAGTAATGATAAATCAGTGTGTATGTGAGGGTTAGTGTGAAGTCAGCAGTAATGTTATAGCTAATGGTATGTGTGAAGTTACAGTTTTTCTCTAAATAAATGCTAGAACGCCTCAAGACCCTGGTCACGCTCCCGTGAAACGCCCCAGGGAGCGTACCTATGTTCCCCGGCTAATACTTTCCCGCTTTGTATGTGACTGGGGAACATAAAAAAACATAACATAAAAAATGTTTTTTTAACTCTACCCGACCGTAACCTCTAACCCTAACAAGGTACTAAATTAAATCAGCGGGGACATAGGCTTATGCCACCGGGGAATATAGGACCCGAGAAACCAGACGACCCCCGGTCCCGAAGCTAGCCACAACTTTGGCACTTTTGGACTGACCTGGACTGGCTCATTTTAGCGTCAACAGGCCACGCCCCCAAGTTTTACTCAGCACCTTTTTACCTAAATACTGCTAGCTGGAGGTGTGCACATGAGAATATATTCACCATTGGACAGGTGCTAGAACGGAGCGTTTCAGACTGAGGGTGAACACGGTTATCTATTCAGACACAGTATGAGAAAAATATTGTGTTTTTTGAACCTTAAAGTATGTAAACATATGTATGAATTTGAAAATTAGCGTAATATGTGCCCTTTAAAATGTTTTCAATTATTGACTTAGTCAATTCAGTGGAGTGGGCAGATTCAAAGGTCTATATGTCAGTTCCATTACATGAATGAGAATTTTCGCAAAAATCTTTACCCACAAATAAAACACTGACAGGTTAGCTTTTAACTTGAATGTACCAGACACGTCCATGCATCCAAACCCCAGAAAAAAGACAAAGTGCAGTGGTGCCATAATTGGGCCGTTTTAAAAGCCACTCATGAGAGATAGCGTGAGAAGTCACCTCCATTGAAAAACCAGGCAGTAATGTGTTTGTGTTATGACAGGCAGATGCTGGAGGAGCTGATGGGTGGTGCGTCTGTCAGTAGCATGCATCCTGCAGTTTGTTTTGCTGTGGCTGCTCGAGGTAGTGCTGAGCAGTGACAAAGGGACATCTGACAGCATCCATCACGAGACTCAGCTGCGTCTTTCATGCCCTGAGCAAACATCAGACAACGGGGTTGGTTTCATTTCATATCAATATCTCATAACCTTTTGTCGCCTGTGGCTTTCAACAGACAAATGAAAGACATAAATGATCCATCTCTCGCACCAGGTTAGAAATCTTCCATCTCGCACTGAAAACGAGATCAGTCCCTTCGAATTTATTGCATGACAACACTAGGTACAGGGTACATGCAGCAGAACTGAGGACTTTTATTACTGAGGACGCTGATAGTAACTGAACACAACACATGCACTTAGTGTGAATGCATCCAGTTGCACATGCTCCTGAGTGTGAACACCACTCGTCCCCGGTGTGCTGTTATGAGCAGGCTGATGCCAGAGAGCTTTGAATGAACCCACATAATGTCAGTGCATTTGCATTTTCTAAATATTCCAAACCAGTTAAGAGCTTCAATTTTCAGTGTCCACATAAAAGAGGGGATAGATTCTAGCCGACATAAAAAAACGGCTTTGTTAAAAGGTTTAAAAGCCTTTATCATAGGTAGATGATTAAGAACAAGACCAATGCATATATGCCCACATTAATAAAGCCCTTTTAACTGTGCTTTTATCTTTAGAGGAGCAAATTTCCTTTCTTTTGGACAGCATTTGCCTACACGTACATCAGGAGCACCTGCTTTGTTTTATATCACTATCCGATACAAATAACACCCCCACTCCTGTTTTTCAAAACAACGCGGGGGGGGGGGGGGTACATAGAACAACAAAAAAAATTGCTCATTAGAACAGTTGTTCCTAGCTTTATGGAGCATTAGGCACAGTCTCACATAACCAGACCTCTCACACTGCTGGAGTGTGGTCTGCCCATGCCACTTATTCTGGGATGGGGGGCTAATTATGAGGCCAAACTCCGGATGGTGCCCTTGCAAAATATTTGGGGCCGATAGAAGGGGGAGCAGATCACGTGCCAGTTTTCAGACTTTACCCCAGCACTGTTCATCCAGGAAAACAAACTAGAAGAAAGTGAATCACCAGACCAGGGACCAGCACCTTTGTCTAGTGCAAAAGTGTGAATTATTACCATATTTGTACCAGACACAGCTTTTCAGGTTGGAGAAGACGAGGGCACCCACGTGAAATCCATGGGACCTGAATATGGACACCATTTTTTATACAAAGATCGGTTCTGACAAGAATGTTGGAAACGTGCCACCTGCGCAGTGCATGTTATATCGTAGCCTTTAGTCTGATGCTTTCATTTTCTCAAGTGTTTAATATTTTGGTCCAGGGTCGGGTAATTGCCTGGCTGTAACTTTAAACATCGCAACAGTCAAAAATTGTGACCAAAACCCCACCAAGACACCTGGTTAAACAACCCAAACCACAAGGTAATCCAGTCACTGACGCATGAACCGTAAACAAATACACCACTGTGTTTTTTTCTTTACAGTTTTTTATTCATCTTTTATTACAAACAGCTCAACAGAGGAAACACAGGAGAACCTGAAAGACAAAAGGCAGCAGATCAGTGGATATAGCTATAAAGAAAATGATCAAACTCATGAAGACGTATAGTTTGTTGATGTACCTGATTATGCCTTCGCTGCTGCTGCTGCTGCCTCCTCCTCATCTCCACCCTTGGTGTTACGTGTGTAAATCAGCTGTGCCCTGTGTTTGGACACCAGTTTGATCATGCCTGGAAGACAAAAAATGTTCCATCAGCATTTTATGATTTTTAACCACACAACCATTGTCCTTGTCCTGGTTGCTTAGTTGTCCTGCACTACACCTCACTTGATCAGTGAATTACAGCATCAAATGTCTGTATGTGTTGATTTGAAAAACCCATCTTCTGTGTTATTTGAATTCTTATTTGTATAAACAAAGCAATATCAGTTTGAGCTTAACAGTTTATGTTGACATTGCATCTCAAATCAGTATAACCTAAGCTTTTAGAGTTGACGGAAAAATGAACTCCTGCAGTTTAAGCACAAATACATTTTGGCACTGGTAATTTACAGAGAGCGTTTAAAATGTCATTACTGTGGCATTTCTGTGTGGGGAACAATACAGATTCATTAACAGAACTGCAGTTGGTGAACACTTGTTTACGCTTTAAAAGATGTTTCAACCCTGTATGGAAATAAAGCTTGTGTGGATAATAGTGCCTGGGACACAGTCAGTGAAATGAAATGGGTAATCCAAATTATTTACGTGCCTACTTAAAAAGAAGCAAACTGTTCTTTTGTTATAAGTGGCGGGTCTCATATAGAAAGACAGTAAACAAAGTTTTTGATAAAAATATGTGAACGTCTTTGAAAAAGCCATTTATCTCTTGCTTCATCTGGCAAATTGTACTTTTAATATTTTGAAGAGGGGAGTCGAGGACTTTAAAGAAATGACAAAAACAATGTTGCGGCTATGATTAGTGATGTTGGCGGGTGTCACGCTGCACATCGATCATGCAAATCACTGTCATTTGGCAACAACTGATGAAACTGCCACAAAAACACTTTGGCGTGGATACAGCAGTGCCGATGACTGTGGGGCATACTGATGGGATGAGCTTAATGTTGCATCACAATGTTGTAGATAAACAAAACATGTTATTGTTACTGTTAGAATCACCTCTGTTATAATTCATGAGGGAGGGAACATTCAGCCCAGCTCTTGACTTTACTTCTATTCAACTTTCCCTGGACCTACTTCTTCAAGGTGATAAAGCATTTATTGTAAACACACGCAGACGTCTTTTTGCTTGTCCTTGTTGGACCTTAAAGCAAATTACGTCAGTCCTCCCTGGACACAGAGACTTGAAAACAGTACATACAGCCAGAAAATGTGTAGCATGAGGTGAGGACTAACACAACAGCCTATCACTGTACCCAAATATTTAACTATTCATGTGTTCAGTAGCTATTTGGTTTACATTTTTGGAATTCATATACTCTTTTCTCTCTTCAAAATGGTAGTATACAAGAATCCTCAAAAACACCTTTAATTAAACTGAAAGACATGTTGCAGCGCAGCGTTAACCACTTCAGCTCAGTGACTTAACTACATTTTACTGTAGCATTTCTCTCAGCTTGGACTGGGTTAGGGTGCACAGCCTCAGTCTGCTAACATGTTGCTCACGCTACCATTATTAGCTGCTCAGTTAAAAAATGTTATGCTTTAAAAAATGTCTGTGCTCTTAGCAAAGTACACCTGCTAGCATTTATGCCATCTCAGACAGTAACGGAGACATTTCTATCTGAGTCGTTATAACCGAGCACTGATGTGTGTAGAGGTCTGTACGGTCACAATGTCTTAGCCTGGAGCTGTCTTCAGGTGATTTAATTAAGATCAACACAGATGACAGCTGCAAGTAATGCCTAATGATTATGGTATTCGAGACAACCCTGATCAAGACTTTCCTAATGTGTTAAATCCAAACTCATATTTGAGTTGGATGCAGGTCTTTCATCTGATCCGGCGTGTACCACTGATGGCTAAGGGGCTGGCAAGTTCACCTTTGGCGAGCAGCTCCTGGAGGGCGTTCCTGGCCAGGGAGCCACGGATCTTCAGCCTCTCAGACACAACAGCGGGGGTGATGAGCTTGTAGTTGGGGACTTCTTTGTACAACTTTTCGTAGGTTGCCTTGTCGAAGAGGACCAGGTTGTTGAGCTTGTCCCTCACTTTTCCCTTGGACCACTTCTGCTCAGAATTACACAGAAATATTGTTTCTATCATTAGGAAAGATCACTTAGTTAGAAAAGGTTAAATCAGCGGCCACATCACATGTGAAAGCTAAATTCTGGATGATTATTAAACCACTTGCATACCTTCTTCTTGGCCTTGCCTCCGGACTTGTTGACTGGGTCCTTGTCCTTCTTGGACTTCCCAGAGTCCTTCTTCTTATCCTGCTTGGGAGGCTGAAAACAAGAGGACAACAGGTCAGGATGTAACCCTTCACACTGACTCACTCAGATGGGGCTACATGTAAACATATGCTTTAACTGCCATGTATTTTAGTTCAATTATGTTTTTGCAGAAATGTAATTTGAGGGGGAAGAGCCCTGCTGATGGACAGGGCAGCAGCCTGAGATTAACTGGGCTGGCTTGCATGGGCTGGCCTTGTCTGCGTCCTCGGAAAGCGTTGCAAGATTATAATTGTTTAACCTCATTATGACAATTGACATATACATAATAGCTTCACTTTTAGCATTTATATAGTTATCATTTATTCTGAATTATGAGTAACAGCTTTGTTTGACTCTTTTTCTGTAACCGCTGCAGCATGAAAGCATGGTGGAATTAGCCAGCTAGCTAACTAGCCAGCTAGCTAACTAGCCAGCCGGCCGCTACATTAGTAACATTTAACAACTTTAACGCTTCATCCACAGACTCTTGTGACCGTTTGAGGAAGCACGTGGGCATCGCCGTTGAATCCGAATAATTAGCACTCGACATAAATTGCAAAAACGTGGAACATTTGGGATTTGTTTCGTCCAAACGTGTAATAACTATCCTCACCATGTTTCCTCGTCAAGATGTCGGAGCGAAAGGAAGTTTACCCGTGCACGAGCCCCTTAGACAACCCGTATATGCGGAAATGGAGCAGGGAATTGTGGGAAATTGTGTTTTTGTTCGCGATTTACCAAACCGCCGCACAGCATGTATCCCAGCATTGATATCGGTAGATTTGAGATAATAAAGAAGATAATAAATGACAAAAATAAGAAATACTATGAAGAACTCACAACTCAAAAATAATAAATTGGCAAGAATAATTAAATTATTCAAGCATTTCAAAAAAATGTTTTTAATTTATTCTTTTTTTGTTTCTGTTCTTGTTCGGTTTTTTTGCCTTAGTTTAGAAGATCCAACACGTTTTTTTTTTCGTTATTCTTCATTTCTTTTTTTAATGTTTTACCGTCGTACATTTTTAATTAACGTTATTATTGTGTCTACATTTAAAATTACATTGTTGCCATTGTGTATAACTCTGGAACATGTAAGAAAATAAATGTTTATATCACAGACTGTATAAAAGTTATGAGACATTTTTCGTGTTTTATTGCTTTAACTGATTATTGACTTATTGACCAAACTGCAGCACAGCATTGATATCGGTAGATTTGAGATCAATTGATGATAAGATAATAAATAACAAAAACACCCAACTACTATGGAAAATTCAAAACCCAAAAATAATAAATCGACAAGAACTATTAGAATATATAGGCATTTCATTTACTGCATATTTATTTATAATTTATTTTTATTTGTAACTGAATTATATATATCGACATTATATTTTTTGTAATTTTTTGTTTTTTATTTTTTTCCCGTTCTTGTTCGTTTTTTTTAACTTTTCATATTTGTTAGTTTAGTTTAGCAGATCTAATACGTTTTGGGTATTCTTCATTCCTTTTTTAAAAAATGTTTTATTGTCTTTGAACATTTTTTATTTATGTTATTATTGTGTCTACATTTAAAAACAAATAATATAATAATATAATATCAGTATCAACTATATCATATAATATATTCTGTTGGAATAGTTTATATTGAATATTTGTAATAAAAAAATAATTAAAAAAAAATTTGAGCGAAAGGAAGTCCACCCGTGCAAGAGCCCCTGAGACAACCCGTATATGCGGAAATGGACCAAAGACTTATGGGAGATGGCGTTTTTTCATCTTTTATTGATTTAAATGATTACTAACTTACCAAACTGCTGCACAACATTGATACTTGAGATAATTAATAACAACAACGACAAAAAAAACCCAACTAAGCAAAGTATGAGATCGTTTAGATTAGATTTTGTGTTTTGACACTGAAAGGTCACATGACACGTTTGTCAGCTGGGCAGGACGTGTGCAAAGATGGGGATCTTCAGTGTGTATGTGGTGAACAAGGCTGGGGGTTTAATTTACCAATATGACAACAATGTCCCGAGAGCGGAGGCCGAGAAAACATTCAGCTATCCTTTAGATTTAGTGCTAAAGCACCACGACGAGAAGGTGGTTGTGTCATTTGGACAACGGGACGGAATCCGAGGTAAACACACGTTAGCTTGTTTAACTAGCCGGCTGCAAGTGTCTAACGTTACTACTCAAGATTCAACATAAACATCATCGAACAACATAATTACTTTTCTTACATGTTGCAAAGTTATGCACAATAGCAAAAATTTATTTCTAAATGTAGAAATAATACCATACATTAAAATGCACAAAGACAGTAACGTATGGGGTCTGCTAAACTCAGGAAGTCATTTTGAAATGCCCTAATAATGTAATCTATATATATATATATATATATATATATAATGTTATATATATATATATATATATATATATATATATAATGTTATATATATATATATATATATTTTTACCAATGTTTTATATTTGAGTTTTAAGTTTTACATAGTGATCATATATGATTTTACATCTGAATCTTTAAAATATGTTAAGCCAAATCATTTTATGGATATTAACATTTTATTTTAAGATAATGATCAAATTATTTATGTAACTTTCATCTGCCGAATATTTGGGATTGTTGTTAGCAATAAACACATTTAAATAATAATAATAATTTAAGTTTATTTTTTTATTTTAACTAAACACTTTATGTCTAACGTTTCTCAAGACCTAAACAAATTAAGTTGCATGTAATAATAAATGGACCAATCATTCACATCAAGCACTTAATTGCATTGTTTCCTATGGACTGGCTTAAAGGCCCCTACTTTAATGGCATATAATAGTATAATTAATATGGATTTAAAGTTATTGTAACTATACAGTTGTGGAAACTTCTTTAGGATGTTTTGTGGTGTGTGTATTTTAACTGTATTTTCTGTTGTCATTCTCCAGTGGGCCATGCAGTGCTGTCCATCAATGGAGCCGATGTACTCGGCAAGAACACAGCAGAGGGAAAGGACATCCTCGAGTATTTAAAGGACGCCTCAAATTATCCAGTGTCCATCCGCTTCGGACGGGCACGCCTGAGCTCCAATGAGAAGCTGATGCTGGCATCTATGTTCCACTCGTAAGTCATAGAGCGATCTGGGTCTAATGTGTTGATAACTAGAGACGCAGGGATACGTCTTTTTCTACTCTGATTACAAAAACCCAAACTCAGGGTATCTGAGAACCAATACCAGTGCATTTTCCCAAAACTGAAACTGATTAAGATTCATCTCCCTGTACAGTAACAAGTAACTACACAGCAATTCATATCTATAAGTAGAGACGGTCATACACTGACATTCTTTTTAGGCTTGTGTC
The DNA here is from genome assembly GCF_963691815.1 of Echiichthys vipera. Classification (NCBI taxonomy): domain Eukaryota; kingdom Metazoa; phylum Chordata; class Actinopteri; order Perciformes; family Trachinidae; genus Echiichthys; species Echiichthys vipera. The sequence goes on along the minus strand of NC_139830.1, from coordinate 9,833,410 downwards.
ATTTTTAATTGATTAAAAAAAGGCATCATTCAGGTTAATTACATGCTTCTGCATCTCTTAACTAAACCATTCTAGTTTGACAATAAAGGCCTACCATTTATTGTGGATCAGTCATGCTTGGTAGAGTTCATTTAGGCAGCGGCCATTATCGGTGGAGCCCTGTCTCGAGCACTAAATTGTGTTGTATTTCTCCCCCCCAGGTTGTTTGCTATAGGTTCACAGCTGTCTCCTGAAGTTGGCAGTTCAGGGATCGAAATGCTAGAAACGGACGTCTTCAAACTCCACTGCTACCAGACTCTCACAGGTCAGTAGTGTGTGTTGCTGGAAGTGAAACAAAGAACCATGCAGTCACTTTTTGTTGTCAGCCATGAGCCATTGTTAGGAAAAAAGCAGAGACGTCGATATTCAGTTCCATTTCAAAATCCACCCCCTCATTAACATTAACGACCTCTCAACGTGACACAGTAGCCACTTTAAACTGATGTCTTTCTCGTTTCTTGTTCTGTTCTTTCAGGGATAAAGTTCATTGTGCTGGCGGACCCTCGACAGTCTGGTATTGATGCACTATTGAGGAAGATTTATGAGATCTATTCAGATTTTGCCCTCAAGAACCCGTTTTATTCTCTGGAAATGCCAATCAGGTAATAATAGAGAAAATGGGGATGATGTCGCCTTCTGTTCTGTAAATGTTTTTATGTGTGTTAAAATGACCATTCAGTGCTTTTTACATTTCAGATTACATATCAAATGTAACATGTCAGCTCTCACACATCCAATAGCACATTTCCTCTGACTCCCTCTGAATGATTTTCAGGTGTGAACTCTTTGACCAGAATCTGAAGGGTGCACTGGAGATCGCAGAGAAAGCTGGCAACTTTGGAGCTGGATCTTGAACCACAGGAGACTCGACACGATGTGCCGTGATTTCTAACCACAACCGATTCACAGACTTCATGTGAAGGTGGTTTAGGTTCAGTGGGGGAATTAAAAAAACAAGTGGATTTTCTTTGTTCCTTGTTCCATGTTGGTATCGGACTGGCATTAACACATTGTAAATACCTTATGTTTTGTAAATACTTGAAAATTAAATTACATACTGTCTGTAAAAGTTTCATATTGTCTTTTGGCTGCAATTATACTGAATTAATGAGTGATTTAAGGGGCGGATATGGATTAATATGGCCATCTAGTGTCTTGAGATCGTAGTCGCAACAACAAAAAATAATTCCAGCAGTCGGGTTGCCAGGTTCGTTCCGTTATCGTTACAGCTAAGTAAACATGAACGTTAGCTTACTGATCAAGGAGAAACATAGCCATTTTGGCGTGCGTTTAAATGCCGTTTAACTCCTTTATCTCAGTCCATCAAGTGAATGCTTGGCCTGTATTGACTCATTTTTGCTCGTTTCCGGTCACTCATCTGCTGGGACAAATAACGCCCCCTTCGCTGCGGCTTAGCTGCGCCGAACAACAGACAACCCTGGCAACCCGCAATGCCGGCCACTGTTGGCTGGTACAATGTAAACAGTGACAGGAAGTCATTTTCAAACCTGTCAAAATTAAAAAAAACATACTAATTTAGACTAAATATATTTTTCATTCATTCTGTACCCCTCAAAGCGCCCTGTGGGTGTATTACTTTTTAATAAATATAACTTTTAATAAAGATTCTACATATTCAACCTTCAACTGTAGTCTACTGAGCATTAACTAGGGAAGTGACTGAAACAAAAAATGTAAAAGTATAATTTATTATTCTTTTTGATTCTTGTCTACGAGACACATTTGACTTTCTACACTTGCAATTCAATTCATGATTCAATAATACAAAGTTGTTTTGAACGGATATTGTAAAATATAAAAGCCATTAAACAAGGTTCCAGTTTTGTGCTCTTACTGTGACATGACACGGATAATGTGCAGTCACGTAGATTCTTTTGTTGAGTTAGTGATGCCACGTTTACAGACTAAATACTTATGTTGAAAAGCACCTTTCAAAACAGGTTTTTGAGACACAAGTGCTCAACCTCTCAGAGCTTAAATTCCATTTTATGTCCTGTTAAAGACAGAAAATACTGTGATATAAAAAAAAAAATCAAGTAATACAAATAAGAAAATACAACGATGGCTCAAAGTATCCTCTGGGTGCAGAGAATGAGGTGTACCGATGGTTTTAGTCAGACTTCTTGGACACGTGACCCATCTTGGTTCGGACGTTGCGCAGCAGGAAGAATGCGATAGTGGTGATGGCACAGGCGATCTCTGCCACCCAGAAGGCCATTTCCCAGCCGTAGTGCTTGGCAATGGTGCTGAATGGTAGTCCCGACAGGAAGCCACCAACTGAGGAGAACACAAATGATTAAGTTCACTCCAAGTATTAGAAAATATAAACAATATATGAAATAAACTAGTAAGTAAAGTAAGTAAAACGTATCACAAAGATAAAAAACAGCATGGGATTGTATTATGAGTGTAAAGGCATTTATCCATACCAGCCGTATGTTAGGCTTCATAGGTAAAGTTGCAACTTACTGTTGGCCATCAGGGCAACTATGGCATGTGATGTCCCACAGTAGTTGGATGGGGCGCTCTCATTGGCTATAACTCCAAACAACGCTATTGGTCCGTAAGAGGAGAAACCAAAAGCAGCACCCAAGCTGAGTATCCACACCTCAAAGTACAAATGAGATACATCCATGAGGATGACAAACTCTGACAAACAGTGTTCTGCATTCAAGAATCTCTCAGTTAGAGACGTCAGTGCTGGAACAGATACCTTTGAGCTGTCAGGAGTAACTGTGACTCTGAACAGGTACATGGATACAAACATTCCAGCCATCATGCAGATCAGGATGAAATGGCGGGGATTGCCATAGATTCTCACGCCTTGCTGTACAAAATAGAGATATATGTAAAGAGAAGTTGGTTTTACCGGTTTCTATTGCAAAATCCCATTCAGTCACCAGAAAAGAGAGAATTTATTGTAATTTCTAGCACGTTGAGACATCTGAGAAGTGGAATGTGCAAAGAAGTGGTGCAATTTCATATTAGTGAAGTGTTAACACATACATATATGATTTTATTGCTTATTGTGTTGGCTCAGGAGTAACTAACAGTAGCTGACACTCAACTTGCATCTGACAAAAACACAAGCACAAGAAGAGGGAAGACCAAGGCGAAAATAATTATACATTTGCTGGTGACTTCCCAAGTACTTCCTTACTTTCCCTACAAACGTCTTTTGGGATTTGTGGCAAACACAATGGCCAAATGGTACAGTTAGTTCTGATGCACATAGCGGACTGTAGAGACAGATGTAATTTGCAGAAAGATTATACCTGGATATGTGCGCTAGATCTCAACATATGTAGACATTATGCCAACTCACTTTGGCCACCGCCTTGTCAGAGAAGTAACCTGCTGCGAGACTGCCCAAGAGACCTCCAACCTCCAGGGCACTCATGTAGGAGCTACCTATGAAGATAGAAATAATAAGCTGACGAAACTGAACTCTCAACATATTTCTCAGCTACTCTGCCACGTTTTCTATACCCATGAGCGTAGACTGGCCCTTGTCTTGAATGAGAAACAGCTGGCCCCAGTCGGTGCAGACCGTCTTCACCCCGAACACCACCAGGTAGGACAAAGATAGCAGCCACAGGTAGGGGGACAGCAGGAACTCAGACAGGGTGCTCTCATCACTGGAGGATCCTTAACAGGAAGCATGCAGAAGACAGAGCATTATTACACAGATGTGGAGATGTGAAGGATCTCTGCTTCTAATAATAAGATGAATGCATAAAACATCTCTCCTCTCTCACTTGGGCCTGTGCATGGGCTAAACACAGCTCACACTAATGGCACAAGGGGCACAGTGAGTACAGAGTCCACCAAGTCACCGACCTTTAGTCACAACACTAGAGGTGCATGCTGTGTGAAAACACAAACACACACACAAGTAGTGCCCATGTTTAAACAAATGAAGTGTACCCAGTTTAGTCACAGTTATAGAAAGGTAGTGACAAAAAAAAAAGTTGTTATCAAATTGAAGAATTGTTATTAATCATTCAGCAAGAGTCCGTCTCACCTCCTTTGCTCTTCTTGGCTGCTGCCTCCATGTTGGGCAGCCCCACGTCCTTGGGTTCATTCTTGATGAACACCAGACAGAAAAATGAGGCCACCACACAAATCATTCCAGACACCGACAGTATCGTCCTCCAGCTGTAACTCTGGGTCAGCACTGTGGCGATAATGGGGCCCAAGCTGCCAGCGAGATTCATGCTGCAGGAGAGAACTGCCCACCACGTCCCGAACTGAGAGGGCTCAAACCACTGACAGCAGAGAAGAGGAAATAATGACATGAAATCATGACAGCGTTGACAGGAATGACCATTTTCTTTCCGTTGATATACATGAGGAATGTAATAATTGAACCGGTGCAATGTTCTCAATTGACAGCAGGTCATAACTGAATGACGGACATTTGACAGTTGCCATGTTTCATGATACAAATCAGTGAGGTTGGAGGAACTTTTCCAGTCATACTGTACAAACATTATAATACTGGTCTCATTCCCTTCACCGTTACATCCACTGCAAACCTCCACTGGTGAATATTAAGAAGCACTGAAACTGTATAATTATTACAAATTATGTTTCAATATAAAGATGTTAAAGACCCTACAACACAATTCCACAGTTGGCTTCTCACTACGAGCAACATTGTTTTCTGCCACATCTAATCAGGGTTTATCAACATTTATATAAAGTTGGTTGACAGTGGTTGTGACAGTGTTAATTCCTAATGAAAAATCATTTTAACTCCTGATTTTTGTGTATTATATATACATTTGATTTGGATTATGATTATAAAATACAATATTTCGTTTTATTGTCGGGCCTGTTTGTTCTTAAGAACACAGGAGAGAAAAACAGACATCAGTATATTGCAGCACTGATATGTTGGCTTGGAGATTAGTCAGGTACCTTGCGCAGCACCCGGCCGCAGGGAGGCCAGCCGAGGCCCTGGCCCAGGCCGTTGAGAAACCACAGGGCAGAGAAGACAGTGACAGTGGAGGACCAGGAGAAGACCACGTTGATGCCTCCCACCATGCACAGGCCAATGGAGAAGAGCCAGCGGGCACTGATCTGGTCCGAAAGCACGCCACTGATGAACTTACTGATAGCGTAGGCCAAAGACTGACTGCTGGTGATCATGCCTGAACAAAGGAAGGGCAGGTGAAGAGGAGTTCACACAGAGCAGATACAACTTCTGCTCCTAAATAAATCTGACACAGTTCTCTGTAAAGTGCACAGCTAATATATGTATAACGCATGAAAGAAGTGTACCTGTTCTCTAGAGTCTACCATGAAACGTAAATGTAGTGTGTGTGTGGATAAGTCAATCTAACAGCATGCATATAAATTAGTTATTCGTGCTAATGATGTTGGCATTTTGGGGTTAATAACTCCAAAAAATGTTCCATGTAAAATGCTACTTCAACGGCATTAATTGTGATTTACATGCTTTTTTATGTGGAAAATATGAAGAGCACGACAGTCAAGCATAAACACGATGCAAAATCAAGAGTCTCATACCCAGGTCATCCTTATCCAGCTTAATTTCTTGCATTAGAGAAGGCATCACAAAGGAGAAAGTCTTTCTATTAAAGTAGTACAGTGTGTAGCCTATGAACATGGCCAGAAATATAGTGCCTCTGTAGTATCCGTAACTCGCCGACGCCATGGCTGCAAATTTAGTCCTATGGAAATGACAAAAACAAGAAGAGTAGAGGACAAATCCAAGAGGAGGGAGCGGGCGCCTGCTGTTTGACAGACTCGTGTGGACTGTGACAGTGAACTTTGCTACAGGATCCTCTGCCTCGGAACAGCTGCTCACAAGTGGAGATGTGATTGCAATCAGTCGGGGAGGTTAATGGTCAACTTCTCTGCCTGAGAGCTGATTTAATCTGGGTTGTTACCACGATGCACTACAGGCCGACCAAGCCAAAAGGGGCTGGAAAAGGAAATCAATCAGTTTGTGACATCAACGCTGCCCATGATCTTGTTTTCCACCTTTTTATATAAAAAAAAGAGTCCTTTTATTTGAACAATGAGGTGGTCTTTTAATCTGTGTTGGTCCTGTTGACATGTTATGGAAGGAGTCCTTAGATTGATGAGGTTAATGATTTCCTGTGGAGTCCAATAGTTAAAGCAGACCAGGGGGGAGGCTCCTCTGTCCAAGTGAGGGTGTGTGTGTGTGTGTGATCTTCACCAGCAAAAGACCTTTCAGACACAAACAGAGAGATTGCACGGTTATTGTGTAAATATTATTGAGTAAAACTCTTAACTATTATGCAAGTAAAGCCTATACTTCACATTTGTAATGGTCCATACTAAGTAGTATATCTGTAGTATGTAAAATGTGTCTTTACAACAACAGGTTATATCCACCTCACAGCTGTTTACAGTATTGGAAAGTTCATAAAAACAACGATACCTCAGTTTTCATTGCAAGGCGTCTCATATCGAGGCTGCAGAGGAGTGTGTGAAGTTTCCGCGTCACGTGGCTCCACTGGCACCGCCCATCCACGGAAGCGTCTGACATTCTTTCATGTCCAATGGAAAACTATCAGAAACAGCCACTAAATTGGTTTAAAAGGGAATTAATAAATATATTTCTTCTTTACAAACATTAGCTGATACAAACCAGCTATTCCAAAAACAAAAATGTGCTATTCCAAAAACAAAAATGTGCTATTCCAAAAACAAATATGTGCTATTCCAAAAACAAAAATGTGCTATTCCATGCCACATGTTTGGGTGTTTTGAATAAGTCTGTTGTAAAAATGTGATTTATTGATAGGTTCTCAAAATACAAATAATGTATGACACATTGATTTATTTGTGTATATAAACCTATTTGACGACTTTTATACTGACAGATAGAAGGGGATAATGCCTTAAGGATTTTATGTAGGCTACTATGTACTTTATTTAATTTTTTACTTATTTATGTATGTACCGTTAGGTACTGTCAATAGAGACTTGCTGCTTTGAATATGTTTATACTGTTTTTGTGAAATGCAAATTCCATTTTATTCTTACAAGAAGTTACAATGTAGCCTGCTGAATTGTTCCAAATAAAGTTTTTTAAAAAAGAAAAGAAAAAAAGATTGTTCTAATAAAAAATTTAAAAAAAATAAAAAAAATAATGGGGTGACATCGACGTTTAATCGACAAATTCCAATTTAACCTATACAATAAAAATAGTATAAAACTTCTGCCTGGTAAAGTTGTTCTTCCAAATCATTGTGTTTGCAAAGCATATATGTAAAAACACTTTTGTACTGTATATATATATATATATATATATATATATACGTCAGCTGGCCCCGCCTCCCTTTAACCGTCGAATTTGTTCCCATGGCAACAGACAACAAACATTTCCAAAGTCTCAACGGATGTCGCGAATGTGTCAAGTTTAGAGTTAAGCTAGCGACTTTTTCGTATTATCAGTCGTTAAAAGTTGTCAACAACGACCTAAAAACGTCACCGAAGTTTTTATTTATTCTATTTTATGTTTTTTTTAAAGACAAATGTTATTCGTTCTCCGTTGCCCTGGAAACCAATAACCAAGGACCATGGTAAGTGTCAGGTTAAATTAAGAAGGAATGCCACTTTTTTATATTTACTAGCTGCAGAGTGTCCATTTAGGAGAGCTAATAATCAATATTGTATTATGTATCGTGGTCATGTTGCTCCTATAGAGACAGGGATTCAGTTCTGCGAACTCAAGGAGCAGCTCTGATACCCGGCGGTACCGTACGCGGGCCCCCACCTCCCAGGTGGATGAAACCCTGTTTGGGAACCCAGGTCCGGTAAGTGAGTGTGGGGTCCTCAGAGTCACAGCAGGGGGTCCGCCAACTGTTTCTTATCTTTCCTACAGTCCTCCCTCAAAACATGTCTGAAAATATACATTCACATGAATGCAACGTGTTATTCACAAAGATAATTTGTGGAAAAAATAAATAAAATGAATTTACACAGCCATGGCTTATAGGCAAGGTAGCCACTAATGTAGCCACCAAAGTAGCCACTAAGGTAGCCACTAAGGTAGCCTCTAAGGTAGCCTTTAAGGTAGCCACTAATGTAGCCACTAAGGTAGCCTTTAAGGTAGCCTCTAAGGTAGCCACTAATGTAGCCACTAAGGTAGCCTTTAAGGTAGCCTCTAAGGTAGCCTTTAAGGTAGCCACTAATGTAGCCACTAAGGTAGCCTTTAAGGTAGCCTCTAAGGTAGCCTTTAAGGTAGCCACTAATGTAGCCACTAAGGTAGCCTCTAAGGTAGCCTTTAAGGTAGCCACTAAGGTAGCCTCTAAGGTAGCCACCAAGGTGCCTTCCAAATATATGTTGAACATGAACATATACTGTATAAATATATGAAAATGGTGTAACCACAGAAAGAATGATAAATATTGTATATTTCCTCCATCACATTTTACTAGAGTCATTTTGTCCATTTTAGTCATTTTGCATCTATTTTAGTCATTTTGTGTCTAGTTTTAGTCATTTTGCATCTATTTTGCATCTATTTTAGTCTAAATCTAAATAATTGTTAAAAAAAAAGTTGTTTCCCCAAATTATTCAAACAATTATAAAAAATATATTTCATAATATTTCAAATGCTTATAATAGCCTTTAATTTAGGGTAATGCCACAGTATTTTATTGGATATATTATTAAGAATCCTCCAGTTATCCTCCATATTTCTCTCAAAATTGATTAAAACAAAAAAAAAGAATGTAAACAAGTAATCTGTGAGGTTCAGGTCAAAGGTTTAGGTCAAAGTTTTTTCAACTATGAACATTTTAAAATTTAATTAAACCTTATAGATACAAAAGTGACAGTGAACATTGTAATAGCATGGTATTGTATGTACCATAAAAAGCTGTGTGTATAGGCTTTAGCCAGTCCTAACTCTTACGGCCAATTTAATTTGCAACTCAATTTAATACAATATTTGTAGTGGGGGCTCCCTGCTTTCTCTGTTTCAGCTAAGGCGTCCTTGGCCTTAAAAAACATTGAAGACCCCTGACTAGACAATGAAATAAATACTAGATGCGTCCTTTTAAATACATTATCAAATTCAACGCCATCACTTATGTTGCTGAATCAGACTCAGCATCGTTTTATGGCTATGGTGGGATAACAGTACAAGGTAACATGCCCCGTTTCAAACATCTGTTATTGATGTGTTGCAAGGTTGGAGTGATCACAAGTTAAGTGGGTTTGTGACATGTTGCTAACAAACTCCTATCATCACAGTTAGACCACCGTGGAAACTCGCCCTCCAAGGCCAAGAGTCCATCTCAGAAGAACCAAGAAGGAGAGACTGTTCAAATCATCACCAAAGACCTCATTCGCAATCTCAGGTACTCACTGATGAACCCCAAAGGTCGTCTGTCAGTTTCCCTTTGGTTATGAAAATCATAATGCGCATTTTAAAAGCCTTTTAGTAATTCTAGCTGATTATACCTCTGCCCATGATAAAGGAAGTGAAAGTGCTGGAGCTCTGGTGGGAATTCGTAAGATCACAAATCTTCATTTACCATTGAGCGTGTACTTTATCCCACTTCAATAGGTGCAATAAAACCCACAGGAGAGACAGGAAAGTTCAATCGCAGTCCTGGGAAGAGGTCTAATCAGGTCAAAACTCCAGCAACACTTGTAGTATATAGAACAATTTTACTGTTATTGATGCATTCCACTTTGGCCTTCATCTGGTCAAAGAGGTCGAATCAGCCAGATTAACCAAAAACACCTGTGTGGGTGGTCAGAGCCTTTAATAGATGAAAGATAGATGAAAATAGCTATTTTGATTTAAAAACAATTCGAAAAGCAGGTGCTATATAGAGATAAAAACAAAAATCTATGACACAATATTATAAAGTTGCCTACATTTCCGGGGTTATGCTGAAACCCAAACAAACCCCCACCTGTCGTTATACCAGGATCCCGTTTCAGGATCCTTCAGGAGAGTCCATCATTCTGCCGTCAGCTGAGTTTGAGCGGATCACCTCAACATCCCGGGTTCTCACCAAGGAGGAGAGGGAGGCGCTGAGGGAGGCTTATCAGAGAAAGAAAGAAGATGAAATTGTGAGAAAAAACATAAAAATTCTCCTTTAATTGCAGATTTACAATAAGCCCTTCACTCTTTTGAAAAAAACTACCTCTCATCCAGAAAGCTGCAGAGGAAAGGAAGCGTCAAATATATGAAGCAGACCTGTCCCGTAAGGAGAATCACGCACTGACCGAGCTAGAGCTGGAGGCTCGGGACCGTGCGCAGCGCTTGGTGGAGCGGGCCAACGCCTTAAGGATGGAGCAAGAGGATGAGATCAAAAAGGTCAACAAGGTAGGACGCAGCTGCAGACATGTGGACTACGAAAAGTTTAAATTTGTGCCTGAATGTGAACCCGTCAATCGTAGATAATACTGCTGACTTTCTTTTTGTATGAATGCCATCAATACTTCTGTGTGTAAATGTGTGTGATGCCCTCAGCTGATTCTGGGGGCTCAGTGTCAAGCCACACGTGACGCCCAGATCCATGAGAAGAAACAGATCCAGGCAGAGTTGTCAGAGGAGGACAAGCGTCTGGATGCCATGATGGAAGTGGAGCGCCGCAAGGCCTTGGAGACTGTGGAGCAGATTGATGAGCTGCGCAAACAGCAGAGGATCGGGTGAATAATGTTGATGATAATAATAATAATGAATGTATTTATAGAGCACACGTTCAAATACAAAGAAATCTCAAGGTGCTTGACCCTCCCAAAACACCCACATCCTTATCCTAAGATCTGTTTTCTAATCAGCCGCAAAGGGCTTTAGTGTAGTTACCGTGTGTGTCCTGTCCACGTTATATTCCAGGGGAATGCAGAAAATCTACGACCAGATCCGGCGACATCTGGAGGAGAAGCAACTGCAAGAAGTGATAAAAGAGCAGGAGAGAGAGCAGATACGAGAAACCCAGGAGAAAATCAACCTGGAAGACCAGAAGGTGCAGACGCAGCCCGTGCAGAGACAACACCGAACACAAGCTCTAGAAATGAAAACATTTACAGAGTCACGTACATACTCAGTGGGATATGCAGCCAGATGTACGGTAGTGGGATATGCAGCCAGATGTACGGTAGTGGGATATGCAGCCAAATGTACGGTACACTTGCACTGGACTTCTGTTTCTCCTCTCAGGCCCTGGAGAAGAAGAGGGAAGAGCAGCGGCGTCTGCAGGAGGAGATCATGTGTATCAATACAGAGACCCTGCGGGCCAAAGAGCAGAGGAAAGAGGAGGAGAAGCTGGCTGACATGAGAGATATGGAATACTTAAAGAACAAAATGGTCAGAAAATACATATCAATCAGACATACCCAAAATTCATTACAATATTGTTTTCTTTTCCAAGTGTTTTTTTCTCATTATTACCTCTGCAGGAGCGAGAGGCAGAATATGAAGCAGAGCAGAGACGAATCAAGAAGGAGAAGGAGTTGGAGATTGCCAGACTGAGGGCCCGGCAGGAAAAAGCAAAAGACTACAAGGCAGAGCAGGTCAGGACTAAAACTACCGCCTATGAAAGGTGGTGTCTGCTGAATTTAACCCTATAACAGATTCAAATAAAACACTTTCCAAAGGCACTTACCTTCCACACAGATTCATGGGAATTAAAGCATTCGGTATGTTTTTTTTATCTATGCATTTTGAAGGATGAGCTCCGTGCTCGGAGGAACCAAGAGCACACGGACAGAGAATGGAGAAAAAAACAAAAAGAGCTCGCCGCAAAGAGAGAGCAAGAGGAAGCGAAGCTGAGGGCTGCTCGCTCGGATCAGGTCCAGTGCAAAGAGCACTTCCTGTCCATGGAGGCTGGCCGGGAGAGGGCAGAGTTTGAGAGGGTGCTGAAGTAAGAAACTGTCTTTATTGGTTTTAAATGTGTTTTCACATCATCAAATCGCATTAAGATTCCGAGTAAATGTAGCATACCACTTACAACCTACAGTAGGATGCTTCAATCAGTGTAGTAAGAACGCACCTAGTATCAAGGCTTATTCATAAGTAACACATTCAGCTATACCATTTTATGAACACAGGGTGCAGCAGGAAGCGATCGTCAAACAGAAGGAAGAAGAGGAAAAGCAGCACCAGAAAGCACAGCGTCACGCAGAGGCCATCCGAAACCAGGTGAAGGAGCGTGAGGTCTCAGCTATAGCGAAGCGCAGAGAGACCTTCAAAGAGGCCGATCGGTTGGTCGAGGAAGCCCGGCAGAGACGAGTGCGCCTCGACGAGATCAAAGAAAAGAAGCTGAAGGAGCTCAAGTAAGTACAGGCTGGTGATATTTTGACACTGCTGTCTTTAACGCAATGATCCTGACACGTGTTTGTCGGTGTGCAGGGCTACAGGGCTCTCTGAAAAATACTGCAGTGAAGTGGAAAGGAAGGCCCGGGCCTGTGCGCTCTGATTCACTCACAGCTGGATTCAAACGGTGCGAAGACGTCCCATTTTACAAGGTCTCATTTAAGCAGGATGAACATGTTTCAAGTTGTAATGTAACTTGAACATATATAAGAATGTACCAATAAAGGTTTCTATTGCACTTTCATTGCTTTACACGCTTTTGATTATTGGTATGTGCACGTTATAGTGGGTCGTGGGGTTTTAGGATGGCTGAGCGGAAGCATGTCGCAAAAACAAGAGACATGACAACTTCCTCTAACACAGACTGACTCCACTGGAGACTGGGTACAGTTTTTAGTTTTTTTATTTAGGCTAGTATTTCCCTTTCAGTTGAGTCATATTCTTCCACTTATTAATGACAGATCCCCTTTCTTATTAATATGCATGACAACAGAAAGGAATTCAACTTATGTTAGGGTTAGGATGACACTTTACACACACACAGCTTAAAGCATGTAAGGAAGTTAAGTACATCAAGGTAAATACAAGCTCTTATTTCAGACCATTCTTGTCAAAGAACTGGACGTACTGAGACCTAATTTTCTTCATCATAACCATCTAAACACACAACCTACAGGAGTGTTTATGGATCTAATCAAGCTGTCATTAGAACACCAATGGGTTCCACCAGCCTGTCGTCTTCTTCTTCCTCGTTTGTTCTTGCTGCTGAGCATTAACGGAGGAGGAAAACAGGACAGGAGAGTGGGTGGAGGACAGATGGGTGGGGTATCCATCTAAAAGTTTTCAATTCTTCATGTTCACATCTGTACACGCAAAAAAACAAAAGTAATGGTGACCAAGGGAAACACTACAACACCTGGCATACGCGGACCTCAGCACGAGGAGGGTTCCGAGTAAATACACACACACACACACACACAGTACGGTTGTGGGGTAAGGGCCCTGGGGTTTGGTAGCCGTGGTCCCGTCCTTGCACATACACAGATACAGTCTCACACAAGCACTGTACACGGCACAAGAGGTCACCTAAATACATGGAGCCAATGAAGGAGAGCTAACATCTAGGAGGGTGGTTTGGATAGCCCAGTACAGGCTGAGAGGGGATTAAAATTCTTATTCTTATCATCAGGTCACACTCGCACACTCTCTCACACACGCACATACACCCTCATACACACAGTGACATACGTCTGTATGCATTTAAAACTCAATAAAGCTACACGCCTGTGCAGAATATACTATCATTACTTAGTGTTGCTAACTATAGCCATCGAAATGGCAATATATGTTCAAATATTATATGTAACCTTTTTTCCTCAGAATATACAATGATGAAATGCATTATACAGACAAACGAGACAATGTAAGCTGTTCACATGTTCAGTACAACAAAAGTAAGAGCCTCTCTACAATAATTTCTTCACGAGTGCAAAATCCAATGCTCCTCCACCTACTTCAAAGGTTTGTTGCTGAGCTTTAGCAAGTCCACTTCTGCACAAACCATAAAACAATAAAAAAACATGACAATAACATAAACAAAAATACTCTAAATAAGTAGTCATAAATATGGAATGTGAAAAAAAACAAACATGGTCCATTTTCTTTTTCAAACAATACAAATAAAAGTCCTTCGATGCAGTTAAATGTTTTCTCTTGTAACAGGACGACATAACAAAAAAATAGTACTCAAAACGAGAGTGGGCTGTTGCTTGCTTTGTGGCCCCTGTTGTGAGTAGAAGACCATGGGAAGCTGGTGAGGAACACAAAGAGAAGGACAACTGGAGGGAAGGTGTCAGGTCAAGGTGTGATGGTGGTGAGGGAGGGGGTCGGGGTGGTTGGGTGTTCACATGCCATAACCGAAGCTGGGCTGTGGGGGCTGGCCGTAGCCTGGTGCTGCTGTGTAGCCGTAACCGTAGGGCTGCTGAGGAGGCACTGCCACGTTGGGCCCTGCTGTGAGCATGAGCTGCGGTGTGCCTGCAACACAAACACCAGCAGTTGAAAGAGCATGGCTGCTTTCATATTGTCAAAAACATTCTTGAGGTTTTCCTTTACATCCCCGTATTCATCAGAGTGGACTTTTTACCGTAAACAATGGGTTGAGACTCAGTAGCCTGCTCCTCCTGTTTCCTCAGGGACTCGGAGGCCTCGAGTTTGTCCACCTGTGGAAAACACAACAAGGGTGGCGGTGTCAGACTTCAGTTAGATTGTGGCCGACGGGGCTCTTGAAGAGCAAGGGCTGAGACGCTGGGTTTGTAAAAACTGACCTCTGGGTTATTGCACTGGCTGACGGATGGGACCATTCCTGACAGGCGAAGACGAATACAGTCCAGATTTAAATAAAAACAGGCTGCAGGAGGCAGGCCTTTCTAATGTGTTGGAAGGCCCTCTATATGGCAAAAGGAGTAACTACAGCTAGAGAGCTACTGGCTACTCTGTCGAGCTGGGCTACAACAGTCTATCAGATAGACATCCACTTCTTTGTGGAAAGTACTGGGGATTATGGGAGGAGACAAAGACAAACAGCTACTGGGCAATAATGGTCCCACCATCCAGCCATCCAAATCATCTACTCTAACATGTTGGAAATGTGGAGTATGTAGAGAACCAACCCCTCACCAGTACAAGTAGACTTACTAAGACCAACATATAATATTTTTCTCACCCCTGTTAGCTAGTTTATCAATCTCTTAGCAGAATATCTGCACGTTTGCATTAAAAGAAACGCAGAATCAGTCAATCAGTCTTAGGTAGCAATCAAGAACGGGCATTTCTATCAGTAATAATTATAACACATTTTTTAAGCTCTAACTATGAGCTTAACAGGGGTGAATACTTGATTCTGAAAGGCTGAGCTCTATAGATGCCCTGGTACTAACGAAATACAGTTATTAGGAAAACTTGAGGCTGAAACATGCTTCAATGTGCCTGTCTGTGTGTGTGTGTGTGTGTGTGTGTGTGTGTGTACACTTGCTCGTCTGTAGACTTGTGTGTGCCATCCACAAACATTGTATTGTATGTATTTATTGGAAGATTAATACATACATTTACTAAGTTTCTGCAGTATAGTGAATTCTGCATCTAACAACTATTTTATCAATAAATATCCCGTATTATGTATAAAGTATATATTATTATAGTATAGTATATATATAGTATTATGCGTATTTCAGACAATAGTGAAAAATGCCCATGACAATTTCCCCTGTTTTGTCCGACCATCAGACTAAAACCCAAAGATATTCAATTTATTATCACATATTTGGTGAAAACATGATACATAAACTGATTAACAAAATAGTTGGCTCCCTATAATTTACAATTAACTGCCTAATTGTTTTGTCTGGGATGGAAACTATCAAAAATACTAAGAACAAACATTATGATTACATTTGTTGTCTCTATTCTATCAGCTACTAGTATGTAGCAGCCTTGAGACTCAACTTTCTAAAACTTTTCTTTGGTGCTTTATTATTTGCCAAGCAGCTCAGAGGCAGACAATAACGAAGAAAGGACTGAAGAGAGCGCTAAAAACCAATTCAAAGAGTTAAGCAGCCAGCAAAAAGCTTCAGATAGGACCCTCAGCTATGACTGTGTACAACTGAAACACTGATAACGATGAAGGACGGTGCTTAGTGCTGCAACAGGAAAGCTTTCCGCTTACGGTGGTCGTGGGTTCAAGTTCTCTACATACTGTCTGGTTTACTACTATGGTCAGTCAGTCTGGTTAAGCAGGCTCTTTTGAGAAAAGACAGGCTCTTGGTTCATTTCAGAAGAGAAGGGTTGAGATGCATGCTGAAGCGGCAGTTGAGTTATTGTCTTCTCGAAGAGTGCATGAGAGAAAAAGACAGAAGCAGAGAGCATAGTGGAGGAGGTGTGAGAGAGGGTGGAGGGGATGGTTTTTGTACAGCCAGCTCAAGGTTTCCAGAAGCAGGCACAGCCAACATTGATGTCTACTAGCCTGGCCTGAGTGCGGCTGGTGCCACCAGGGGAGGGGGAAACGCATGCTTGCTGCTCTACATTTGTTTTCCCCCCAAAGAACACACCCAAATAGATTATTTAATATCATAAACTCCAGATTTGTTGCTTGAAGAGACCACATTTTACAGTAGCAAAGAATACTCAGAGACATGGACTGTAGAAATATACTGCTTTCTCAAAATGCGTTTACTAATGTTGAAGGTTTTTATCGTCTGTATTCTTCTATGGGATAAAGAAATATACAGAAGAATAGAAAAACATGGAGAAAACAAAAGAAAGGTCTCTTCATTAAAATAACGCCTCAGTGGCTCTTTAACTATTGGAATTAGGTTTTACACTTAGCTGCAGTCGATGCTACTGCACCACTGTCCGAATACAGATAGAAATGTTGCCTCACCCCTCTCAACGTTAAGATATAGTCGAGAATTATACATGCGCCCTGAAACTCCCATTACAAATGTACAGAACAGGGTGAACACATACGCTTCCTGAAATGATCCTGAATGGAGTCAGGATGATGACACTGCAGCTGAGTGGTGTTACGGGACAGTTCAACATTAGAATTGCTCTACAAGTCTGGTGAGAAAAGGACCTGACCCCGGTAGGTGAGGTTGTTATCCAGAGTGGCGCTCATTACCCACACCTACAGAGAGCTGATGGGCATGCTGGCTTAAGTGTGTGGCTTTGAAGGAGCGAGGTTGTGGTGGGGCACAGACAATTAGCACCGGTTCTCCTCGGCTCTGTCGGGCTTTAGGGGAACTTTCAGCGCATTGTTTTAGTTCACTCGCACTGCCCTCAGTGTCGTTAGCAGCGTTTTTCAGCAAAAAAGTTCTAATTTGCCATATCAACTTCAAAGGGTTGTGTTACCAATGTGTTTCCAGATGACCCAAACAAAGCCGTCAGCAGAATGCAAGTACATACAAACAAAGTCTAACTGTAATCCTACAAGTCCTGCAAGTATATAAATATAGATCCTTTAGCCTGACAGCAACAAGCCACCACTTAACCAAAGCAAATGTTTACAGTGATCTCTATGAAATGTCTCAGTATGTGCATACTAGGGTTGCAAAATTCTGGGAATTTCCAAAGTTGGAAAATTTCCACTGCAATTACCAGGAATTTATGGGAATTAACGGGAATGTATTGGGGATTTACAAAATTGAAGGTTGATCCTTCACAGGGATTTAAATACAGTTGAGGAAATATATATTTTAGCATAATCTTGACTTAAATAACCAGATTTCATGCAAGTACACTTGAGAATATCTAAGCTATACCTCTATCACATGCACACACGATTTCTACTTAGTTTTTGAATGGGTGGGGTCGGGGGGGATGAGTAATATTTTACTCAACATTCATGTTTTTTTTGTAGGTCTACGTACAAATAAATGTGTTGAAATGTAATGTTTTTGAATTGTTTTCATTATTTTGCATGGATGTCTGCCTATGACAGAACAAAATGTATACATCTATGTTTGGATATGATACAGTTTGTATAAATTACCTCTAATTTCCTGTTAATTCACATTGATTCCAATAATTCCCATGGAAAATTTTCAATTTGGAATATTTCCAAAATTCCCCAGCTTAACCTTCCATGGAAAGTTTCTGGGAAATCTTCCGCCCTTTTGCAACCCTAGTGAATACTATCAGCATTTGTTAGCGATGATCTAAGACATAATGTCAAGGTGGAATAGAATTGTTGCGTCTTAGACACATTAGAGAAACAGATTTCCACACTTCCTCTTGGCCAAGTGTTTTGTTCCTGTCAGATTCAAAAACTCAAACTGTTTGATCCAGAGCCACCACTGACACCAGCAAACCTAGCAGAGCCCTGAGGGATGGGCGTGAAGAGCCCCGCTCTGGAGTCTTGTGGGTTGGTTGGTGGTCTAGTGGAGATGTGGAGTTTACAATCAGAAGCAGCAGAGTGACGAGGGGGAGGGGGGGAGGTCATGCAGTTTCTGCTAATTTTACTCCTCCAAACTACAGGCTACAGGAAGGGGAGAGGGGTCAAAAAGAATGATTAGAAAATGGATTCGACTTTCACCTTTTCCTTTATCGCATCAACCTGGAAAGGAAATTCAGAGAGGCAACTTAAGGAGGAAAATAAAAAACAAATGGAAGTCTCCCAAAAATAGAAAATTGACAGAGAGAGAAGAGCAAACACAGGGCTAGTCACTTAAAGAAAACACAAAAATCCTGAGAGACTGATGCGGGTAATAACGCCACTTTTGATACAAATGCAGACTTGAGATCACTCTGGTACTGGGAAATTCCCCTCTGTTGTTTGCAACAGTGTGAAAATAAAAATTCTCATAGGGCCTAGAGTATATTTAAACACTCAAACAAGATGTCCTACATATTGTACAGTGATAATACATAAATCATAAAGTAATGTATAAAGACTTTAATATGTTTTAAGTAACCAACTGGTGGTTTTGGTTGGTTGGTTTTCAACGATAAGCAGTAGTCAGCCACAAGAAGACAAACTACAAGATGTTTGCGTAACTAACAGCTTATATGGCAAACTGAAATATTTGGATGTAATAAAAATCATCAACTTGGCATTTCAAGTTGGCTTTTTTTTTTAAACAAATGCTTCACTCAGGTCTGCTGTCTGTTATGAAAGCAATATGTGGGTAATTTGTTTATGCCATGTAACAGAGATAGATGGCAGGAAGAGCAACACAGCAGTTATGAATCTCCTCTTGAACACATTTGTATGGAAAAGTAGCTTGAATGGATGGAAACCGAAATGAAAAGGAAAACGCCAGTGATGACACATGACTGACAGAAGCATAAGAAGATGAGCATGAATGGAGGAAAGAATAGCTGGCAGGGCTTTATCTTCCATACGCTCTGGGGGAAATTGTACTGCCTATTGAATAGTATTTGCAAACACATTTAAGCAGCTGCCGGTGCTTTTTTACCTGTCAAAAGGCTGGAAACGGATCAGAGAAAAAGCATCTAAAGATTCATTTGAATATTTAATTTCTCTATGAACAGGTGTGACATGGTAAACCTGAGACGTGTGGCTCTCTACAAACAGGTACAGGTTTGCAAATACTATTTCATGTTTCAAGTATTAACAACACCTGACAGCAGGGGAAAAAAAGTAGCAGGCAATGTTTCACATCTGCCTTCTAATTACCGTCTTTCACTGTAGTTATATCTTAAAAACACAGAAGGTATCTAGAACATGACGTGATATACTTTTCTCTCTTAAGAAACCTTCTCACAAAGCCATCTACCTTGTCCTGATACACAACACACACTGGTTACCTCTGGCCAACCCACCTTAGAAAGATACTCCCTCATGACCTGGATGAAGTATGGCATGGAGAAGTCCATGATGTTGTGTCGCCAGGCGGTCTCCAGCACCACGTCGGGCCGCAGCAGGTCGTAGCAGGTGAATAGGCAGGCTGCAAAACACTCCTTCTTGTCCTCGTTCAGGAACCAAGCCAGGAGCTCCTCTGCCAGCTCGATGTCTTTGGACTCTGATGCGTACTGCATGGCATCCTGCGGAGCGAAAAAGCACAATTACAGTTCAACAAATTGACTTAGGGAACGTGACCATTTTACATCATTACGCTTTCAGTTAGTGTCAGGGGTGAAATGAGATGCTGTGAGTTAAATGACTTGAAAGAACTGCAGTATATATTGAAAATGTATTAATTGTTTTGAGAGTCCACGCACCTTGTAGAGCTTGTCCTTCTTGCAGAGCTCGACGCTCTGTTTCCAGCGGTTGTTGCCCTTGAAAAGGTAGGCTGCGATCCTCCTAAACTCAATCAACTCGTGCTTCTCCAGGCCCTGGGCCAGCGAGATGTTGTCAAAGTTGTCATAGGCATCGATAGAAGTACGCAGTGCCTAGATAATAAAGAGAGGGGATTATAAGATACAACTGAAATAACATTTTTCTCACCTCACTCAACATAAAAATATATGTTAAACAGATTATGATACTATCTGTTATGATGCACAATAACAAAATATCATACCGCATAGTCTTCCTCAATGATGAAGAGGTTGTTGAGTGCCTCATTTACTGACTTGTTGTTGTGATTCTGGACAGACCTTAGGTAAGGTTTAACCAGAGGCAGCTGTTTCACCTGTTTCAAAAAAATCATCATCATTTTTTTAATGTAATCTGCACTTCTATAGGGAACAGTCACTCATAACTTAATCAACAACAGCATTTCTTTTTCAAAGATATTCTGTAGATGCATACAACCTAACACTTTGAGAATTGTTAACAGAAAGAAATAACGGCCCCGGACCTTGCTGAAGAAGTTGACAGCGCGTGAGTGGTCCAGTCTTGGAGAGAGGACGATGAGCAGGTCGTTCAGTAACAGTGGTTTGAACTCCAGATAAAACTGGACTGCTTTGTAGTACAGCTCCACATTGGCCACCTACAACACACACATACTCAAAGTGATCTTCATCTTGATTTATATCACAATAGCTCAGTAGTGCATTGGCACGTTGTTAATTGTAGAAAGTGTTAGCAGTACGACAACTAGCATCCCTAATTTTTTTACCTTTGTGACAATGTCTTTGAACTGGCCCTCCTTCCAGGCATCAGCTGGGTGGTTCATCATGGTGATAATAGCGTTGTCGTACTCCTCGTACTTGTCATAGAGGAATACCAGCTCCCCCCAGAGGTGGGCCTGCTCTGCTGCCCTGAGAACCTGACACACACACCCACACACACAGAGATGCACACAGGTTAGTCCATGAACGCATAGTAAATTAAAGTAGATGAGGAACTTTTTGTTGTCTTTGCACAGAGAGGCAAATAAGACTTGACCAAATCTAACAGCTGTCATTAAGACTGACCGCTACAACTGTTGTTAACCAAGTCGTGCGTCTATAAAACAGATTATCAGGGGATGTAACGTGTTTATGTTGTAAAGATGATAAATCATGCTTAGTTTGAAGATGCTGCTGTTGCTCCTCTCCCCTACCTTTGGAATGTTGACACGGGACCAGAAGAGCTCCAGGTGCTCCCTCATCTTCTGGGGTTTGAATTTGGAGTAGAGGATGGCCAGCTCAGTGAACATACCCATGTGGGCCCGCTCCAGTCCCAGGGCAGCCTCCAGCATGGTGATCAGCTCCTCAAAGTAACCGCGGTCCTGAGGGTACAGACAGACTTAATGACCCTCACCATTACCCTTTAAACCAGTAATACAGCCAAAAGCTTGGATATTTGGTGTTTAAGTGCAAGACAAGGGCACCTGGCAACCCTACTGCCCTGTGCCACGTGTGCTTGTGTGATTCCAGATAGTATATATGCTCAGTAGTTACTCAGCATTCACAAAGAAGAAGATCGACAGGTGAGTTTTACACTAGTCCCAGTTCCCCCAGTTACCTGGTAGTAGTTGATGAGTTCCTCCAGTTCATCAGCATGGACGACAATATGCAGACCACACATCTGGGCAAGACGGAACTCTTTCCCGTCTACACACGCAAAACACACCTGGAAGAGGAAAGAACCAAATCAAATAATGTGTTTAATATAAACTAATGGACAGGACACTGGTCCCATTTTTTACTTTACAGACACTATAGACACACTTTGTGTTGAACTCACTGCAGGCTCTAAAGTGCTGCATCTGATTCTTTACTCGAGTGAAAAATGAAACTGTGCCGTCATTCCTCACCTCCTTCCAGGTGCGAGTGCTGTTGGCCTTGCGAGCTCCATCCACAGCTGCCTGGTACTCTCCCAGGTGCACCAGAGTGGAGGCCAGACGGCCAAAGTTGGACACGTTGTTGTAAAGCAGTTTGGCTGCATCATACATCTTGTCGTCATAGCAACGATCACCGACCTGAAGGAACATTGACGCAAAAGGGAGAGCACAATCAGCAAAATGGCAACTGTAAACAGGTGAAAGAGAATTAAGTGCTAACAACTGTGTAGGAGTGTGTACTGTTGCGCTTCCCGGGACCTACTTGCTGAATGTGAGCGTTATTGGGTCCATTGATGAACTCTTCTAGCTCAGCCAGGCGGTTGGTCTTGGCCAGGGCAAAGATCAATTCTGTTTCAACGTACGACTCGCGGGCCTTCTTACGGGCCATCTGCAGAAACTTCACCAGGTCCTCCCAGTTTCCTGCACACAACAATCAACTCTGATTCAAGATCTCTTCAATCTACCGTATATTTACCAAAACACTATTAAAGTAAATGACAAATCACACTGAATTTAGCATTCATCAGATCAAAGCAACAAATGAGTTGATAAAATGGTTTATCTTACCGCTTTGGGCTGCAGCTTGTCCCACCTCCATGTAAGCAGAGGGGTCATCCGCCTTAATGTAAGAGTCAATGGCTTCTTTGACCAGGCCCTTCAGAAGCTGGGCCTTTGCCAGCTGACTCCAAACTGGTGGCTCATTGCAACGCTCAGCAAACTCATAAGCTCTGTCCAGGTTACCAATGTGCTCAATCAGAACCTGGACAGAAAAAGACAATATGCAGATAATTTTACATCAAACTTAATGACAATTTTGGTGGCTGATATAAATCGGGGCTTAGGTCAAGTATATGATCCCAGAATAACATGCCCTAGAGTTCTTAAACACCTTAAAGTAGCAGTAATCCACTGACCTGCACAGCAGAGGTGTTGACATCAAATTTTCTAAAAATAGCAAAGGCCTCCTCAAAAAGCTCATTGCTGATGGCGATGTTAGCGATGTCTGGGGCGTCGTAGTTGTCCAGACGGTTGATGTACTCCATAACACGTGTCCGATCAGCTTTAATGGCGGTCAGGATGAGCAAATTCTGGAGGTTTCTGAATACAAAAGACAATCTCAGTCAGGGTCTTGTTTTCTATGTGGCTAGCGTGTTTGGGTAACATCATCACAACTCAAGACACTTCAAAATGAGGCTCAAGACACTCTCTCACCTGTGCTCGCTAAAGACAGAGTTATCCAGGACAATCTTCTCCAGAAGCTCAATGAGCTCATTGGGAAGGTCGGCGGTCATGAAGGCCTTGACTGTGACAGACACCTCCTCTGGATCCTGAGTCTCAGACAAGGCTGTCTGGACAACCTGCAGCAAAGAAGGACAACGGACGTGATGCACTTCAGCTGATGTTTTAGGCAAATGTAAAAAATATATCCTAGATTACAATTTAATAAGCCTATAATAAAACTGTTATAAAAAGACAAGGGTAAAACTAAAATATGTAAATTATGAAATGAATCCAATATGAATGCTAACTTTATTTTACAGGATTGATATAAAAAAAAAAAACCAAGCCGTTAGCCAGCAGCTTTTTGCATGAACAATTTAAGTTGATGTAGCAAATTTAGTATCAGAGACACCAAGGGGGTCAGACCTGGTCGATGAGTGGTCTTCTGTAATTGTTGGTCTCCAGCAGCACGCTCGCCCATAGCTCAGGGTTCTTGCGACGTACAAGGTAGCGGGACAGACTCTTGAACAGCGAGTTCTCATTGCACACCTGAAGCAAAATATACAAGAAACATGAGAACACAATGGTCATCATAACTCACAAAATGACCCATATATTTGCCTTTTATGGGAGTATGATTTCAGTTTAAACTCACATGAATCAGTTCTTGGTCACACTGTCCTCTTTCGTAGGCCACACAGGCCAGGTGGGGGTCTCTTTTCTCACAGTACTTGCCCACCACGCGGCTGTCGTAGTAGGGGTTCTCCCTCAGGAAGCGCTCAGGGTTGTTGTTGCTGTCGATGTAGATCTTCGCCAGAGCGTTGTGGGTAGCAGGCTCCTCGCAGCCTTCATGAATACGGGCCTCTAACCAAGGCAGCAGCAGCTTCAGTCTGGAGAAGGATATACAGAATTTCCCAGTGCTCTGAAAACAACTCATCACTCAATATGTGTTGACCCAGTGATTCCACTATTGTTATGCAGCCTGATTAGTTCCACTCTTCTTACCGATTTCTTTTCTCCACTTCAGCAACCAGTTCGTCTGTGGAGAACTGCCCTCTAACCACCAAAATCAGGTTCTTAATGACATCCTCAGCACAATCCACATCCAGTAACCCTCCAATGACTACGGGCAGACGGCTCGGGTTCACCTGGGACAAATAATCATAAAGTTACTACATATTCAAGGACAAATGTATAGCAATAGTTTATTTCAAGTGGAGAGAGTCAGTCTGAATCAATGTAAGTGAGGAGAGAGGAAACAAGATACAGGATGCCGTTTTCACACATGGCAGACTAAGCAAACCCTTTTAATGTAGGTTCAGTTAAATGTTAATCTATGTACTGTTCTGGATTTTCAAAAATACTATTTCCAACTGGCAAAGAAGTAGATATATACCTTCTGCACATAGATCTCAATGTATTTCTGCAGGCTGTTGCGGTACAGGTACAGGACCAGATCGTGGACAAAATCGAAGCGGTCACACACAATGATCAAAGGCAGCTGGTCAGTCAGCTTGGCTTCCTGTAGAGATAAATAAAATAAAATATGTATTGGTTAATAATTGCTAGCTTTATTGAATGATAGTCTGGATAAATTAGAGGCAGAGAGGTTATATTATTTTATGGCGGCATGTTTATTCTGCACGGGTCTATTTTCTAACCTTGAGGAAGTTCTTCACACGTTCAGGGTCGTAGCAGTTGCTCTCTCGGCAGATTCTCTCCACCTCTTTGATCTGACCTGTCTTGCAGGCGGCCTGGATATATTTGAAGTGGACCTCTGGATCCTGGCTGAAGTTCACAATTGAACCCAAGAAGTAGAACAAACCTAAAGGACAAAAAAAAAGTCTAAATCAACAGAACAGCCAACTGAAAATATCTTTTAAAACGTGCCGTTTTCTCAAAATGGACAGGAAGTGCTTAGTAGTCAGTATATTCCCAGCTTACCTTCAAAGCTCTTGAACGACTCAAATAATTCAGTGAGGGACTGAGTAGTGAGCTGCTCGTGGTACTTGGAGGCGACCTGGACACAGATCTGCAGGTTCTGTCTGATGTTTGCGGACAGCATGGCCCTCAGACACTCCAGAGAGTCCTCCACTGACAAGGAGCCAAAGAAATTCACCAGCCACTGCAGAGACAAACAGAAAACAATCAGCAATCCAAAAGAAAACAGGATTACAGTCACGTTTTATTTATTTTTGATAGCGTTTTCTTGGTCTGTTTTCTACCTCTGGGTTGAGAAGGTGTGTGTGCACCACAGCGCGCTTAATATCATACAAGTCAGTATAATGCTCCAGTGCCCTCTGCAGGAGACCGGCCTTCTCACACAGCTGTGCCACATGAGCACGATCATAGTGGGTGAACATCTGATTGCCAAGGATGGCGTCTGCAACCTGAAAGATATGACACAGGGACAAAAACATTCCAACATAGTTTTAAAACAGGAAAATTCGCAAAGACACAATAGCGAATTTGTTTTTTTAGCAAAGGGAAACACAGTGAGTCACTTGATGATTTAAATTTATGTTTTTGGATTTATTTTGTGCTTCTGTTCATCAAACTGCAGTATTCCAATTCAAGATCGGGGTCATTTATGTACCTGTGGTGCGTGCACCAAATTCATTTCCAGCAGGCGTGTCTGCAGTGGTCCCTCCATGGGTCTGTTATTCTTCAGGGCATCTAGGAGGAAGGATGTGCACTGCTGGATCAGGTTGTACTCCATGAACACATCAACAATCTGGAGACACGAAAGAGAGAAATGATCATAGACGTCAAACTCAGAAAGACTGGATTTCTTTTTTTAATCAAATAACCACTTCTTTTAATTTATTATTTGGTAAGGGGTGTAGAGCAGTAGTCATTGCATAATTCCGCTTCTGAATTGGCAACATTTTTTTTTTTACCTGTGTAATGTCAGCAAGTGGCTCTTCATCTTGAACCAGCATCTGGGAGAACTGAAGGCCCTGCTCTGGACTGATCCGCATTACGTTTCTTAGCAGGAAGATCCAGTCTGGGGTGTAGCCCACCTACAGGGACAACAGATCTTTAAGCCTAACGGCCCTACATCTGACATCTGAAGAGTGTCATAGCTACGATGTAACCATGTAAAATACAAAAATGTAACAAAAACACAGGGCTTACAGATCATAACACAGCAACATACCTTGGAGGATCACACTCTCTCCTTTCTCTAAACCACAATAGTCTAATATTATACAAGCTAAGCTAGGAATAAAAAAAAAAATAAGACATTGTCACAAACCTTCTTGGCGTAGAGGACGATCTTCTGGAACTGTCCAGTCTCTGCAAAGCACTGAATGACCTTACTGGGGACGTTGGCTCTGAGGTATACACTGAGGGCAAGGGTAGGATCTACAGACTTCACCAAGTCTCCGAGCTCCTCAGAGCACTCGAGCTGTAAACACACACAGAGGGCCATTAAAAAACAACCTAGGGTTCAGAAGAGATACAAGTCCAAAACAAAACAATTAAGGAACCAGGAGAAGAACATGAGAGAAACAGAACGGATGCACTTTAATCTTTTTCAAGCAAACTAAAAACCCAAACCGGCATTTATATGTTATCCTCAAGCCTCTGCATTGATGTTGTGTTTAAAAGAATAGGAATTCTAGATTTTGATTTCAGTCACTTTATTGAAGAAAAATGCTCAGTTCTTCCAGAAACAAAAATAATTCTGTGTTCAAAAACAGACATTAATGAAAGCAGCAGTAAAGGGGCATGTGTAGACGTGGAGGAGCTAACTAGCTTTAACAGTAAGCTAAACTGTGCTCTACCTTCGTGGCACCAAAGTTTAGGCCAGACAATCTCCGTTTCTCCCTGACAAATAATAAATCTTTTGCTTGGAATACATTTTAGTGTGTGCTTAGAGTAAGTCAGTCCAGCACTCAAACTCTATGCTGGCTACCTTCCAAAGAGCACATGTGTTTCTGAATAGATACTTTTCACAACATGATAAGATAAAGATTTTCCATTATATAACCGACCACTGGACACATACCTTGTCCTCTTTCAACCATTTCTCTAGCAGTTGCTTGCGGCCCTGTTGGAGGACAGGCCTGCACAGCTCCAGAGACTCGAACTTATTAAGTTGGCCTTGGTCCAGCAAGATGCCAAAGTATTGGAGCAATGGAGACGTCTGGCCTGGTTGGGCTGGAACACTCTGGAACCGACGGATGGTGTCTGGGGTCCGCAGGATACCCTGGAAAAGAAAGATGGATGGATAGACAAAGTCATTAGTGTGACGGTTTGATTTTCAGAAGTCACCTTTGCATATAAGAATTGTGGTGGTGTTACCTCAGGTGAACATTAGTGGCCTTAAAAACACTACATCCCCAATTAATCTGGTCTTAGTCTAATTACTTTTAAACTACTTTGGTGTGCAAATCTAAACTTGTTTAACATAAAACTGGTGTTTATTGTCATACTAAGCTACAGAAATCTGCTTAGTCTTAACAGTCTGAGCTTAGTCTTAACAGTCTGAACTGTGAATAAAGTCACGTTGTTTGACCCTGCTCTGAGTGCATGGTGGCACACTGGGCGTACCTTGGGTGCATTGGCCGCCACCTTGGCAGCTTCTGAGTAATTCCCCGCTGCAAAGAGGGTGTTGAACTTGCGGGCAAACAGCTCCTCAGCACCAGCAAGGTTGTTGCGGACAGCCATGCGGAGAGCCAGGTCTGGGTTTTGGAGCACATTGGTGATGTAGGGAATGATGTTTTCCTCCTCCACACACACCGACAACACCTGGAAAAAGCACACTTGCATGCTTTATTATCTGTACGAAGATACCAAAAACAGGGCCCACGTTACATTTGTATGTAGTTTATTCCTCAGTCTATTAAAAAAAAACTACCACAACAGCAAAAACATATGTAGTGATATAAATAATCAAAAGGAAACATTCTTTACCCAGAACACCTACAGTTATCCTGGGTTAAGCAACACACATGCTACTCCATGCACAGAGAACAGAAAAACTAAGAAATGATTTTCAACAATTTGACACCTCTCTGTATAAAAGTTAATTAAGAGGATTGTTGGCAAGCTCTTTGTCCACACCTCCATTACCAAAAATAGAGTTGAGTGAATTAAAACGTGTACTTGTCATATTCCTAAATTTCACAGAGGGATTGTCGCGTGTAGTGTTACATTCTGTGTGTGCTGTACACTGAGCTGTATATGGTAGACCTGCAGGTAAGAGCCATAACAGGATTAGATTGTGTAGTCTGCTTGGCAGAGCTTAGCCCTCCTGCTGTGACTGTCACATGCTGCCTGACACCAAAGATGCTGCTACAGTCTGTTATTTTCAGAGATTTCCTCAGTCAAGGTCACACAACAACATCCAGGGACCCACGCTGATAGACAAAAGGGGCTGGCATACCACAAGGACAGTGAAACACCAATAAAAGTCAGCAATAACAGACCCAGATAGACAAGAATGTAGTATGCATACACACACACTTAGTCTCAAACTGGCACAGATTTAGAAATAAATTAGTGGTCGACCGATAAGAGTGTTGTTTTTTTTTTGCATCTGATAAAATAAACAACAATCTAATAATAATAATAATAACAACAAATGAGACACAACATTGCTGAACTTAAATCAACATTTATTTCACACAGCCTGCATTGTCTCTGTTTAGTCTGGGTTTAGTTGGAGGATGTTACTTGCAGCATAGTTTTGAAAAATGTGACAAATGTCTTTTCTTTACATTTGCTTACATTCCACAACCTTCCCAAATCAGGAGTCAGGAGCAGGAGTAGGGGCTGTGTACACCCATAATAGGTTTTTTGAGCCCTGTAAGCTAGTTTAGTTGGTGGTCTCTGGGAGATATTCTTAATTAAAAATGTTTTTAAACAACTTTACAAATTTAAATAACATTTGTATTTTAAGAAGTGCATTAAGAGTTAGAAGTGGATTTGATCCCTATTTCAGACCTCCAAAAACATAATTTTGGCACAACCTACATCCAAATAAAACAGATAATAGAGTTAACACTGCATGGATCCTACAAACATTTGTTGGTCAGACACCTGAAGCCATTTCATCAGTCAATCCAAATAAGAAGCAGCCTGAATGACATAATTGCCTGAAGGGTTGTTGCTTAATTTAGGTTTAATTCCAGGGCCCTACTTTGCAAGAGATATTATTTTAGTCATCTTAGTTAATGTCATTGAATGCTTATGCTAACCAGCATGGAGTCAAAGATCCAGTTTGATCTTACCATCAACATGAACCCATGGTATGTTGGCTGTTGTGACTTTAAGAATGTGCATTTAAAAGGAAAGGCTATTGGGAGCTGAATCTCAACAGATTCCACCTATTAGATAAACAGAGGGCCCATTAGTGTGCACATTAACGTACCTGTCCTTTCCTGTTGACTCCAATGATACCCGCAGTAGGCTCATGGGGGGCAGTGACAAAAATGGTCTCCCCGCTGATCCTGTTCATGTAGATACAGGTTCCAGTCTCCAGGTCATACAGGTGGATGTAGCCATATTTGGTGATGAGAAAGACTACGTCTTGCTTGGAACTGATCTAGATGTACAGAAGGAGGTTTAAAAAGGTGTAAATGATAAACAAAAAGACCATTACCAAAATGTCTGAGTGAGTAACAGCTTCATGCTTTAATAGATGGTTATTTATCTTACCTGCATGGCAACAGGGAAGTCATTCTGAGCTTCTGGAGGAAAGAAAACATCCACAGCTTTCTTTGGAAAAGGCTGGTTCCCAGTCGGCGGAGTCCCCACTTCAATGATATGCAGCTAGAAGCAAAAAGACATTGAGACGAAATGAGACAAAGTCAAGTTACAAATGAATTCAGTTTGGATTCTGCATGCTCCCAGAACTTATTGATTTCGGCTTTTCAGATGAGTCTATCCTGATCTCATAGCAGTGCCAGTGAATCTTTACCTTTCCTCCCGCCTGTCCACGCACAGCAAAGCAGAACAGGGTTGACTCTTCAGTGTTGCCCTCCATCTTGAACTGTGCAAAGCCAGCAGCATGGCCTTCGATGGGCTGAGACACCTTCCTGTCCACTGAATACAGCTGCATGGCTCCAACAACACGGTTTTGCTGAAGAAGACAGAAATCCCACAAGTTAGGCCAAAGGTGTCTGCCATTTATATTCACATTAAGATTGTATTTATTTATTTATTGGTTATTTAACACCTCTGCATCCAGCCTCACTAAGGCCATTGAAGTCTATGAGGAAGTTCATTATACAGACTTAACCTGCAATATTTATTTAAGTATTATCTTTATAACCCATACACTGAAATATTTTTGTATTACACTTTATGGTAGATGAAACCATGCGTTAAAGCAATTAATGATGTGAGCCTGAAAAGTTGTCCAGGAGGAAATGTGTACAATGTATTGAATTAAGTATTTTTATATGAATTTAAAACCTCTCTGAAATCAGGCACGGAGCTGAACAATTTTAAGCCCTGTAATACTATACATACACACACACTACTACTAATAAAAAGGTAACAAATTATGCTTTTGTGGCAGGCGGGATCACAACTTTATATTCAAACTCAAAACTCAAATTCAAAGTCAAAGTTACGAAGGTATTCTGCCCTGTCATGCAACACTGTGGAGACACTGACTACATTAAAGTTTGAATCATCTAATTCTTCTTCTTGTTGGGGCAAAATGATATCAAATGTAAATAAATAATACATTTTTTTGTCTAAATTATATTGTTTTTATCTCTGTTAAAGCCATTATTGAAGGAAAGAATAACATACATACATACATACAATATGTGATTTCAAACTTATTACAAGTAATTAATCACAAAAAAAAAATCCCACTCTAGATTACTGGGCAAGTATGACCATGTAGTATATTATTAAGATGTTGTATTGCTGTTCTCCCATACTATTATTTGTGATTAACAGTAATAATGTTTTGTCAAAACGATTACCTGTGCTGAAATGCCAATGAGCAGCAACCACTTCTGTTTGGCGTCAGTGCGGTAGTTGATGATTTGGCAGCCTGCCAGGCTGGAGTGACGGTCGAAGACTTTGATTGGCTGAGAATCACCCTCCATGCTCCAGTGGTAGACTGCGTTGTCTGTGACCAGGGCAACAGTGTTGAGGGAGATCCACTTCCAGAAGGTCACGTCATCTGTCATCGTGTGAGCCTTCATCTTGCTCTTCATCTCAATGTTGAAGATCTGCAGGGTCTTTGCCGCTGAAAATACCCAGAGCTAAGGTTAACGTACAGAGACGCAGACGAATGCTGCACAAACATTCTACTAATACTAGTAGAAAAGAAAATCAGTCAGTGACTAAAGCTACCACACACAAACCACAGCAGACTTTGGGAGTAAAACATAACAACAAATACCAACTTCCAATTGCTGGAGAAATGTTGGTAGGCAGTCGGGGTTTGGTTTGAGTAACATCGAAGGACCATACAAAAAGCCAGTACCAGTGTCAAAACAAGAGGCAAGACCAACAAAAGGGCAACCACTATTGGATCTGCATTCAGTTAGGTCTGATGTAGTCTGGCATATGATATCTGGCGACCTCTCATGCACCGGATATCAGACCCGTTCTGCTTACTCCACTTTCTATTTTGCAAGGGCACCGTTGGCTTAGAGCTGCCCAAGACGAGTGAGATTGGTTTAACTTAGGGCTGAAACAATTACTCGAGTTACTCGATTACAAAAATGAATCGAGGCAAAATATCTACCTCGATGATTCGTTTAATTCCTATCTCACGCGTTATGCGGCCTGTTCAGCACAGGGATCATTGTTTCCACACGGACCGCTTTTGCGGATGCACACCACTACATCCGGAAAAGGCAGAGAATCATTTCGCACTTAAAAAATAAGCCAAAAAGGTGCAATGTGCACACTGTTAACTAGAACTGTTATACCACAACAGCATGACAGTGATGATACAGCGTCTGAGCCGAAAGCAGCCCGTTGTTAACGCCACTTCACAGAGTGCCGCTGTTCCGGTTTAAGGAGGGCGGTTGCCGTAGTTATGGATAAACAGGAATATAATGAGTAACGTAAGCTGTCCTCGTGAATGCCTCTATGTTTAGTTTTTCATGAAATGTCAAAAATAACGTTACCTACTCTACCTGATCACTCATTACAGTTTTGTTTGAGGAAATGTGTCAGTGGAGTTTGGTTCGTTGCTTGTTGTTGTTAGATATTACCCTATCTGTAATTCATTATCTAAATGAATCTATTTGTCTTTGAAACCTGTTTGAGTAAACTGATTTTATGCACCACTCTGAATAATAGAATATTATAAATAGTAAATACACTCGTAATTTAATTATTATTAAATTACGAGTGTATTGCACATCTTTCTCTTTAAACGATTAATACACGATTACAAAAAATCCGATAGCTGCAGCCCTAGTTTAAAGAAATACACAGTTATGTCCACATTCCCAAAATGATCAGCCAGTGCAGCCAAACCATACTCCACAGCACTGATGTAATAAACTTAACGGAAACCCATTCAGTTGAGGCTGAATATGAAAACCTCTTGTGATAATGTGAACTAAAAAAGTAGTCTATAAAAGTTATTTTTAAATTTTAGAAACCCCTACAGACTAGACTGTGTTAAAACCGACACTAGCACTGGATCAAAAGAAATGCAGTCCCCTCATTCCTTTCATTGAGGCCACTTTGTTGACACAGCGAGGGAGGCCGACAAAAAAGTCGAACCTGGCTCAACTTATTCCACAACGCTATGGATCGTCCTATAGCAAAACTTTGGCGAAATCCGTGCAGATTCATATTTGTTTATATATATATTGATGCGAATTGATACAATTTTATGATTCTTGATCATTTTTTGTGACATTCTGTGTGGTAAAAAAAGGCTTTGTCAACACAATGTTTTGCTTGTGAGTGTGAACACAGTGTAGATGAAGTCAGATAAAAGTGTGTGCAGCTTTCTTCTTTATTCAGGTTTCCTAGTCAAAGAAAAAAAAATCTGCAAAGCATGACTCCGTTTTGTTCAAGCACCTAAGACGCATGAGTTTGACATCATCATTTTGCAATGAACTGTCAGAAAAACATGCTGGCATTGAAAAAAGGAATGATAACCTTGGAGACACAATTTGTTACAGTTTGTAACTGGAAAAGGCTACTGTTGACGTTGTAATGGTTGCTAAAATGATAAACAGAGGGTAATTATTTTTTCAAAATGATAAAATCCTGTCTCATAGGATATAAAATGCCGTGCAGTGTTTTGGTGTCTGATAAGCTTTTAGAGTTGTGGATCTTTTACTAAATCGGAACATCCTGGATCCAATTTCATCAATTCAGCGGTACGCCTGCATCTAATGTAGTGCTATTTTAGCTCTGCTTGCTTAGAAATACTACTACGATTACTACTACTACTACTCTTTCTGTGCTTCTCAGCTGGATCAATAACGACCTTGTGTTTCATGATCCAATCCTCTACTGATTTTTTCAACCAAAACCAGATCAATTAGGAACCAACGTCTGCAGAAAAACAAGGTGCCCAGTGCAAAATGAGGCCTGTGTCCAGCCCTCCGCCCCCACCGCCTACCATAGAATTGAAACTCCAGGCATGTTGTTATAGCTCTTAAGGGATTCACATTGAAATGTAATCCTAAAATGAGGGATGTGGGAATTTGGGTTGGGTCTGAATGCAGATTAGCAAAAGACGACCACAAAGCACACAAACAGATGTGAAGATGGGAAGGATGCTGGACGGATGCGCTCACACCCATTCTATTTTTCTTTTCAGTCTCACTGAAGGAAACGCTCCAATTCTTTCAGCCCAAGACTTAGATTTTAGATTAAATCGTGCCTAAGCAAGCCTGAAACACACACTGTTAATACAGTATATGAGTGACAATGCGCACAGTGACATTTCTGAACAAATGCTGCTAGTGTCAGTACAGTACGTTAATACAGTAATACATAAAATACAGTGACGAGTCGTGAAGTGAAACATCTGCAATTAATCTAGAACACAAATACTGCACTTAAACAGATGTTATTCAACAGCAACATTCACCATACAAGCAATTTTATAAGCCACTTAAGACTACTCATAAGATATAATGTGAACTGTCAGCTGGTCCAAATAGCATTATAGTCCAAACACAGGCCAAGAGGAGGAAAGTAACCAAAAGAAAGCATCATATTTAGCTATGATCTCTGCAGTGTCCTGGGGCTGGCTGGTCAAGATTTCCCCTCGCATTGATCTGATCTATGAGACTTGTGTCGCCGGTTAATCCATGATAATCAACATTCTCAAAATCCTGACACTGCACCTCTAGTTGCATACATGATAATGCTAAACCAGCGGATTATGATTCATAAAATAAGAACCAAACAACGATAAGCTTAAGCTCAGTTTCACTGTCCTGCTCGCTCATGCCACAGTGTTGTCGGTGATTGTACCAGCGGGAACGCAAAAGTGGGACATTTCTAATTCTACATGGTAACTTAATGGAAAATTTGGCATATAAAAACTAAATTGTCTCACAACAAAGCCTTAGATCACATTAGCATATACTTCAAAGAAGCAGAGAAACAAACAAAACTGTTCACAAAGCGACCGTCTACAAATTGGTATGAATGTGCTGTTCTCTGCTGACTGACATTACTCATATTAAGAACATACTGGATGTAACACCACAGGCCAGTGACACACATTTTCTATGAAAACAACTAGTGTTGCCTTTGTGTTTTGCACATCCGGCACACTAAGAACATTTTTAGGAACATGTCCATATGACAGCCAATACATAAAGACCTACTACTTATTGAAGACTAAATGCCACTGCTTGCTTGATTTTCCCATTGTTTAATTGACAATATAATTTTTTCTGCATGTTTTTAGCCCTTTTACTACTTACATACGTACTATACATTACTACCAACCATTTTCCGGGGTACATCATTTGTAACATTTCTGAATACTCGACTGACTTTCCATTAATGTCATGGTTTGTTAGTCATTTCATTTTCAATTCAATGAATTTCTTTCTTTAAAGACAATACACTGGCAGAGATGTGTGTTCTGTTGGTGCCTTGCCTGTATTAATGAATGCTGACGTGGCAGTCATCAGATTAACACCTTTACATGATTTTCACACAGTCTGTCTGCCTTAAGGTTTGCTTTATTTGTGAGTCAACTTCTGGTAGGGTTTCACCTCCAAGTCAGTATATTTCATTCAACCATGTTTCAGAAAATGGTCAGTTGTAATATAAAATATATGTACAGCAAATGGGACAAACGCACACACACAAACAAAGAAAAATACAGTCCTTTAAGCTGCCCTCTTAATTTTGCTATGCTTGCTTGTGTTACTGTAAATCCAAGCATTCATTAAAATGACCAGCTGTGCAAACATTTCAAGACAGTGCAGACGGGATTACACTTTGACAACTCATGATATGTAAAATTCAACTCACCGTCTGCAAACATAAGAAAGCAGTAGGAAATGAAAAAAGAGCAAAAACAAGCAAAATAGACAAAGCATTCATGACAGCATGACATTTTACTACCACTAGTATTATGGCTACCTTTCCTTAAATATTACTGTCTTGTACATTTAAAGTTCTCACACTGTACTTTAGTTACTCGACCTGTTTTGACAAACAGAAATGGGGTGGTCTACATATGAACATCAAAATGAAAAGCAGACTGTGACAGCTACTTAACTGACTGACAACACAAACAAAATTTACACAAATGACCCCGTTTATTAGAAAGGCACCATAGCAAGGTATGTGACCGGCCACAACTTTAACTCATTACTTTGTAGTCTACGTGCTTCCAGAAACTTAGCGCATCCTCTCTAGGTGGCACATAAGCTATGTGCTAACAGCGCTAGATATGCATTTCAGCTAGAGCTTACCTTTAAGGGCAATAACTTTGCTGGCAGGATTCATGATGGCGCTGTCTGCAGAGATGGGCCTGCGGATGGGATTGTTGGGGTCGGCCATATCGATGATGACAACCTGGGCCTGCTCACCCACTTTCTCTCTTATACAGATGAACTTGTCGGACTCCATGGTTAGAGTGCTGAAGCCAATGTTGGCCGGGTTGATTCCCAGATTCTGGAGCTGAAATATGAACGGAAATCTCGTTTTTAGTAGCTGCCCATGGAAAACAATTTCAATAAAAAACTATCAAGGATATTAAATACATTTATACATTCACTGTTGCCCATAAAGTTGGAAAAATGTTGTGCTCAGACATATTACTCTTTTAATTTTATTTACATGTGGTTAAAGTTTCACTGTGATCTGTTTGGAATTGATTGATCAATAAAGTTTTAAGGAAGACATAAACTTACTTTAACAAGAACAAATCACATTGTCACAATACTTTCATGAGAACCGGAAAACAAATATTCAATTCCAACTTTATGGACAACATCGTATAAAGATAGCAGATATGCAGAGGTTCATGTGATGAGGGAACATCAGCACCTAAGGCATAACCATCCGTACAATTATGTAAAGATACACTTAAATAAAAAAGCATCTTTGAGTGATGAGAAAAGAGCTAAATAAAAAATATAAAGATCTATTATTATCTTAATTAAATAAATACATTCATACAAATGATCCAATTATAATTAGGATGGTGAGTTTACAGTTTTAAGTGTCCCATAAGCCAAACTTGTACTTCCTTTTTTTTTAAATGTGTTGGTTACTTTTTTTTTTTTAGTTTAAATGGCAACTTCTGCAAATTCCTGGCCCAACAGAAGCCACAGGAACAAGTAGTTATGTTAGGATTAAACCTCAAGTCTTGTTTTCTGTATGTAAAGGGCTACATGACAGGAGCTTAAAATAGAATCCATTATTATTATTATTATTATTATTATTATTATTATAAGTCTGGTTTGTTATTTCTAACCATTATGAAGTGCAGTTGTAGTACAGTTCTATGATCACACTAGTTGTGGACTATGCAACATAGATCTAGTTACCATCTTAGGTACAACTATGAATCATATTGTGATAACACTGGCAGGAGTTTCTATTATTTTGTCCACCCCTTCTATATTGGCGAGATTACAGAAACATCTCTCAGTCTCTATATATACAAATATAGATAAAATAGACTGGCAATTGAGAGTATATTGTCCAGTATTGAGTATATTGGGAAAAGATCAAAGTATGAAAACGGTCTTTTGTGTGAATCGATCTTGCATTTGAGGTTTTATTGAGAACCCAAGACACAACTAATAATCCCACACAGTCAGAAGAGGAGATGTACCACCAGCCAAGCTTGACTTTGACTGAACTGACTCTAATCCGTCTCCAGGCGTTTTGGGAATTTATAATGCATGTATCTCTACCCAGAGATTCTTCAGCTGTTTAAATGGCATGTCGTGACACACACAACCGTGCTGTATGACATAGGCTCCAGTCAGACTGCACCTGACCACGGTTTCACAGCTACCAACAGGCTTTAGTACAACTCTTCGTGTCATATCATCATCATCCCAGGGTTTGTGTCATCATATATGGCAAGCAGTTTTAACTTTTAATTGAATCACAATCCTACCTGTAATTACATTTCAGATATACACAATGGCATTCTTGTGTATATTCTAAAGCACCTTTTCAGATGTTCACCACGTCATTCTTACTAGTTATATTATTTTTACGTCACTTTTGCCATTCATGTGTATTGGGCTTATCCATATTTATATTTTAGATATCTAGAATGAACATTGTGGATATCTGCAATGTAATTCTTACTGGTAAAATTGCCGTTGTACATATCTGTAATAACCTTTTTTACTAGTCAGATGTATTTTGAATAGTCAAAATTACATTATAGATATGTGGAATGGTTTTTAATTTGTGAAATTAAAATTATGAATAGGAACAATTGGAT
This sequence comes from Echiichthys vipera, assembly GCF_963691815.1. Lineage (NCBI taxonomy): Eukaryota > Metazoa > Chordata > Actinopteri > Perciformes > Trachinidae > Echiichthys > Echiichthys vipera. The sequence goes on along the minus strand of NC_139830.1, from coordinate 9,795,165 downwards.
TGTACATATCTGAAATGGGAGTTTGGTAAGAATTAGTAAGAATTACATTATATATATCCGAAATGTTCATCTAGATATCTAAAGTGTAATTGTGGATATCTAGAATTGAAAGCCTAATACATTCAAATGGCAAAACTGACGTAAAATTAAAATAACTAGTAAGAATGACGTGGTGATCATCTGAAAATGTGCTTTTTGACTAGGAATAATGAAACAACAGATATATGCAATACATATCCAGTCTAGCCATTAAATGTTAAAACCGCTTGGCATAGGTAATTACATCAAAGCTGCACCAACACAACCATCCTAGGGATAAACTCTAATGTTAGCCAGGTCGACGACTGAATACACCGCTAACGTAACGCTACGATTAAATGACGTCCAACATCCCTCACGACACACAAACGACTAAGATAGCTCATGTAATAGCTAGTATTTTAACTAAATGTAACCATGCATAAGTCAACTACGCAAAAAAAATGGTTGCTAAAGGTCAGGAAAAGTGTTCATTATCAACTATTCTCTCGCCCTGGTCGCCGTTGACAGTTAACGTTACCGCCGGCTACTAGGCAACAGCATCAGTTGCAAAGCCCGATGAAGCTAGCTCGCTAGCTTAGCCGATGACTAAACGGGGGAGGGGAGGTCATTCATTTGCTGCGGGTATTGACGTTAGCTTAGCGTTTAGCGAGCTGTCAAAGCGGGTGTTAAGATGAAAGGAAACCAACAAATGTCGAGGACGTTTGGGTGTTAAATATAGCTGTCAGATTTGCGCACATACCTGCAGGTGCTCCTGGAAGCGGATAGGTAGGATTTGAGCCATGGTGGTGGTTTCCTTGAGCTTCTCCGGCAGGTAGCACCGCGCTAGCTACGACCTCCTCACTGTACGTGTAGGTCGGAGCCAGTAAAAAAAAACACACGATTAAAAGGTAATATGCGGTGTTGTTAATCGTGTTGTCTGAAATATGGTCTCAGAAAAAATGTTAAATATGTCCCCCCTTCTGTGTGTGGTTTCTGCACTGCATCGATGATAGCAGTGGCTACGGCTGATCTTCTGTCCAAAATCCGCAATGGCGGCGGAAACGGCTCTGAGCCTTCCCACTCCGGAAGCATCCAGGGAGCTCTGGAAGGACACTGGCCCCATGTTATGGATGGACATGATCTATTCCCAATTTAAGCAAAATAATACAATTTCTGTGCTTTTAAACTCGTAACCCTTTTACTGTGTACATATATTTTATGTTATCAGTAAACAAGACAATGTATTAACTGCTTATACTGCACTGTAGCTTCTATTCCTTTGATATTGTTTTTTTATTTAAAATTATTGTTTTTGCTTGTTTGCATTTAAAAAAAATCTTAATGTCATTGTGTTAATTCCAATACATTTAATGATTTATGTAAAGTACTTTAAATTACCTTGCTGTTAAAAGGTGCCATGCAAATAAACTTGCCTTCCTAACAGCATCAGATTGAAGTCTATTCTCCATTACAAACTCTGTACATAGGGTACCACCTCAGAAAATATCAGGCTCTTTCAAGTCTACCACCACGAAGACCACTGTTAAAATACAGCAGCATAGGCCTCCACTATTCAGCTACAGACAGGAAGGTTTATTCCCAATCAGAAGATTATTTATTGTTGCCACGCTGTATGAAGAGGTAGCATCAGAACTGACACGTCAATGTTTTCAAACCAATCATTTTACCTCTGCTGACCATCTTCCATCCCAGTTTAGCTCTTGAGCATGACTACTAGAAGGCTGATATTGAAACTTAAATATTACAGGAAATGCTGAACTTATTTTAAATAACATTTCACAGTATTTTCTCAGTATCATGTAAATTTGTAAGACATTTTTCCACTCTGGAGATTCCTTCACGTACCACCAGAGAGAGCTTGAGTAACACCACAGTTTGAGAACCAGTGCTCTAGAAAACCTCAAGTAGCCCATGTACGTCAGTTCCATAACAAATTACTACATTACATTTTTTAATCTGTTTATATATTATTTATTATTGTTTAGCTATATTTTTGATATGTATTGTTTGCACACTGGTCTTACTTGTATGAATATCTATTTTTTAAGTTGTCTGCTTGTTCTTAATCCAAAATAAAGATTTCTTACTTGAAAAAAACCCCAATAATAAATAAAAATACATTTTTAAATCCATGACAATATATTTTTTGAGCTTTTTCCAACTATTAACCCAGTGAAGAGTACATACATGTACAAGCAAAGGTCAAAATGTCCAACTTAACGTGCTAAAGATACTCAGTCTGCACATCTTTGTCGTCGTGAAGTAAGAAACCACATGGCTGAAATTGTTCATCAACAGGTCAATGTTTTTCATCTAAAATATTTTATTCATTTCAAAACATTTCTAAGCCAGGCTCTAAATCAAATGTCTCCACTCAACATACGAGTTTGGATTTCAAGGTGAAAAAGTTTGTGCAACACAGCCCACAGTTAATGAAGGTTTGAGTCTAAATTCAAAGAAATCTTACAACAGGATGCGAAAGATGACTCGAGACAAAGTAATGCATTTCAAGAAGCAGCTGTATTCGACTATAAAGGCATTTCTAATCCAGTGTCTCTAAGCTGTTTTCTTAATATTTCAGTGTAAAAAGCCTAGACTCTATTAGAAAAAAAGAAACAGTAAACCCAAAATAACATTTCATAAGAAAACATCATTGAAAAAAAAAAGAAAGAAAAGGAAAACAAAATCCCCATTCACCAGTCATTTCAATTAAAATAGAAACACCATTTCATTTTTGCTAACATTTTCCCTCAAAACAAATATATATTTTTTCCTTATATATATATATTCATATATTTATTCTCAAGGCAGTTGGTCATGGCCAAATTATTTGACCTCATCATGGCCATTATTCATGTTTCAAAGTTAGAAAAAAAAATAACTAGTGGATGCACAGTGTAGGACCACTGCACTGGCCAACAAATAGCTCATTTTGAGTGAGAGGGAATAGTCTGTCAAGGCAGTGTGGCACACAGACACACTTCCTCTGGAACAAGTGCAATGCAAAGAGAATACATTTCTCACACATCATAAAACTACAACACACTCCTCTTTCACAGCACTCAGGTTGTCCATCAGATTCCCTTTGCTTGTCTCCTTTTCCTCTAACTTCTCTATCTTGCAGCAGTGAAGGCTTGTGTTGTGCTCTTTTAGTTCTTAGCCATTGCTGGGAGTTGAAAATCCACTTGACGGAGCGACACTGCAGTAGTCAGGGAGTTGGGGTCTCTGATCCATCCTCGATTATTGTTGTTTTTCAACCTTCAACTACCTTTAGAGACAATAACCTACTAGCAGATGTCTGAAATGAACCATCTGTAGCAGTATTTAAGGTCGAATGATTTTTCCAACTGAGAAAGAGAGAAAAAGGATCCCAGCATGCCAGCATCTTGCTATTACAGTAAAAATGTGACTGATACATTGTCCCTGAATACTGAAGACTGCTCTATCAGTAAATGGTGCGTCTGATAGCAGAAGGGAGAAGACACAAGTAGCAGGATTTCTGCACAAAAGAGGGTTATGATGAGTGTACATGATGACGAATTGGAAGAGCAACTGTGGCTGAAGCTATGTGCTCTGAATTGGTTCAGATGAACAGAACACAGAGGACACAAGGGGACGGGATGAATGAACAGGGGAGGGATGGGATGGATGGGATCACCGCCGCAATATTAGTGAATGATCATTAAAAAAGTGCCGGATGGCGACGTGAGGAGGTTCCCTGGGTTTTCATTTACATTAAGTGAATATGCATGATGTACACATAGGCAAGTATGCTCACATGTTTGTGTAAGAGAGAGAAAACAGAAAATGAGTAGGAGAAAAAGAGAAATCCCTGGGCTACATGGGAGGGCGCAGTGTAGGAGAGGTGCCAACGGTCCTCAGCCACCTCCATCTATCACATCCCTCCGTTACACCTGACACTCAGCAGAACTATGTGCTTCTCTTTTGCAGCTCCTGAACAAAGGCTGTGAAAAAAGAGGAGAGGAGAAACAAACATAAAGCACCCGAAATACTGTATTTTGAAGCAAAATTAATAATATTTAGAATCTCACCTCCAATAATTTCCTCCTTAACTTTTTGTAGTTCTTTCCGCACCTCCTCCAGGATCTCCTGCAAAATATTAATTGATGAGCCGACAGTAGTTACAGACTCATAATACTATTGACAAGGTTAATCAGAGAAAGCCGGTTATGTAAGTCATCAGAGAAGTAACCTGTCTTAAGTAACCTGGTTACTGTAAATTCATATATACAGTAGGTCTGTGATACGATATTGCACCTACCTCCAACTGTATTTTGGAAGCGCTTTTATCTTAACTGTACTGTTATAGACACTGTGTTCATCCTGACCTTCTTTTTTTTTTTTGGTGTGTGTTTGCGTTGGAGTGACTGCGCAAGAGGTTTACGAAATCAGCTTACTGTAAGTGCATGTAATCTCACTCATTCAAGGTTCAGCTCTTTTGGTTAAGAATTGATGTTGCTGGGCTGATGAGAAATTTACCTGTTTCATTTTCTCTAAATCTGAGTCGTCCATTCCGCCGGCATCGTTACTGTTGTTGCCTGCTGGCTTCGGCCTGTAAGAAGACAAGAAGACGGACAAACGCAGACAACCATTTATGTTTGGGTTTCAGAATAAGCCAGGAAGGTCCAAGGCACTGCACTGACAGGCCATCTGTCAGTCGAGCACATCACCAGTAGCAGTACCAGAGGGATGAAGGAATAGTGAGTAGAAAGTTGCAGAAATGTCCATACACCCAAAGAACTGATATGAAGTGTGAGGATGCCAAGAATTTAGAAATGAATGCCACTACTATAAAGTAGATGTAGAGTTTACCACGAGAGGACAGCATCCACCCCAGCACTCAGAAGTGACATGTAAGTAAGCATTTATTACACCATCAGGCGTTTATGTTATTATTCCGTTGTCAGAGATAACACACTTGGCTGGTACACCTACAAGTCCCTTGGGTGCATGCCGTTCTCTGATCCATTAGATGGTGCTATCAACTGTAAAATATGCTACCCCAGAACGTGGGTTGCAGTGGTGGTGCGCTAACCTGAAGAGAAAAGAAAAGCAAGGGGAACTAAGGTCATGAGTGAATGGGGCAGCATGTATACCTGGAACCTTGAGACAATGAGCTGGTGGAGTCCATGCTCTTGGGGATGGAGTTATTCCTGTTAGTGAGACACACACACCCTCCTCTTAGAAATGGAAGTGGAATGGAAGACATTCACACACAAAAGCACTCTTGTCCACAGGCGACTAAAGACCCACACACGTTCACACAACCACACTGATGAAGAACTACACTTAGGGTGAGACACCAAACACGTGTGGGGTGATTACTGATGATGGCAGCACTGAAATTACCGAATCCTTTATTACCTGGTCATAGTTGTCGATTTCTCCCAAGGTCTTCTCAGGGTGTCTGAATGAAAATGTATAAAAACATGACTTGTTGACATTCCCTTTGTATATCACAAAAAAAATAATCTCAGAATGAATGTAGGCGGCATGCAACAGATAAGTGTTCAGTCCTCACCACTTTGACCTTGAGGCTCTGAATCATCCTGTATAGAAACCAAAACCTTGTGTTTAGAGTGAGTCATCATCAACCTTCTATTTTACAACTATCACCTACAGTGTCGAGCCACCTATAAAAACACATTTGTTCCGTATTCTTCGCAGAATTTAAAAATGTGACGAAAAGCAGACTTACATTATCTACTGTCTTCGCAGGCGGCTTCTCTCCAGTGTCTGCAGCTTTTCTCCTAATGTAAAGAGGAATAACTTTAGGTTACACCTTGTACACTTAGACTAGGAACAACAATAGACTAGGAACAGTTAGAATAAATAAACTGAACTTTAAATACGATTACAAGTCAAAGGAGAAAGAGCATAAATTAAGACAATAACTACTCTATATAAAACATAAAAAAGAGGCCTAATTGTTTAATTTAATGTTGGCATCGTATATTTTATCTGACTTTAAACTTGTGATGTCACCCACCTTCGTGCCAAGATGGCACTCATTTCACCCATCAAACCACCTCCCCCTCCTCCTCCTCCTCCTCCTCCCCCTCCACTGTTGCGGGTGGAGTCGGCTCTGCCTATTGCAGGGGCTCCGTCTTCCTGCTGAGGGCAGCAAATAGCAAAAAGTTCAGCAGACATTGTGCAGGCATGGTGACTCAATAAGCACTGATGGATGCACTTATCATAGCTACACAAGCAGGAACAACTCTAAGAATAGATGAATAGATCAGCAGAATGACACTTGCATTATAGTCCAGTTTAGCTTGCCTTCAAAAGAAGCTACAAATTAACAGGATTGTCAAAATCCACTAGTCTGTAAAACAGTTTTGTTACATACTAACCTTGGATACTTTGCGAAGTTTAGCTCCTGCTATGGCAGCCGCCAAGCCCCCTCCCGCACTACCTCCTCCTCCTCCTCCTCCACCACCACCACCACCACCACCAACACTACTACTACTACTAGTACTACTACCACCACTACCACAACCACCACCACCTCCTCCACCGCCACCGCCTCCTCCTCCTCCTAGAATGGGCAGGGGCGGGGCTGGCGGAGGTCCTCCTGAGGGAGGTGGTCCCGGAGGGGGAGGGATGCCAGGACCTGGAGGAGGGCCAGGGGGTGGAGGAGGGGCTGGTGGAGGTGCAGGGCCTCCAGGGGCCATCGGTGGAGGTGGAGGTGGAGGAACTGGAGAAAAACAGAGGGACCATAATCAGTGATAACTCCCAAACTATTTAACAATAACATTGTGCTAGTGATAGTACGATGCATCACGCATGTGCACTGTCATGTGAGTAAAGGTCCTAGAGACAGTTGATAATCTTGTGAGAAAAGTGGGTAAATCGTTGGTCTGCAATCCAAAACAGTGATCCTTAATCATAATTTAAAATGGCCAATTGAGAACTTTAGCACCCACAGATAGCATGAGTCGGAAATGTAGGATCAAATTGCCACTGCTGTTACAACCCATGTTTACACACCAATGTCAAGAAATGATGCAGAATACACTGGTCGGGGCAACATTTTGAATAAAGTTCAAATCTTAGAGCTGCACAATGGAACACTAGACTTTCATTGCATCTGACCTGCTTCAAAATTGTCGTACAGTCTGACACAGATTTGTCACACAGTGTGCAAAGTGCATGTTATTGCAATGTTTGGTGGGCTTAAGAAATGCAGATAGCTATGTTCACTTAAGAAAAAAGACAAGGTAAAAAAAAGAAATATGAGGAACTACTAAGACTGTACTGTAGTAAAGTGCAGTCATGTTGACAAGTCCAGGTGTTTCCTGACCTGCAGCAGCTTGTCTTTCTCTCTCTTGTCTCTCTCTTTCCTGCCGCTCCCGCTCCTGTCTTTCTCTCTCCTGTCGCTCCCGCTCCTGCTGTTCAAGTCTCTGCTGCTCCAACCTACGAACAAACAAACAAGCACATCTGTCAGCAACGAATACACAGTGAGTAAACCTGCTCAAAATAAATCAGTGGATGAACAGGGCAGATATATGAAGCAGAACGTTTTTATATTCAATTTGGGTGTTTTGATTAGACAGGCTTACCATGAGATAAAGCAGTGTAAGAGAGCAATGGTGAGCAGTGCCTGCTTTCAGCTATTCTCAATTCATGTGTAAATATTATCTGCTTATTTATGCAACATCCATTGTTTTCAACCAACTCTGTGTAATAATAGCATTTGGTATGGAAAGTTATAATTAGGATTCATTTTCAAAATAGCGGTTTTTATTAAAAGAATGAAGTGGATTTCGTAGCTTTTGATTAGCCCACCACTGAAAAGTCCACAGCTGGACACAGTGGCCTAATTCGAGCTGCCTCCGTTCACAACTGCTCCCTCCCCTCTCTCTCTCTCATCACATCTGCCACTCACAACAGCTGTATAAAGAACAGCACACATAAAATTTACACCCCCTCAAAAAAATGCACAGGTCTACACACAAAGTGAGAGTCGCTGTGCTTTAAAGCACAGCTGATCCACTTAGGCAGAGTGCCTGGGCAAGGGGGAAGGGAAAAGACGTCCATATTTTCTTTTTTACAACCATTTGAATCTGGTGAACATAGTGAATCTATGTTCATCAGACCTAAATGCAATAATGCAAAAATAGATCCACCACCACCTGCATCCATGGTGGATTTTAAAGGTTTTAAAGGCTCTTTAAGCTACAGTATGCCATCAGCCACTGGGAGAGCTAGTGACGAGACAGACAGTCCCTCCAGCCAATCACAAAGCCTCCTCTACTGTGCAACATATTACCTTTTAGTCCAAATGAGATTAGACTGTTAATGCCGAGGCGTGCATGGTGTTATTACAATAGGTCTCGCGGGAGAAACACGAAGGAAAGTAGGTGGGGTTGATGTGGGAGGTGTCTGCCTTGGTGTCTTTTTAACCTTTAACCTCCAGGGGCTGATGGAGGGTTTAGCACTGTCAGGCTAATGCCATCAAATCCTCTACATATGCGTGTGTGCAAACCCATGCCAGCAGGACTACCGCAAAGCCAAGACAGCTTGACTTGCTATTGATTGTTATGCAACTAAACCCAGAAGATAGTTTGCTTCGGTTAGAATCATAAACTTCACATGGCCTCACAGAACAGACAACTTGTCTACATGGTAAAACAACTTACTTCCAAAGAAAGTCTACTTTTTAAACATATGCTGACATTGCTAATTTCTTGTGCTGAATCCAGCCTGCAGACCCTGAAGAAACCTGTGAGGGGTATCCGCTGTATAAGTTACATTTGTTTTTTACTGAATCATGCCCAGAGGACATCCAAGAGGATTCCCAATAAAATGCGGCCAGCGGTTATTAAAACCAGCTCAGCAAAATAAAAGGTGGGTTTCATTGAGATGAAGCCTGAGGGTTACCTTCGCTGTTGTTCAAGTTCTTCTGGAGTAGGTCCATTTGACACTGGGCGGGGGAGGGTTGCATAGCCTGCCAAAATACAACAGAAAACACTCTTGATTTACATAAAAAGATTATAAAACGTGGAAGAAATCATTGCTGTGAATGCTTTCAAACACTCTTGACGCATTTGTATTTTATGACACTCTCTGAATTGTATCCAACTGTTTTTGTTCTTTTATTGGTATACACATATCCATGGAGTAGTGTTTGCTAAGTCTGAGGACCAAGTAGACAGCCATTATGTGACAAAGGGATAAATAAAGGGTGATGTACCTTTAAGGCATTTTTGTTCTTTTTTTGCACAAGGTTTGTCACACTGTACCAGAGAGCTAATGGTGCAGCAATTGTTTCTATTTTGTTCATGGTTCAACAACACAAGATATGCAAAGGATCAGGTTTAATCTAAATAACCGGCTGGTGTAGACAAAGAGAAACAAAGACTCTAGCTGTTGTCTAGCTGTTGCATGGGTCGTAGCAGAAATTCAACAGGTATAATGGATGAGCATTAGTCTCTACTAGTCTAGACCAAACTGTTCATACAACTTAATAGAAAAAATCTAATCCACAGTGTTCCATTTGCCATTTCATGGACTTACGTTGACTTAACGTTGACACAAAACACAATGATTTGTTCACATCTGTTTGTCAGTTTTAGGATATGATTGAACATCCACTAGCTGGGAATCTGGTGAAAACTAATTTACCTGCATCTGCCATGGAGTTGAGTACCTCCAGAGCATGAGCCATGCCGTTGGCAAATAGAGTAGCATCCTCTTTGCTGCCAAAGTTGAGCCCCCACACCTGCCGGGCGTCCCGCCACTGGTGGAAATTGGGTGTGGCCTGGTTATACTTGAGACCTCTCACAATTGGACAGTTAATAACCACCTGGGGAGGAAAGCGCACATATGATCAATACAAGGATCCTTTTGGCAGCAATGGTGAACCCAATATGTACTTTTGTGGCTTTTTGTTCATATTCAAACAAATGGCGTCAAGAAATAAAAGGGTAGTTCCAGGGAATTGTATTCCTCACTAGAAAACTGGAACAACTATTTAAAAACCAACAAACCCACATGCCTTCTCATGCTTCAAATTATAGTGTCCACTTTATTTTTGTTGGATTATCCTGGTTTATATTCCACCCAGCAGGTGGCGTAAAGCTTATAAACCAGGAGAGAAAAAATGTTCTGGGTTTGAGCGTTGCCTGAATGTGCTGACGCGCCATTTCACTATTTGTTTAACAGCCTCTGGATTCCACAGAGCAGAGAGGAGGAGAGGAGACCCTGTCAGGGTGAATATCATAGCGGGCAACATGCACTGAAAAGAGAGGGTAGCAAGTTCAGTGGCCACTGCAGACAGCGGCATTCCTAAAATCTCCACAATCCTGTCAAAAGGCAAGAAAGGCAGGAGGGCCACACTGAAGATATGAGCAGAAACACGTTAACATTTTCGGATAAAAAGGGGGGTATTTTTATATTTTTGTGAAAGGAAAAAGAAAACAGCATGTTTAAAAAGCCTGGTTGCTTGTAGAAAACCCTTAATACCACGGTTCCACTTTCAATGAAGCTTAAATCGTACAATTATGCTGGGCCCCAAAATACAAATTGAAAAGACAAGCGTAAAAAAGAAAAAAAATGAGGAACAGGAGGGAACACAAATTCAGCCACCCTATATTCTCTCGCATTAGCTCCTCTGTGCTCTCATCTAGCACCATCCTACACCAAGTTGCCTGTCCCCATCAGACACAAATATAGAGTCCTCATTGGGTATCAGGCTTCTTCCTAAATTGTCAGAGGAAATGGTTGAACACAACAGACTAACTATCTCAGGAAACATCATCTACTTTAAGACCTGTCTCTGGGGAACACTTTGGAGTCTTGAATGTTTAAAGAAGGAGAGAGACACTGAGGCAGCATGGAGAGCAGGGGCGTAGTCAAGAATAGACCCACCCAAACTCAGTCTACTCAGCTTTTTTATTTCGGAATCTGCCCACCTTTATCTGGCCGTATCTGGTGAGTCATAAGCTGGAGATAACGGCAAGGAAACTGGCTTCACTGACTTTTTCAAACATGCCTGTGGATTGTCAGGTTTGAGGAATAGTCTCTATCCTCACTATACCAACACCGTGCCCAAAAATTAAACTTAAAGTGTGAGTGCATTTATATGTATTCCCTGCCAGGTTAAGCAATACAACTTGTGACTGATGTGTGCATGCTTTAGATCTTTAGATAACAAACACAATCTGTGTTGTGTGGCTAAGGAATATAACTAATAATAGTATCTTTGGATTTCCTAGCTCCTGACAATATATTATTTACAACTTCAGAGCTTTTTTCTTTTCAACAGTCTCACCATCCCTAATAAAGGTCATTATTTTTATACAGACAAGTGCCATAATATAAATAAAACACAAGCTTACAGTAGTAGTAGTAGTAGTAGTAGTGTAGAAAACCGGGTCTGTTAGTGAGTACAAAGCAAAAGCACTGTAAAGTTATAAATGACCAACACTGAAATTAGTTGAACACAGTTAAAACATTAGCTCATCTCTAAGCGTGGTATCGTTTTCTAGCTTCATCTCAAGGATTGCTGAATTGTTCTTTATATGATCCCTCATTCCCAAAGCACAGAAAACACAGACGGTAACCTCTGTGACAGGGCAAAACAAAGTGAATTGAAGTAATCTCAGCCATAAATCCAGCATGCCTCAGCTGCCCCAGCTCTCCTTACATTAAGATTTACGATCAAATTAAATGAAAATATACCAGTAGAGGTAATGTACTCTTCATGCCTAACAGTTCAAGTCACCAGTTATTTATAATACTGGTGCTGGCAGTACTTGCACTAAAGGTCTTGCTGGTACACAGTTTAGGATGTCATATATGCATAAGTAAATAATTCACACGAATGCACGAAAAATAAGCAAAGAAATCATGCAGCGTTTGAAAATAATGCCTTCTTTGCTGATAAAATGATTCAAATATATACAGTAAGAGTTTATAAAGTCTTGTACTTCATCATTGGACGAGTGGGTTTATACAGGAGGGAGATGGGTTAGGGGTAGAATATCTGGGTAAGCCAATCAGAGGCAAAGTAGGCCGGGTCGTGCACTTGCCATCCTAAGAAAAATCCCTTACACTGGCGCCCACAAGCCACCCGACAGGGCAACGAGGCACACACGCTCATCCTTCCAGAGGCCAGTCACATACACACCCCAAACATAAGCCCAAAAGCGAGCAGAAGTACCTGTTGGTCCGTCTGCATCTTGCGTCCCACTATCCTGAAGGCATTGGTGGAAGGGTTGTGATAGATCTGGACTCTGCTGAAGGACTGGGCTCCAGCGCCCGCCGGCAGCCACTTCTTATTGCCATCGTCATAGATCATCACAGTGGCCCGAGCCTGGCAAATACTCGACTCACTGCAAGACAGGAAGCAGGATGGAGAGAGAACATTATTTACAGTTATAGAAAGATAATTCATTTTAGTTGAGTTTTGAGGATGACGGTCACAAGCAAAAAAAAAATCTCACTGTGGATGCAGTTAGTGAATTTCAGATGTGATTTTTTATTCTTTCAAAAAGGTACAGAAAAAAAGCTTTACCTTTGAGATAAAAAACGCATGAAACAAATCTCTTTATATGTAAAGGCCCTGAAAGGCTCATTATGTCCTTTGCTTGCCCATGCCTGCATAGCATAAAACATCTCCCAGAACTTTCCCATAACCTTCCGATCGCCAGAAACGGTGTGTACACTTCAAAACGGCTAGCCACACAGACATTTATGGGCTTAAAGAATGAACAAATAAATCAGTTATCTTTATTTACATTGCTCTTTTCACAGCAAATATATCTCCAAGACGCACTGCAAACACAGACTGAAAGAGGCAATGTTGTCAAAGTAACGCTTATGTCAAGAGGAAAATGTAGGCTTTGCCTTGGGCTGACACTGAAATTTTACATTTTAAAATGTCCTAGAATTCTTATGTTGTTTTTTTTTCTCATTGACCAATTACTATGCAAACTATTGAATGTGAAAAACTACAGCCACAAAAAATAAACCACAGTGATCTGTAGTAGTGATCCACCACTCAGCTGTCAATATGTATTATCAAGAATCTTTGTGGTCGCTAATACAAATATTTGGTTTATTTTTTTCTGGTGACAGTCCTGAACATCAGCTTTATCTATCGATAAGATGCTAAAAAGGCTCGTATTCCTGATCTACTGTGTTCTGTGAGAGTGATGTTTTTGATATATTGTTAATACAACATCTAATGACAAATGACACATCAGATTATAGGCTAAAATACTCTAAAACATGCATTTTTAATATTTAATTTGGACAAAAGACCACAAGTAAATGTCAATATGTTAGACAAGGGGAGCTGTAGAGGAAGTGAGTGAAAAAAATTACAAATACAAGTTTATGCATGAGAGCCAGCTTTCCCAGGCTTCCACTCGAGGTCTCCCCCTGTCCCCCCCCTGTTTCTGAAAGGCTGCTAGGATACAAACATACACCTGATGGATCATAGAGTATCATTTGTTTACAAGTGGAGTGCTGCTGATGGTGGAGTTCCGGAAATTCATGCAGTGTCTGGTAAGTTGTCAGTCATAAGCCCCTTTCACACAGCCTGGTCGTTGCGGGCCTGTTGCACCTGAATTAAGCCCCGCCTTTTACAGTATGTTAACAGTATGGGGGACTGATCCTGTTGTTCCTCTGAGCCAGCAGCGGAGGAAGTCACAGAGCCACTAGAGTACAGCGCCGATGTCTGTGTGAATGGGAAAGCCGGCAGGACATTACAACACACAGCAGTGATGAGTCGACCAAGAGAGGGGTCAAAAAGTGTCAAAGCAGCATTCAGAGTGGCATAAGTTAAAAATAACTTACAGAAACATTGCGTGCCATATTCCACCGTTTCTTGCCCTTCCACTTCTTCTCCCCATCTCTCAAACACACACAAACACAACCCGCAGGTGTCAGACTGCAGCAGTCCGTCTCTGTCCTTCTCTCTACAGACAGCTGTGTTACTATAATGCATACATTTGGCAGTTTGTGGGTCGGGTCAACTTTGAGCTGTTGATTAACGGTGCAGATCCGCTCACACACACACACGCCTCTTTTGCCTGAATGCCGCTGTTCTGTGTGAATGAACAAAAAGCTAGCGTTACTGCGGCGCTGTTGCAGGAACCTCTGTGTGAAAAGGCTTATAGGGAACTACACCATACTGTCTGGAATGATCAAAGATTAAGACCTCCTGTAGCCTTTTCCTACCTCTCGTATATATATGTCAAAACATTATTTTGAAGTGAATTGAAAATACTAAGAGAAGAAATGCAGCAAAGTATTGATTTGAGGAGGAGAAACGGAGATTAGTTTGATGCCAAACAAGATGGGAAGCGAGACAACAATGGAGGCTGACAAAGACGGGAAGTTGTGTCGAGCGCAGTCACAGAGACAAGGTTTTGAAATCTTCCATCTGTTCTGCATCAACCTCCACCTCCTCACACTTTACGAGGAAACATGCTGTGAGATCAGTGACAAGACATTTATTTATAGTTTCATGCAGGTGGGCTAGAGAGTGTGTGCATACACATTTGCATTTTACACTGATTAAAGGTAATCAAGTCATTGTAGAAATTAAGAATACCACAACAAACCCCATACAAGTATAAGGTATAAACAAATACAGGAGGTAGAGGGAAACAGACCGAGGAACAACGGTGGATGACTGTCAATTGCAATTTTTTTTTACCGTTCCTCCCCTCCTCTCCTTATTTGCCCCCCTGTGATCTCCCAATAGTCCCCTAATCCATGTCTTCCACCTCTACCCCTCTCCCTCCATCTGTCTCGACCGTGATACAATCTGCTACTTCCTGTGACAGCACCAAAGCCACAACCCACTTCCTGTTGCCAACACTGCCTAATAAGGACTGCCTCAGCCTGAACAATCGATATGCACACACACAAATATATTTGTACAACACATCAGCTAGCTCTGGGGTTGCTGTAAATCATAGAAAAGCGTGTTATGTAAATTGAAAAACTCCTTCCTGCAATTGTGTTATAATTGGCACAAATCTTATAATAACTGTGCTGCGGTGAACGTTAGTCCAGTTCTCCATAGAAACTTATTGTTGCCAGATGAAAGGTGAATTGAAAGGTAACAAAACCTGAACACATGGTAGGCTAAGACACATAACTAGTTTGCAAATATAGAAAGGATTTTTACAACGCAGAGAGAAGGCACAACAGAGTTGTGAGTTCAACATTGACAAGCGGTCTTAAATCCACACAACGTCCGTCGGTCCCCTCGAGCAGGTTAAAGCCACCTCGGGGATTGGATGGATAAATACTGCAGCGTTCTCTGATCCCATCTGCACAAAGCATGTTGTTGATGTGTCGGGCAGAGAGGGCTTATGGGAACTGGGAGGGGACAGAGACTTCGGACTGGGAAATGGATGCATATTTAATGGCAGAGAAAGCGAGGGCTCAGGAGCGAGACTGAAAGTGAGCAGCTGCATTATTGATGAAACTACGGACGCCAGGACACTAAGAGCGTGTGTGGGACACACGCATAAATGCAAGTACTCGGGCACGCCGCCGCACCTGTCAACCTGCCAACACGTGTGCCCATGTGTTGACCCAGTCCAATGGGTTTAACAGGCTGCAGGAGGACCCGCAGCTGGATTTCAATGGACTGAGTTTTAGTGCTGGAATAAACTAGGACAGACAATGATGGTGACAATCTATTCCAGTCCTCCCACGGACGAAGACCACCGGTTCATTAGTGACGACACTGACGCTGGCTGTGGCACTAAGTCAACCGGTCACTTAGTTAGCTTAAGAGGTTTTCTGTTAAGCACAAAGGTCACTGGTTGATGCTCTGTGACGGATTTGAGTCACCAAATACCTCTAGCAAAGGACTTGACAACAGAAGACTTCAGCACAGGAAATGATCAGCAGGATGATATTCACTTATTGCATCAATACTTGAAAAAAACCCAGTCTGTCTTCACATGTCGTTATTACAGCTCCAGTGAGTTCCTCATCTTTCTGTGGTTTTTCTGTCAATAAGGGGTTAACAGGAAACTACAGTGCATGGCTGGGGCTCACGCTCTCTTGGAAATGTCTGTATAAGGTTGTGCTCTTAGAGCTTTTCCCCAAATGTGTTGGCAAGTACAGTCAGGCCCAGTGGCTCTCTTCCCTCCTCCATTTACCTGACCCTCCCACCACGCTCCTCTGCCACTCATCTCCATTTCCGCTCCATTCTCTCTCAACCAAACGATTTAACCAAGTACCAAGATCTGTCGAGAGATGTCTCTGCGGTGGCATTCATGCAGAAACATGCGTTACATAATACTGCAGCTCATATTTATATTTGGTGCAGCGATAAGAAGGCCAAACGCGCAGTGAAATGGATAGTTGTACATGCATCCTGTGTAGCATGAGACTGTTTAACTGAGCAAAATACAACTCATGACATCAGCCCTTAGGCTACGACAAGACACACTAAAGTTACAGTGTTGTCTAGACACTAAGTAAAGTAATTCCATTTGTCTCTGCATCCATACCTCTCTCTGTCCCTCACAATTCGCCAGGCTTCTTTCTCCTCCAGGAGTTCATAATATCACTATATGAAAAGCTTTTATTCACTCAGAACTATCATTTTTTAATGATGTTCAAGCTTTTTGAGTTAGTCTTGCCCCAAGGAATAAGTGTCTTTCTCTGTGGTCAAAACACAGCGGGGAATACTGAAGACCTGCAGGAGTAACTCATGTACAACTAGTGCATACATACAATAGCATCATGTCTCATCAATGAAAGAATGTATTTTGCTTATATGATTCACACACACTCATGGCCAAATATGAAACATAGGATGAATAACAGGCGTCGGTTGAATTAGTAAACCGCGTTCTGCTGTACCAAAGATGAGCGAACAATGACGCATTAATTATTTTCAACTTCCCCTCGAGTAAAAAGGTCACACTAAAAGCAGACAGGGCCAGACAATAACTCACTTAATAGTGTCTAACCAAACCACTTCCTCTCTGTTCTTCAACGCCTGATAAAAATAGGGACCACATTGAGCTGACAGGCATGATACATATTGATATTGGGGTAAAATGGCATCATTGTAAATGCCTCAATTTATGTGATGTGTTAGAGAATAATGCTTTATATGGGCCTGTGTTTTTCCAGTAATAATTTACAAATGAATTCCTCCAAATCCATTTACTTCAGATAAAAATAAATAAATTCCATCATATCTTCTTGATTTGGTCAAATGTAACCATGGGCACATAGGACTGCAATAAATTCAGCGAGAACTTTGCCTTATTACCACAGCACCTGGATATTTGACAAGAGACAGACGTGGGAAAATCAAGTTTGAGAAAGACACACGAACTGCAGACAGAAGTGAGAAAAGAAAGTGTTAGGCCTAGTACACACGCACACGGGTATTTTAGTAGACAGGGTTTCCCCTCCTTTGTTCTCACGAAGCATGCACAAAAAAACTCTGCCAAAATGAAAATGTAAAAACATATTGAAGGGCTGTCAAGAGCATGTGAAACCAACAGACGGCAATACGCTAAGCCGTGTTTGCCCACATTGCAAAGAAGAAGATGTTTACCAACCAGAAGCCTGAACAAAAGCTAATACTGGAAGGCTACCTGGATGCTAATCGATTGCTTCATAGCGTAAAATACCCACCCTCAACATATGGATGTTCAGGTTTTTTGGGGGGGGGGGGGGGGGGGGGGGGTTTAACAACACAATGCCTTTAATTAAACTGAAAGACACATGTTGCAGCCCAGTGTTTGCATTTCATCTCAGTGTGAGATGCTTTACGGCCTTTTGCTTTCATTTAGAGTCTCTTTTCTCTCTTCTTACGCTGGGGCTGCATGCACAGCCGGAAGCTGCAGGACAGCCGTTAACTTGTTGCTCTTTCTACCAATATTAGCTGGCCTGTTTCAATAATGTTAGGATTGAAAGACATGCATGCAGGCTGAAATTCACTGCGTTACTCGGAGCAATTACTACTAGACGCTAATTTATTAATGCCACTGAAAAACTGCAGTGCTGTGCTGTCCCTCTCGGCTGGGAAAGGAAATGATTTAATGAAGATAAACAAAAGAGTTTTCTGAAAGACCCGTTCTCAGTGACCATAAATGTAGTTTGCGTGTGGAAGTAAGGTTAAAACGCATAGAAAAGGCTATATTTACAAAAATACCCATGTAGACAAGGCTTTGGTTGCAAAGAGGCAACATGGGAAAACACATGTGCCAGCACGAGAACGCTCCCAGAATCAGCACATTCGCCTGTTAGTTCTTTCCATGCTGTAAGAGACCACATTTTCCTTTGAAATAAGGGTTTTGCTGCCTCATTGCACACACTGGACAGAGGTCATGATGGTGGTAAAGTACTTGACCTCCGATGCTGACTCGGACATGGAAAGTCCACACACAATAGCCTGTTGACGCTGGCATGGTCATCTGACAGTGCAGTCCTCAAACCACCCGCGGCCATGTATACGGCTGTCAGTGATGTTTTGCAGGGCCCACATGACTCTGAAATCAACCTCTCTGAACAACATACATCTCATGAAACTTGTTTGTGTCTCGTGTCAGTATTTAGGAACTATCACAGACTGTAAAAGTAGGTGCGAGATAAGCTTTCAAACGGCAAAGTGCAGTTCCTGTTGAGTTGTGAGAGCCAGCTGTCCCGTAAATGTTAATATGTAGCCCAATGCACGGACTCAGAACAAACTCCCCATTGATGAAGCTGGTTTTCTTCAAATGTAAAACACAAACAGGAACACAAACGCCAATTATTTTGAGGAAAAAGGACATTTTAAAAAGGTAATTAAAGAACAAATTCAGGGCGAAACAGGAATTTTTGGAGGTCTGAATGAAATTAATTTAAGCAGGTTTGTTCCCTATGTTGTACCCACTACAATGAAGGCTTAATAAAAATGACAAGCTTTTAAAACAAGGTTAGGGCTGGAAAAGGAGATCTTAGTCCTTCTTAGCCTTATTCCTCTGCTAAGTTCACTCTCTTTTTCTTAGTTGTTCTCCTAATGCCCGACAAACAATCACACAGGTTCTAGCACACTGCTTAAGTACACAAATAGACACACACACACATATATAGTTGCTGCAGGCTACTGCTTTCTCCCTCCACGAGTCAGTCACACTGAAACAAGGGTCCAGGCTATCTCAGCTATTCTTAAGCTCTTCCTTCTCAATATCGCTGTTTGAATGGAGTCAGACATGTTCAGCTGAAACTCCTCTACTAAGAAAACCCCTCAGCATTCTTTGAGCGCTGACTCATCCTTTGCCTGGCACAGCTTATCTAGCATTGAGGAAAAGTTGAATAGACGTTTTGGCCAAGAACTTTCATTTTGTTGTGTGACCACACCACTTCAAGAGCGGAGATGAATTCCTTCCTGCTTGTGAGGCAGTGTGGGGCGGTCCTGTGTGTGTGTCTGGGGGGAGGGGGGGGCACTAGTGGCACACTCAATGCCCATATTTGGAACCATCTCACCTCTGTCCTCCTCGCTGAGCTCAATTCCTTTTACAGGTTGGAGCACATCCTCCTCGACTCAGCACAAGGAGGAGGCAGGCCTACTTTTCTGGAGGAACAATCCACTTTTAAAAAAAACTCCCCCTTTCTCAGCTGCCCTGACTTGTACACTCTTTCCTTTGCACTAGAGAAGAAATGTCCAAAGATGAGAAAAAGTTGTTTTTTTTAAACAAGATGGCAAAACCTAATCATACTTCCTGCTTCGCATTGCCCTTGAGTGCCATGAGTGTGTAGACTTTGACCTTACATTAGTCTACTTTGCAGATAGTGGCTACTTGGATAACAGTCATGCAATCTATTACACCAACAAAGCTAAATCCTCCAACATGTACGCCAAGTTTATGACAGCAAACACACTTTAATAAAGAGCTGGAGCCCTATTGAAGAACTTTACAATATTTTTTTTAATTCTCACATGTGAAAGCATTGCTGCCAGTGAGAAATGAGGCCTGATACTAGATAACTGAACTGAACAACCCTCACCTGATTCTTTGCACTCAAAGCAGAAACCTGTAAAACATAGAAACGTACATTTCTATTTTTCTATATATATAATATACGGAATCTGTTTTTTTTCCGCTCGTATGTGACTGATATCTGATTTGCTTTTGACAGTGTGAAGAGCACAAGTCGCATTGAATCTGACATTTTAGAAACAGAATCAGGTGACTTTTAAATGTGATACCGAATCGGATACGTATCGGATTTGATCGAATTGGATTTGAGCAATGAATCGTAATTGTGCATTAAGACCTGCAGTGTGAATGTAGCCTTAGTTATGTTCATCCTCATTCAGTTACTTTCTGTCTGAAACTTTGTACAAACACAACAGCAGAAGTTACATTCAGGCCAATATCCACCCATGATTGAGCGCCTTAACTATTTTAGCGTTTTAATCTTTAACAAAATAATAGTCCTTTTTTGACCACTCAGTTGACCTAAACATCAAGTTCCTAAATGATACCAGTCAAATAGAGCAGACGGTCTCTAACTATTCTGTCAAATTGGCAGAATGGGAGCTTCGTGCAGCATCTAGGACAACAACAATCAAACAACAAGATTATGTGCACCGCTAATCATGCAACAAAAAAAGGTTGTCGCCCATGCAGAAAATATTTCAGTCTTTAACTGGAGATGTCAAAACAGGTGCTCCCTTTAAGCTAGGACTTTTTGGTTTAGTTAAAAACAACAATGCAGTGTAAGAGGTGCCTCATGATAATGTAAGGAATCTGCTGCCCAGCAAATCATCTGCTGGGTTCCTCCAATACGTTTTATCTAATGCAACCTTTGTGTATCAGCAATCCCCATCATCCCAGATAAGTGAAGTTAAGATCCGAGGACGTGAAAGATAGGAATGTTTAAGACGGCTGACAGCATAAAGCAGTTTTTATACTAACTGGCATCCATTACGCTCCATTAGGAGTGGACCTTTGATGAACCCGATGCATCTCTGTGCCCATTAGCAGTGCTGACCATACAATATATCGCTACAGCATTTCTGCCCACAACAAGCTTCGGTTTCACTACGTTGTTAGACCCAGACTCTCCATCAGCTGGGATGATGTCACTCAGTCTGGCTAATGCAAAAAGACCACATGTTTTGTAGATGTGTCTTTAACTTAATTTCAGCCACTGTAGAGCAGTTTATTCTGTTCGATTTCACATTGCTGTTGGGTAGAAGTGAAAGTCCTCCAAGCTAAAATCCAGAAATCTGCCCATATATTCTTATCCTGGTTTCAGACATCTGAAACATGAAGCATATTTTTTCAGCCAATTATACAGTATGTCTGGTGTTGTGCCTACTGAGGGAGACAATCATCCAATCAGATCTTTATAGATGAGATGAAGAATGGTGGCGTCATCTTCCTTCATTTTAAGATGGCTACCTTGCTGCGTTTATGAAAAATGGCTGGAATGAGATCAAGGCAGCTGTGCAGACTGTTTTATGTCCAACAGATACAGCCTACAACTCTTAAATCAATACCCTTCTAAGATAATCGCTCCTAAAAAAACGCTAGCACGGCTTCCCTGGTGACAGGAAATGATCTCAGCAGATTAGTTGCTCCTCATTTGTTAAAGCAAAACCAAACAAAATATTTCCCCTCCCGACAAGAAATCAGCAGACATAAACACAACGTCATGTGCAGGCGTGAGTACAAGGCCAGTATATTCTGCCTATAACTTCTATGAACAGCAACCTCAGTGTAATGGAAGGTGAAAAACACCCAACTTGGCTTTGAGATAGACAAAAGAGTTGCTTCAGGCCGTGCTTATGTTTATGTTTAAGTATTCCGCCCTGACCAGCAACAGAGAGGTTTCCATATCATTTAGAACAAGATAGTTATCCATTTAATGTATCTGGTAGTATCAAACCAGTCAATGAGGACCACTTTATGGCCATAGTGGATTCATTCACCTCAGTTTGATGAAGAACCATGATTTGTCTGGAATTTACTGTGTTAGGCATAAGCACACTCTGTCCAACCTGGTTATTTTAACCATGAAATGTTTCCAGAATATGTATATCCCAACAGGGCTGCAGCTAAGAATTATGTTCATTTTTGAACAAATGTATCAGTTATTTAATTATTTTGATTTCAGTTTCAAAACAATATGCAATGTGTGCAATATGCCTTCTGCTTTTTGCACTATTTGGACTTATTTAATAATTTTTATTCACTCCATATCACATTTTTACAAACAAACAAAACAAGAACAACTGCACTACATCATGTGAATATGTACATATGTCTATTTCTATTCCTTCCCTTTTTAAATTTAACTTTATTGATTATTTTTGCTATTTTTTTTATCTATTTTTGCTATTTTTTATCTTATTTTGTCATATTCTGTTGCTGCTGTGACAAAAGAATTTCCCCGTCTGCGGGACATTAAAGGTTTTCTGATTCTGAAAACACCAAGCTTATTAACAAGGCTACTTAATTAAGTGAGGCCACGACCAACAAGCTAGTGAGGTCAAGTTTACAACAGGCGATCACAGAAGAAACAATGCTATTAAAGAGAGAACATAACAGCACAATTACAGAAGTAAAACGGCAGCCACCACCAAGGGACCTGGATTTGTCGCCAAGTAGACAATAGTAGGTTTTGTATGTTGAGCTACTCCTGTAGCAAAGCGTCTAATCCAAGAGGCAGGCCGGCATAATGGCCTATTTATGAGAGGTGGGAGGACCCAGAGGGGTAAATTGGTTCAGGGGAGGGGGTTGCATTGATTGGGTGTTGTGGGAGACAAACTCTCAAGGCAAGACCACTTCAATAATGAAGAGCATGGAGTGATGAAGCGTACAGGCTTTTGTGATC
Source organism: Echiichthys vipera (assembly GCF_963691815.1). Lineage (NCBI taxonomy): Eukaryota > Metazoa > Chordata > Actinopteri > Perciformes > Trachinidae > Echiichthys > Echiichthys vipera. Next base: position 9,772,275 of record NC_139830.1, on the reverse strand, counting down.
GTTTAGACACAGTCACATCAGCTGTGCAGCGAGTCTTTTGAAGTGCATATCAACATGCAACACTTTATGATGCATGAAATAAAGCCATTATAGTTAATTCATTATAGATAAGAATTCCCACAAGCACAACCCAATTACATCAAATGGTTATTGCTTCTGGGGTGCAGGGGTAAATGTGAATATTAGGAGGTCTTTGTTTGGAAAACAAATTTAAAGACGCAATTTTTCTTCACACTAAAAATGCAATCACTTCAGGTATGCAGGATGTCCTCCGTTTATTTGGATCAGTTAACAAAAGGCAATGAAGGTGAATCAGAAATGTGTCTTCACAATGCAGTTTTACATAGCTCTGTGCTTTTAAGTGAAAATCTTAGCTACAAGTATTTCTTTGCTTGATATTTTGAATTTTAAAATAGATTTTAGGCAGTAACATTTATTGCACACAGGCTGAAAGTCTGTTTACATTCTGCCACTGAATTCAGACTTCAAGAGAAAAAAAATGGCTGTTCAAGGGAATTAGGAGAGCAAGTAGAGACACGAAAAATCAGCATCAACACACCACTACAGTGAAAATTACACAACACTGTGGCATCGCAACAACGATGAGTTTCATCTTGTTATCCTTACATGGACAAATACGCAATGATATTGCTAAATTCCTTAAATAACAACTACTGAGGCGTTGGGACATGAGGTCAAGACATTGAACGTCTTGATAAGAGGAAGTGGATGTGACAGAAAAACTGCAGAGATCACCGTTAGAGTTGCATTCCTTTCGAGTTACTGCCATGGCAGAAAAAAACAAGCTGGAGCCGACACACAAAGGAGACTGAGGGGGAGGCCATTTCCCTGCTTTTAAGGCTGATCAATAAAAATCTCATGTAAGAGCGTAAGGAGAAAAGCAGAGGAGCCCAGATTGGCATTGCTCTCAGGCATGTCTAGCTTCTAAACTGAGTGCAGGAAACTCGTTAGGTTGCAAACAGAGTGTGGTGAGCAGATGCATTACACCTGTCTGCTCGCGTCATGCGCGTTAACTCTTGAGCCTGAGGCGGCCATACTGCTGGTGTTTGAAAGGACGAGTCTTTTAGTCACAGAGACCCAGTCAGTGAGTCATGGTGGGAGGCAGGAGTCACCTCTGACAATAACAGTGAATCATTATGCAGATGGATGCACCACCTTAACAAAAGGATAAGTCTGAAAAGCTGATACGGTGCTCTCTTAGCAACAACTTTCATTTGGGAGCATCTGCTTCTTTGTACAGATGCATGAACACTGCAACACTGAATGTGGTCAGCGGAGATAACGCTGTAGCCTACGACTGGAACAGCAGGACGCTTCTAATGACTGTAAACGTAGCTTTAAGTTATGATGCATTACTGAAACATTTTCCTCAACTGGGTCAAATTGTTGAACTTTTGACCAACTGACTGCACTTCTGTCAACATTCACATACCACAGGGACAAATGACAATGAACATGAGTGGAGCTGCATTCCAGTCTTTACCTATTATACGGGGTGACATCACCGTTTAGGCCGCAGTGGAGGACCAGCAGTATCCAGATAAAGCAAGACCTACAATTTTCAAGGTGGTTGTCACCTATCAACAGCATGGAGAGACCATTCTGAAGGATTTAGACTTTAATATTTACATTGTGTGTTTTTGTGCAGTCTGATTTCTGCAGTAGTCTATGGTTGGGGAAGTATAGTTTGAGCGCAGCTAAAGCAGTTTGCTTACCTTATTGTATGATGTGTGAGAATTCAAATACGTACCATAGTGATGTAATAGTTTTATTATATACCATAGTGGCTAGACCGGTGAATTGTTGGGGTGTCGTATGTGCGTTTGTGTCTGGGAATAACTCTTACGCCGCATGAGAATACAACATTAGATGCAGCTTCTATTATTGTGTCTGCCTTGCTTCACATCGAAGTGCCTATGAGTATGTTAACAGTAATCTTTGCTGATCACTGCATTAACTTAATTAATGGCCTCGCCAGCAGGGTATTTTTGATGCATTACTGTGATTGTGGCAGGCTTTCAGGCAGCTGAGGTACCTCCTGTTCCGGTTGTAATCAAAGTTACTATGGAGAAATATGTGAAAAATAAACACGAACCCTGGACCAACCCATGTGCCGGGCTGAGATATATATCGCTACAGAAAGGGCAGCGTAATACGTTTGAGATAAAGAACTAGTCACACAGGTTATCAGCCCTGCACCAACAGTACTCAGCAGCACCTCAAGGTTCTAAGCTTAACTCCCATTTGTCAAGCTTTCCAATGACAAAAGGTGTTCCTTGACATAATTGGAGTGCTTCTCTGTTTAATGTGAAGAAGTGAGGAAAAAAGAAGAAAAGAGAGAGAGAAAAAGGCACAGCCAAAAGCGGTGGATTCAAAGCATGCAATTACAAACTGCACAGGCTGTGACAGGATGTGGAATTTGTGGACACGAGCCTGCTCCCACCGAGAAATTTGGTTCTCGGTGTAAAGCCTCTCTATTCTCAGAGGGAGAAAATAGTAGAAGAGGGATCGGTTTAATGTGTGGCCGTGGAATGCAAGACACGATATAAACAGCAAGCGTATTTGGGGCAGCAGGGTGGCTGAGTGGGTCATTGTGCTGCTGAAAGAGCCGCCTGAACAGAGGAGGATCCACCGGGCTGAAGTGCCTCTGAGCAAGACACTGAATCCCTTTCACTTGTTCTACAAACTCCCTTGACCTCTGACCTCAGTTATGAAGACACTGCTGTTTACCTGTGTTATTTCTATATCATCGTTTTTGCATGATAGTGGTTTAGTTTGGACAGTCCTGGAAAGTAACCAAACATTTACTCAAGGACTTCTCTCAGTATAATTTTGAGGCACTTCACTTGAATAATTCCTCGTTATGCTACTTTATACTTTAATTTTCTTACTTTAGAGATTCAGATAATTAATACAAAATGTTATCAACAAAACTCAAATAGAGTAAGCTACACAGCAGTTCATTAAGTAAACAAAATTAGCCCCACCTTTATGAGCTGCAACATTAAAGTGATATTTACATTAATCTATCATTATTAATAATATAATATTTTAATATGCTTCATTAGTAAAGTGGTAGCTGCAGCCATCAGAAGTAGGAAAAGTATAAAAAGCCAATATTTTGGTCTAAAAAATGGTAGTATCAATCCAATATGAAGTTTTCAGTACCGTACATGGTTAAAAACTGTAAAATCTTTGTTTTTGATCTATTTTTAGTGGTTTTGGGAGCATTTACAAATTGTTATGTTTGAACTGATCATTCTGTATAATGAGTCATTTTACTTTTTGTGCTCTAAATACATTTTAATGCTAATAGGTGTTGTAATTTGAATTAAGTACGGTTTTGGATGCAAGACTTTTATGTCTACAGTGTGGTATTACTATTTTTACTTGAGTAAAAGAGTACTTCCTCACCGCTGAGCTTAGATACATGCACAGTACAATACTGAAGTGCTGCAGCCAAATGAGCAACACAAGAGCCAACATGGAGTGTTTGACACAGATACAAAAGTGTGTTTTTGTCATCTGACCGGCTCAACAACAGCCCCAACCTGGTGGGGACTATTTTCCCACGGACAGACACACTTGAGCAGGTACTTTCTCATACGAAAACCATCAAGTTAATTCACCAACAAAGGTCACGAAAGCTGCTCCTCCGCAGCGTCATGTTGTGTGTGCCCCCGGTAGTTAAACAACACCAAAAACAGCCAGAAGCTCGACTTATTTCTGAGTGTGGGGGGAAAAAACACGACATGTTGTGTTGGAAAACAACTGCCGTGGAGATTAAACTGTTATGCGGACTCCAAAAAGAGACATTAGAGGGTCAGAAGTGAACAGTCGCCTTTGTGAAAACCAGTGGCCGAAACACAAAAAATGTAGTCTGGAAACACAATGAAGATGAAGGGATTTGAGCAGCTTTACCCACCTCATTGTCCCAGAGTGGAGATCCTCTCGAAAAGGCAAGTTTGGGCCGACTTCAGAAGTGAAGCCCGGGCTTTAAAAGTCAAACTAGTGAAATAAAAACGGGGGGGGAAATAGGCGAAAAAAGGGCGCATCTACACCCGCAAACGGGGTAGCCACTAGCGGTATAAAGAAAGCACACCTCGACGATTTCCTGGTTGTGTGGAGCGGGAGAGGGAGGAGGAGGAGGAGGGGAGTAGATACAGTAGTGAAGCGGGCTTGTCAACTCCAATCACTACCCCACACTGGAGGTGAAGCCGAGAAGAAGCCGGGCTACACCACCACAACCAGAACTTCTTCCACACTTTGCGTTGGTTTGACCGCTCTGTTTAGTGGAGATTAAACCCGTGTGTCTTCGCCAGACTTTCCTCCGCTCCCTCGGTCGGTCGCTCGGTCGGTAGCTCGGTGTGAATTCATTGGAGGCTGGCCCAACCCGCCAGCTTCAAAGTAGGCTACGATCCCACGGTGCGTTCACTGACGACTCGTAAAACTCCCACCAATTCGGGAGCGTGTGGCAGACTCAGACTTTTCTTTATTGATCCCTTTGGGAAGGAACTTGAATTTAAAGCAGTATACACAACACTTGTGTAGAAAAAAAGGGAGGTATAAAAAAATAAATACAATAAACAATAATAACAATAAACAATAAACAACAACAATCAACAAACAACAACAATAAACTCTTAGATAAATAAATATAAAAAGTAAAACAATAAACAGGAGCCAAATAACTCTTAGTTAAATATAGCATGTAAACAACAGACTCTTAGTTAAATATATAAAGTAGAGAGAAGAATACAAATCAAATCAAATGTATGGATCGGCTCCAGCCCCCCACGACCCCGACAAGGACAAGCGGTTGAAGATGAATGAATGAATTAATTAATTAATTAATGAAATTAAATCAGACAAGTTAAGTGTAGAGAAACGTATAAGATAAAATATGTATGCAGAAATTAGTAGGAAGATGAAATTATTGCACTTAAGTAGTGGATTGCGTTGTTGCACAGAAAAGCAGGAAGGTGTCCAGGTATGCATGGATTGGATGATGGACGTAGCAACAAAATAGATACATACATAAATAGAGATAAAAAATAATAATGATACTTTTTTAAAAGGGAAAAAAGTATGATACATCAGGGGACATGAGCAATGAAAATAAGATTGAATTAAAGGTATTACTGTGGGAGCAAAGATTTATAGTTTTAATTGCTTTCTTGTTATTAGCAGAGAATATTTTACTTGAAAAACACCTCCAGTTCTTTCATGAAAACACAAAACATGGGTTTTACTTTGGCTATGCATTACTTTTCAGATATCCACAATGTCATTCTTTCAAGTACAAATGACGTCACCTTTGCCATTCATGTGTATTGGGTTTTCAATTTTAGATATCCACAATTTCATGTTAGATGTCTAGAATTAACATTCTGGATAACTGTAATGTCATTCATTCATGACTAGTAACAGCTGGATTGTAGATATCTGAAATGAGAGTTCTTCCGATTAATAATTACAGATATCCAGAATGTTCATTCTAGATATGAAACATCTAATTGTGGATATCAAGAATTAAAAGCCTAATACACATGAATGTAAAAACTGTTGTCATTAGTACTAAGAAGAATGAGGTTGTGGATATCTAAAATGTTCTTTTTGACTAGGTAGAATTAAATAACAAATATATGCAATACACATCTAATCTAGCTGTCAAATGTTAAAACCGCTTGCCATAGGAGTATGAGTTATGTTTCCATTTAGAAAGATGATGAAGCAGTGTTTGGGGAAAAACATTTACTAAAGCACTGTACCTTGATAGATGTGTTCTCGTTTTACTGTCCTGTCTACGAGGACATAAGCAATGCCTACCTTTTACTAAAATGACCTCCATTTATGTTGATTTCCTTTGGTTGGATGACAGATTTTACTTGTAGAGCCAGACAGATAAGGACAAATATTTTGTTTAAGACCACGCTGTAATATAACTCTGAAATGCAATTAAAGGTAACATAATATTTGAACACTGCAACTGAAATTTTGGTGTCTTGTAAAACCCATGAGGGTTGGGCACTTGGGTACATGATACCAAAATAAAGAATCTATTAATTTAGAATATATTTATTATATTTCATGTATTATATTTTTACATTTACTGTTTTCTTTAATTATATGTTATTATATTCTATATTTGCCTTGCATCTACCTTTAACTGTTTATTTTGTATTTTGTTCTTCTATAATTGAGCCGCTCAGTATAAGAATTTCACACATTTGTTCTAACATTACATTACATTCAATTCATAAATGATCAAATAGGCGAAACGGCTTCAAGTGCTCCATTTATTTTTGACTTGTATATCCAGAGTGACAATAAACATCTTAAATCTTGAGCACATTTCCATTTTCTGCTACCAAGAGAGACATATTGTATATTTTACTCCATTACGTTCATTTGGCAGCTCTAGTTGCTCATTACCTTGATGATGAACAGTCTACATAGGCTATAAAACAGCTTATTACAGCTATAAAACCACGCTATGGTGCATTGCTAAACTGCCCAACAGTATATAAAGTAGTTCAAATGAGCATCTCCTTGACCAGCTACAAAAATATAATACTACTCAAATATTAATGTATCTAAAATGATCTGACAAGGGTCATACTTTGTGAATCTGTTGCTTTTGATACTTTGTATATTTACCGTCCAATAGGCTCCACTTGAGTGTGGATGAAGCACATTTACTTGTAATAGAGTCTTGCATTGAGGCATAGCTACTTTTTAGCAACCGATGTAAATAGCATAATACTTTGACACTTTAATAATAATACAACATTCAATTCTTTGACATCAGCTGTTAAAGCATCAGTCTTTGATGCTGCATATGTGCCAGAGGCCACACAAACCAGTGCCCCACTTTTCTCATCATTCTTAGAGGAGCTAACTTAATAGATACAGGTTGGTGGTTGGTATTATTTAAATGTCCTATAGCACTTGAAGGCAGCATCTCATCCATGCCAGGGGCCTAGCCAAGCCCTCCACCTCGCCCTACTGGCTGTCTGGGTAACTTCAGGTTTCTACTTTGGCTTCATGCCATTCACACAGTCTGTAGCATTAATATGTAATGTTCATGTAATTAATACATTTTAAAAAGATAAATAGCCACAACTTTTAGTCCAAAATAGATATTAGGACAAGAAGTAGCAGTACCAAACTATTGAAATCTTTTCTTAAAGGTTGAATAATGCTTTAATTCTGTTAAAGATGAAAGGAAAAATAAGTCAGATGCCTCACATGGCCCAGTTTTCAACACAGATATATTGTACACACTAAAAGCCCTCCTTCTTCCTAATGGGGACAGAAGTGGAAGAGAGGATGAGAAAGGAATGCATTACGTCTGCATGGCATGTGTAAACATTCAGAAAGGCAACATGCCTTTAGTCTCACTACACACACACACACACACACACTTAGACATACAAGCTGACAGCTCTGAGCAACTGGTATTTTGGTTTTAGCCATGTGTCCTCTGTTAACTCCGCTGTCTGAAGCTCAAACTGTCAAGTAAGTAAACCCCCTTTTTTTCCCTCCCATCGCTGAGTGTGCACTTTTGTAGATATTAACACCAGATCGTGTGTGTGAGCTTGTGCTCAAACATGTCTGGAGGTGTGATTTGCATTGGCTCAGTCTCAAAAAGTTGGTAACGTTCCCAGAAAGTAGCCCATAAAGAATTAGAAACAGTCATGTGGTAATTTTAGGTTCCTCCTGTGCTCCTCCCCTTTATACCACCGCTTTATTTCCACAGTTTGACGTCAGTTGGTCACCGCCGTCCACAGCCGTCCACAGCTGGCAGCCTGACAGAAGACCTGCTAGGCACTCGGGGCAAAATGGCTTCAGAGGTGAAGTTTGAACTAAATGAGAAATGAGTGTGAGATGGAGAAAGTGAAAAATGAAAAATGTGGATGTGCTTGGTCAACCAGGCTGAATTACACCTCTATCTCTCTATCCCTGTGAGTGCTATTATGTAAACAGACTGCACTTATACTATGTCTAAGTCCAGGACTTGTCGAAGCATAAGGTCCCAGGGCAGCGTCTGAAAGCCTGAGCCTCCACTGCTGGTTGAATAGCAGACGAATAAAGAGAATTACACAAGCGAATTTAAATCATGGAAACAAAACTGTCCGTCTTGATCCTGAAGTTGGCAGCAGTTAGCCAGACAGGGGTAAATAGTAACAGTATAAGCTATTCCAGATGAGACAATGTTTTTATATTCTCAAGGAAACTAGGGGAATGAGTGTTGCCGTTACTCGAGTCTCTCCATCTTTTTTTGACAGGGAAGGAATGTGACTGGAGGAGGGTAAAATCTGTGAAGAGGAGCGAGAGACAACTGTTCCCTAAGAGGTCTGGGCTGGAGGCCAGCTTAGCAAAAGGCAGCAGAAGGATTTTAGAGAAAGTCCAAATGACATGTCCTGAAATGTAGGCCCTGAACTCCTCGTAGGGCAAATCAGGACCATTACAAACCGACAAACTTAGCGGAGGAAGTATTCAGAGCCTTTACCCAAGTAAAAGTACCAATGCCACACAGTAAAATACACTGTTTCAAGTTAAAACCCTGCATTGAAAATGTTACTTTAAGTATTTAAGTATAATTGGGTAAAATATTTACTGTCGTTTGTTGAGGTGGAACTCGTTTTTTTCACTTCGGACTGCAACTAATAAATATTTCATTATGGATTTATCTGCTGAATATTTTTTCGATTAATCAATTGATTGATTGTTTATAAAAATTCTAAAAAAAAAAAAAAAAAACGGGATAAAGGCCAACCGAATGAACTAACAAAGACTAAAGTGACAGTTTCATAAAGCTTGTTTTGTCTTTTACCAAAACCTCAAAATAATTTAAAACAAAATAAACATTATTTAAACTATAAAAGAAAAGGCAGAACATCCACACATTTGAACTCATCCATTAATGTTTTCAGCTGTACTTTTATGTTGGATAGGTTCACTTTAATTTATAAGAAAACGTCATATTTTGTAAGTTTATTTTTTGTCTGTCAAAATCCTAATTTGTGAAGCAAGAAGTGACTTAAGCTGTCAAATATTTGTACTGAAGTAAAAAATACAGTATTTCCCTTTAAAATGTAGAAGTAGAAAATGATAAAAGTAAAGAAAAGTACAAATACCTAAAACACTTAAGTAGCCTACTATGAGTAAATGTACTTAGTTATTTTCTACCACTGCCAAGTATAGTGCATTCTCTCCAATGTCCAGCAGGGGGAGACTCCACTTAAAGCTGCATTCTCTCTAATGTCCATCAGGGGGAGACTCCACTTAAAGCTGCATTCTCTCTAATGTCCATCAGGGGGAGACTCCACTTAAAGCTGCATTCTCTCCAATGTCCAGCAGGGGGAAACTCCACTTAAAGCTGCATTCTCTCCAATGTCCAGCAGGGGGAGACTCCACTTAAAGCTGCATTCTCTCTAATGTCCATCAGGGGGAGACTCCACTTAAAGCTGCATTCTCTCCAATGTCCAGCAGGGGGAAACTCCACTTAAAGCTGCATTCTCTCCAATGTCCAGCAGGGGGAGACTCCACTTAAAGCTGCATTCTCCCTAATGTCCAGCAGGAGGAAACTCCACTTAAAGCTGCATTCTCTCTAATGTCCAGCAGGGGGAGACTCCACTTAAAGCTGCATTCTCTCTAATGTCCAGCAGGAGGAGACTCCACTTAAAGCTGCATTCTCTCTAATGTCCAGCAGGAGGAAGACTCCACTTAAAGCTGCATTCTCTCTAATGTCCAGCAGGGGGAGACTCCACTTAAAGCTGCATTCTCTCTAATGTCCAGCAGGGGGAGACTCCACTTAAAGCTGCATTCTCTCTAATGTCCAGCAGGGGAAGACTCCACTTAAAGCTGCATTCTCTCTAATGTCCAGCAGGGGGAGACTCCACTTAAAGCTGCATTCTCTCTAATGTCCAGCAGGGGGAGACTCCACTTAAAGCTGCATTGTCTCTAATGTCCAGCAGGGGGAGACTCCACTTAAAGCTGCATTGTCTCTAATGTCCAGCAGGGGGAGACTCCACTTAAAGCTGCATTCTCTCTAATGTCCAGCAGGGGGAGACTCCACTTAAAGCTGCATTGTCTCTAATGTCCAGCAGGGGGAGACTCCACTTAAAGCTGCATTGTCTCTAATGTCCAGCAGGGGGAGACTCCACTTAAAGCTGCATTCTCTCTAATGTCCACTTAAAGCTGCATTCCTTATTAACGTGTGCTCTGTTCCTCAGAGCGTGTGTTGGTACGTCTGTGAGCTGGAGCAGACCATCGTCTCCCTGAGACATGGGAGTTTGGGGTGCCATCGGTACGACGTACGTACCCCCCCCCCCCCCAAGGTAAAGAATACAAAATGAAATAAAGCATTTTTTCTCAATTTAGATATTAACAGTTTAAATGTTAATATCTGAGCACTGAACATGTAAATAAAATCTGTACTTAACAGACAGATTTCTATGATATGGCCCAAAAAAACACTTCCATTTCGAATCAGATATTATATCTACATCTGATAAGAAGATGCTTTCAAGATCAAGGAAATGTGTTCCAGTTTTTAGGAAACACTGTATGAATACATTCAAACGTCAGTGAAGCTAAAGCATGGTCTCTGTTGGAAAGCATTACTTTTATAATCCACTAGATGGCAGTACAACCTTAGTGCAGCACACAGTACATACAGTATAGTACAGTATGCAATAGACACTTCAGCAGTAAAAAAAACAAACCCCAGTGTGTTAAAAACTATCCTTTTTATTTATGTTTTTTAGATGTCACTAGATAGATGTAACTAACAGGTCAGAGAAATATAGATAAATAAAATCAAAACTGCAGGCCGTATGCCTTTGACGTAGGTTGTAGATTAAACATAGAAGGTCATGTCCTCTCTGGGGGTTTGCAATACATGAGAGGATTTTACATACTTCTGTTGCATATTCACACGGATTAAGCATTTTGACTTCTGTAAGCCTGACATCCTTAATCCTAAATATTTGATCAAAATCTGACTTTGACAAGCAAAACATAGAAGAAATGCTCTAATATAATATGATATATAATATATAATATAACATAACGTTAGCCTGATAACAACTGATGTCTAATCAACACAATCGGCAGAAAGAAACATTGGCATTTGGACTGAGAAGAAACAAAGAAAATAAATAAACGTGTTTATACACTGGGGATCAAAATTAGAAAACAAATGTTATTTGATTAAGATTAATACTTGATTTATTCTGAAACGCTTATTTTTTACTGTTCAGAATGTGATCAGCTGTATACCACTGCTGTTCTAGCATGTTTTTTTATTTTTATTTTAATAACCAAAGCACTTCAACAAAAACCTTAATCTTGACTCTGGGCTGGCCATTTCATTGTTTCAGTACTCTTAGACTTCGACTTAGACTTCTCTTTATTGATCCTTTTGGGATGACTCCCGCAAGGAGATTGAGTTTCCAGCAGCTTCAAGGAATTGCGTAATGCGTTTTGCAGTGTGACAGGGGGCATTGTCTTGCATGAAAATTGCAGCTGATTGGGAGACAATTGCAGTGAAGGTATTGCGTGTTGCTGAAGGAGGTTCACATAAACATTTGCATTCACCCTGCCATGTAGCTGTACCAGAGGCCCAACTCCTGCTGCAGAAAACATCCCCCAAAACATTACATGACATTGTTTAATTAATTTGGGTCTGATGGGAAACATTATGTTCGGTGTTGAACTGGGAAAGACTAAACTCATAGTATCTATAGAGAAGTTAAATTTGGAGGAGGAAATGTCAGAGTCCAGATCTAAACCTCACAGAGAATCTCTAGGAAATCGTTGGCAACAAAGTAATGTCTAAGAAACCCACTACAGTTACTGAACGGACCAAGATCAAACCAGAGCAGTGTGAGAAACTAGTGATGTCCTGTGAACGCAGATGTGCCTTGCCAAAGCAAGGGCCTCTACACTTCCTGTTCATTGTTTAAATCTTCTCTTCTTGCACAATGAACACTGTTCTCTAATTTTGCAAACTGTTTTTTTCAAAGAAGGGTTTTTGATGAAGTGCCATGGTTATTTAAAAAAACATGCTAGGACAGCAGTGGTATAGCCACAGCGGATATTCTATCAACTATTGAACAATAAAAAATAACAGTATTTCAGAATAAATCAAGTATTAATAATTTGTTATCTTATTTTGATATTTGATATTTGCATCTACTGTATTTTAGTTGTTTTGCGTTCTTCTGTTTGTAGTCATTACGTGTATGTTTTTTATCGATTTGTTCCAACCACTTAGCATATCTTCGTGCTCATTTTGCATCTCTGTGGTCATTTTGGATTGTTTGTAGTTGTTTTGTGTGTCTTTGTGGTAATTTTGCATCTATTTGTGATTGTTTTGTGGGGTTTTCAGCAACATTTTGCGCCTAAAGGCCTCTGACCCTGTGGGCCTCTGGGCCTGTGCCATTAGGCCCGTTCAGTAATCCATCCATGGCCACAGACAGAATGAAAAGCCAGTGTATGCTGACGAGTCTGCGTTACTTCATGATGTGAGTGATACTAAAAAAAACTCTTAGTAATGGATTAGAAAGTGAGTGGCTCAATGATAACAAGCTTTCAATACATTTGGGTAAAACTGAGTCAATCCTGTTTAGAACTAAGAAGAAGCTGTCACAAAGAAATGCACTGAAAGTCCCCTGTAATGGAGCTGAAATAGTATCCTCGACCAGTGTCTCATATTTAGGGCTGGTATTAGATCAGTATCTCTCTCCTGTGAATCTACTGCTGTGTAAGTGTTATTACCTAAGTGTACCGGTAAACTCTAGTTCCTGTTTCGCAGAACACGGCTTTTTGACTTTTCTGTTGAGAAACTTCTCGTGTCTTCATTTATAGAGTGCCATTTCAGTTATGCATGCTTTGCTTGGTACAGTGGGTTGTCAGCTAAACCTAGGAACAAACTGCAGGTGATGCAGAATATTGTAATCCTGTATTTATTAAATGCATCCTCTCAAACTCATTTCGGTAGTGATGCGTTTAGAAGAGAAGGACTCCTGACAGTCCAGCTCAGAGTAGAACAAGAGAAGCTGCATCATATGTACAATATTATTAAGATAATATAAGACACACTTCATTATCCTTGGAGGGAAATTGGCTGTCACATAAAGCTGCGATACATAAAATAAATAACAATAGAAATGCAGGCAATGCATACATATAGGCCACACATATCAAACAGCATACAGGAAACAGTGCAATTCACACACACACACACACACACACACACACACACACACACACACACACACACACACACACACACACACCCTCCTCGCCCGCTGTATTACACCATGGGTCATGGTCAGTAGTACTAGTGCACTATTTGTTTGGCCCTGGGGGCATTTAGGTGCCTTATTGAGGTGGGCACAAATGAATTCCTAAAGCAGTTCAGCCTGTTAGTGGGGACTCTTCTGCCTGATGGTAGAAGCTGGTACTCTGTGTGCAGAACATGTATCTAATCAGATAATATTTTCTCAGCTTGTCTGAGCACAGACTGCTCATAGATGGACTGAAAGGGTAGCTTTTCAGACCTCCCCATTACCTTCATAGCACAATGAATCAGGCGCCCAATTTTTTATTTCTGCTGGACAGAAAGGTTATCGTACCGAGCCGACATCCCATAGCTCAGAATGCTCTCAAACACTGCCTGATAAAATACAAACATGACTTTCTGATTAACCCCAAACACCCTGAATTTGCGCAAGAAGTACAGTCTTTGCTGGAGACAAGAACACAGGTAATCCACATGAACATGCCAACTGAAAAGGTTATCCAAAAGGATGCCAAGATATCTGTAGGAGTTGACTTGGTTGATTTTTACACAGTGGACTACGCTCCCCTATTGATGTTGGGCTCAGCACCATTTCCTCTGTCTTTTTAATGTTTATGGTGAGGCAATTCTCATCACACCACTTAAGAAAACTCTGTATTTCAGAAAAGTAGGATGAGGGGGCAGTGTGCTGGTACTACAGGTTAAATTTTTGTATTTGTGTGTAACACCAGGGCCAGTGTGTTCATGTAAAGTGCCTCGAGTGAATAATAATGTAGCAAGAAGTCCCTTGTTTATGTATATATATAGTGGTGCCATGTTTTACAAAGTCAGGTTAGGACTTTTTCATGGAACAAGGTTACAGTTTTGCAATGAATTCTTGAATGATATTATTCTAGCTGTCCCAGGAGTGTGCTTATTTTAGATTCTATGATCAGTGTCTTGTGATTCTTTGTGCTTTTTTGTCTTGTCTTCTAACGTCTCAGGGACCATGTTGGAATCAACCACTGAATGGGTTATTGTGCAGCTTCATAATAATAATCCTTATCATCTCCGGGTAAAATTCAATTCAATTTAGGTGTCAGTTAATCCCACTTTTCTTTGCTACTCCATAAGTCTTGTTTGTAAATAGGCCTGGGTCTACATGCAGCAGCTCGATACACCTGATCCCTCTTGTTTTGGCTGTCACTGACTGTGTCCTTGCGTGCTGTCATTCACACTTAAAGAGAGATGAGTGAAGGCAGTGTTTGTGTGTTTACAGAGCTGATACCCTCTCTTCTTCCTCACACACCACCCCCTTCATCTTCTCACTCCACCTGGCCTGCCAGCTCTGACACCCGGATCGCGGCTCTGCTTGAAAACAAACTGCGGCGGCGGCTCCGGTTACCGGGCCCCGATCGATGCTCTGCGCGGTGTCACATTGCCCGGAGGCTCGAGTATCGATGCACGGCCGATCGCTATCATAATCACACTTCCCCCCTCTTATCGCTTACCTACTGAATAAAACATCTGCCTTCCTGCTCATGGATCACTGACCCCCCCAAAAAAATCTGGAGGAAAATAGACTTCTTGAAGTGTCTTTGAGATGAGCGAAGTAACATGAGAAAAGTGCACGATGATACCCAACAAATGAGGACTCGAAGGTTGTATTTATCTCAAGAACCTCCAAATAGACCCACCACCTATTTGACAGTTTGTCCCAGGACGCTGCAACTGTGAGGGGGATTATTTTGAGATGGGATTTCATTTTCCAAAATAGCCGACAGATTGATAAACTTTACTTGAAGTGAATTTACTCAAACATTAAAAAAGAACATATGTACAATAAGATGAGGTTAAAATGAATATTTAAACTATGGAAGAAGGAAGCAATTGACTCATTTTGGGGCCTCCCGGTGGCCACAGTGCCCTAAGCAGCTGCTATTTCCTAACGCCTTAAGCTGGCAGTGCAAAAAACCCCCCAAAAAACAGTTTTCCGGCCCTTGCAACATGATCTTCTTAAACTTTTGGTTAATGTCAAGATTCGCCTGGAGCAGGAGTGCAACAGGAACCATTACATTAATCATAGAAAAGTCAAAAGTTTACTGCAATTCAAATTCAGCGCTCAGAAGGATTCACCTGGTGGTTTCGTTCTACTTCGGACCCAGCAGGCTTCACCTGAGAGCTGTAAATCAGTGAGGCCTCATTGCCCACACAGATCTACCACAGGCGCTGGCCTTAGGCACGCTAGGGTCAATAGTAAGAGTACTAATGCGCTGTGTGGTAAAGGAAAAAGTGAAAAAGATATGACAACATTATGGTGTAACAGGAAGGAAGGTTAAGGAATAGTGAAGTCGGTTTTAAAATGGGAATATAAGATGCTTTTATACACAAAAATGACGATATGTTCTAATTCTAAGCTTAACCAAAGATATTTCAACGCTGACTCAGAGATCAATGCCATTCAGCTCTCCAAAAAATGTAGAATACTTAGACAAGCTTTTTATTTACTCCCAAGATCCTGTAGACTTGACCACTAAATTTGAGAGCGCCGAAGAATGAGAGGTTAGGTGCCAACGGTTAGAGAGATGTAAGGCGAGACTATCTGTCAAGCTATTAAGACAATTAACAAAGTGGTCAGGAGGGGCTGAGCGGCAGAGTGGAACAGCCTGAAATGGGAGCGAGATGAGGGTGTGAAGTGACAGTCAGCACATCTGGTCTCATCAATAATGCAGCAGGCCTTTAAACGGCAGTTTGTCACATATTGAGCGCTGCTGACTGAAATCAAGCCCGACACCTTAGATGCTGTCAGGGGAGAGTGAAAGGGTGACAGCGGGAGGAGGAGGAGGCTGGCAAGGATACCCGGGGAAAAAACGGAGCAAAATGAACTTTTCACCGAGGCTTTCTCTGATACATCTGATGTAGTGTGCAATAGATGAGAAATACAATCTCAAAGTATTAAGTAGTGATAATATATACAGATCAATGAGATTATTAATACAAATATATTACAAAGCACCATTTAAACTAGTCTGAAAAAATGTTTAAAGGCAGGAGAAACATGGAGGCTTAAAGTAAAAAAAATCAGTCACAACACTTAAATCTATTCATCACTTTTATTATTAAAATGAAAAATACAGAGGACTGTTGACAACGCAAAACCAGATTTTCTTCTGACTAAATGGCTCTCCAAAAATTACAGACGGCATTTTGACACTGTATATTACCCAATAGTGACCGCAGTGATTCAATGACAAAACAAACAGGTTTCTACTAATGACAGTCCGCTGCCTTCAAATCATTCAACAAAAGAAAGAAAGAAAAAGACAAGAAAAGGGGCTGTGTGAGCGATTCAGCTGGGCGCTTATAAAGAGTTCATTTTCCTGTGATCAGAGGATTTCTCAGCACGATGATGACGGAGTCCCCCCTCAGGAACATTTTAGAAATGTAGCGGTCCTTATTCACTGGCTTAGACTTCTTCTTTCCCTTCCCGCTCTTGGGAACTTCTGTCCACATTTCCTTCACGTTCTCCAAGACCATGTTGCAGTGCCTGAAATGATAACGAGGACGTAAAAGATGAAACACAGTGTCACTGAAGGAAAAATAAAACTATTGTACAAACGGATTAGTTCTTAAATGGCAGGAATGTGTAATACAAGATTATTTTGTTGTGGACAAAAATCAGATCTGCTATTTGACCTTTCTCCACAGAGGAAAAGCAGTTGATTTAGGATATATAATACCTTAATCTGAGTTAATTTTGAGCTTAAATATGAAACTGAAATAAACTAAAACATACAACTCAGGCAAACTTAACGCCAATTCATATTCTGTTCACACTATCATCATATTCACGGCTTGCAAATTTTGTTTAAAAAATCTATATGTTGTGATTTTTTTCATTAGCATTCTTTGGCACAGCAACTTACAGCTCAGTCGTTGTTTTGAGAATACTCTAAATTTAACAGCTGTCTCTTGGTCTTCGGGTCTTCTCTGTTCAGTAGTATCACTCTCGAGTGTTGTACACAGTGCAACATGACATTCTGTAGGCTACAATATTATCTCGTCTAATATCTCTGTGACTGTGACATCCAGTAATCCACCTCTTATATTAGTCGTTGACCGCTTTCCTTTAGAAAGATCATTCTAGCATCCAATTTCATGCCAGACAATTAAGAACAATTATTTAATATTAATATTTTCTACCACTACTGACACTGCTGCTACACTTTTCATGTTGTCACCTGCTGATTTTTGACAGCAAGACCTGAGGCTATGAAAGCTCTCTTTTTAAGCTTTGTTAACATGTTTGTAAATGAAACGTGCCCACACAGGGAGTGACCATGTAGCCTTATGCGGAAATTAGGGGACATCATTTATGTGAATGAACAAATCTCATCCTGTGTGTCAGTCTTCAGCATACGGATAAAGCTGGGGCAGAATGAAAATGCATCAAACCTCAAAAAATTAATTTGATAATTTTCTAAAAAATCATATATTACGTAGTCTGGGCCCATATTGAGACAGAGTGTTCAGTAATAAATCAGGACATGTGCAAAAACATTCAGATAGATAAATAATAAATAAACAATAGATACCGGTAATAGACTTCATAATTTGTTACCATCATGGTTATAAAATCACAGCTAGTAAAGCTGGTGAAAGTAAGCACATGGAAATATCATAACAACATCAAAATGACCATAAAGTTTATGGTCATTGATATCAGTACAAATACCATGTTGAATTAAATGTATTAATGTTGTGAATTAACTCATATTATCCTCTCAAACTTGTCCAGTAATAGGTCAGTGACCAGGCTCAGTACCTGTCAAAAGCTTTGACTCTTCCAAGCAGCTTCTTGTTGTTGCGACAGTTGATGAGGACCTGTGTGTTGTTCTTCACAGACTGGGTGAGCACCGACAGAGGGCCAGTGTTAAACTCCTCCTCCTCTCGTTTCTGGAGCTCCTCTGGGGTCATCTCTGACTTGGGCTTTGTTAACAGACTCCTGAAAACGACAAAAAATAAAACAATTTCATTTAAATGTTGATTGGAACACATTTAATAACTGAGTGACTTTTTACTGTAGAGTTAATTGCCTTTAATAATTACATAACAAAATATACTTTAATTCAAATTAGATAGAGCGTTTCAACACAGTATGCCAGCTATCTAACAAATTCATCGACTTGGATTTAAACTATCTACCTTACTGTACGCATGAAAAAAGTAAATTACTTCACTTTACCTTGAAAACTATGTAAAGAATATATGAATTTATTCACAGTGCTCGTTTCCATGAGCACAAAGACCTAGGTGAATGGGTGTTTGACCTGTAATTTTCAGTATGTTGTTTTTAATTACTAATTTTAACTTAATTCTGTCAATTTAAACTAAGGATATGGCACTAGCATTAAGGCAATACGATTAAATGTCACCTTATATTATTTTTTCTCTCAAAACTTTATTCGCAAATTTAAGGCAGTCATTTTTCCTCTCAATGGACATTTCAATCTTACAATAAGATGACATAAGTAGATTGAAGAAGAGAGAGTACTATAATACACAATAGATAAGGAAGTAAATAAATACAAAAAAAGGATTACAAGGTAAGCTATATAATCATGTTTTCTTGAAAAAAATGATTGTAGTTTATCAGATGTTTAACTAAACCTTTTATTATAAAATAAATGATTACAAGCTGTAAGAAGGCAAGTTAACACATCCTCAGATCTTTTTACACAGTGCTTCTGATGGTTTACAAAGCACTGAATGGTTTAGGGCCAAAATACATTTCACATCCTCTGCTCAGCTACGAACCATCCAGGCCTCTCAGATCGTCTGGGACAGGTCTGCTCTGTGTCCCCAGGGTCAGGACTAAACATGGAGAGGCAGTGTTCAGTTTTTATGCTCCACAAATCTGGAACAAACTTCCAGAAAACTGCAGGTCTGCTGCAAATCTTAGGTCTTTTAAATCAAGACTGAAGACTTTTCTATTTGTTACTGCTTTACCGTAAACTGCACTGTAACTGTTACTGTTTATGCGTTTAAATGTTTTAAATGAATTTTTATGTGGTTTAAATTACCTTTTGTTTTAAAACTTTAATATGTTTCATTTGATGTTTTTTTTCTCCAGTAAACTGCATTGTAACTTTTGTAACTGTAACCATCTGTTATGCGTTTTAAATGACCGTTTATGTGTTTTAAATCTTAGGTTTTATTTGTTTTTTCAGTAAACTGCACTATAACTTCTGTAACCATCTTTTAAATGTGTTAAAATGTAAATCTTTTAAACGTTGTGTTTTAAATTTATGTTTTGCGCAATTCTACCAATGCTTTTAGCGTTTTATGTAAAGCACTTTGAGTTACCTTGTTGAATTGTGCTATAATATAAATAAACGTGCCTTGCATAGCTTAAAAGACTAACGTTAGCATAGTGATCGACTTTAGCATGTGGCTAACTAGCTTATATCAATGGTATTGTGTGTCTTCTGACTCGTAAACATTCATCTTTGAACCACGGCTGTTAAGAAAGAGTTGTGTTTTTATATTCTAACATTACCCTAGTTGTAACATAATGTAAGTGGTGAATATATATCATCGTAAAGACTTAAAAAAGGGTTTATGGAGCCCAGCTAACCGGCATTGTCTCCTTCATGACTCCCTAACATGCTAACCGTGTTAGCATTGCTACTGTTAGCTGTTAGCTTCTGTGATTCAGAGTTCAGACTCTGAGACTGAACATGTCCACTCTCCCAAAGACTCGTTGAGCACTACAGTTACTTACATGGTTGCTGGTGTATAAAAACAGTCTTCTCAGATGATATTCCGCTGTTCTCCACCGAGTGTCTTCGTATCTGCAACGATTCTGCAACAGACTCGCGTGTCTCGAGCTACTTCCGGGTCAACAAGTGCGCGCTTCAAAGTTTAGTAATAATTTCCGGGTTACAGTCCCACGACGTATTTTCCTTTCTTTATTTTTTATTGAAAATATTCAATATAAACCTTACTTTCCTTACATGTTCCAGAGACGATAACAAAAATGTATTCCTAAATGTAAAAACATTAATAACTGACATTTACTAAAACAGTAAAACAGAAAAAAGGAATACGGTAAGATATTCCTTTATTAGTTAGAAAAAAATAATAGAAGAAATAGAAACAAGATAAACAGAGTGAAATATAAAAAACATATACAGTGGGTACGGAAAGTATTCAGACCCCCTTAAATTTTTTACTCTTTGTTAAATTGCAGCCATGTGCTAAAATCATTTAAGTTCATTTTTTTTCCTTTTAATGTACACACAGCACCCCATATTGACAGAAAAACACAGAATTGTAGACATTTTTACAGATTTATTAAAAAAGAAAAACTGAAATATCACATGGACATAAGTATTCAGACCCTTTGCTGTGACACTTGTATATTTACCTCAGGTACTGTCCATTTCTTCTGATCATCCATGAGATGGTTCTACACCTTCATTGGAGTCCAACTGTGTTTAATTCTAATGATTGGACTTGATTAAGGAAGCCACACACCTGTCTATATAAGACCTTACAGCTCACAGTGCATGTCAGAGCAGATGAGAATCATGAGGTCGAAGGAACTGCCTGAAGAGCTCAGAGACAGAATTGTGGCAAGGCACAGATCTGGCCATGGATACAAAAAAATTTCTGCTGCACTTAAAGTTCCCAAGAGCACAGTGGCCTCCATAATCCTTAAATGGAAGACGTATGGGATGACAAGAACTCTTCCAAGAGCTGGCCGTCCAACCAAACTGAGCAATCGGGGGAGAAGAGCCTTGGTGAGAGAGGTAAAGAAGAACCCAAAGATCACAGTGGCTGAACTCCAGAGATGCAGTGAGGAGATGGGAGAAAGTTCAAGAAAGTCAACCATCACTGCAGCCCTCCACCAGTCAGGGCTTTATGGCAGAGTGGCCCGACGGAAGCCTCTCCTCAGAGTAAGACACATGAAAGCCCGCATAGAATTTGCCAAAAAACACATGAAGGACTCCCAGACTATGATAAATAAGATTCTCTGGTCTGATGAGACAAAGATAGAACTTTTTGGCCTTAATTCTAAGCGGTATGTGTGGAGAAAAACCAGGCACCGCTCATCACCTGCCCAACACCATCCCTACAGTCAAGTGTGGTGGTGGGAGCATCATGCTGTGGGGGTGTTTTGCAGCTGCAGGGACAGGACGACTGGTTGCAATTGAAGGAAAGATGAATGCGGCCAAGTACAGAGATATCCTGGACGAAAACCTTTTCCAGAGTGCTATGGACCTCAGACTGGGCCGACGGTTCACCTTCCAACAAGACAATGACACTAAGCACACAGCTAAAATGACGAAGGAGTGGCTTCGGAACAACTCTGTGACTGTTCTTGAATGGCCCAGCCGGAGCCCTGACTTGAACCCAATTGAGCATCTCTGGAGAGACCTCAAAATGGCTGTTCACCATCCAACCTGACAGAACTGGAGAGGATCTGCAAGGAGGAATGGCAGAGGATCCCCAAATCCAGGTGTGAAAAACTAGTTGCATCATTCCCAAGAAGACTCACGGCTGTATTAGCTCAAAAGGGTGCTTCCACTCAATACTGAGCAAAGGGTCTGAATACTTATGTCCATGTGATATTTCAGTTTTTCTTTTTTAATAAATCTGTAAAAATGTCTACAATTCTGTGTTTTTCTGTCAATATGGGGTGCTGTGTGTACATTAATGAGGAAAAAAATGAACTTAAATGATTTTAGCACATGGCTGCAATTTAACAAAGAGTAAAAAATTTAAGGGGGTCTGAATACTTTCCGTACCCACTGTATAAAGAATCATTTTAAATGTTTTAAATTTACACAAAGCCACAGAGGAAAATATTAGTATTGCACCTTGAGACTGAAATTCACCTGAGCAGTATTTCGCACTGTGAATCGAACTCACTTGGTGAACATTATAGTGCAGTTATTGTCATTATTTATACATTTATGTTTTTTTTAATATTGTATTTTATATTACTGTTTTGATGCGCCTGTGTGTTGTTACTGTGTGTAATGCTGCTGCTACACTGACATTTCACAGCTTGGGATCATTAACATATTTCTATCTATCTATCTATCTATCTATCCTATCTATCTATCCATCTACCCATCTATCCATCTATCCATCCATCCATCCATCCTGCTATCCATCCATCCATCTATTATTGTTTTGGTGTGTGTGTGTGTGTGTGTGTGTGGTGTACTGGGAGCAGTGCTGGTTGTACAGTCTGACAGCTGCATTAACGCTCCTTCACACACTTTGGGTGAAGCAGCCTGGTCACTGAAGGAGCTCTCCAGTGCTGTTATAGTTTCCTGCAGGGGTTAGGAGTCATTCTTCATAACAAAAACAAAAAGGTGTGGGATCTGCTAAAGTGAGGAAGTACATTTGAAATGCCTTTAAAAAAATGCTTTTTGCCAATTTACTATTTTTTACGGTTTAAGTTTTCAATATTGGTTCAAATATGATTCAAAATCTGAATGTTTAATGACAATACTTAAGCATTTATCGCAATAATTTTGAACGCAATAATCTTACCTGTGTGTAAAGGAGTAGTTTTACAGTTTACAGGTGTTCATCTGAATACTAGTGATAAGAGGGCGAGTCTGAAGAATTGGGTTTTTGGAAGAGAAGATTATTAAATGAAAAAAAAATAAATAATAATGATATATATATATATATATAATTAGTATGTTGTTGTTGTTTGCTGTTTCAGGGTGTGGTGTTCATGACTTACAGTGTATTTAAAGCCCTTTTAATAAATTGTCACAGGAAAAGCGATGGCAGTGGGAGCAGCCAAAGTGATACCACAGCAGACCCAAACAGATAAGTCTTTGTTTTGCTCTTTAACATTATCTACACAGCAGCAATGAGACATTGAGAGATTGGCTTTCTGGCAAGAGACGGACAGACGCCTGGGGGTGTACAACCCAACCACCTTATTTCAAAGGGTGGCAGGTCTACCTGTGGAAGCCACTTGCTGCGGATAATGGCAGCCTGTGTGCTGCTAAGAGAGGTGAGTGTGTGGGATTGATTTCCAGAGCTGTACTATATCTTCATGAAGCACATCTAGCTCAGCCAATAGACTTGCTTCTTTAACTGTGGAGAAAATGAACATTAGTCTCCATGTGATGTTGCCTAATTAGGAGAGCAGAGATTAGCAACCAGTAAATCAAAAACTGAATAATGGGTACATTTTAAATGCACTTTACATAGCATTATGGTCAAAGACATTGCTTTCTTTAGGGATTGTACAGAAACTATTGGATTTGAGAGAATCTTACGTTTTGTTAAAACAATAAAAAATAAATGCCAAGTGGGAATGAACATGTTGGCTATGTGTGATGCTGGATTAATTATATTTTAGATGACGCATTTTACTTTTCTGCTTTTGTCTGTGATGCAATGCAGTGAATGTGGGAGATGCTGCCTTGTACTCTGAGGGTATTTTACAATCTCTCAATGGAAGAAAAAAAATACTAACCTGTGAAAAATAAACACTACTCTCCTTTCATTAAATTAAAAAAGTACTACACAAATACAGTCTCTTACATAATCTTACTATAAACTGTTTCACTTTATTTCTGATTGGCAAAAATCCACAAAACTTAGTGAACACAATCGAGACCACACCATCTCATCAGCACATGATCAGCGGGAGATATCAGCACCAAACGAACTGTCTCAACTGTGTTAAACTGAAAGCACATACTCATTTATCTGCAGGGTGAATTTGAGCTCTGTAGTTATCAGTAGAGCTGTCAAAAAAAGTGGTTATTTATCACACCAGCAGTAAACAGTATCTTCTTACTCCTGCCTCGGGGTATACACCATTATTTTGCACCATAAACCTGTTGATTCACTGCTGCCCTCTGCTTTCTAGACCACAATTACTCATACCAGTAATGAAAATATTATTATCTTAACATCTATCTAGACTGTGAGTTTGCCAACAGTGAAGTTACCCGATCCAGCCCAGTCTGCTTTAACCACAGGCGACTGTGAATGTGGCTGGGCTTGGAAAGGTGACTGGCTCAGGTCTTATGATATAAAGAGTCTTTTGTCTCACGGAGGGAGGCAGACGTCCAGGAAGCTGCTCTAATCTGTATCCGCATGCATCTATTTTTCTTTATGAATTTATATGTCAGGCAGAGGTGAGGGAAAGTTGAACATGCAGTGATGTCAGCGCCTGGTGAAACACAATATCAAAGATCATTAAGATGAGCGGGACTGGAGTCTACCTGTTGAAGTTACATCACAGTCTGCACACTGTTTCAACACGATGTCTCCTCAAGGAGGCTTCAGGTGCACATTTGAACTCTTGATCTTAAACAGGAAGAAAAGTAGGAGGATTACAGTATGTCCATGAAGAGGCCTCCCCTCTGTCATTCTTGTTGTGTGGGCTCAAATCTCCAGAGTGAAACATTTAGTAACACAGCACAAATCAGAACAATCAGCATCAGTATAGGTTTTAATGAGGTGAAAAGAAAACACAATTAAAAATGCATTATTTATCGTTTAATTACCTGTAAGCTAATAATGTCATATGTTTAATTGCAACATTAACAAAATCGAAGAGGAGAAATGCAGGAAGTTTAAAGTATTTTTTCGCTTACACTACACATTTTCTAACGATTGCACCACCTTCACTAAAAATAATTTCATATATTTTTTAAAGACTTGTCCATGTAACTTCAACACAATTTGAATAGCTTACTTTAAAAAGGTCAATATGCTGACAAATTAATAACTTGCAGAGAGAATGATAATTCGGTATTTACTTTATTCCCTTATTTGTATTTAGCGGATCATTTCAGTTGATGACAGGCCTCAAATAATGGCATGCGCACAAACATCACTTCAGTTTCCCTACTGGCAAGTGCATACACGTTTGTGGATAATAATTCATGAGGATCAAGACGCCATAAATTACATTTTTATGATAAAATGATATTTCGAGCCCTTCCTGTTTTAAGAACAGTTAAGGATGTGTTTTAAAATAGCTTATGCGCAAATACATGTTTTTGCACATTTTTGAAAAAGTGTGTCAGAAGAAGCCTTTGTTTAGATGTCAATGTGTGTGAGACCCTTACTCATGGTTTTAATGTCTGAGCTATTTTTTGTTAATTGGAAACAAATTGCGCAACACGCGTTGTGGTGAAACAATACACATGCAAATTTTTTTCCCATTTCCAGTTCAGATGGATTTTCTGTAGCACAAAAACATTAATGGGGACATACGGCGGGATCCTTTTCATTGACCAGGCTTTTCATGAACTCAACAAACTCCAAACTGCAGGTATACCTTTTCAAACACCAACTTTGTTAATCTAAATTACACAGCAATATTTTAAACCTTATATATCGACCACTAGGCCTTTCTCTCTATTTTTCTATATTCCAAGACGAAGGAGGGCTTGAACTGACTTGAGGGCAGTAATTTGGTAAGTCATTATAGAACCCCCCGAGGTTTGAGTGGCCGCTCTTGGATAAAAATGGTCCCGGAGACGTCTTGGACATGGCGCACTCTTCTTGGCACGGACTAAACGTTGCGCCACATGGTATTTGGTGAGAATAAAAGTAGCTGGCTTGTCCGGAGATCATATTAAAAGAGTACGGATCCGACAGCGGCAGGGTGCATGCGGGGATGGACGTAGAGAAAGCCGTGCAAGCGGTGCCAATCTGATGGCGCCGTGATTGCGCGCAACTGAGTCCAATGTATGACATCTCCTGGTGCGTCTGCACAAACCGGTCGGCGTCTGCAACACTTGTTGCACTCAACCGGGACCGCTGTGAAAGCATCGATGTAGCGTGGTTTGGAAAGCGGGGATGAGCACTCAGATAAGTCCCTGCACCAAGGTGGGTGCGCACTGGTGTTTGGAGAGGCAGAAACGGCGGAACCGGCCAGTAAAAGGAACCTGCTGCGGCCAAGGTCACGCTGGTAGCAGCGCTGGAGGACATCAGGCGACCTCCTCCCCTTTTTAGTGCAAGCTTGGTCCTGGAGCCAGCCGCGGCCCTGCGCCGGAGTTTTCCTGATGCTCCACCTATGAAGACGTCCTCGCTGCAGGGGTCCAGCATCCAGTAGTTGCCTTTCCCCGGGTCATCATAGTGGCGCGGCACTTTAACGAAACACTTATTCAGACTCAAGTTGTGCCTGATGGAATTTTGCCATCCTTGTCTGTTCTGTCTGTAGTATGGAAAGTTGTCCATGATAAACTCATAGATGCCGTTGAGCGTGAGCCGTCGTTCCGGGCTCTGGCGGATCGCCATCATGATGAGCGCGTTATAACTGAAAGGAGGTTTCTCAGGTTTAACACTTTCTTCTGCTTCAACACTTTTCTTCGATTCTCCCTTATGTTCTTCTTGTTTTCCGTTTGCAGTCACCGGTTTGGTTCCTGCTTTAGTGCACACTTTGGCGTTTACGCAGTTCTTTACTCTATCAACGTTTTCCTCTAGACCGGATTTCTCTGGATGTGCGGCGCGCGGTTTCTGGGACGGAGAAGGAGACTCCTGGTCACCCGTCACCCCCTCTCGTCTCAACAACAGGCTGCTTATGCTGAATGGGGACTTGTGGAAAAGTCGTTCCGAAGTTTTTAAGTCATCCATCTTAAAAGATTAAAGTCAAAACTAAAAATCCTCAAAGGCGTCCGGTGATCAGAGCAGAGCGCGTCACTGAACGCACGGGGCAAAAATGCACTGATTCCAAAGTGGTGAAGAGTCAAAGGCGCACTGGCCAGACAGCATGACAACAAATGCGCATGATCACAGCGGCTCAGCACTCGTTACCTACAAAAAGTAGTGCATTACTTTGAGCCTGGATCTAAAAGTGAAACATTTGGGGAGGTCATTTGTCCATTGTTATTTTTATAAAACAGAAGAAGTAATTTAACCCAATAAAGGTATTTAATCAGTTTTCTTGATACAAAATCAAAGCAACAAGAAGAACATCATAGTGTTGCTCAATGTTTTATTGGCTTCGGTGTTTTAAGGCCGTTTAAGAAGAAGAAAAAAAAACTAAAAATAATAATGATTTAGCCCAATCCGTGCCAAGATCCGTTTGAATCCGCAATGAAATGCTGTCAATCTGTGTGTGACTGAACGGTGAACTCTGGGGTTCAATTATGACACTTCCGTGACTCCTGAAACTTAACACTTCCACACGCGCCTTGCCCTCTGGGCTGGCCTCATCACTCCTTTTCCCCTTTCTCCCCCTTTGGTGATGGTTTGGTAAAATGCCTATAAAAGTAATAAGTAGGTGTAGCCTAAATTCTTCTCTCACCTCGTCGGTAATTGTCCTAAACAAACCAAATTTGAGAAACTAGGGAAAGGTCGTTTCCTTTACAATATTTCTTAACCTGCTATTGCAAAATTCAAACCAGTCTCACACTTTGAAATCACTTGATAAACTTCTCCAAATAAAAATGCATGACCGTCCAGACAGAGAAACGCCCCGGGCCCATGTCTCCTCGGGAGCCACATTTTAACTCGGGGGTGGATTTTTGCCATGTTGCTTTGTAGTAATCTGAATTATTGTTTTGATCATCATTAAAGCACAGTTGCTGCAGACATCATGCATGCCATTCCTAAATTAATTAGAGTAGAGTTAAATGGTGTCCTCCTGCTAAGATTGTAAAACTACTGATATTTTACAACTGCAACTAAATGGTTTGACTAATAAATAACACCATTAACAGTCTATTATATAATAATAGCATATAATTAAGTAAAGCAAAATAAATGTGTGTGTCTGTGTGGGTGAAAGGAAGAGAGAGAGAGAGAGAGAGATAAGTTATTTATCTCACTTTAAAGATGGTGATTGATCCCACCATATGAATGAGGATTAAGACAGCAAGCAAGATTATGTGATATTGTCTTCATGATTGTGCAGTAGATATAAATGACAAGACAGTTTGGGGCCCACTTAATGACACAGTAGAAACTTTACACTCAGGTAGTCTTTTTTTTTTTAAAGACCCAACAAGAAGAGTGTGAAACATGATAGAGTCGAGTCAGGGTCTTGTGTGATAAAATGTTCCGTGTCAAACAGGATTGGTTTAAAGGTCACAACACACACTTATTGTTTTTGATAGTCTGATGATATTCATATAAGAACAACTCTGTCACGGACTATTCCAGCATTTGAGCACACTTTTTATTTTCCCCAGTGATGCTGAAGCTAAATGTCTTCACTTCCATTAACAGAAAGTTGAGAACTATGAAAAACAACATAGAAATCAAGCATTGCACTACTAAACAGTAAGTAAATAACTCATCCAACCATGTTCCATGTAAATCTTTTTGTGCATTTTCATTTATATGTTTTCATCATCCTGCAGCACTTGGAAGCAGAGGACAGTGTTGTTATAGTATTTCCGAACCCCAAAGACAGACATGAAAGGGCAGTCAGTGCAGTGATTTCTGTTCTTATACTCAAATTTACAAAAAAATAACCAAAAGCTCAATTTGACCATAATTGATTTGTTACCCATGGAGAACAGAATGCTCTGTAAGGGGCAGAGGGAAATTTGGTAAATTAAAAATGGCATAAACAGGCCTTTTGATTGAGATATTTTCAAAAATTCCAGTTTTGGGGAAAAAAATACAATATATATTGTTTTTCTGACTGCTCATAGAAGAAATGATTATTATTCCATTTAATCTATTATGAAAGACATATCAAAAGACAAAACCCCTCTATCGCAACACAATTTTTTTGTAATATTCAATTCAGTTCAATTTTATTCTTAGTGCCAAATCATAACAAAAGTTATCTCAGGACACTTTACAAACTAGGTATAGACCACACTCTATGACTTATTTTTGATAAACATAGACCCAACAATTCCCTCATAGAGTACGGTGGCAACGAAAACCTTCACTATAACAGGCAGGAACGTTGGACAGACCCAGCTCTGTGGAGGACGGACATCTGTCTGCACCGGTTGGGAAAGAAGAAAAGGAGAGAGAAAGAGAGAAAAGACAAAAGACGGACAGAGAGAGACAAAGACAGACACAAAGACAGAGACAGACACATTTCCAGTAACTATAATAATATCTATAGTAATGTGAATATGACTTATATGTTATGGTAGTTAATTCAGGAGAATAGTAGAAACAACCACAGCTAAGGTTATAGACTATAATATATTACAACTATTACACTAATGATTGGCCTCTACATCATAATGCCATGTGAAAATGCCAAATACCTACTGCTACTATACTGACTACTATCGAGGCAATAATGAATTACAAAACAAATCTAATTAAATCAAGTGTAATGCTGGCCATTTTACATCAGACTTGACGACCGGAACTACACATATAATCTGTTAACAATAT
This sequence comes from Echiichthys vipera, assembly GCF_963691815.1. Classification (NCBI taxonomy): domain Eukaryota; kingdom Metazoa; phylum Chordata; class Actinopteri; order Perciformes; family Trachinidae; genus Echiichthys; species Echiichthys vipera. The sequence continues at coordinate 9,742,586 of NC_139830.1, read as the reverse complement.
ACCTTCTCTTAGTCAATTTGATAGGGGCCTCCCTTCATAATCCCTGCGCTGCACAAGTGAGCACTTGTTGGGAATGTTTCAGACACGGCAGAAAGCATGCTCTGTTGCTTCGACACTTGTAATCACCCTGGTTCTTTTTTTTTTTTATCTCCAAAACATTTGTCTTGTGTTGTTTACAGTGATTTTACAGTGGCACCCTGAAGACATTTGCATGAACACACTTCCTCTGCAAAGACAATTTGTTCGCCCATATGCAGTAAAGCATATTTTCTGATTGTTTAAATTCTGTGTGGAGGATTCATGTGACGCAAAATGGTGAGACCCAAGCAACAAGCGCTACTTTGTTCTCGGAGAGAGAGGATGAGCAAAAAGAGAATTCTTCATCAGTAAAATTGAATCAAGTAGTTAGAATATTGCTGATAATGGTATTTATTTACACAAAAACCCATAGAATAACATTAGAACAGGTTACTTCCATGTGAATGTTTAGCTTAAACCAAGGTTCACTAACAACAATATCAAGCAAAGTATTCATGCTTAATGTGTACAGCCCAATGTACGAGAAACAAAGAATGTATTCAAGCTAAAATTACCGTGACAATTGAATTTGAATTAAAGTGCAATGACACTGGCATGTTGCACCCTTGGCAGCTAAAGGGGGTTCATTTTATCCCATGTGATGCTCCCTCTGCTGTAAGAAGAGAAAGTATGACAGGCTGTGAAACCTGCAGGAAACAAATCTTCCCTTATTTCAGAGGACAGCCACGACAGAAACAAAAAGAGAATTAGTGTTTAATCTAAGTTCTTCTTCATCCTGTCACCCTTTCACTTCAGTTGTGCTAGTGCAGCATACAGTTTTCCTCCTGGACAGTCAGTCTGTCCCAAATCTCTGTGTCCAAACAGGGCAAACGTCGGGCTCAAAATGCCCTGACAAACGCCAGATTTCAGCAGCTGTTTGACTGACGACATCGCCTCTGCGCTTGGCGCGTAATCTGAAATCAAAAGCAGCAGCATTATCATATCTGACATCCTAACGTCATTCTTAAGGCTTATAAAAACGACACATTTTTACCCCTCTCCTGTTTTTTATGGTCTTTATAACTTTAATGCACAATGCAAAAAGGCAATAAGTGCACTTACCTTTGAAATTTCCCATGAAGGCAATCCCAAGTGAGTCATGGTTGCACCCTTTGGCATGTGCCCCTACCACACCCCAACCACGGCCTTCATACACTGTACCGTCTTCTCCGACGAGAAAACTGAAACCATAGAAAGTATTGTTGATATTCATATAGCATCGAAAACCAGCAGAAACTCATTAAAAAGAAAGATTTCATTAAATGTCCTCCAATATGTTCATATAGTACAAACAGCATTATATAAATATCAAACACAAGTGACATTGGCCTGGACAGGTTGAACAGTGAAAGCAAAAGAGTTACTCACTTATATCCGATGTCATCGAAGCCTCTTTCTGTCATATGCCCTCTCTGAATGCTGACAATGCGGTCCATGCACGCTTTCTGGCCTTTGCAGCTTGGGAGGGCGGTGTGGTGTATGACGACTCTCTGGGCAGAGCCTTTCAAAGTCGACTTTTGTTTAGGGGCAACTGCTCCCCACTGCTCCCTTGAAACAATGTTCACTGAAAAGCATTTTGAATGACTATCAAAAGCATATTTGAAACAAAAAAAGCCAGCTTATGTTATTAACTGCAACAAGATTTCCAAGTGTAAAATCTGTAGTGTAAGGCTGTTTGTTCTCATACCGTTTTGGGCCATACCTCCGTACACAGATGCTTCTGACTGCAGCGGACTGCGCAGCTGCCTTATTAAGGAACGCGTTTCTGGAGGTGTGGTCACGGCAAGTACACCTTCCTTGTTCTTTGTTGTTCCATGTGGAACAGGTTGTTTGGAAAATACATTTAAAAAAAAAAAGGAGGAAGTGACAGTGACAGAAATATTAAGTTAAGTGTCATGGGGGTTTTGAGGGGAAATGAGTAGTACGTGTTTTGCAATATCAGGTATGCTCTTACATGACAAGTATACCTTCTGTGTTCTGTGTTATTCCACGTGGATGCATGAACACACAAGTTATATTCCACTTGGACACGTAGGCTGAGTAATAGTCAAGACTCTACAGTTGCCCAACAGGTTGTTTGGAATAGTTTTGAAAAAGGAGGAAGTTAAAAATGCACGGTTTACATTACACACAGTGACATGAATATTATGTTTAGTGTCATGGGAGTTTTCAGGGGAAATCAGTAGTACACGTTTCGCAATATCAGGTATGCTTTTACAGCAGGAGGAAACATGGTATAACCCTGATATGATTAAGTAGTCTGGAAATTGAAGAGGCCCATTTAGTGTTGGTCTTTTTTACATGTTTTCATTAAATACTCAGAGACATTTGAAACATTGTATTCTTTTAATCTAAAAAAAATCATATTTGACAAATGACAACTGCTATAAAAACTATTAATACATTATATTCACAAGATGGTGTCTGACAAACTGCAAGTCATCAGACGAAGATAATTTCAGGGTCTACAAACATTGGCAGCTCTGCTGTTTGACAAAACAATGCACAGTAAGAGTAAAAAAAGAACTCTAGCTACAGCTTTTTGTCAACAGCAATATGAAAATGTTAGACCTCTTCATTATCACCGGCTTTACTCTGTCCATCTGTGTCCACAGTGAGGGGCCGTGCAGACGTAGTACAGTCTCATAGCATCCTGTCAGGACAAACAGAACACATGCTCAAAATATAAGACTTTTGTAAATTTGTTTCTTAAAATCCAAACACAAGATGTGTGGAAAACAGCACCGACCACAGAAAAATAGCCAACTAATTCATAGAAGAACAATATTGAGACTACAGATCATCGATTTGGGTTTCATCATCAATGATAATTACCTCAGCCTTCATACTGTGAGACTGGAAGAACACTGCCTCCTTGTGACCACATCTGGGAAGAGACAGAGCGTGGGCACAAAATTAGAAACGATTACAAACACAGCCGCTCAATGTTTCAACGCCTCATTTCTCAACCAGGAGAGGATTTTTACTGTAAAAGCAAAAAAAAGAGTTCCAACCCCGCTGCCCGTCTCGAGCTTTGGATAGCTGGAAACTGTGCACTAGTTGTCCTGCTCATCACAAGATGGAGAAGCAATTAAGTAACTGTTTGGCTGGTAAAAACTCATACAGCAAGCTAAATATACAGTTTTATTGTAAAAGCATGGCTGGTCAAAAGTGGTGAGGCTGCCAGTAGATACTTGCCGTGTATTTGTCAGGTGGTGAGACCAATAAGACAGCAAGTTTGCTCTGTTTCTGGTACTTGTCAGTGCATAAGACTATATAAAAGCGAGTTACTGTGAATAAGGAATTTAGTTGTCAAGTTTATGCCCTCTTGAGGCCAAAGTTTTTCAGCTTTTCTCTGCTGAAATGAAACGGCACTGAATGAATGTTACACCACATTAACAACACAAGAAATGTTACCTTAATTAAACAGATGAATAATAAGGGGTCTCCAGAGAGAATGAGTGAGGATCACATATTATAGTCAAACTTACTTCGGACAGGGGTGGTCCTCTGTCCTTGGTAGTGTTGGATCCTGAGATACATCAGCGATGATTTGTGTCAACTCACTGGAGAAAGACAAGAGAAAAATGCTAGATGACCTACCAACAATTAGCCCCCAAATGACTGAAATTACACACATGAAATGCATAATGTACTGTGTACTAAACAAATGTTTAGCCTTATGTGTAGTCATTCAACATTTATTTATACCATATACCATATTTATACTTTCTGCAGTCTGGATGTGCAGAATTAAAATCCACTGATTCTCCTTTACTGATGTTAAAAAGATCCTATAAAATGTCAGGTGTGTTGTAGCTGAAAGTGCCTGAATAATGCATTTAACTTGATTGGTCAGTGACCATATTTGGTGTTAAAGGGGTAAAGTTTAATAGTTGTACAAAAACCAGGAAACAACTTCAACCAGAATGAAAAGTTTGTTTGAGACAGACAGAAATAAGCTAATCCTGTATCAGTCCCAAAGGTAAAAGAACTGGAGGGCATTAAAAATAAGGTTTTCAAAGGGTGTTAACGTATACCCTTTAAAGCTGAGATGAAACTGCAGTGAGACATTAGTTAATTCAAAGCAAATGCGAGATTTTGTCCATTTCTGTGGCTTCATTTACTTACTCAACCTCGTGGGTGATCTTGTTGACGTAGATGCAGCTGTTGTCTGCCTCTTGTTGGTAGTCACAGTTTCTGCACTGTGTGTTGAGTTGGATAAAGAGACAGGGCATTCAGCATCTTAACACAGGCTCAAGGGACATTTAAGCTCACACCTTTCCTCAGGTAAACTTAACTCGAGTGACTGGTCAAACATGGACTAAGTAAACGTACTTACCGCATAAAGCAGGATACGGTTCTCCTTGTCTTCTTTAGGGTATAACATGTTGTTACTGGAAAAGTAAGACAGCTTGTTTAGTTAGGATCCTGAAATTTCAAAGTATTTTACAAAATAAGACGCAACGTTAGCTAATGTATTCATTATGACAATGAAAAAAAATGTTTTATTGCACAATCAGAAAGGCATGCAACAAATTCAAGCTAATAAAAGTTATTTACAATATAAACAACCAAGTGTGTGACATAAACGACAGATACACAAAACAAAAATAAATAAATGACTAGACAAATAATAATAATAATAATGATAATAAATAAATACAATTAAATACTAAAATAAAATTGAATACCTTTCGGTCAAATTACAAAGTCAGTCAGGAAATAAGGTGCATAGATATTCATGCAGATGTAGGGCTTTTGCAGTTTTACATACAGTACAGGACACACCTTCTCATTCAAAGAGTTTTCTTTATTTCATCATGACTATGAAAATTGTAGATTCACACTGAAGGCATCAAAACTAGGAATTAACACATGTGGAAATGTATAGTTAAAGAAGTGTGAAACAGCTGGAAATACGCCTTATATTCTAGGTTAAAGGTGGCTACTTTAAAGAACCTAGAATATAGGGCGGATTTTCAGTTGTTTCACACTTTTTTGTTAAGTACATATTTCCACATGTGTTAATTCATAGTTTTGATGCCTTCAGTGTGAATCTACTAGTTCAATAGTCATGAAAAGAAAAGGAAACCCATTGAATGAGATGGTGTGTCCAAACTTTCCGTCTGTACTGTATGTCTTAGTTTTGATTCAACTCATTTATAAATACATCGAGTAACGACATTTGTGAATAAAGTATTGTATCAAAATAATAAGATTATCGTTACCAAACCCTGCTTTATATTTTCACATGTCAAAAAAGGAATAATTAGATTCCCTATAAATGCAAACCTGAGGTTAACGTGCGTGTAGCTTCAACAAGTAAAGGTGAGCTAACGTTAGCTCGCTTGGTTAACGTATCCGACCTCTCTTCGGCCACAAACTCACCATTCTTGACAAAACCGAATCCCAACAAACCCTGGTTCGTACGCTCCAGTTTCTAAATCCATTGGAAAACACTGTAGGTTGAAGCTAAACCTTAAAAATAATAAATGCGACGCTCGTTCACTTCACTGCCGGCGGTGTGCTTCCGGTCGTTTGAAAACAGTCCGTCTGCGCATGCGTGCACATGAGGATATGTGAGACAGCGCCTCTTGTGTTTGGGAAGACTGCAGCTCCTCCCCAGACTGGGAGAGATCTCATCTCATCTCATATTCAACCGCTTATCCGGGGTCGGGTCATGGGGGCAGCATCTTTAGCAGGGGACCCCATTAACCAGCTCTAACTGGATGATCCCGAGGCGTTTCCAGGCCAGTGTGGAGATCTAATCTCTCCACCTGGTCCTGGGTCTTCCCCGAGGCCTCCTCCCAGCTGGACGTGCCTTGAACACCTCCCTAGGGAGGCGCCCAGGGGGCATCCTTACTAGATGCCCGAACCATCTCAACTGGCTCCTTTCAACTCAAAGGAGCAGTGGCTCTACTCCGAGTTCCTCACGGATGCTGAACTTCTCACCCTATCTCTAAGGGAGACTCCAGCCACCCTCCTGAGAAAACCCATTTCGGCCGCTTGTACCCGAGATCCACATCCACAAATCTAAACGGACTGGATGCACACATAGGTTTACTGTCGAACTGAAACACTACTACACCTCAACAGAACACTTACAAAACCAAAAAAGCAATAAAAAGCGCCAATATTATAGAAGAACTTTGATTTGAGATTCTGGCAACGTGAACTGTATGGGGTGGCAGTGGCTCAGTCCATAGGGTCACAGGTTCAAGTTCCCATATGGACCAATAGAGGAGGGTGGATTGATGGGTGGAGAGGTGCCATTTCACACCCTGGGCACTGCCGAGGTGCCCTTGAGCAAGGCACCGCACCCCCAAAATTGCTCTGGGCTCTGACATCTCTCCATTAATGCATGTGTATCCTGTTTGTGCATGTGTGCATATTTGAGGCCTGTGTGTGTTTTAACAACAAAAGAGTGAAAAGTGAATTTCCCCTTGCGGGACTAATAAATGCATGCTTTTCTTATCTGACTGTATTTTGTCTTTCTGCAATGTAATTTGTGATATAATCCCTGCATAAATTAAAAAAAAAGGTGTGGTAAGACTGAGAAAAAGCTTTTCAGGCACCTTAATTTCATATGCTCAGCCATATTATATAATTATTTGTGGTTTATGCAGCAGAACCAGAGTTTACGTCAGTTGAACATTGACATTGTTGATGCAAAAGTACAAGGAAAAAATCCTATGCTAACACATTTCAACCAATAATAAACACACTGAAGTGGTTTAATGGCTCATGGGTCTGTCAAGAACTTTATTGACTTGTCATTAGCCCAAACGAACTCCAGTAAAAACAGTGTCATTATCTTCAGTTGCAAATATATCGTTTCTGCCAGGTCCCCAAATATTCGCAGAGACCTCGTCGTTTTTTGACAGTTTGATCACACTGCTCATACTGGCCACTTGGCTACACTTATCAGGCAGAGAGGTGTGATACAGAGACACTACTTTCTCTCCATTTTTGAATATACCACACTGTCCGCGCCCATACACAGACACATGTACAGTGAAGTGATAAAAGCCATCCATGGGGCAGGTGAAGACGCCTGTGTTAGGACTGTAGCCTCCTCCCTCGTTGACCAGCACAGTGGCAAACTTCAGGACTCCAGAGTGACAGGGGTAGCTGTCATCGATATTCAGCTTGGCTGTGAAGGCTACAGTGCCTGGAGTGGGCGACATCAGGATAATTAGAGCAAGGACTTTACAATGTTGTAAAACTAAAAATAGTTTGTCTCTGTTGTAACCAAACCCGAGAAATGTGCATTAATGATTGCACTCAATCAATCTTTTGTGAGGCGAAATGTTGTTTACAGCCAATACAAAATCAGTTAATGGCTTGGTAAAAATGATTGGGGATTGGATGGAAATTCAATACAACTAATTGTTAGTACAATAAATTTAGCTATTGACAGCCAATAGTGCGCAAATAATTTAAGGTAATGTACTTCAATTTTTTAACCGTATTAAGTTAATGGATAATAATTATTTCCACATGGTCACCAACTAATCAATTCAACAATATAAGTGAAATTTATTATGGTAAAAATAACAAAATCATGCAAACATTCTTTGTTTTTTACCCATCCTCTTTTGTACAGTAGCCTTCCCATACATAAGAGTAGTGCACATCATACAGTCATACAAAAAAAATATTACAATTGTGTTTAAAATATACTATCCATCCTGTTGTGTGATAATGCACATAAGCACCCAGCAGGGCGTTGGCTGTTAGAGAGTTAGTCTGAATGTTGGTGCAGCCTTTGGTGTTATGGAGGGACATGAGGCTCAAAATGCTGTTGTTTGTTTGTTGTTGTTGTTGTTGTTGTTGTTTTACCTGATGGAGGAAGGTTGTCTCCACGTCTTGATTCATAAGCCATGACTACAACCACTGATGTGATGCACGTCTGTGAAAAAACAAGAATTAAGTGAGTGCAATATCGTGATAGTTACAACATAATATCGGTAATCTAATTGTCTACATGCCACCATTTTTTAGATTCTTAAAATAAAGGTGAATGGTGGTTATACGCAAGAATACAACAGCCTCATCTCTTCAGCATTAATCTCTCCCTGCCTGACTTTCACTGCATTTGTCTAATCAATACAAAACAAATGCATATTAACACTATAAGGCAAGCTCTTTAAGAATGATTTGCAAGTGCCTTCAAATGTTTTTTGATGCTTTTATTTTTACAAATCTGACTTGGGAGAAAAGAGCTTCTTACCTGTTGTTGTCTTGCAGGAGAATGCAGCAAATGCTATAAAGACAAGCAGAGACAGAAGTTGTTCATCTGGTTTCCAGGTTCAACCTGTTCTCTCAGTTTAAAAGCTGTTCTCTCCAAAGAAGCAGCAAAGAAGCAGTGTCGACGGTTCATATTCATATAATTCTCGTCAATCAGCTGATGCAGACTCCGATTCTATGATTTGAATTTTGGTTTTCAGGCTACTTGGATGAACAATTTATACCTTTTTCTCATTGTTGGTTCTGTTACAGAGAAAACAGGGAAAGTGATGATTTCATTTAAACCAAGTAAACAAAGAAGAACACATTAGCACGATGTTCCTGGTTTTATTATCCTGGGTGTTGCATCAACATGACGCTAAATGAGATGTCTGCTTTATTCATCCACGCATGATAATTGATTTCCTTTCAATAAGATCACAAGGTATTCTGACAATTATCAAGTATATGCATGAGGGATATGCATAAAATAACAAATAAAACCTAGTGAAGTATCATTATCATGTGTAGCAAAGATGTCTTGTTGACCCTGAGCCCCTAAATTAATCCAGACCTCCTCTTTCTTAGACAGTTTGACCACGCTGCTAGTACCGGCCACTTGACTACTGTTACAGCTGAGCTTATCCGGCTCATTTGTGTGATACAGCAACACTACTTTCTCTCCATTTTTATTTAATTCACTGTCCATGTCCATATACTTTTATGTGCACCATGAAGTGATAGAGACCGTCAACCGGGCAGGTGAAGACGCCTGTGTTAGGACAGCTGCATCCTCCCTTGTTGACCATCACAGTGGCAAACTTCAGGGCTCCAAGTGGTTTTGGGTAGCTGTCGTCAACCTTCAGCATGGCTGTGAAGGCTACAGGTCTGCCTAACATGGGCAAAGACAGACATTAGGTCCAGACATTAAACAGTAGGAGTTTGTTCTATCATTTCAAGATAGAAACTTTTGTATTCCCTTTCTAAATATTTTCAGAGTAAAGTTTTGTCTGTAAAAATGCACATGCAAAATGTGTATGATGTTTCACATCATCATCAATCAATCAAACTTTATTTATAAAGCACAAGTCATACTAATAATATTTTAAAAGACAATAGGTTTAAATAGACTGAGGATGGCATGACACTGTTAAAAGGAAATGGCAAAAAAAAGAAAGATATGTGAATATATTTTCAGAAATGTAAGTTGATCAAACTTATCTATTGCAGTAGCACAAGTCATACTATAAAAAGCATTTCTCGATCCTTTTGATTATATTTGATTGCAAATTTTAATTCAAATCTAACACATTTTTGTATAAAACAAAGATATCTGTACCTGTTGCTGCCTCACGTGATGTGTTATGGTATTTTCTCAATCATCGGCTGAAAAACAGGCAGACACAAGTGAGGTTGTCTTTGGTTTTCTGTTGATGCAACATGCAAAAATGTTTTGCAAAGATTCTGGTACAAGCTATAATAATCACAAGTTTTAGAGCATTTTCTGAGCAGTTTATTGTAATTAGAGGGTGACAACACAATCTTTGAGGTGTGTTAACAATGAGGAAGGAAGGAAGGAAGTGGCATTGATGCAGATATTGTCTCACAACTTAACAGATCACAGTATGACAGAGCAGGCATGCTATCAGTGTCAGGGGAAATGTCAAATGCTGTCCAGTGATTAATATTGTTGTACGGTATTTATCCTTAATTCAGACTCAAGCAGTTGAGTAATAGTGAAAAAGACAGTTTACACTGAACGATCAGCTCAAGCATCATAGTCTGTCATATTCTTGTTAACTCTGTAATAACATAGTGTCTGCAATAATTAAAGACTTCCTGTTTGCAAAGGTGGAGTTTACTGATGGTATTCAGAATATTACATTTCACAGGGGAATTTTCCTGATTTTTGGACTCCATCATCAAAGACTCATCTAGATATGCTGTTATTGGTTTGTATTAAACATGTAAACTGGATTTCAAACACAGCCATAGCCTCACAAAGTGATAATCAGTTGTAGTGCCTCGGCTTCTGGCCTTTACACACGGTCCCAGTCAGCTCTATTGGTAGGGAAAGCAATGTTTCGAAATGTTCTTGGCAAGTAAACTGGTGTTTAAAAACAGGTATTGTTGGTTCTCTGCCATAACAAACATAAAGGTATGAGCTCACTGATTTGCATTCTGCAGTAATGTGGTACAGGTTAGGTGTCAGAACAACACTTAAACCAATTCTTGAAGTTATAACCTAGTGAAATTAGATCTGACTGGTGCTCAGGCTGGGTGAAAAATAACATACTAAAAATAACATACTAAGTGATAAATGGTGTTTGACAGGTAATGCATTTTGCTGTTTTGGCAACTGTATTTTATTATATGATGAGAAAAAAATAAAAATCAGAATTTTAAGAATAATTTTGCATTTAATACATACAAATGAACATTGTACTTTTGGCATGTGCATTCTCAAGGCAAAGAATGCCCCCTTGAATAATATAATAATGTATACTTTTTTGAACAGCTGTAAGGTTGTTGCCTTCAGGTGCAATATCCTAATTCCTTTGTCATAAGCCACAAAGATTAACCCAGAAATGTATTCAATTGTTAAATGTTCAAGAAACGTTGACACAGGCCAAATGGATATGCATAATCTCTTTAATATAATATATATTTGTAAACAGATGATTTAAGAATTGGAATTGAAAAAATAAACACAACAAAACAGATATAGCCACATAATTTATCATTACATTCAGTTAGGTGTAGGTTTATGCAGATGTTTTGACAGAAATGGAATATAATATGCATTATTATGTTTCATCAGTCCATTAGTTGATTGCAATCTCTAACCTCACCTCTAGATGCCACTAAATCCCACACACTGGTCCTTTATGATCACTTACACAGTAAATTATGATGAATTCATAGTCTCACATCACGCTTGAGCACATTTAACACAATTTAACTCCTGTATCTGACACTGTTACCCTAAATTAAACCCGACAAAGACGGTGTCATTATCTTCTGTTGCGATGATCTCATGTCGACCATGGCCCCATAAATTCACCCACACCATGTCTGCTACGGACAGCTGCACTGTGCTGCTGATACTGGCCACTTGGCTACATTTATCAGGAACACTAGTGTGATACACTGAAGCCAAACTCTCTCCATTCTTATATATGGCACACTGACCCCGTCCGCACACAGACATGTGCACAGTGAAGTGATAAAGTCCCTGCAGGGGGCAGGTGAAGATGCCCGTGTCAGGGTTGTAGGCGTCTCCCTCGTTGACCAGCACATCCACAAACTGCAGGACACCAGAGTGGTACGGGGTGCTGTGAGCGACGTTCAGCTTGGTTGTGAAGGCAACAACTTTTCCTGCGGTGGTGACAACAAAGCAGATAAGCCGTTAGAGTACATGGATTTGCTGCTCAAGTCTTTGCAGTAACATGTGGATTATTTGACTTACTAGCTGGGATGTCAGGAACTGAACTCTTTCCTTTTTTTGGTTCTTCTGGAATAGGTTTGGCTAAAACAGTAATAACAGTGACTTAGTTGTGAAATTCAGGATCAATGCTTTGAAAATGTAACAGAAAAACTGAAAAACAATATTAGTACACACATAGAGCAAACTCATGAACAGGATAAGTAAACAACTACATAAATATTACATGTCCAAAAATGCTTAAGTTAATTAAAAATTATGAAGTTTTCATTTGTCTCAAACAACTATCCCAGTACAACCCAAATATTGAATTACAGTAAGTTTAACTTTTGAAAACTCCAACAGTCGAGCTCAAAATCCCAAACTTGTCAGAGCTCTCCGAATTAAAGTGGGCACGACTTCTCTTTATCGATCCCTTTGGGATGACCCCTGCAAGGAAATTGAGTTTCCAGCAGCTTACAAAAACACAAGGGAGGTAAAACAAAATACAGTATAAGATAACCAATAAACTCTTAGCTAAATAAATATAGAAAAAACTGTAAACAATAAACTCTAATTTAAATATATATGAAGTAGATGTAAGAATACAGGTAAAATTAACTTCACGGAAAATTAAATCAGATAAGTTAAATGTAGAGGAAATGTACAAGATAAAATATGTATGACTGTATATGACAGAAATGAGCAGTAAGGTTATGGCAAATGGTGATGGACTTGTACAGCGCCTTTCTAGTCTTCTGACTACCCAAGGCGCTTCCACAGTGTTTGTCACATTCACCCATTCGGCAGTGGACATCTACATCTTATCTAATGTAACCATTCACACCACATTTACACACCCATGAGCAGCACGGGGAGCAATTCGGTGTTCAGTGTCTTGCCCAAGGACACTTCGACATGTGGACCGGGGGAGGTGGGGATCGAACCGCCAATCTCTCAAATGGAGGACGACCCACTCTGCCAGTCGCCCTCGTTATCATTATTTATATATCTTTGCATATAATTATAAAAAAATACATGTACCAGCTTCACCAGAGTGGTCCTGGCAACTGCACACACTCCCCATGACTAAAGATGAAATGATGGCCTGAAACGTTTAAAAGATTAGTTGTAATCTCTAGATTAATGTGTTTTATACAATAAAGAGTCCTTTTAGTATTTTGTAAACATGCATGCAAAATTCCTTTTTACGAGAATTCCCAAAAAGTATTGTTTGACTCATATAAAGTAATTTGAAAGAGAATAACAGAGCGGACAGAGGACACTAACAGTTGTGACTGCTAACATTATTGCCACCATATAAATTTGTCAAACCTAAAATTAAATACACTGACCATTTATTTTGACACACACAATGACATGTAATGCCTTAAACAGATATAACATGAATGAGCGAAGAGCTCCTTACCTGCTACTGCCTTGGAAAAGAGTGGTTGTTGCACATTTCTGACAGACTCACAAATGCAAAGGCGTGTGTGGTTTTTCTAGTTTGCAGTCTGCTGCCCTTTAATAAAGGTGTTTGAAAAGCATTGCTGGGTGCTGGAGCCGATCCCAGCTGACATTGGGCGTGAGGCGGGGTACACCCTGGACAGGACGCCTGTCTATCGCAGGGCACATAGAGACACACAGAGACAGACAACCATTCACACCTACGGGCAATTTAGAGTCATCAATTAACCTAACACGTGCACGTCTTTGGACTGTGGGAAGAAGCCGGAGAACCCGGAGAAAACCCACGCAGACACGGGGAGAACATGCAAACTCCACACAGAAGGGCCCCAGCTAGGAACCCTCTTTCTGTGAGGCGAAAGTGCTAACCACCACACCACCATGTCAGTATATTAAATTAAACTAAATCAAATTAATAATAATAACATAATAATACTAATAAAAATACTTTATTTATATAGCACTTTTCAATAACAAAGTTACAAAGTGTACAAAAGTGTTACAAACTATGACAAATGAATGACAAAGAGTAAAGCATTGAGAGACATGGGGAAAAGAGACAAAGTACCAGGTAGCAAAGCAAGTACTTCAGGGTACTTACAGATATGAATGTAAAAACAATTAAAAGAATTAAAACAAAACCAAAAGTCCAAATAAAAACCCAAATAAACAAGAATATAAAAGAAATGGAATAATGACATAAAAGCAGCTTTAAAACAGATGTGTTTTGAGGAGTGATTTAAAATAATATATTATAGTTACACACCGATTGATTTAAACTTTTTTTCATGTACATGGTGGAAAATTACACAGTTAGCCCAAGCATACACACATGCTAATCTTTTCTTGTAATATCCGTCCCTCCTCGCCTGCCCACTTGCATCGTTTCCGTTTTCTGCTCCTATATATCACCTGAACAACTCACACATAGCTGCAACTAATCTGTATGTAGAGAGCAACTCACAGTTACTGGTGTCTCTGCAAGGTCAGATACGACGCCGGTTCTGTCTCCTGGAGCAGATTTTCAGCACCAATTTTGAGAGCAATTGCCACAACACAAAGATCGGAGTGGAAATGTCCCCTAACACTGAATGGAAAATACACTTTCCAAAGTTTTAGATTGTGCTTGTTGTTTGGGATTTTTATCTATAATAACTTATTGATAATGTGGTTCTTAATAAAAGCTGCAATTGACTCGACTGATATATATAGAGAGAGAGAGAGAATTCATTGCATGAGGGACTTCCCAAAGTTAATAACACAATGTACACGTGGCTATTATCTGGCAGAAGAATATTCTTCAATCATAGTTCTGCAGAAACAGGATTCCTTTCATGTTGCACGAGCTTTGTCACTACCTTGTTCCATATATAACCTACTGACTTAGCCTGTAAGGGATTACACACTGCTGTTAGCAGCGTTCTGTCTGTTTAGCAATAGTTGGAGCCTGTTATATATATATAAATATATCTATCCCCTGCCCAACCCTGAGCCCTTGATCCCTGGGCTAATTCCATGAACCGTCCAAATCTAAATCCACTGATGGAGCAACAGCACAAACAGTTGGGAACAGAGAGAGAGAGAGAGAGAGAGAGAGAGAGAGAGAGAGAGAGAGAGAGAGAGAGAGAGAGAGAGAGAGAGAGAGAGAGAGAGAGAGAGAGAGAGAGAGAGAGAGAGAGAGAGAGAGAGAGAGAGAGAGAGACATGGTGGACAGACAGACCGGGCGGGGAAGATAGATCTCCTTGCCCATTTTGAAAGCAGTTATGCTCCATCTGATTTAATTTGGCTTCCATCTGTGTGCCCTTCATATGTTTCTTTACAGATGGACCAGTGACACAGTGTGCCAACTCATCAGAGGGGACGGTCAAGCTTGGCTGACGTCACCCATCCAGCCTCTGTAATCGAAAGAGACGTTAATCCTGCTCCTCTCCAAAGCCTGCAGCCTGGCAGTGGGGTGGGGTGGGACAGAGAGGGATATTGAGATAGACATGAGGAAGGAAGTTGGATACGGGACACAAGGGAACACATGTAGGCTTCGGGCTAGCAGACAGACTCAGCACGGACCTGGACAAGTGAGACAGGTGCTGTCCTAACTGACAAAAGAAAGCAGGCACACATCCACCTCCTGATCCTCTGCTAAATTTCAGGGGCACCTGAGGGTTCGGGAACCCCCTCCCATCCAGGCTTCGCCCTGGAGGCCAAAAGCCTCGCCGAGGGCTCTGCAGAGGGGGAATGCTGTGGGAGCCGCTCACCTCCTGCTGCACCCCCTCTCATGTCACCTGTCCTCACTGTGGAGGAGTCGGGCTTCACCACTTTGGAGCTGTGCCAAGATGGAGAAGATATCTGCCTGACAGGGAGTGAGGGGTAAGAGGCTGCGGATGTTTGTGTGTATAGGCACAAATATAATTCACTCTAGCAAAAACTATGGCTGAATTCCCCTTCCTGACTCAACATGCCTCTAAACTGACGACACTGGAAGTTTACTGTTGATGCAGGTGGATAGTAAAAAGTGTGAATAGGATCAGGCAAAGTCAAACAGAAAGCTGAGATTAGTTTAATTCAGCCCATGAATGAGACTCTCCATCAAAGTTGAAAATATAGTCGACAAAACAGTTTTAACACTTAGTCCATTTGGTAAATGTTCTGGAGCTTTTCGCATGTATCATACAGCTCTGCCTAATTGTCACAGAATTGAGATCTAAAGTTCATTCCTGACCTCGGAAACAGTCATTGGCAAAAACAATCTCCTTTCATGGACCATTTAGTTGCAATTTGAGGCGAGTTTTCTTTAATCTGGGGCATATGTTTAAGTTGTTCATGTAACAGCCCAGCTAAAACAGGAAATGCTCATGGCCTGCTGGGACTGTAGAATTTCTTCACAATCATATCACTCTAAGAGCAGCATGTTGCAACAGTGTTTGCGCTCATTTATCTTGCAATTTCTGCATGAATGGCTGAGAAAAGTGACTGCAGAAATATAAAAAGTCTAGTAGTTTACAAAACTGATATTATAAAGTGATAAGCAAAGTGATTCTGTGATGGAAACAGGAAAATAAATACATACCACTTGCTATTATTGCTATAATAAGCGCATATTACTCAACTCTACCTCTGTTTCCTCTTCCTGATCACACTAATCTTAGTGTGGACTTGGTTTGACACATAGAGGCGTCTTAATTTAGATGTGTAATTCACAGAACACCTGCTGTCTATGGTCATGATCTTGTTTTTGAATGAAAGTGTTCAAATGTCCCTGTGAGACTTATTCACAGAAGTTTTCTGATTTATTCTATCATGTCATTCAGCTCTGTATCTTCCCTTCATCTATCTCTGAATTATAGTTTTTTTTTTAACATCGTGTTATACTGCATGTTTGATCCTGTGGCATGCAAAAGACAGTACGCTGCACAGACAAACTGATTGTTGACTTAGCTGAAACGTGCAGGTGTTTAAAGGGAGTGTATACGAGGGGGATTACATGGAGGTTAAGCTTCTTCATCATAATAGCTGCTGAAAGTTTCCATCCCAGGTGGCACACAAACAGCTTACTGTGAGCATAAGCGTGACATAGATGTCAGCAGCATAATATCAGAAATTGAATTGCAGGAAAACGCACATTCACAAGTGGGTCAAAAATGATAGCATCCTCCCAAAGCTGATCCTATTTAGACGAGAACAGGGTGTCCTCGTTTTGATGGCTGTGCAAACTGGCTTAGTGTTTCTTCATTTGTAATATTATACAATGAACTTAAGCATGTTGATGGGAACACTAAGCCTGAAATATGTCACATTAAGGCAGTCAGAAAAGAAAAGTGTGCTCAAATCCTTTCAGATGAATTTGATGCAAAGCAGTTCAATTACAGAAAGAGAGAGAGACAGAGAGAGAGAGAGAGAGACAGAGAGAGAGAGACACAGAGAGAGAGAGTTGACATTCACTTTTGTTGAAACTTACTGTACTACTTGAATTCAAATTGGTTATTTCAGTGCAGACAAACATCAGCTATAGGGCCTCTGTTAAGCAAGACCCAAGTGTGTAGTAGCCTACTTACACATAAACAAAATAAAGATTAAACTGTAAAGAGGTTGCTGTATTTCTTAAAACAAGACTAAGAGTCTGCAGCCAAACTGGCAGCTTCACGAGGCTGCACAGAAGTGCTTTGAGGTAAATGCTAACATCGGCATGCTAACATGCTCACAATGATAACAGGTGTGTACCTATGTTCCCCGGGTCTCACAGTCACATACAAAACGCTTTTCACAGAAAGGGTCCCATGTTCCCTGGTCTGTTATTTTTTCCACAACCAGTGCCGAATTCCCCGACAAATAGGCCTATGTAGCGCCTAACACTACGCCCTAACCGTAACCTCTAGCCCTGACAAAATACTGAATTAAATCCACGAAGGCATAGGCTTATGCGACCGGGGAACATAGGACCCGGGGAACATTGGGATGACCCCATGATAACGTGTTCAGCAGATTTAAAGTTAACCATTTTCACCATCTGAGTTTAGCATGTTAGCATGCTAATTAGCATTTTCATAATAATCTCCACTCCTTTACTTCGTTAACATCTAACTATGCTTTTATGTTTTACTCTTTGTTTATGTCCATTGTGTGCAGCATATACTAGGCGGAACATAAATGAAACTGCTGTATATCTAGACCCATTCCTGAGTGACATTCTCTTGTTTCTCGACACAGCATTTGACAGGTGCTGTTCTTAGTAAATACCCAAATAAAAAAAACCCAGCAGAGTCTAAAAACAGAAAGTCTAGAGATTAGATCTGTCTCTTAACTGAAATTTCATTAAAGAGTAAGCAAGATTTAACAGACTGTGCCATTACACCAGGCCTCTGAATGACAACAAACCACAATGGGTACTTATGGGGAGAGACACTGAGACACAGTGAGAAGAAGGAGCGAGGGATAAAAAGAGGATTCGGACAGATCCTCAGTCCTTCTTAATCCCCCGTCGGCTTTTCAGGAGACCATAAACAGATTGACGTTGGATGTGGACACAAGTGACTACTTTACAGATACTGATGGTGGACCCAACGTAAAGTCTAATAAAGGCCCAAAGGATCAGGGCTTGGCTGAAAGAAAACAGAGACGACTTTGGTGCAAGTAGTGAGATTACATAGATGTCTTTTCAGGCTCAAATTGCCCTTTGTTAGAGCAAACAGCACATTTTTCCTGTCCGGAAAATAAAATATGAGTGCCGGAGGACATAATCCATTATCAAACCTTATTTGCACTAAACGGAAGTCTGTGTGTGTATGAATGTATGTGTTAGGAGACCCGCACACTCACAAATAGTCACATAATTCACATAGATCAGCTTTGGCCAATGGCATGTAGGACAGAAAATCTCTGTCCAATGAAAAGCCTAGAACGCCGGATACTGTAGTACTAGTGTATTCAGCTATGGCACTGTGACACTTGTTTTTTCATAGAAAACCGGATGGAGGGATTTTATCAAGTGCCACTGACCATCCAACTGTGGACCTCTGCTGTGCTGCAGGAGGCTTAGAAGGGTCAGACAGCCTGCAGATAGACACGTAAGAGTAAGAGTAAGAGTAAGAGTAACAAGGCCATGTAAACAGACAGTATGGGCTGGATATCCTTTGGTAGTTTTCCAAATATTTATGTGTCAATCACGGCAGATTTCTGACGTCATTTATCATTCACATGTGCAAATACTACAGGTATTTTGGTGAAGAAGATGTTTTGATTTTGACAAGCACAGGATCAATTCAGGCACACGATCAGATAGTGATTTAATTGATGGAATGAGACATTGAGTTCAAAACAATGGGGGACCTTTGTTTCTAAAAAAGTGAAATATTTACCAAGGCAGGCTTTAGATTTACAAAGGATAGAGAATCTTTCCATGGTGAATAAAAATGGTTCTGGTTCCTTTACAGTGTACCTATGTCTATTTTTCTAGTCTCTGTTCCAGTCTCATGATGGCTTTGTTTTCCTCTGCAGAAACATGGATGAGATGAGCGGAGATCCAAACTGTGAAGACATGCAAAGGAACGACCAAAGATTGCCATTCCAGGTATGTTCCATCATCACACTGTGATCAGTCAATTAACACAAACGTTGAATTAATCGCACCAAGATAACACTAAAAACAGGCTGTAGGATTAGTGAATATTAGAGTGGTCACAACTGGACTGTACTTGATTTGAATCATGATTTGAACCTTGAACATGATTTCTAACACTGAAGTATTTTCCTGTAGATTGAACTTACTTTCAATTTGACATTTCTGCCCCCTGTTCCTCCAGATCTTCCCTGACCCTGTTGAAGTTGTCCTGGGCCCAGAGACCACCTTGAACAGCCTGGACCATGACCATGCGAAGGAGCGTCTACCCTCCATCGTTGTGGAGCCAACGGAGGTGAGCGAGGTGGAGAGTGGAGAGCTGCGGTGGCCTCCGGAGAACATGGACATGGAGGAAGACGAGGAGGACCTGTTCTTAGAGCAGTGCATCCCCCCAGCCAACATCGCAGACTGGGGAGAAGAGGAGGAGGAAGAGGAGACGTCAGTTATATTAAACCAGCAGCCAGGCTTGACACTCATTGGTGAGTTGGAAATGTTATCATACTCTCTGCTTTTTCATACCTTATAACCTCTAATGTAACCAACACTTAGTTTAGTAAGTAGTGGTAGTAGCGTGTGTGTATGTGTGTGTGTGTGTGTGTGTGTGTGTGTGTGTGTGTGTGTGTGGGAATAACTAGCACTATTACAGTATATCATCACATAGTCAGCATTTCCAGGGTGCCTTTTAGCGCTCAATTTTGGCTGGAAGACTGTGTGTGATAATATTATATTATATTATATTGTAACACTCTATATCTACTGGAAAGCACCCTAGCAAAGTGCAATTGGGGTCTTTTAGTAATCACATACATACTTCATCGACTACTTTCATAATATAAGCAGCATTATCAACAATACACCATGTACCTTAGCCGACAAGCTCATCTAGATTTGTTTTAAATAAAAAAAACAAGGTTGCAGTCTTAGCAAGAAATCCAAAATGTGCTCTTCAAGCTTTTCTTTGTTGTATTTTGAAAAATATATTTATATCACATCTACAATAAAAGAGAAATAGTGACTGTGGATCTGTATGGTATCTGTATGGAGGTAATATTTGTAATATTGCTAGCTGTACACCATTGTGGAATATCCAGTGAATGACATAAGTTGGATGTAAATGGGTTGAAAACAGAAGGATAAAGACAGTGCATTTTGTTTTTCTGCAGACCTCCAATCAGATGCATTTAGAGATGACACCCCCACCCTTCCACCGAGCAGCGCTCCGGCCCTCAACTGACTCAACCTCTCTGCAACTCTGATGACCCAGTGAGGAAACATCCTGATATTCAGCATGGCAACAGCTGTGACAAAACAAAAGCATCCAGGAGTTAAACAGTGACAGATGATGCAAAGAGTGAACTGAACTGCGTTGATGAAGAAAGAAGAGGAAAACCCAAGTATCAAATATATTTTAAATGTCAAACACTGATGAACAGTGACATGCCGACTGTTAGATTTCTATTCACATCAGCGTCAGCTTGCTGACGTCTGTGAGATTTCAGCAACATGCTATCTTTTTTAAGTTTTAGGGAAACTTTTGCTGACAATATGAGTTTGTGTTCCCCTTTACTTGTCATTTCCTAATTTTGAAGGGCTCAGTGATGTCTTTGGGTTAAAATAGAACATTCTTCTATGGTAACACATTTTCTCTAGTTTTTGCTTTGTTCCTTTTTTATACTTCATCTTTGTCTCTGGTATAGATAACAACTTGTACCTTAATAAACATCTTCTCATACTGTGGATCATCATTTTGCTGTTTTTCTCTGTCCTGGAGCATTTTAAAATTTGATTTTTAATCACATCACCGACCACAATCAGTGGTATCATCAGGGTTCCCCTGTATTCTTAAACATCAAATTCAAGGACTTTCAGGGCCCAATTCCTTCAAATTCAAGGACAACCGACTTTTGAGACGCAGATCAAGGTTAATTAATGAACACTACAATTCAAAACCTTTCAGGGACACATGCCTAATTATGTCTGAGGTTGTCTTTAACGGCCATTAATGTAATACAGAAATCTTTCCCAAATTAAAAGAAGGGATTTTTTTTCTGGATACGGTCGTGAACTGATGACCAAAAGTCCTGTACCTTGGGGCGGTAACTTTAGACATAAGTTATCGGCTGTTGTCAGGGGAATTCCAGCACCTGGGATCACTTTTAAATGTAACCCTATGCAGTCTAGAGGAAGCCCAATACATGCTGTCAGTAATCTTAAATTGAATAAACGTAGTCCGAACATTACTTAATATGCGCCTTTATTAACTTCTTTTTCTGTAAATGTTATTCTGAAGTCTGTTCCCCACACAGTTTTCAATGAACAATAGTACTACTGTATATTGTGATGCTTCATGGCCCCTACCATAGCTTGAAATTATAGATGAGGGAATCGCTGCCTTTCTGAACACCAATTGGATTTTAAAGTTGTTTTCAGCAAGCTATGAATTTGCACATACTGTCAGTATTGTTGTTTGTCCAACTTAAATTCGGCATGTATTGCATTGAAGGATTTGAGGTCCTCTGTAAAGGTCATGTATATCGATTTTAAAAAAACTTCCAAGGCCTTGGTTTTCATCTCTCAAATTCACAAGCTTTCAAGAATTTCAAGGACCACTGAAGCAGTCATATCTCATATAGGATGCGTCACCATGCGTGATGCGGGTGATGAACGCTGACTATTGTTGTGAAATCAGCATTTTCCACAGGGTTACAAAAGCCACTGGTCAGTTTTTTTTTATTTTTTATTGTCAGGCATGTTGAACCAAAAAGGCAGGCAGCTCTTCATTGCTTTTCATTACAACAGTTGTAGACACCATTGAGAATTCTAGTTGTGTAATAATACTCTCATCTGTGTGTAGGCTGATTTGTGAGTTACTTGTATATATGGAAACGTTGTGTTACTGCAAAATTAACATTATGAATTTGACAATAAAGTCATTTTGTCCCACTAATGCAGGGGATGTGTAACAGCATCAGAAGTACAAGAATAGACACAATGAATAAGTAATTAGGGGAAAAATATATAATAATTATATACATTACAGAAGAATGAAAAAATAAAAGGCACTACAAACTACATTTTCAACTTTTTCCAAGGAAGACTTCGTCTACAGCTAAGCACATTTGTGTGTGTGTATGTGTGTGTGTGTGAGAGAGAGAGATAGGAGAGGAGGGTATAAAACACACTGAAAAGCAGAAGACCTCCATAACTTCCTGCGAGCAGTGTGAGTGCAACAGACATCTGAAACCGTAAGTTGAATTGTCAACAATATCTAATTTTAAGTTTTAAATGTTAGTGTTTCATTTGTAACTAGACTTTACATTTTCATATAATTCAACTTTAGTCAAGTTATATTCTTATTAGTTTATTTATTATAACAGTGTTGGGCTAATTTATGAACTTATCTAGTTTCACACACAATAATGATGAAAGCTCCTTTGTTTTACAGTAAATATTTGTCTCACAACAAATTAATCCAATGTTCATTATCTATGTTCCATGTTATTTCAGCATGATAAAAATATTATAATGTTGGACAACTTTTCCATTTACAGCTTTAACCAGCCATGGATTACTATGAGGACTATGGATTTAACTCTAATTCAACCAATTCAAGTGACTATAATTACACGCTGCCAGTGTTTCCTGACACTTTGACCCCTGAGATTCAACCGATCCAGATCGCGGCTCTGGTTTTCTACGGCCTCGTGGTCCTGCTGGGTGTCCCTGGAAATGCTCTGGTGGTGTGGGTGTCGGGGTTCTGCATGCAGCGCTCTGTCACTTCCCTCTGGTTTCTCAACCTTGCGCTGGCGGATCTTCTGTGCTGCCTCTCCCTCCCTCTGCTCATGGTCCCTCTAGCCCACGATGACCACTGGCACTTTGGCCCGCTGGCCTGCACATTACTCAAAAGCCTGTTTTACCTGGTGATGTACTGCAGTATCCTGCAGCTGGTTTTGATCAGTGTGGATCGCTGGATGCTGGTCAGCAGACCCGTCTGGTGTCAGAACAACAGACGGCCTAAGCGAGCTGTCTGTGTGTGTGTTGCTGTCTGGTGCCTGGCCCTGATAGGCAGCATCCCCCAGTTTGTCTACACCAAGGAGATCGAAGCAGGTGAAGACAAGCGAGAGTGCCTGACAGTCCACACGTTACTCAGTGCCTGGCTCGTCACATCCTACCGCTTCCTGGTAGGATTCTTCCTTCCTTTCCTGGTGATTGTATACTGTCACTGGGTGGTGTACAGGAGAGCAGAGAGCGGACTGTCCCGAGGACGGACACGCTCAACGCGCACACTAAGGGTCATCATTGCTGTGGTGCTGAGCTTCTTCCTCTGCTGGCTCCCACTACACATTGTGGACTTTCTCATACTGATGACCCCTCGAAATTCCCCTCACAGCCCAAAACTTTACCTGGCGCAGGTTTTGGCACTCTACCTGGCGTATTTCAACAGTTGCCTCAACCCACTTCTCTATGTGTGTCTGGGCAGGGGCTTCAAAGACAGCATGAACCGCTCCCTGCGCAACATGCTGCACTTCATCAGCGAGGACCCTACGACCAGGGTGAGCATCGCTAACGACACCAAGAGCTCGAGCAGTGGAAAGGATACAAGTAAAATCTGATGTTGTGTCGACTTTAATACTGAAAGGGTGACTGAGTATGCATGTGAGGATATACTAGAATGAACAGTCATGGATCTGGGAAGGGGCCCATAGAGAACGCCTATGCAAAGGGTTCAGAATTTTGTGCAACACCCCTGATTACGCCACTCTTATAAAATAGAATTTCTATGGTATACGTTCACAAGAGTGACCTCTGTTCTACGCGCTGCACTGAACACGGACCCCTGGGCAAGTGTTTGGAATTACATTTCTTGACACACATTGGTCAAACAAACACACTCTGGAGAACAAAATTCAATATTTGAGTAAGTATGAACACATCAGCCCTGCTGTTTGAGCGAGCTATTCTGAGAAGGAGTTATATTAAGACTTTCCTCAAGATTGCAAAGCAGGAAGTAGCTGCCTAGCAATATTTCCTGTGGACATTCACATCTTATGCAATAAAGCTCTTCAAACTTCTGTTTTTTGCCCTCACACCATGATGATCTCAAACTGTGTTTACTGGCATTTTTGTTATCAATAGGGATATGGGAATGGTCTGATATCTTGTAATCATAGGCATATTGTCAGAAAAATATTTTATATGATAAAGAATGTAAAGAATATATAATATAAAGAATTTGTAATTTTGTGTCCTTGTTATACTTGTAAGACACAGCGTCCGTTTGTGTAACAGCACTATGCATAGACCACAAGAGGGAGCCACACTAAATATCTTATTCTCAATTACCACAGTGCATAATACATGGACGCATAGAGCTCGTCGGCTGAAACCCACCGTTTTAGTTTGTCAGACCCTAAAGAGACTATTCAGTTTGTAGATTTGTCGAAAAATTCAGTTCAGACAAATGATCCACACAGCCTGTCTACAGAAATCTATGAAATGTAAATTCCTTATCATTCTTGCCACTTGACAAATGTATATTTATCTTAATTTATGGTGTGGCCTGTCTTGTTGTTCCAGGGCAATTTAAGAATAGACAAAACAATAAAAATGTGTTAAATTACCAAAATGAAAAGCAAAATCGCCTTTATTTACAAACTACATTCATTCCAAACAAGGCCACATGATGGTATATACAAAAGCATACATATTAACAAGCGTGTCTGAGTGTGTGTCCCTGTTTCATTGAATCTGTGCACTTATACATACTTTATGTGCATGCATGCATATACACTGGTCCCTTACTATAGTCTCTACTAAACCCCATTTCTGACTCACAGATCTGTTGATGCTCATCAGTCCCTATAACACAGTTTACATAGAGGCAGAGCTGAGTATAGGGAATGATAAAGAAAAAAAGGGATAGTCCCTGCTCAGAGATTCATACTCAGTCCCTGAATTTTGAGACTGTAGGAAAACCAAATATGAACATATCTCTGTACTATTACATGTTTGTTCATTTCTGCATAATTGAGATATTTTTAAAATTTTATATTTACCTCTGCCTCAAAGGTTATGCTTTTATTAGGTGTGTTTGTCTGTCAGCAGGATTACTGAACAACTACTGGTCCTATTTCCATGAAAGCAGGTGGAAGGGTGAAGCGTGGGCCAAGGAAGAAAACGTTACATTTTGTAGCGGATCTGAATCATGGGCAGATGCACAAATTATGTTTCACTTTCGTTCACAATGTTAGATCGTACCTTGAGCCTTGGCAGAGGTCTGCGCTCTCCGAGTGCCCTTCTTGTTTTCTATAGGATGTTGGCTAACTGCAGGACAAATCCTTGCTCTAAAGCTTCAAGTCTTACCACACATTAAAGCAATACTTTTTTTCATAGGTCTGTAGTTTCAGAATAATATCCTTATAATTTCTAAATAATTTCCAAGAGGTCTTCTAAGAAATTAGTGTGTCATTTTGTCAAATAGAGCTAATTTATCCATATCCTATTTCTTATAAAAGTCAGTATCGCAAAACACTTTAATTTCTAGAGCTTTGGTGTTTAACAAGACTTAAAGCTTTTGACAGTGTACCTTTAAGTCGTGCAGACTTGCATTTGCCCAAGTCTACAGTGTAGCAATTAATTAACCATAAATCTATGATTAATTAACTACAAGGCCAACAGACATCAAGAAAAAACTGGCAGCATATTCAGTCACTTAGCTTCTGCGGTCCATGTCAACGCAGTGTAACTTTGCATCACACCAATTATCATCAATTAGACCAGGATAATGTCCATTAGTCTAGTGTCTGATGGTTGTCAGCCACAAGATAAATTCAACCAGATGATCTTAAATAATGCCAATTAATGTCACTGTCTCCCACTAAACACATACGGTAGTTAGAGGTAGGTAGAGTACAAAGACTGGATTGGTTAGTTAACATGTGATCGGTGGACAAAAGTAGTTGCCATAGGGTTGCTCTGACAATGGCTTTACATGACAATAGTAAAGGGTTAAAAATGGGTTTGAACATTTCCTCATACAGTAGTCATGACTTTGAGGGACCCTGAGCGGAATCTGAGGATCTTCTTTTTGAGAGCATGGGAGGCTTTGATCTTGACAAAGGCTTTTGGTTGAGAGGGGGCGTTGGCAGTGGCCTGTGGTGAAGGTGAGGACGAGGAAGAGGTAGAAGCAAGACGTGGTGGCAGCTGCTGGGGCCACACAAGCCCCCCACTCTCATCTGAGTCACTGGACAGTGAGCTGGATGCCGGAGAATACACCTCGCTCATGCTGGACTCAGACTCTGCGGGGGCCGCACCGGCATAGCCCCCCTCTCCCTGACAGAGAGGTGCTCTCTCCTGGAAGTCTGGATGCCAGCGCTGGGTGTGCTGTTGATGGTGGTAGTTCTGGGGTTGGGAATGGGTACAAGGATGACCATGGCGGGCTTTTCGAGTTTGGCGTCTATGTGACTGCCCTGCTGTGGTCTCCCCTTCGTCCTGGCTGAGTTCTAGATTGGAGCACCAACGTCGGCTCTCGTTGTGGCTGTTGTTGCCCATCTGCAATCCAGTGCCTTGGCCTGGGTTCTGAGCAATATCGCCTCTGCCTTGGTGCCTCTCGGTGGTGCTGTACCTGCGCTCAGGCAGCACTCGCTGGCCCAGAAGGCTGTTTTCTGACTGAGATCGACTGGTTTTGCTGCTTGATTTCTTGGTCCTTTGTCGCTCGTTGTGGCTCTTCTTAGAAGTCCTGGACTTGGAGTTTGTGTGGTCAGGAGAGGTGACAGCTCGGTTGGGTTTAGGCTGCTCTGGGTTGTAGTGTCTGGGGGAGCGCACAGGGGCGTGGGAGGCTTGTCCAGGGATATATTGAGCACTTACTAAATTGTGCTTGTGATGAATAGCTGGATGTGGATGTAAGTAATGCTGGGGGGATGGGGGTTCACAACAAGGGTCAAGAGCCTCAAGACCACAGTTGGGGTCCAGGGAGGGCAGAGGTGATGGTAGCCTCTCAGCCAAGGAGTGTGGCCTGGACTGGGGGTAGGGCAGAGCAAAATAACAGTCCTCCTCCAAAGATGGGGCCTCTCCTCCACAGGCCTCCCCCTCCAGCAGGTCACAACCCCAGGCTTGGCTCTTAGGGTTTGCCAAAAGGTCAACATGGAGCTGGAGGTGGGGGTCAGGAAAGCGTTGCTCTGTGGTAAGAGAAGGAGTTCTCCTGTGTAGGGAGCCCTGTCCAGAGGCACTGCCGAATGGAGGGTCAGGGTTCAGGGTGGTACGTGGCTGACATGGCCGTGGGGCGAGGGTATGACGCTGGATGAGATTTAGGATGTAACCCTCTACCCTCAAGGCTTGTTGGTAATCCTCCTCTAAGGCCTGATCATCTGCAGGCTGCTGCTGCCAGGCTTGGTTGACTTCACTGGGGTCCCACAGCCAGGAGTCTCCTGCTGCGCCCTCCTCAGCGATGCCCTCCAAAGGTGGGTAAGGGGCTGAGAAAGAGCGGGGTAAGGTGGTGCGTAGGACTGGCATATCCTGTTCTTCTTTTAACATGAGGGGGTCTCCTAAAAACAGAAAACAATATAAGCCAAGGTGCCAGGACATACTTATTATACTGCAAACAAGTAAAATCTATAAATTAGACATAAGCAATAATGCATGGAAGAGAAGCTTCACTACAGAATGCAAAGTCAGTTTTCTGGAATATGTCAGGGACTTAATGCTTAATCCACCATCCAATATATGACTTGGTGCTGATTTTAAACATGGGTTTTCATTTAAAGGAATATTAAATCTTATAAAACAGTATGTTTATATGCATCTCTTTAAGCTCTTGCGGTTGCAGGTTCCTGATTTTCGGGCTTTGAGCAACTGATACAATAAAGATGAGAATAAATCCAAACTCTAAGTAAATGAATCACATCAGATGCTGCAACTAAGTTTCTTTAATGTCTATGGATTAGGTGAAGGATAATATATATTTTTCATTTTTGGAATAAAGAAAAGAAGAGGTGAATACATGCTCTGATTCAAACAGCTTATAATGCTAGCATTATATGTTTAAGTTTGTGTTGCTTCACTTACACATAGAACCATGTTATTGTGTGTATTTGTATACCTCAGGCTACTTTTTCTTACCCACAGACTTTGGCCTGTCATTGGTGTAAGCCCAGGACGAGACTGTCTCTGTGGGCTCGGTGGAACAAGATCTTCCTTTAGGCGACTGACCCTCACTGGACTCATAGAAACCTAGGACATGCAATTAGAGAAAAAAAACAGGGCATGACCATCTCATTTATTAGAGCTCACTGATTCATTCCAGCTCTCTAAAAATATGCTGCAGGCCTATTTGTCTCATTGCAGTTCACGAATAGGCCACAAAACTAACTTACAAGCAAGTGGAGCATGAACGCACAATAAGAGCAGAAATAACATTACAAACTCATTACAAGTATTTTTCAAAATGCAAAGTGAAACATGAGTTTTATGGCATAAAGCATATAGTTTATTATATACCAAAAACACACCTAGTTGCTTTATTAAAAAATTACAAAGTACACATTTAGAAATCTCTTAACTACATGCATGTCAGAGCTGTGATCCCAGAAAAGGTTTAAAAGTGTGGAAGTACCAGAACTTGGCCGACTGTCGCCTGCGTCTCCTTGGGCTCCTTCATAGCCGCCATCGTCAGTGTCGATCCTCAACTCTCCCACCTGCTGTTCCAGCGCCTGCATCAGGCCCCATGGGGAACTCTGAAGGGCACTCTGAAACATAAACACACACAAACACACACACAGTCAGACTGTTTCCGTGCTGTCTGTATTTGATTGCGCTGTTGAGAAGTAATTTTTAAGTAGATGGTAAGAGGAAAAGAATCGAAACATTCAAACTGTCCTCGCAATCAAATTACTGGTTCCCAGACACACTAATGACACAGGCACAGCTGTGAATCCTTCACTGCTTGTTTCTCCAGCTGCACACTAGCGTTCATTTTGTTTGGCACTCAGCTCTGTTGAGAAAAACTCTGAAATTTCTACACGTGTTTTATATTATGGGTAGATAAGTTATATTTAATAATCATCTGATGTGTAACATTGCTAGTTTATGTTGTATTTTGTTATCAACTGATTTAATTATAACAATTCATACATGTAGCATTCACCTTATTTTCAAAGATGGATATTTCAATCTGACAAAAGAAAGATTTGCATTTTTTTTGTGTTGTATGCACAGTAAAAAATAAACTTAATTAGTGAAAACACAAAACATGGTCATCGCAGGTCACCACTGTGCATCCGTGTACTGCATCCATATCTGTCACTGGGCTATAGCAAAAGCAAACTTACAGGGGAAGCAGTGAGTCAGAACATGAATAATTCAGGCATCTGTAAAGGGTAGGGGGATGTTCTTTCATGTGGGTGGGGGGTACACACACACACACGCTGTCAAGATATACAGACAAATGTGCTTGCTCATTCTGCTCAGATGGACACAGAAAAAAAAACACAATTTAAGAACAGAGAAATACAACACACACACAAAATGAGGACCTTGCGCTGATTTGTATACATCCCAAATCTAAAAAACTCACTTCATCATCACGCCTACAAAGACTTGACTTTGCAAAGAGTGCCCTCACTCTACATCTCGGAATTGGATGTCATAAAGATATAGGCGAAGGGGTACACGTGCACACACACACACACACACAAACACACACACTGGTAAGACAGTGAAATTGGACAAGCTAGTTCACCCAGGCAGACAATTTGTGCGGCTCTCATGTCGACATCATCTGACACGTACTGACATCTGCAGACACTTGCATCCGAGCTTGCTTACTTGCGCACGCACACACACACACACACACACACACACACACACACACACACACACACACACACACACACACACACACACACACACACACACACACACACACACACACACACACACACACACACACACACACACACACACACACACACACACACACACACACACACACACACACACACACACACACACACACACACACACACACACACACTGTTGGAGGTGAAACCATTAACACTCAAGGCTCATTAAGAGACTTCATTACCAGAAGATTGAGCAGGTCCTCGTAACAAGGTGACACTTTTTACATTAGAAACCTGCTATGATGGAGCACCTGTCAGACAGCTGCTACAGTCTTCTGCACCAGAGCAGTGTCTATGTACATTTGTGTGTCTTCGTCAATAAAACGCTGCCTAGTTAAACGTAGACAGGGCCTATTCTGTGAAAATGTGCAAAGCTGATGAGAAATGATCAGAAAGAACAGTTTGTCATACTGGTAGAGAGTCTTTTTAGCCATGATTGTGCATAGCTCTAGGGGTGGCTAGTCTGTTTGGGCTAGGGATGTCGATCTGTTGGTTGGAACACCATGTTTGTCCAGACTGAAATATCCTAACTACTATTTGATGTTTTGCCAGTATTTTTACAGACAGCCATGGTGCCCAGAGCATAAAGTCTAGTGACTTTAGTGAGCCGTTGACTCTAGTGCCAACTTAAGTTAATATTTTTGTTATTTAGTGTCATGTTTGACAACTATTGGATGTAATACCATGCAATTTATTTGTTACAGACATTCATGTACCCCTCAAGATGAACTCTAGTCACTTTGAACTGTCCACCTTTCCTTTGCGCCATCATCAGGCCAAAATATGAGATAACTAGCAAATGTTAGCATGCTAACGCACAGAACTAAGATGGTGAACATGGTAACCATTATACCTGTTATGACATCAGCACGTTAGCATTTTCATTGTGAGCATGTTAGCATGCAGACGTTAGCATTTAGCTCAGTGTAGTGCATCCTCGCAGAGCTGCTGGCACGACTGTAGACTCATTAAAAAGGTCACATTCATCACATTTCTGGACCAAATAACAAACAGAACTTTTCCTTCATAGCTCAAGCTTGAAAACATAGCATGTGTTTGTCTCTAGTGCATGTTTTATCTCCTCAAAAATGTGATGTGTCAAGAGAAAGAATCCTGGAAAACAGGACACTCAGTCTGGACTACCACTCAGAGTAATATTTTGGTCAATGCTTGAGATCTGACTCCTTTGTCCTGCAGACTAAATGCGGTCATAATGTGAATGCTGCTGAGGGCCAATTGACCCAAGCTAACCTATGCTTCCCACACAACCTCTTGACCCCAAACAATGTCATTTCTTTTGTCTCAACAAGGGCGCTTATTGTCTTACTATAAACAAAGCAATAGCATCATACATCAATATGGTTTTGTGTGGCAGAAACGAAGAGTGGGGATCTTTGTTTTGGCTTTTGGTGTGGGGTAGAGAAATAACTGGGAGGAGGGGAGACTATTGGAAATCAGCTAATCAATAAGGCTGATTCACATTATTGATTACTTGCTGGCTCTTTGTGCATAAATGCACATACATATACACACGTACACACTGTGTGTGGAGCTGGTTATTAAATTAGAATGCGTCAGAAAACAAACAAATCTTTGTGGATGAACAAACCAACCAACCAACAAAACACAACACAACAGTTAGTAGTGTGGCTTTGGAGTAGGTTCATACTGTCATAGGGACCATTTTGCAAGCAGGGCTTTTGATTGCACTCCATTATTTATGGTCTCACACTGGTTCCTTGACACTCTGCACACTGTATCATTAGTGTTTTACGGCAACCTCTGCTCAGGACCAGCGGGGGATGGGGGAGATGGAGAGCCAGCCTCACCTAGCCATTAAGACGTTACACACTGGGTGTACAACACATCAGGACCACCTGCTCTTTCAACAAAAAAGATTGACCAGCAAGTGAATCCAGGACAACACTATGCCTGATTATTGACTGATGATTTTACATGTTCAGCATCTCACGCATCTTTATTTACTGGGGAGTACAGATAAAAAACAAGAGACAGTTCGACATGAAAATTCCAAGCCAAGAAACAAATAAGCCTTTGATCGTGCGAGAGAGGGGCTGTACAGAGACTTTGCAGTTCTGCCATCCGAGAAAAAAGGCATGTAATGGACCTTGACTGTTGAAAGAAGCATTTTGATGTAGGTGAGGTGTAGAAAAGACCTCTTACCAGTCACTGCTTGAAGGGGTTTGAAACAATAACACCAGGATATAAAAATCTATGGAACAGGACACATGAGGCATGCAGCAGCACTGCTGGACCCTCTATAATTAAAGCAATGTTGTGACTGGCTCCACACAGAGAAGACTGTAGGAGGCCGGAAACACGCACACGCACACGCACACGCACGCACGCACGCACACACACACACACACACACACACACACACACACACACACACACACACACACACACACACACACACACACACACACACACACACACACACACACACACACACACACACACACACACACACACACACACACACACACACACACACACACACACACACACACACACACACACACGACCCCAGCTCCACTGCTTGACTAAAACCACTGATCCCTTCTTCCTTCAAATATACACACGCTTTAAATGCTTTATTTTAATAGAGTAAATTCAATTTTCAATGATAAATTCTAATTTAAGAGAGGTTGACACAGGCGCACACAGTGTTTACATAACCATAGTGAATGGCATTCATTAGCATGCTCTGACTCCATCGTATGTGCACAGAGGCTTGTGGGCAGGACAGCATGGTGGGTTGGCTGTGAATGGAGTCTCTTATGAGAGACATACACCAGGCTGTGCTCATGTGTGGGACCAGCACGGAGTCCATTTCATGGTGTTTCTGTTGACATAATGTTTGAAAATGTGTATCGGACAACCTAGTTTCTCTGTGTGCACGTGTATTTGCATGCACGTATATTTTCAGAAGCTTATTTGTCTGATTGCTTTTACGTAAAAATAAGCCAAATAACTCACAGACGTTTGGGTTCTGTTTTTATCTTGGTGTGCTGGCACAAAGCGGAGGAAACCATCCAGTGATCGGTCACTGCTGAATAGACTAACTGCTATATAGTCTCACTAATGATGTGCTGCCGTCTTAACACAAGGGGACCCACATACTGTACACACAACCTGATTGATGACAAGCCAGCGGTCCAGCGAAGACTCTAAACTAAAACAAACTAGTCACAACCCCACAAAGACCTTTTGCCTATAAACATATGTGCACACACGATGATAAACATTTGATTTCAGATGGAGATTATTTAGAATTTAAGGACATTCAAGGTTTCTAAAACACTCCTCCACAGATACGTGTATGTTTGTATGTATGTCACACACTCATACATTCTCCTCCACTCTTCAAACACACACAGTTGTTAGCTGAGCGGGGGTCAGAGCTCCATGCTTTCCCAGCTGCTGTCTGGCATCCAACAACTGTCAACACCTTCAAAACCACACACACACACACACACACGCACACACACACACACACACACACACACACACACACACACACACACACACACACACACACACACACACACACACACACACACACACACACACACACACACACACACACACAGTATCCAGGAAGGCCTCTGTCAGGGGCCACATTCGTGTTTAAGGCAGCTACACGCACGCGCACACACTGGCAGTCCCACGGGTGGGATGTTTCTGTGTCACACAGCGAACTGTGCATTTTGGAGACTTTAACCTAAATGTTAGATGAGATTAGGGATTTGGATTGGACGCAGATGGTGACCTGAAATCACGAGGACTCAATTTGAGACTTCAATTAAAGTCAGGGGGCAAAAAGTATTCTCCCGAGGAAAACCCCGTGTAATTACTCACACGCTTGGATAAGCATAACAGTTAATAAACATCGATCCACATGACGGGTTGCGCGGAAAATGAAAAGGGGAAATATGCAGCCCTGCGGGGAAACGCGTGTCAACCCTTCAATGGCTTTGGAGACGGCTGTTACCCGTCAGTGTGTGGATGAGACTGACACCTCCACCGGCACCGTGGGATATGAATTTATAAGCTGGTGCGTGCGCACCTTGGGAACACTTGACCCTCGTGCACTCTTTCAAATTGGCTTTTTTAATTAGCTTAATCTTTGTTTTCTATCACTATTATAAAATCAGTCCACAAGCTCAGACGTGGACTCATTAAAGCCAATATAAATCCCAGAGCCCGTACTGTGCCATACCCAACTGACGCCAGTGTACAAGGCCACCTATCCTCTCACTAGGGCCTCGGTCGGAATCATTAGTATTCTGCTCCATATGCGCCTATTGTTAGGCCCCCGGCGGAGGAAAAGGAGGGAGGAGGGAGGGAGGAGAGAAGGAGGTGTGAAGAGGAGGCGGCTGATTTAATTTCTTTTTCACCCTCTTTAATAATGGCTTCCTATTGTAGCAATGTTGAGACAGCTCGCAGGCTGCGCGAGAGCAGCGTCCAAACAGAAACAAAACTCCCAGACTCTCAAATGTTTACGCGTAAAAATGAAAAAAAAAAAAAAAAAAAAAAAAAGGGAACACAGACAACTAAAAAAAAAAACATGATTTACAGCGTCGGGCTCAGTGGTGCGTGAAAGTTTCTGTGCGAGACGCTGTAAAGCTGTCACTGAAAGTTCGGATTTGTCTCGGCTAACCCAGTTTTTAATCCGCATGTTAATCCCGGGAACATTTTTCTTTTTTTCTCCCCCCGCAACTTCGCTTGGGCTCAACACAAGAAGCCACCTCATCACTTACATGGAAGAGATTCTGACACGAAAATGTTATCCGCTACAAGAACATACGAGCTGAGTGGATAATTCATGCCTTTATGATCCGCAGACAGCACAAATAAGAGCGTGTTAAGTAGTAAAACCTACAAAAGTCCATGATGAGGGAACAATGGGCCATTAAATAGTCGGTCTGGGCTACAAACGGCGGGTGCTCCACCCCCTGATTTCGTTACCCACGGGCATAAATCTCAGCCCAACGCACAGAAACGCATTACATCCTTTCAAACAGAGAGCCTATTAATCAAGTTGAGTAACTTTTTTTTGCAGATAGAGGTCACCTTTACACAAAAGGCGCAGCCCAGACCAAGAGTCCATGCAACGGTCATGCGGATTACGACGAGGGTCGGCTGTAAAGGCTATTAGATATTCAAAGCTATGTAAATCTAAAGTGAGGTTTCAACACAGTCTGATGGAATCCAAACATGTAGTAAAAGACATTCAAACTTCTTACCAGCTGACGCCTAAGTGTCAAGTTTTCCTGCCCCCAGCTGCTGAAACAGGCCAGCTCCCCTCTGTAGCAGTCCTGGGGCAGAGGGTCTCCCAGAGCCAGCGCCCCCAGCACCAGACATTCCTGCCTCTGCTTGCGGAGCTCCAGCTCACACAGCCCGGCCAGACTAGCCTCCAGGCGCTCCTTGGTCCGACTGCGCTCCACAGTCACCGGGAACGAGAACGCTCGATGCATGGTCCCCCTAAAAAATCCCAGACTTACACGCACTACAAAAGCAAATTATTCCCTTATTAGGAAATTCGTGTTCTCCGGTTGGCCCAGCTTTATGAGGGCATCCGCAGGCTATAAAAGGCCATGCTGCATCCCATTCCTTGTGATAGTATGGTTGCCTTGGAGCAGCATGGTTTCCCAGACCATCTATGCGCTATACATTTTCTATTTCGCAGCTGTCAAACCCAGGCACGGAGTCCCTCCCTCTGCGACCAGCCACGGAGAGAAAAGTGGGAGTCATACGCCCTTTCGCAAATCCAATCTCAGCCTTCATTGGAGGCGAGAGGCTGGTGGGGTGCTGCGCGTAACGCTGTCCCATCCCCCTTGATTCATTACAGTGACGCGTCGACCTCACCCATCTTTCCATCGTGGCCTGAGACTAATGGACTCCTTCAGGGGACGGTTATTTCTGGGAGTGTAGTAAAATAACTGGGGTTTTATTATTGTGAAACAACCGAAAGCCACAATGTAGTTATAGAACAAAGAATAGAAGAAGCCAGACACACTGGTGAAAGCTGTAACTGTGGATAACATGTAGGCGGGATACATACCATAATGAGAGCAGAGTCAGTTTACCAATACAGAGGCTGCAAATGTGAGACACTATGAAACGCACTTCACATACTTTTACACATTTAATGGGATTGTGTAACATCACTGAAACAATTAAATCTATGTGTTATGAGGGTATACTTCAGTATCAGCTATTTGTATTTAGCTTTTTAGAAAATGATATATTGTTACCTCATTATCCAATCACGAGCCTCACTTCCAATTATCCAATCAAGGTCTGCTGGGGAATCAGTGCTGAGGAATGTTAAACACATTCATGGTCGAAAAAAAGAAGGAAACAGGAAAACTTGAAGTCAGTGATGTATCATATTTCAGATATTACTGTGCCATTTAGTGTCTCAATCAGATTCGCCATTGAAAAATCTGAAGAGTCACCTGATAGCACTGAAAATAAGGTATTCATTATGTATGCATGTAATATATATATAATGTACGCGTGATACAATAAAAAATAGAAAAAGGCATTGACTAATTTACAAATTGCCTGCATGAAATGTATGAAAAAAATAATTCATACATTTTCATTTAATTTCTTAATTCTTCTGTTCTGTATTCTGCTCACACCCACCCCAGATGTTTCAGTCTCATCCTCTTTAGCCTCAGTGACCTGGGCTGGCATCATAGCTTTCCCCTGCATTCACTTACTGACTTTATGCAACATACAGACTGTGGCAATTAACAGGTCATTTATGCAACAGTAATTAAAGTGAGACAACAGGGGGGGGTATAACAATCATGAGTGCTGTGAACATGTGCTGTAGGTGCAGCTCCCAAAATAACAATGCTTTCAATAGCTTACATCAATATTTTAAAGTCTTTACATTTTATTTTATTTCTTTAAAGTGCAGTAACGGATGAATATTTCATCTTGGTGCCTCATGCAATCTTCCTCTGTATTACTCCACTGTAAAGTCTCCTGAGGTCAAACATCTATATAGCTATAAGAGATTCAGTCACATATTCTATGAAATGATTGTGTTTCGTCAAAAATAAAGTCTCCAAAAATATCAACACTATTTGAATATTATATCTTTTTTATTCATACTTCCAATCTCTACTTCACATGAACCAGAAAGCCACTTTTATCTTCATTCTCTGAGGCAAAGTCATCGGCAAGTCAGAACCTACGCGCAGCGCAGGTTGGATTCTTTTGTCAGCGTGAGATAGAGTGTATATGTGTGTATATGTATGTATGTGTGTGTGTGTGTGTGTGTGTCTGTGCGCACTGCGGATATACACAACATATACTTACAGTATATTTATCTCATGTAGAAATTTCACTTAAAGTCTCCCTAGAAATCAAAACATTTTCTAAAAAAAAAAATGAAAACAAAACAAACAGTAGAAGTCTTTTTGACCAGAACTACACCGGTACATACTTTATCAAGACACACTCAAAGAAGCATTTGCTATGAGTTTGATCAGTGGTCATATCCAGCAGGTTGTGTGTGATTCCTATCATGTGTTAACCAAGGCTGTTAAGTTAGTACTGTGTTGTCGTCTGGGGGGCACCAATGTCTTGCCGGCTCTCTGACAAAGCAAGGCGAATGCCAATTAATACAGTCAACGAAGCGCACAATTCATTAGTAGTCAGTGACAAAACGCTGGCATCCAGAACTCTCAGGTCACCTTGGTTCAACAGCTGTGCAGCGATAGCAATCA
This sequence comes from Echiichthys vipera, assembly GCF_963691815.1. NCBI lineage: Eukaryota > Metazoa > Chordata > Actinopteri > Perciformes > Trachinidae > Echiichthys > Echiichthys vipera. Next base: position 9,704,600 of record NC_139830.1, on the reverse strand, counting down.
AACAATCATTCGTGTGATGCAGATAACTATGAAGAAGACAGATTGAAAACACAAACAAACTCAACAACAAACAGGTGATACCCGTGAGAGTTCGTAGCTTAGATTCACTTGAGTCTAACTTGTTGGATCCAATAAGAAACCTGGAGTTTTGAAGGGAACGATGAAGCTGGTAAAAAAAAAAGATCTAATTCGCATAATTGTGGAGAGTGACTGAATGAAATTCATCTCTGCTGCGACACTTCCTTGGACGCTTGAGTGAATATCTAATTTAAACGGAAGGGGATGTGCGTTTTACAGCAGTTTCAATATAAAAATGTGTCGGTCACTATGAGCGGTTTCATTCAGCCTTGACGGTGAAATCAAATTTCACTGTCCCAAGATTAAAATCAGAGCTGGGGAGTACAACCAACTTAAATCAAGCATTTACCATGACTCAGTCAAAACGGTGTGAGAATGTCATGTCAACAACAACAACAAAAATGTAATTCAAGCATCTGAAAAAAAAAAAAAATCCATTTCATCATACACTTTGAAAAACAAACACTTTAAAGCATTTCAATAAAACCTTCATATATATGACATTTCTGTACCATCATATACACAAAGCATAACATCACTATATAATATTTCAGTGTCATCGGGATTGTGAAAAGTGATTTCTATAAAACAGAAAACATTTCCAATCACTCACATTCAGGTCTCAAGGTTCCCATGTGTCATCCTTACTCAGTGCTCTCTTCAAATGTATGCACACACAGCAGGGGTCCAATCCTGAAGCTATTCTGCTGTTCTCAATAAGTCAGTCAGTAACACGCCATGCAGGCACACAGTAAAGATACAATTCCCTCATACAAATCACTCATTCTTGCCCTGACATAGACAAGAAAGCATGTCAGTCTTAGATGGGGCTTTTGGATGTGACATTGAAAGAGATTCTCATGTTGAATAGAATATTGCACACATTTCTATTCGTCAGAAGGAATTTGTGAGCAGTAACAAACCAGCAGGATTCAAATCCAGCTATTTCTAATGAGTTTGGAAGCTGTAAATCACCAGTGTGATTGTCGAATGAACCAAAACACACCACAGAACAAAATGCACTGCCTTGCAATCACCTCCCTATTAAATCTCTGCCACTTCTTTCTTTCATTCTTTACCTGAAAAGGCCCTAAAGTGCTTCACTTTCTCTCTTTTTTCAAAACAAGGAAATTTCTCTTTTTATTTGGAAGTCTGTCGGCTGTCAGGGGTCTCTTGACAAACTCGTAAGAGATGCTTTTTACCGCACCTAACCCAGTATATATATAATACATGACATACATGATAAATACTTCATTTAAAACAACATGATCATTTGTGAAGGTACATTTCTACTTTCTTTTGGTTCAATTTAGTTGTGTAAAGTTCATTTTCATGCTTTCACTTCATCCAAGACAGACACTTGAAATGAGGGAAGGAGGAGTACAATATAGTTTGAAGTGTTTTTAAAGGAATAGTTTGACAATTTTGGATATATGCTTATTTGTTTTCTCGCCAAGAATAAGATGAGAAGATTGATACCAGTCTCTATGCATGCTAAATATGAAGCTAGTCAGGCGATGGTTAGCTTAGCATAGAAAATGGAAAAAAGAGGCAACAGCTCACCTGGCTAGTATGTATGCTAGCCAGGCTAGCTGTTAGCTGGAGCCAGGGGATGGTTGGCTTGGCATAAAGACTGGACACAGGAGGTAACGGCTTGCTAAGCTAAATCATCTGGCTGCTCACTGTAGCCTCTTATTTAGTGTACAAACGTGAGAGCGGCATCAATCTTCTCATCAAACTTTCAGCAAGAAAATGAACACCCGAATTTGAAAATTCTTACTTTTAGCAAAGAGTTGTCAGGCCACTAATGTGGTGACATGGACAAAGAGTTGTTCATAGAGGGCAAATGAAGGGTTCATCTCCAAAATGTTATATATCCATTACAATAGAAAAAGAATCAAGTTCATCTTTAAATTTGGATGATCAATTATTTTTTCTTTCTTTCGTCAACCATGGATTTAAGCTACTTAGAAGGCTATGTGTCAAACACTGCCATGAAGTGATTGTTTATCAATGACTTTGTAAAAGTAGGTGTAACTTTGTTTTAAATGTTGGATATGTCATTTTGGAACAAAACTCTTCGATTGTAAACTGTACCCTGGTGGAGCTAATGCAAGGCGGCATCCAAATGCATTAGCATTATAAAAGGCAGTCTGGCTGTAGGAACCAGAAAAGAAAAATTAAGAATCATACAAGTGTGGAATGGTAAAAATGTCACACTTTACAGCACACACTTGTGCGCACATTCACTCACACTCACACATGCGCGAATATAATCGCGCCAATGCAGAATCATACTTGCACACTGGACATGTCACAGACATATCTGGCATGCATTTTTTTTTTAGAAGAAAACACTTTTTGTTAGAAATTCTTAACTGGTCTAGAGCTCTGATAATTTCTTTATGTACATAAATTAACAATAAATATAGGTAATGTTTATATATTTTGAAATATATATATATTAAATAATGAAATATTCTTATATATTTCAAATATATTCATAGAATTCTTTCTAATTTGAAACATTTTTAAAGAGATATAGTCACAGTTTAGTAATAAAACATGTAAGAACACAGGTCTCCCTATTGTTCTGGCTGCAGCACCCCCTTTTAAAAAGTTAATAAGTTGTGATCAAAGTCTGGCCTTTTTGTCCAGACTAATACATTCTACTTCATTAGAAGGACGAGGACTAATGCAATGTAAGGTAGATAACACTGTGTAAGGTGAATTATCACTGATTATGTGAATTGTGTATAAGGTTAAAAGTACTGGCTTAGGTCTCATCAGTCTTCAGATTCTACTTATAAATATTTCAACACAACAGTCAGACAGGGAACCAGCCCTGACAGAGACCACACAGGCCAGGTTCAAACAAGGCAATAGGGACTGATCGCTGAAGCTTAGCACCCAGCTACAACACTTCTTTTCCTTTTTGGTTATGGAACGATACTGTACTTTGATCACTGGAGGTTTACTAAAGGGACGCTGCAGCGAGAACCTCTAGGGGGACGATTGGTTTGGAACAGTCAAGAGAGTGTAGACAGCCATTAAGACTCGAAAGGACCCCCCTTTCTTCGACTTGATCTCTCTTCGTCTCCTGTTCTTCTTTTTTTTTGACACACATAGACTGAAACTGGACCACATTAACACTGACTGAGTGGAGCTACTGTAGGTTGTCTAAATGCATGCAGTAGTTTTCCTTCTTTCTCTCTGCGACTCTCTGGTTGACATGGCTTACAGTAGGATGCACTTAGAAATAAGAGAGTAGAAGGAACGGTTTATTCCACAGGTGTAGAGAAGGGACACCTTCCCACAATGCCTCAGTGATGTTGGGGACACCTCAGTTCCTGTGTGATAGGGGCACTTTCTGTCCGTTATTTCCTCCTCCTAGGGGTTTTCACCTCTGTGCGCTGGAGACGACTGTTCCTCACTTTGTGTCTATTGGACCAGCTCACTGTTGGTCCCGCCCCCCTGTCCTCTCTCTCTCTGTCTTGCTGCTGCCTGTGTACTTTTTCACAAACAAAAACAGGTCCTACAGTATATTGCACAGCATGCCCTCATGGCCTTGTTGGTGGTATGTCAGTGATAACGACTTCTCTTCTCCTCAGCCTCGGAGCTGTAGTCCCTTAAACCAATGCCTCGCTGGAGGTTCAATAAAGAGTCTTTCATCTAAAGAAGAGACACAAGAGTTAGCTTGTTAAGACAATGAAATTATGCTGGTCCACATTTCTGGGTGAATCACTGTATGAGTTAAGTTACACATGCAGTGTCAACCCAGTACCCAATATATAAGCAGGCACATTCTCAGAGAGTTGTTAACATTTTCACATCACATCAAAGTTCTGCCGTGATTTTGAAAATGTCTCTTTGTGTCTGAGTACCTGGTCTAGCAGCACTACTGACGACTTGATAATCTCCCTCCACTTCTGCAGCTCGGCGTCATGGTAACGCTGCTGTGCCTCCAGGAGCTGGGCCCACTCCATCTGCGTCTGAGGCAGTTTACTGGAAAACAAACAAACACACACACAGACACACACACACACAGACACACACAGACACACACACACACACACACACACACACACACACACACACACACACACACACACACACACACACACACACACACACACACACACACACACACACACACACACACACACACACACACACACACACACACACACACACACACACACACACACACACACACACACACACATATTAATAACATCAGGGTGCAGTCACTGAAGCATGACCTCCATTTTGAGGGACTGCCAACAAACAGTTTGGTAAATTGTTTCAGCAAGCCCAGAGCTATTCAGGGGTAATTTTAGAAGCTCTGCGTTTTCCTGTCAGCCATATGGATATAGTTTAGTATGAATGTTCAACAGTGTGTGTATGTGTGCGTGCGTGTGTATGTGTGTGTGTGCATGTGTGTGTGTGTGCAGGTCTGTAACATCCAGATAGAACTCCATTCAATCTCATCCCCATAGTCACAGAAACATTTTTTTGGAATCTAAAATGCCCGTGATATCAATTAACCATGGTGAATCTCAGAAATCAATGAGTTCTGTATTAATGATGAGTGCTAAATATGTAGGTGCGTGTACACTCGTTCCTATGCGTACCTTTCATGAAGCCGAAGACCTTGCCAGGTTGTTAAGGACTGTGCAGAGTACTCCAGCATCCACAGCTTGTAGAAGAGCATCATGTTGAGGAAGACCAGCAGGACCAGGCTAAAGAAGGCAAGAGACAACAAATAAGTTCTTCCCTTTGCATTGCTTTTCAATCATGACGCCCTTAAGTAGCTAATCTGTACATGGCAATGACAAACTATGCTGGGAATCCTTTTTTAACATAACAATCTGGCTATGCTATTGCTGGCTAATCAGATGATGTACCTTAGACAGATCCTATGGATGGCAATGAGAGGAGAAGAGAGAGAGGTTACACTCAAGACACCAACAATGAGATATTTATAAGAAAACAAACAAAAGAATGTTTCATTGTAAAACAGACAAAAACTCCACAGAGCCTACTGGAAAAAAAATGAGGAAATCATGGAAACAAGACTCAGAGAAAATTCTCGAGAAAAACGTGAGATGAAAATGTGTCAAATGTATTTGCATCTACACGGCCAGATACACAAGCATCCCTATGTGAGTGAGTACATGTTGTTATGAGTTGCGTACACAAAGCTGATGATGAGCAGCAGTTTGGAGACGCTGTACAGAGCGAGGCCTCCGGGGAGGTGATGGTGTTCTGGACTCTGGTGTCTGGTTTGCGTGGAGCCTGCCACGTGTTTGATCCTCTGAATCACTTCCTCATCCGTTGGCGTGGTAACAGGGCTGAGCGCCTCGTCCAGAATCTGGCTGCGCAGGTGGGGGAGTGGCCTCTTCTTTCGCCTCACCGTGGAGTTTTTCACCACTTTGGCCTTTGGAGACAGCTGGTGAGACTCCAGTATGTCCTCCAGCTTGGACAGCTCCAACTCTGAGTGGGACACATTCATAGATTCACTTAAATGTCCCATCTTATGCTCATTTTCAGGTTAGTACTTTGTGTATTTGTGTATTTTGTGTTTCTGCTAGAACATGTTTACACTCTTAAATGTTAGAATAATATATCTTTTTTTTCATACTGTCTAAATATACCTACATTCACCCTCTGTCTGTTACGTTCTGTTTGAGTGCCTGTCTCTTTAAGCCCCCCTCCTGAAAAAGCCCAGTCCTTTCCAGATCTTCCACATCCGTGCGCTCTGCATCTCTGCACCGTCATGGCAGCCGGAGAATGACTATAACACTGCTGTAGCGACACTTCCTACTTATGTATAGTATAGTTGATAGTATAGTTGTGACATCACAACTTTACAGAAGTCCTGACAGCATGTTTAAAAGGCACAGTTTCTGAATATATAGAACCTCATGTTTATTGCTGTACTTGCTGACAATCTGTTTAATGAATTATCTTCAATCCAATATCCTATTTCTTTAATAATGGCCAAAAATGGTCTGTGATTCAAATTTCTACAAAACATATCACCACATATTGTATCTGTCAAAACAAACAACACTCAAGTTTACCTAGAAGGCGAAAGTTCTCTTCTAGCCCGCTCCAGAAGTTTTTCTCTATGAAGCCCTTCACCAGCCCCCACGGCTGTTTCCTGTAGCGCAGCTCTGTTGATACCCTGAGAGACAGACAGAAATGCATTAAAGCATATGGATAGACAGCAATAAGTCATATGAAACTGGAGATATATATATATAGTAAAATATTAAAGTCAAGCCAATTAAACTAAACCAAACAATGATCAAACTAATAAGAATTACGTTAACATAATACAATGTCTCATTCGCTAGGTGTGAGCTGCAAGTATCTGACCACGTCTTACTCACCGTAACCGACACTTGTTCTTGGCCACCCTGGTGAGCATGTAGCGGTTGATAGTGTAGAAGTAATCGTGGTAGGGCACGTCATGTGTGATGACCTCTGCGTCGATGATGTAACACTCACTTTCCTGACTGGCTTTGTACAGAGTCTGACATAAGAAGGAGCATTTGGTTTGAGTGATTGTTATTTCGAAAGCCATCTCCAACTAAGAAGGTAGAAATAATGAGAATTGTTTATGAGATATAAGAATTGACTGTACCTGCGTCTCTGTAACTGTGGCCGTTTTGGGGGCAAGGGGGTTGGACAGCGAGATGGTGTACATGATCTCTCTGGTCTGGTTCCCAGCCTCCTCTTTCTTCCATGGGTGGTACACCACATCTAAGCAGCAACATGATGGAGAGAGTGAATTAATGAAGCCTGCAGGGGAGCAAATGTTTGTATTGCATTTACTCCGGAGAGGTAAGATGTCCGCTGAAATAGCATCAGAAGTACTGACCTGAGAACCGTCTCTGGTCCATGAAGTCACTCATGAACTGGGACTCTGTGAAGAGGATGCCGTAGAGCTTGTCCACACTCAACTTGTAGATCTCATTGATGTACTGCCTGCCGTTCAGATCCTCCTGAAAGGCCTGTACTTCACCTACGCGTGTGTCCGAGACAAGATGACAGATCAGAGGTGCCTTCGTAAGATTGTTTTCAAATATTATTACTAGTATTATCTACATTATCCTGTTATGAGTGGTTAAATTAAATCAATAAGAGTTTCCACTAGCTTATGTTTTTATAAAAAAACACAAGGTGTTCGTTCTTCTTAGTGCTGTTACCCTCGTCGTGTGTTTCCGATGAGTCACTGAGCTCAGTGGGGAGGTCTTCGTTGTCGTTGAAGTCCAGAGATGGTGAGGGGACAGGACCACCAGGCCCGCTGGTGTCAATGTTTTCCTCTTCCAACAAAAGAGGCAGAGCAAGCAGCTCGCCGTCTGGTAGGCAGTCTGCATACTCTTCTGCTGGGAGGTTAAACTGGGGAAAAGAACATGAGCATCAACAAGGAAATGTCCTGTCGTTTTTTGACTCGTAGAGGTGTTGCGCTTAATTCGACAACTACAAATGTCGGTACATATGTGTGTGACTTACTGTGATGGGGGTGTCATGGTTGCCTGGGCTGGGGATGGTGCTGTTTGGGACGACCTTCTTATGCAGCGCAGGGGGGCTCCCCTCAGGTTTGGCCTCAGCGCTGCTCTTAGACAAGTTGTCATTGTTGATCTCATTTTCTTCGTTGGGAATTTCTTCACTGAACCTGAAGGCACCAGCGACAGGCAAGATCTTTATTCAGTCCTACTCATCTCACATCATGAATTAGGTTCTTGTGAAACTTGTGTCAAGCAGTGTTTGCAGGCGTTTTACAGTGTAATTTGGCTTATTTAAGTGGCCAGAGGGGCAGTATTTTACATGTGGTAAAACACAAGTGATATCAGGATGTTTGGACAACCTCAGAGGAGTTATTTGATTTGTGTGTTTGAGAGCTGGAGAGAGTGTGCATGCATGTATGTGACTGAGCATGTGAGTGTTGCTTGCGTCAGCTCATATTGGGCTCTCTAATTATTTTGAAATATGGGCAATTAGGTAATTGACTGAAATAAGAGAATTTCCCCTCGGGGATGGATAAAGTATAATTGAATTGAATGTTTATACTAGTAACCATAGTAACTGATGCTGCAGAAACTTACCCCATGGTGTTGAAGTCATCATCAGGGGGAACATAGTCCTCATCATCACTAGTTAGGCCCAGCTCGTTGCCATAACACTGATGAACAAAGTGCCACAGTTCTTTGGGACACAGGGGCTGCAAAAGGCATCAAATTGAAAACACTGAAGAGTATATTTATGAACATTTAGCAGAATCACAAACTAGCAGATCTTATTTGTTTACCTTGTCCAGCAGCGCATTCTGCCAGAGTCTGAACATCATCATGTAAGTCCTGTCTCTGGCTCCAAATGAGGTGAAAAAGTGCTGTGAAAAATATATAGGAATTATGTTCAATTCTGAAGAGCCCAGGAAGAAAAAACACTAACTATGGAAATTAAAGGACCACTTTTGAGGAGCACGGTTGAAACCCCTCTAGACTGGGATTACTTTAATTTCAGTGATTTAATTCACCAATCAGTAAGCGCTGTTATCAGCCAGACTGCGTACCTCAAGGCTTCCCTCAGGTATTCCACCACTGGTTTCTAGTATAGATACTTGTATTTAGTTGTGCATTGTGTATCATTTACCTTCTCAGTGTCTGTGCAGACCTGGATGGCATTGGGGATGAGACGGGCCGTCTTCTCTTTCGTCATTGAGCAGATGTCCTTTAGCCGCACTGTAAGCTACACACATATGCACACGATTACACATGACCCAATACTGCCAACATAAAAAGCATGGGGTGTGTGCAGAGGTCCTGACATGAACAAGCATACCAGTGTTTCCCAGCGGAAGATGTTGCTATAGAAACAGATCCAGTTCTCAGAGAGGTAGAGTCGTCCCTGCAGGAGGATGTCCCGTTGAAGAGCACAGGAGTAGTCTGGAGCAGGAAGACGTTAAATAATCAGACAAAAAATACCAGCAACACACATGTAAAGTATGATGCAAAATTATACATTACATTACAAAGTATATCCATCAATAGATCAGACATAAGAACATGCTGATATCCAATCAAAATGATTTTAAAGCTTGTTTATTAGCTGTGAACTCATGACCATGATCTCAGTTTTACCCTCAAGCTTTTTTTTTAAAGCATCTCAGACAATCACAGTATTCACTGCAGAGTTGGGAAAATCCTACAGAACAAATCAACTTAACTTGTGATGACGTGCTTATGGCACAGAGCAGTATGCAGCTTAGCCTGATGGAAAGATTACAATTCCTCTAAAATCAGTAAAGGATGGTATTTAAAAAAAAATAATTTCAGTGGTCTAGATATATTGAAATCATGTCATGATGTTCGATACCTGGAATGTCCCATATTTGTTTGAGTATCCTCTCTGTTCATTAAGGATTAATCATTTTCTAATGACGTTGCTGCACCCTGCCTGTGCCCTGTGTGTCTGTGGCATCCACTCACCAACAATGAGTCTCTCTGTGTCCGGGAGCTGCTTGAAGAGTTTCCTAAAGTCCTCATTGCGCTGCTTATATGTCGGGCTCAGCACCTGCAGCGACAGTCAGGATCAGAAACGGACACACACACGTTTTTCAAAACTCAAACACCCTTCATGCTCTCGGACTCTCTCACAAGTGTGGTCTCCGTCACGCAGCCTCAAGTTATTCGTTTCCGGGAGCATGTGAGATAACCTTGTTAAAACCACCCACGTGTTTGACCGGGATGTCTGGTTCACTCTAATCATACCGTGGGATTCACTCTGTGGGTGGTTTTGACAGGCACTGGAAATGGATGTATAGTGAAAAGGCAAGCAGAGGTATGTGGCCTGAATTATCTTCAAGGTTGTAACTTTAACGATACTCAATCACAAGGCAAACAACAAAGCGCAATTCCAAAACATCAGCCCGCTGCAGATCATTCAATACACATGCTGCCATGACTATGAGCATTTACAGTATGAGTCACATTCTCGTGTTTGCTATAGAGCAACATGTGTTTGACAATGAGGTTTTTGTCTAGTGACAAGGGGTAAGACAACTGATGACACCTAAAAGAAAAGTGGTTTTGATTAACCTGGTCAAACAAAAGCTTTTCAACACTGGGAAGGCTATCCTCTTCAACATGATCACACTTTTCTTTGCTGGCCTTCAGCAGATTTGATTATTTACAGAAAGAGTCTCTGACGTATCTCCAAATGTGTGCCAGAGTGAGGGCCCTCAGTGTCCGTGCCAGATGCTTTCCTTCAACAGGAAATCTTCAGGAAACAATAACTGCCAACAAGATGTATGCCAGGGACAAAAGAAAAATATATTCCTTTGGATCAGCGCTGGTGGGAAAAGAGCAGCTTGTTCAGATTAAAAATCACTAAATGTGCTCCGCTTGTAAAACGAAGCAGAAGGAATACTGAACCACTGTTTGGGAGTATCCGTTTCTGCTTTTACTTGCTTCTGAGAAAAGCATGGTGATGAGAAAACGTGACATCTCTGAAAGGCCTCAAGTGCACACATAAAACCTTCATCCATGACCAAAAACAACTAAAACGCACCTATACTACATCTAGTCACACACAGCGTAACCAGATGAACACTCCAACAAAAACAACAGGCCCAGAAGAGCTCTGGGAGAGTTCAAATAGCTATGACTCATACCCAAACAAGTTCTTTGCTTTCGTAGTGGGGAATTACCAGAGTGCTTACAGCAGCATACAATAAAAAGTGCTATGAAGCTTATTCACTGACAACACTCTTGAAACTATACTTTGCCTTAAAAGGAACTTGATAAATCTGTTTAAACCCCAACATTCTTTAACTTCTCTACATGTTGTCCACTCATCTCCTTGTGGTTTTCAGCTTACATATGGAGGTCAACTTACAGCAGGGATCTCCTCAGTGTCCCACTCAGAGTCCTGAAGGTCTGAGGCTGCCCAGCCCCACTCCCAACCCCACTCGCCTCTAGCTGGACCCTGCAGGAGCCACCCTGCCAACGCCTCATCCAGCTCCAGCACGGCCTCCCAGTCCGACATCGTGCAATCCTCATCCAATTCCATAATCACTGCGCCAGATCCTATTTGGCGCCTGGATGGCAGCTAATTTTCCAAAATGGGGGCCCCAGTGGGCTCTTCTGACTTTGGAGGACTTGTCAGTTTCAGTAGGTTTGGAAAATAAGAGTAGACAGAGCTTGTGAGTCCAGTGGTTTGGAAGCTGCAGTATCCGCCCCCCCTGTTTTGGGAGCTGCTCCCTTTCAGCGTTGAACGGTGGACACGGCACACTCCAGCCACATGATCCTTGTCTCGCTCTGTCGTTCTCTGGCGCTCTCTCTCTTCCTTTCACACACACAGGGAGAGGAGTTACGGCCGTTGCCCTCTAGTAACCCTGGCCAACAAGTCCTTTATTATTATGCCGGTGGCTTTTTCTTTTTTTTCCTGCTTACTCTTCCTGGTAAGTGTGTGAGCGGAGTGTGTGTGTGTGGTGCTGTCCAGGTCTGAGTGCCTTGTAATTACCTAGTTTACGACCAGGAAAGAATGAAGCGAGTTTACTTTGTGGAGAGGAGGGCTAATACAAACACAGATGTAACTGGAGAGAAAGAAGCTCTGAGGAAAGAAAACAGGACTGAATATAACAGAGAAATGAGTGTTTTCAGTTCGCCGAAGTATGTGTTGAGTCCGTCTTGCTGCCCGACCAAGTGATTGAGTTACAGAGAACAGATGTGAGCATAACCTCCAGTTACCTCCGCCTGCAAAACAACCCCATCAATCTTGACAGGGTCTGCACTGGTTTGTGGTCCATAGCTTACATCGCAGGGGTGAAGTGGCTGAACCAACAAACTGTAAATGTTTCTTTGTTTGTTTATTTAATTATTCACTGTATGTATTAAAAGCTGCTGGAATCCAAATTAAAAGGTAGCAAAACTGCAGATGTGAAGGTATTGAAGGTATGCAACGTCCCCCTCCTTTCCTTCTCCCTTGGTATTGGGGTCAGTCAGTTGCACATGATACTTGATCCCCTTCTGTTACTCTAAGCAGGCAAGAGAAATGCAGCGCTCGCAGCTCTTATTTTAGCAGCGCTTAAAAACAATCGGTGTGCATGTCCTCCCACTATTCTTAACTAAAACTATTGCAAGTCAAGAAGGTGGGCGTAGTGATGGATGGCCCAGCACCGATGAAAAAAAAAAGACAATACTACAGCTTGCGTTTCATTGACTCCTGCTGGATGAAGCAAATGTGAGGCCCACATTTGTGCGCTGGAATTCAGCCATGACTTTCCACTGCAGTTATTTCCCAATCCTCACTTTAACCAGACACAGAGGACATGCAGGAAAAATAGATGAGAAAATAATCTTCAGAAAACAGTGCGTTCAAGTCCGGCTCTAAAAAGGCCTCCAGCCTGTTGAATGCCTTTACATCATGTGGATTAAATTTCAGCGGAATGAGGGTTCATCTGCTAAAAATTGCCGCCAAAACAAATAAGTCCTCGAAATGACTTGCGGTGTCCATGCTGACAGCTGCCTTTTATTTCCTGCTCATTCAATAAATTTTCTCCAATGAATCAAGCAAAGACAGAGGCCATTGTGAGCGATGTGGCAGCCAGCGTTAACTCGACAGTATGAGATTTGGGATGAGGTGAGACTGTGGATACACAGTGTTTAGGGATGTGGTTAACTATTAACGCTGGACAAACACTAGGGGATGGAAGAGACTGGTACTGTAAACCAGGGTGGGGTTTTAGTGTTTTAAGGGGGGAGGCGGTGTGTGTGTCTGTCCTGTTAACAACAATCCCCTCCTTTTATTGCGGCTGTCATTTGAAAGGCAAATTGTGCAGGCGTGTATCGATCTGAGTGAAGCAATGTGAAAGGCTTGACGCACACTCTGCTGCATCGATACATGTAGATCTAAATAAAGTCAAATTACTCACTGTCCAAAGAACTAATCTCACTTCCTTCTTGTTGCCACAGAAGTATTGCGTCAAACTCAACGCGATGAAACAGGGGGCCATCGGCGGGCCGTGGAAGAAAGATGGCCACTGTGCGCATATCTAACAGGCTCAGAACTCACATTAGAACGGATGGGTTTTTAATCACTGTAGTTTCAGTGCCATGGGAGATCATCATTGCCATGTAGCGGTGCACACATACACACATGCACACAGTTTCCTACATGCATGTGCATCATGGGTACAGTGCCCACACATACAGTCACAGCCAACTAAAATAAAAATACCTGTGGGACATATTTTACTCGATTGATTAAACTTCAGTATTTATGGTGTGAGTAAGGATGAGTGTACAACATGTCAAGATCACAGCCCTGATACTGAGATAAACCTTCTTAAAAAGGTAAATTTAACATTGGGAAGCCATCTGGTCGGGTGTTTAGCTTTTAGACTGAAATACTGTCATGGTGGAATATTAGTTGGCAGATTTTTTTCACTTGCTTTAATAGGTAAAGCTGCCATTGCTCTTTATTTTTCTTTTTGTCAACAAATCCTACGATAGAACAAAACCAACGTTGCCTTGGTCCTACTCTATCCGTGGAACCCCAGTCCACTGGCTTTTTCTGAAGACATAAATGTCTCTAAATATGTCACACAAACTGTATATGTAGTTTATTAAAAAAAAGGCGAAGTCATTTTCAATAACTGCCGGGCACAGTAGTTTTGAGCAATTGTTACACAAATAGGGGTAAACAGTGTATCTGTTGGGGACTATTTTCAGCTACGGAATCATTTGAATTTCTGGGAGGATGGTGTACAGTCTGTAGGACTGAAGATAAACTACAGTGCCCATGTTCATGGTAATGAAGGAACAGGCCACCCATGGCAACAGTGTGGCTCATTGGTGTTTTTAATTCTTATTTTTTTGGTTTTTGAAAATCAATAGAGCTCTCAGGAAAGAAGTCTTAGCTTTGGATGTTTCATGGGATTTGTTGACAATAAAAATAAAACCATGAAAGAAAATATCATGATTATCAGTCTCAATAGTAGTAACATATGTTGAAGGTATATAAAAAGATGATTGTTTTTTTACAGTGTATTTTATGACCTGAGCAGATGGTCCTGGTATCTTGTACACTTGATGTATACTATGCTGGTAGCCAGCTGCATGCCATCTGTAAACATGACATTTTTATTTGTTAGTCCGAGCATCATCAACACTAGATTATTTGTGATACTTCTTTCTAAATAGCGGGTGAGCAGATTAAATGTGAGTGGCTTACTACAGCAGAGTGCATTAGAGAAGTATTAAAAGAGCTGTCTGGACTTTTTGGACCAAGCCTCTTTTCAACCCAGCAGCATTTATCCATTGTTCCTATCTGCAGGGAAGTCTCTGTGTTTTCTGTAGATTGTCATTCCCCACCTTAAATGTCCAAGTGTCAATGTTTTTTCTAGGACACGGACACAGAAACACACAGAGTCGGGCAGGAGGGAAACATGCCACGACCTAAAGCGCCATGCACCATTCCCCTGTTGTTTATAGGCATTCAAGGCTCGTCCAGAGGCCCTTGTGATGGTTTGTTTATTTGTTTAGTACAGTGAGAAACTCAGTGGGCTTGTTACCACCTGTTGTGGACCAGAATTAGAAGTTTGGGTGGTGACAGGCCTTCAATCACCATCTAAGGGACTGTAAACATAGTCAAGAGATTAAGCTTGACTTCTTTAAGCTTGTAAAATATATATACACTGGAAATCTTAATTAGAGAACAAATTATTAATACTTGATTTATTCTTAAATACTGTTATTTTTTATTATTCAGAATTTGATAGAATATCCGCTGTGGCTATACCACTACTGTACTAGCATATTTTTTTTTATATAACCATGGCACTGCAACAAAAATCTTTATTTTGTGAAAAAAAACCCAGCAAAATTAGAGAACAGTGACCATTGTGTCAGAAGAGAAGATTTAAACAATGTTTTCTTAGAGCTATAGGATTAAAAAAAACATGAGTAGGAGGAGTAGAGGCCCTTGCTTTGAATGACTTCAGCACATCTGCGCCCACAGGACATCACTAGTTTCTCACACTGCTCTGGTTTGATCTTGGTCTGTTCTTCTTGCAGTCTCTTCCACAGTTCGGTAACTGTAGTGGGTTTCTTAGACATTACTTTGTTGCTAACAATTTTCCAGGGATTCTCTATGAGGTTTAGATCTGGACTCTGACAATTCCTCCTCCTTTGGTTCAGTCTTTCCCTAGTCCGATGCTGAACATAATGTTTCCCATCAGACCCAAATAAATTGAACTTTAGCAAAGTCATGTCATGGTCTGGGGGATTTTTTTCTGCAGAAGGAGTTGGGCCTCTGGTACAGCTACATGGCAGGGTGAATGCAAAGATAATTTGTTCTCTAATTTTGATCTCCAGTGTATATCTATTTCAACATGTCAAAATGACTTCCTCCAAAGTGTGGCTTTGCTATTAGGTGGTAACAACACTGATCGAAGTCAATGGAATGACAAACAGGCAGGAGGCATGTTAACATTCCCCTGTTCTGACAACAGAGCACGAGAGACAGAAAGTTAACCAGGGTTGCACAAGAATACAAGTCATGCTTACTCTCAGGATGTGTTGTCTTTCATGCTGGGGAGAGAGGGGAAGAGTGTACACACAGGGAATAATAAAAAGAAAAGAAATAAAATAACATAAAATGGGAAAAAAGTCCAATAAACACATTTCTGGAGAAAGTATAGGGTTTGACACTGAGTGGTGTCAAAGCCCAACACACTCACACACTCTGTGGGCTCAACTTACACAACAGGCAGCTTTTCGGTGTCAAATTTGGTTGAAAATAATTAATAAAGGGCTGTTCAGCTACTTACCACATGGAAAACGAATTATGCTGGGGTCAGAAATAGAGCTAGCACGCCATCTTGTGGTGCAATATTAAACTGCTACACCCTAGCTTTATCATCTATAGTATGTGTCTACCTTGAAGAAGAAACTTTGGCAAAATGATCGTGTAGTCTCCCTATTCTCTTGATTCCCTGCATTGGAAGGGCCACCTGTCGCTCTTTTAAACCCATGCTAATAATCCCTGCCTGGAGGACCAGTAACCCACACTAGTGATCTGGTGCTCTAGTAAACAGGGTCAAGGACAAGAACCTTTCATCTGGTAAGCAGCACTCGCAAAAGACTTCAGGGAGTCACCCACATGACGTGAACTTGAACCAGC
Organism: Echiichthys vipera; assembly: GCF_963691815.1. NCBI lineage: Eukaryota > Metazoa > Chordata > Actinopteri > Perciformes > Trachinidae > Echiichthys > Echiichthys vipera. Next base: position 9,688,325 of record NC_139830.1, on the reverse strand, counting down.
GCACATATACACACATAAAAGACTTTACATATATTGATAATGTAAATAATAAAAAGGTGTGACTTACGTTGTACCAGCTTTGGCTCTTCTGTGGAAAGAGAAAGAGAGAGAGAGAGAGACAGAGGATGCATTTAACTCTGGGAAACTTGTACATGCTGCAGCAGGCGTTAGGGCGCATACAGACATACAGAGGGTGTGAAACATGATCGACCTGATCCGTACAGCAGGACCTGAAGGTCATACTGTACCTCACATTATTTCCTGCCAGGAATTACAGAAAGTCAAAAGCGCTATTTAGAAGCCGACTGTTCATACGCTGAGGTAAATGCAGGGTAAAATTTTCTTTCAGTTCGCTCATCTCGTCACTCAAATAACACTGATTAAATTTTATTGATCAATCCAATACAAGAATCTTTCAAAATAAAAGGATTTCTGAGGGAAATCTGCCTCCAGTATTGGCAGAACTGAAAGTAATTTCACTTCAAACCTGCCATATACTGCATACGCACATTAGACATACCGTTTTTGTTCATTTTTTTATTTAACATACATGTACTGCAATATCTCCGTCTTCAGTCACCAATAACTTATCTGAAAGTTGTTCCATCAGACACTGTAATTAATCCAAGAATGTTCTAGGAGAGTTTTTAATGCAACATTTTACAACCATCAGATCTAATTCTTCATTAACAACCAATAGATTCTGTTGCAAGCTTTATAACAGCAGAGGGCAGCAGAGCTGTATCTTAATCATGACTATGACATTAAAACATTTTTCAGCCACATAAAAAACACTTTCCGCTCCAGCAGTCTAAGAGCAAACGTCTCAGAGGGGAAACATGCAGGTGATCATTCAGAGGGTGAAACAAGAAGAGAGGAGAAGAGGGAGAATAGAGGGGTAAAAAGTGATATCCAGTGTCTAATTCCGGTAGTACAATAAATCAAAGTACCACAAAGAGACAAAAATAAGAAAATAGCTAGAAACAAAATCTTATTTTTTCCTATTTTAAAGAGCTTTTCATGATGAGATGGAACTTGATTGTTTGATTATAGTGATTATTACAATATAACTGAAGATTTAGAGAGAATATGTTACACCTTTTTCTTATTTTGACCAGGCGGACAATGGCCGCACAAATTCGCCTAACAAGCTAAATGTAGCAAAGTTCATTGTACATTTAAAAAAAACAAAAAAAAAACATTCAATTTCTCTTTTGTGTCTGGGGCCGACGGAGTTATCTCTGTGTCTGACAGGGTTTGGTGGTTATCTGCGGTGTGTGGTGTAAGCGCGCATTGAGCTGCAGTAGGAGGCCCGAAGACTGGCTGTGATGATAGCTGGGCTAATGTGGGCTAATCTGATTTGAAGGTGACAGAGACACGAGAGAGGAATTACTTTGAGGCCACTGTCTGGATAAGTTGTGTGCGCGTGTGCCATTGTGTTTGACTTTGTATGACTGCACGCAAGTGGGTTTGTGACATTTGTGTCAGCATTGTTGTGTGCACGGAGAGAGATTAGTTATTGTGACTGTATACGTGGAGAGAGAGAGAGAGAGAGAGAGAGAGAGAGTGTGTGTGTGACAGAGAGAGAGAGAGAATGAGAGAGAGAGTGTGAGAGAGAGTGTGTGAGAGAGAGGGAGAGAGAGAGAGAGAGAGAGTGAGAGAGAGAGAGTGAGAGAGAGAGAGAGAGAGAGAGTGTGTGTGTGTGAGAGAGAGAGAGAGATGTTTTGAGAGTTTTGCCCGGGAATCCTCTGTGATTTACAGTGGTTACAGTGGTACAGGGGTCTGTTTGAACTACACTTGGTTCAAATGTCTCCACATATGGGGGGCTGTAGATCACAAAAATGGGAAATTTCAAGCTGCATCTTTGTTTGGACATTTGGTATAAAATGAAAATTTGGGGGAATAAATCAGCTTAGAATAAGAAACATGAAAAAATGTCTTTACCACACTGGTAAGTAGGATACACCATCACTACCATCAAATTTATATTAAAAAGATAAATCTGCCGTGAATTTCAGATTACAACGGGCTTTAAATAATCCAGAATATTCACTATAAAGACATTTTGAAATAAGCTAATTTACACAGTCCACAAATCACTGTGCTCTCACATTAATTTAGGGGATGGAAAGCATGAGCAAAGGACACGGGGGACTGAAACTATCAAGAGGTGATCCTAAAGTCGCACAGCTACAGAGGAAGTGAAGGGGCCGGGGGGGTTTAATGGGGGCCAGCAGGGATTGTCAATGGGTCAAATGAAAACAAGAAGAAATGCTTACTTTAATCAGGTTTAGTCTGTCATACTGAAAGAAAATTAAAGAGAAAACAAAATGTTAACCAAAGCAGTGAGCAACATGAACACAGAAAGAAATAGGAAATGAGAGAGAAGAAGAAGCTAAAGTCCAATCAGTGAACATCTCCCACGTACAGAACTACTGTTACAATGCGATAGTTTCAGAGGTCCGACGTTGCTACTGAATTTGACTCTCCTAGCTTGTATGTGACATGAGAAGCCTTATTGATTGTTGTTGAGTCATCATCTCTATTATCGTCATATGGCCTTTGTCGCAGAGAGGCATGGAACCCATTTCGCTGAAAGCACTCTTTTATTTGGATTGCATTAGGGCTAGCGTGATCAAGCTCACGTTGCTGGGACAACCTCACTCCATGTTTGGGGTCATGTGACCAGCTTATGTGACGGCGGGGGGGTGGTGACTGTGGCACAGAAATGAAAAGTGATGTAATCAATTGTGTGTGTGTGTGTGTGTGTATGTGTGAGACAGATTGCCCACATAGAGCATCACGAAGCTGCTATTCACACCAACCTCCCATTTATTGTCTGCCTGTGATTGTCTCATTTCTGCCTCTTTGTGTCTATTGGGACACAAATTAAATCGCTATATACTGTCTCCCCATATACTCTGCGATCATTTTAATGAGCGATAAAAAATAAAAGCGCAATGAAGTCTGACAAGTAGAAAATCGAATGTATGAAGTGACAATATGGGCGATGCACTAAAACGTAGCACCGGCCTGCGGTCCATAAAGGAAGGAGAGAGCGACTTTTGGGTTTGTGGTACGAGAAAACTAGCAGCAGGGATCCTCTCATGTGGCAACAGAGCTGTGTTTCTCAAATAATGATGTAGTCCTGAAGCTCTGGACTGGGATGCTGGCAGGATTTTTAAGAGTTTATCCCTTTGCAAGCCGGATGACAGATACAAAGCTCTCATTACCAAAATGTAACAATGGGATAAGTTTCTAAAGACAGGGACAGGGCTCAGGCCAAAGCGGAGAAAAGGAAAAAGAAACAATTAGATTAGTTAGATAATTCATTGTGGTAGTGATTATGAGCACTTTTTGAAATCGGACAATACTCAAAAATAAGGATCCATTTCTCCATCATGTCTGTGTATTTGCTTTTCCAAATCATTTTTCTTTAATTTCACTACATTTGAATTGCAAAAAATATGAATATCTCGAGCCTGACAATATTTATATGGAGTATGTATACAAAGCTTAACACAAATATTTGAAAATGTAATCAGGAATTTTCTACATTGCATATCACCAGAGAGGAAGAAGAAAGGACAGGAGTGGAGAGGAGAGGGAGTGAGTGAAGTTGTGTGGGGTTGTCTGTTTAAGAAATGTCCATCTGCTATGATGGTGGGTGCAGATGGGGCTTGTAACAGTTGCAGTGTGCACAGGAACAAGCTGGGTTCGGGGTGAAGCATTGCAAACAGGGTTTTGGACATTTCCACAGAGCAGCTCACAAGACAAGAGGTTGGGCAGAGGGAGGGTGGGCACAGAGATATTTGAAGAACAGAAAAAAGAGTAATGCTTACTTTGGAAAGTCGCTTGTGAGACTAGCATGCAATCAGGAGAAGAACAAAGAAAAATCAGATAGAAAAATGAAACGAAAAAGAAATCAACTGCAAGAAGAAACAGCTGAAAGTACCAACAGAAGAGCTGAACAGTCATTATCAGATGGCACACGTTATCATATGGTATGTAGCAGCAGCAGCAGAAGAAGAGAGAGAAGGCGTGCACACTGTGTTGTGGAGACAAAAAATGATTAAAAGCAAAAGACAAAAACAACAGGTGTTTGAAAACAGCAGATGAGGACAGAATGAGAAGGTAAATGAAGACGGGAGTGACATGGCTTGTTTCTAACATTTTGGAAGCTCACATGAGTGCTGAGCGTACAAAACATTAGAGCCACATGCTCCTTCTGTGAAACAACCTGAAAGATTCAATCCATCACTGAGTTCAGTTGTGACGGGGGGATGCAGATGAAGGAGAGGACAGCAAATACAACACCTGCACATTTCTCTTGTTCACCTTTTTCTATCAATTTCTATTGTTTCTTCAGTAAGAGCTTGGGATGTCAACAGGACTCTATTCGTGTTCTTAGCTTATCAATTAGAACAAAGAGCTAAAACAGACACATCTGAAATGCAACAATCAAAGATGTCTCTATTCACTAACCACTTACAACACAGCAAACCTCAGCCAACAACAAAAAGCTCTCCAACTTGCTCTTAAAGGATATGTTCACATTTTTTCAAAGTCTGTCTTTTCCTCCTACTTCGGTTCTACTCCTCCTGTTCATTCTGGCCATCAAGAGATACTTTCCGAATAGAGTGTTGCAGGGATGACGTATAGATAAACCCGGACGTTTGCATTGCCCTGGTTCCCTCGACAAAAAGCCAATGGCACATTTCCATTGGATTTTGGATTACTGCAGAAATATACCACGGTCGCATGACTTCAACGTCACCAACACTAAGCTGACGGTGACGTTTAATGTCCCCGGCGACCTCTGAAAATCTCTTAAGTTTGTGTTAACCACAGCCATTATTTCAGGCATTTAAACAAAAACCTGTTGACTTTGAGACCAGGGAATTGGAAGTATAAAATTGCTAACTCCTTTCTGGGTTTTAGGACTCATTCCTGCAGCACTCTATTCACTTCCAATGTAAGCAATGGGGACAAAATCCACTCAGACTACTGAATTAACTGTTGATTTGTCCCCCATCACAAACACTGGTATCACATTAAGAAAGGACCTCTCGATGGCCAGTATTAGCAGGAGGAAGAATGATACTATTTAAAACCTGTTCAAATGTTCACATGGGAGCTCAACTATTGTTTTAAGACAAACTTAAAAAAAATGTGACCCTTTTTAAAAAACACACCATAATTCAACTGAATTTTAGGCTCGAGTTATCTCTTGAATGTGCAAACACAATCTTAGAATCAGTAGAGAAAATTTCGATAGAGTGTTGGAAACATCATAACTCTTCTGTGTGTTTGCATAGTGTCCACCTAACAGGTAAACAACCTAAAAAGGTTCCACAACAACAGAACTATCTTGAATGAGGCAACGAATACACAAGTGGTAATGTAAGTACGTTTCTAATAAGGTGCAGAAACTAACCTTTCATTTGTCATTTTGATGTTGCACTACTCTGAAGAAGACATGCTGTTTTAGTTGCTGCACCTTATTTAAAGCAGGGCACCAGACCGCATCCCTAAGGAACCTTATTTAATTGTCCTGTGTGTTGGAGCACTGATTTGAGCTCAATCATGCAGACGTTTTTTGACCTCCAAGTCTAGCGTCCCTTTACACTAAGCATGAAAAATCCCAATAGTCAGTAAATGAGCCAAGATCAAGTAACTTAACTAAACGTAACTCGTTTCAATTGTAGTTTTAGGAGAGGAAAGAAAGAGTAAAAGACTAGGGAGTATATGGAATGTCAAAATTAAAGTCTGGAATGGAGAAGAGGGTGCAATCTCTCCTGCGGGGGGAGAGTGAGAGTTACAGTTCACTAGTTACATATCAGTATGTACAAGTCAATAACCAATCAACAAGTCTGCGTCACTAGGGAAAAGGAACGCAGCTGGGCCGACTTTGATGTGCTTATGCGGTCACAGTTCATGAATGTGACAGCAAGAGTCACCATATCATCTCGACTGTGCAGTATCATAAAGTTGCTGTGGTGTCACTATGATCGCTAAAAAAAATCATCATAAGCACTCAGCTTCTAACCTCCTTTCACTGTTGTCTATCTGATGTGTGTCACAAGAAAGAGAAAACATGTCATATTATTACTGGGAGTAAACATGTAGGTTGTGTAACTGTTTCATGTGCACTTTCATATCTATGGTCTTCTTATGCGTTACAGAGATGTAACATGAGCTTTAAAGTCCCACTTCAGACACTTTTTAAAGTCTGTCAAAACTACTCTGATATGATTAATGTTTTCTTTAACATGGATTTCCACAAAGAAAGTAAAAATCACTCAGAGAAGAGTCTGAAAGCACATCTACGCTTTCTCCCTCACTGAGAAATTTTGATCTGGCCTTGCCTTGCTGCTCCCTAGTACATGTGCTAGATTGAGTGAAACTGGCTGGTGAAATAGCAGCGTGAATCATGATGGCTAGACGACCAACTCCCTGAGCCCCACGGATGGATGGCCGGATGGGCCGCCAGCTGTTCACACACGATCTGCTATAGTTTCAGCGTCAGACTCAGATCAGGAGTCTTTTGTGCACTGAAATTGGCAACTAGATGTGTCAGAATGGTAAGTGTAGTTAGCATCTTAGTTTCTGTTGTTTGTTAGCTTTCAACTGTGGCTGACAGGTGATGATGGCTGTGTGTTTTCTCTCTGAAACGACAGTCCGTTCCACGCTGGAGGTTTCTTTGCCGGTGTTTCATTGAAGTTGTTCCTCCGTTGAATACTGTTTCACATATTGGCGTACGGATTAGTGACGTACCAACTGAAGGTTGTCTGGAATACATTTGAATCTTAAATATCTGAAAAGTGCACATCTCCTTCAGGAAAGGAATGTGAAAACACCTCTCTTGTGACAAACTTTGCTCAGACACAAGTCAATATGGTCAATGTTTTTTTGAGTGGAGGGGGACTTTAACTTAAAGACATACAGGTATGGTATGAGTTTGTGTTACAGTAGCATTTGCATGGTGTTGAAGTATACTGTGCTATTACACTGGTGAAGGAAAGTGATAAAAAGCACGTTTTGTTTTAATAAATAAATTATATCTGCCTAGACATCACATACAATAAGTGTAATGAGTCGTAATGTTTATGTTTTTGGTCAGAGATAACTCATAGTCTCATAGAAGTGACTGAAGCCTAATCCTGACCAGTCTAACCTTGTGTGTGAAATTGTCTCTTTGTGTCTCACAGTGAAACCTTTCACAATAGCTATGTGTATACAGTAAGAGCAGCTTTCTGAGGCACAAAATATCATAAGGGTGTTCTCTACCAGGTATCTCTATTCAGTGAAAAGGACGCACTGTTGAGCATTCTTGACAGAGCTGAGTGTACTTTAAGGGCTGAGAGTTAAATATACAAAATATGTTTTAAACTCTGTTTAAAGTGAACCACACTTCAAACGGCGAGGCTGCCCTTCTTTTCTATTAAATGGATATAAAGGAAATGTGTCAAAAAGGTAAAAAGGAACATCTCTTAGTCACTCACCTTTGAGTTCTTTCCCCCACTTCTTGCTGACTGCAAGGAGTACGTTCTCTGGACAACCTGCTCGGGCGTGGAGGGGGATTTGTCAGAGGAGTGGTCTGAACCCTTCTCCACCATGTTCTCACCCTCCTGGCTCTGTGGTGTGGGAGAGCGCGAGCGTTTACGCAGGACTGGTGAGCAGGCGGGCGTGCTCTTGTTTGAGTTACTGGCAGTGCTAAAAGAGAAGAGACAGAAAGAAAGAGGGATGAGAAAATCTGAACTATTACCTACAACCAATGTTAAGATACAACCGAGTCTTCAAAATCAAAAGTGCATCATGGAAATCATAAAAATACTCCTTGACTATATCAATGTAAACACCATGCAAGGTAGTGTCATTAGTTTACACATCAGTGTGGACAGCACAGACATTGTTTGCTCATGCTTACGTCATCTGAGGTTTAACAAGCTTGAAGCACAGTGTGCCGGCCTGACTAATGACAGCTAATACGGGAAGCAAACAACAACAACAGCCGTAGCAGCAGCCAGGGAAACAATGTAGTAAGACACCAACACACATGACCTGAGGATTGTCTCACTAATGCCACACTTCAAACGCAACAAGGTAATCTATATGTTTTTGAACCCATCTGTAACTTGATTAAGATATGTACTGTGTCTGGAAAAACATCTGTTAAATAAAGTCTCGACCCTGGCATTTATTGAGCAGTTTATTTCAAACCCTGCACAATATGAGGCCTCATGAAAATGAAGGATCTTTTTTCCCCGAAAGACAAGAAGTGTTTCCATGGCTGCAGAAAAGCCGCTCTGGAAGACACAACAAGGATTAAATGACCAGAGATAAAATGCTAGCTGGAGAGCATTATTCTAGCTATTAAAGTGGAGTGTGAAGTGCAACATGATTCTATCATCTCAAACTCAGTTGCATGTTGACTTTAAAGTTCTTCCAGTCTGTCCCCTATATGTTACCCTCTTAAATCCCATAGACACACACACACATGTTCCTATTACACTTCTGCCCTTACTACAAGCCTGAAGTTGAGGTCCCAATTTCAGATTACAAGTGAACTAAGCATAACTGTTGATCTGGGCCGGCAGACCAACTGTTTCTCAGCAGCGTCACTAAGATGGCAGCGTATTTACATCTAGGGAGGGAATGTCGCCACAAACACTCAGATTATACTGTAATACTTGGCAAAAAGGCAAGTAGAAGTGCTTTCATTAGTGGGTCATATGATTAATCACCATTGTTTTAACTAACAGCTCTCCAGCCAAATGGAAGGGCTGTTGTCTTGAGAGAGGTAGTCCCTTTCCTTCCTTCAATCGTACATTGCTATCAGGTGGCCTCTGTGATCCAGCACTAGACACTCTCTTTTCTTATACACCCCCCTCCCAGTGGCTCAGCAAGAAGCCTTCTCCTCCCACAATGACAGAAGCAAACAAAGGGCCCTGTAAATGATCTGAGTGGCAGTGCGTCCGCCAGCCCCGGCTACTTGACATGGCGTTATGCAAGCACTGCTATTATGTCACTGCTAGCCAATGGCCGCCGTTGGTGTCCATGAATTACTGATCTTCTGTTACATTCGGGACTTTAGTGTAGCTTGGAGCACTGAATCATAGAGGCGGCGTCGACAGGTTCTGTCTCACTATCAAGGTCTGCTGTACTAGTAGATGGTTGATTTTAAAAGGCAACGGCAACAAAGAGCCTTCACATCTGTTTACTGCCTGGGGAAAGATAATGCACGCCTGGTGAATTATGGTACCTTTGACATCAATTTATATGATTAAAATGGTCTGCTGTTCAGTGGATCAGCGTGTTGTCTGTACTGTACATTGTGTACTCTGCACTGACTCCTGATCAGTCCCTACTGACCTGATTATGAGTATATTTTCAGGGAAATCTCTCTTTGAAGGATGTTAATTGTTCAACATGTATTATTTGAAGTACACATCTACTGCTGCCATAGCTCTGAGGCAGGTGAATGTCGGATGACTCCATAGTGCAGAGCTGTAGATTAAAATTTAAGCCTCACGATTGGTTATTCTTCCTTATTCATCGATTATATAAAAATCTATGGTTTATCAGGTAGTGTATGTCATCCACCAGGGTATGAAGTCAGATTACAAAGGCTCACTATGATAGGAGAAAGCAGAGTACATTGATATTCAGAATGCATGATAATCTGTCTGAGCCAGGAGACTGTCTGGGTTACACACACAAGCAGTACTGACGGTGTATGTAAAAACATCAATATCCCTCTGTGATACATTTCATGTGCTTGGTGCGTGGCAGAGGCTCATGGTAAAAGTTTCCCTGTGAAATTATTAAGCAGATGTAATTAGCCTTTCAGATTCTGTTGCATTGTTTTAAAAGGCACAGTTTCTGAATACGGGCTGTATTGTGAGAGTATTATAATGTATTTGAATTTGACTGTACTGATGTGAAAAGTGTTGTAGGGGGATGTGGCAATAACAATCTGTCTTCATACGGTCAAAAATCACACGTTCTGTCTTAGCTGCTTCCACACTCAGTATAAATGGCTATAATGTGAGTAACTTTCATCCGATAGTGGTCAACGTGCGGCATGATGTAAGAGAGGGAATTGTGGCCTTATCCTCTACATGCCAGGTAATGGCAGGCAGAAGCTATCTGGCTATCACTGAACCATTTCTCCTCGGTCAGAGCAACACATTAATGAAATGTCTTCTCCCAGGATCATTTTTGTTATATGCTTTGGTGTCTTATTGACACGCGGTAGAGTTGCTTGAATTTCTTATTCAAAGTCAGTTTACTGGGAGCAGTTTTTTGGCTGTTCTTGATCATGTCAAATGAAATAAGTACTAGAAACTACACACTGGGGGTACATTTTCAGTTTTTTTGAAGATGTAACAGGTTCATATAGGGTCCAAAACAGACCCAAACTGAATCTGCGTATTTCTCATACAATTTTCAGCAGTGACCAGTAGAGAGAGAGGGATGAAAGACAATATGTTTCTTTTAATCCAGCATAGAGATGCAACTTTGTCCCAGCATTATTGCTTGATCTTCCTATAATGAGTCCTGTCAACACTCTTCTCAGACAGTCAACAGACAGAGTTAACATCAACACGGACTGCAGTGTGAATAACAAGAAAAAAAGGGTAATAACTGCATAATTTAAGATACCACTAAAGCTCACGACTTGAAGCTACATTTTGGTCACTATGGGTTCATCATAATAGTACAAATTTGATGATTATGATAATATTCCCTTAGGGTATTAAAAAAAAAAAGTAAGTTTATTGGTATCCAACGGTCCTGCACAAGTCGGGTCAATTTAAAATGAACTGCCTCTGCCTCTGAACTTGATTTGGAGACTACACATGATGTGAGGATTAGGTCCAAATAATCGGTTATGTTCTTGGCAATTGGCATTGTCTACCGGGAAGAGTACAACCTGACAAGAGGATCAATATTTCTCAGTAGCATTAGTGTCTCAAACCATAGGGGGTGAGCAAATAAAGCAGATGGAAGTATCAGTAACACATCTATTAAACTATTATAGTTTCCAGCTTTAAGAAATGAGCCGAAAATGATCTATTTAGAGAATAGCAACAGTTCCAACTGAGTTTGCATTTGACATTGCGCTTGCCTGATCTCACAGTAAATGCTTAAGGTCTTTTACAACCTCCTATCTATGCCAGGAGCATTTGAACGAGCCACCCAACAATAATCTGGTGATAACGCCATCATGGATAGAAACACTTGGAAGATAACACAGACAACTGAATCTTCCACCACATAATCTTCTTCTGCAAACGGTGTATGAGCACCGCAGAAACATTTAACAAGCACATTACTCAGTTTCAAAGAGACACGGATAGCATCTTCATACAGTGGGCCAGTGGTGCTTTTTTCCATGTCGTATCCTGGCTTTGGTAATGATGTCGCAGTCAGCACACACACATTCACTCTCCCTACCTCACACACTGCAGGTCAGGGAAGATATAGGTGCAAGACTTGGTGGGGTTGAGGTTTAGTGTGGGGCTCTCAATACTTTCCCTCCATGCAGAAAGAGACAGGATTTCCTCGGCACAGGATCTCCCACTCGTTGTTTTTAGCAGATGTGGAATTTACGGATCCCTTCACCTTCCCAGATACACAGCCATAAACAATGGGAACACAGATCCATCATCAGCATGTGAATGACTAGGCCTGATATCAGTCACTCGCACAACAGTTTGCTTTTTGGACCAGCGTGGTGGTGTGGATAGAGTGAACATGCAGCTGACACTAGCCTGCAGAGAAGCAGACAAAAGCATTTATCACAGATGCTTTGTCAGTAATGGCTTCATGAAACAAAACAGTTTTTTGAAATAAAGTGAGAGTACCTGCCGGAGCATTATCTCTGGTCTGTGATGCTCAGGGAATGAAATGAGTTGTTCAGCTCTAGAATAATAGACACAGCTGTTCACCGCTCTATAACTTCAAACGTATGACATACTATTTTTGATGCCACGAAGGAACACCTGCCCGAGGGTGTAACAACAACAAAACAACAACACGCTATTCTCTCAAATATAGCGATGAAACAAAGCTTGAGTGCTACACTTATGAAAACTGCTGTTTTCAGCATATGAGCTACTGAGTTTTACTGATTAAGGGATCAAAACACCGCATTTCCACATTCACCTTTAATGAGTCACTGTTGACAAACAATTTAACAATTACAAAGATGTATTTCTAAGGGCACCGCCCACATGAAGCTCACGCTGAGCTCAGCTTAGAATGAATATTGCTATAGCAACAGTGACCAGAAAGAGTAGTTTAAATATTCAGAGTGTGACTAAATATACTTTATACCAGCTCTGCTGTTAGAACAGGAAATACATCAGGGCGGCAAAGTGGCCAACTTCTGACCTTTTTGATACTGTACCATACATAAGTCAAATTTATATAATTCATTAATATATTATACTGTTTTCTGTAGTTGCACATTGGTACATGCATCATATGTTACTGAACTGAATTAGGCCACATTAATTCAGGTTTCTCCAGCGTCAAAAAAGGCTGCAATAACAAATTCAATGAAAAATAAAAAAAAACACATAATTGAAGAAAACTTGATATTGCTTATTTAAGATTTGGGTTATATAGCGGTGACTTCAAATAAATGAAACTGACAGAAAACAATATAGCTGAAGATCCTTTTTGTTAACCAATGTAACAATTTAATAAAACAATAGGGCAGCTTATTGATCCAAACTTACTGCATCTAGCATTGTCAAAGGCTTAGTGAGCAGCTTATTTTTGGCAGTATTAGGAAAAAACCTCCATAATAACCTTAGCATAATAATAATAACATAATAATGTAAATGAAGTGATGAGAGAGAAGATCAGACCTCTGCATCTCTCCTAGGCTCTGTTTTCAGCCTGCAAAGAAACTATGTCGTGACGGAAGATTTTAACCGAGCAGCTGAGAGAGCGAGACCCGGAAATTGGCTGTTCTACTAAAGCAGATGCATGTTCTTGTCTCTTCGGTGGAAACCCAGTCTGCAGCAGTGGGTGACCGAACAGGAAAGATTGCGATTCCACGGTTGGAAACACCCGCGCTCAGTGCAAGAAGAAGACGGATTCCTCAAAAAGGGAATCTAAAAGTGTCTGACAACAAACGCAATAAAACGTGTATCAATATTGCCGTTGCCTTTCAAAGATGGAAGAAAGTTCGGCATTGGTTTAAACTTGGACTCGGAATGACAGTAAATTCCCTTCTAACATTTGAACAATGGCAATCCTGATTAGGACGATTGAAATGAGTGGCACGTAAGCATACTCATACAGGTGAACATATGAGTAAAGTTAGTTAAATAAGGATGGAGGATGTTGGGTGCGTGTATGAAGCGCGTGCATCAGATCAGATGTTGTGCTTGTCTGGAGGGAAGAGCTTGGGTCAGAGCTGAGGAGATGAGACATGTGTAGACTCAAAAATCACATGCCGTTTCCTGCCTGGTGAGCCTTTAACATCGTACCTGATTATTAAAGACTAAAATTTTAAATTTTGTGCAGCACAACATGTTAATTTGCAAGAGAGATCTGTTCCAGAGGCTTGAAAACAGAATTCATCTGCATCATGGAGCTCTACACAGACAGACAGACAGACAACACTTTAAGGTTGGACAGGGCTCCTACATGTCCTACAAGTTCTTACATACAGAATGAAACAAAAAAAAAAAGGGAAACAAGCATGCTGCTTGCACCACTTTGTTACAGTCTATTCTTTAAATAAGCTGTAAAGCTCTAAATCCAACCGGCTCAAGCTGTCCGATCATTCAGCTTCACAATAGAACAGAGTTCCGGGCCTTTCTGAGGGCCCCACTTGTTTTCACAGTTTTGCTGACCCTGGAAAATACCCATCTGGCAGTGGCCCTTCAGCTCCACTTGGTTTGAAAAGGCCATGAGGAACACCACGCTCACAAGCGAGCACTGCGCATGCACACAAAGGAATGCATATACAGTACACAGAAGCATGTGTGTAGAGTATTTATGCTCACATACTGCAGACATACATTTATCAACACACACCTAATCTACCAAATACTACAAACTCAATCACCTCCATATTAAACACACCTAGGAACTGTACATATTATATAATCAAACCCATTGCACCCCACCCATCCATTCTTTCTGGCACCAACACACACACACGCACACGCACACACACACACACACACACACACACACACACACACACACACACACACACACACACACACACACACACACACACACACACACACACACACACACACACACACACACACACACACACACACACACACACACACACACACACACACACACACACACTCTCTCCTGGACCATGCGTCACAGAGCCTGCCATACCCTTGCTGAAAGACACAGTCCCTCAACACCTCGCCGTAGCAGCCCTCGAGGCAGTGGCAGCCCTCGTTGGCCACCGTCACACTCTCAAACACCACCATGTCCTCGTAGGCAGCCCCAAGTAATGAGCTGTTCATCCAGCGGATCATCCTGAGAACTGTGCACTGCACTTTCCTTTCTCTCTCAGTAGAAAAGAAGAAAGGTAGCTGAACTGATACATGTAGAAAGAGAGCGAGAGAGATAGAGAGAGTGTGCGAAAGAGAGAGATGGAAGAGGCAGGCAGGGAGATTTTCTTTAGCAGGCTTAGGGCCACTGATCTTCCCTGGCCAGCTCTGATCTCCTAATAACCAGCTTACATCGCCCTTAACACCACCTGCCAAAGAAGAGGCATTGGTGGTCCAAGGTGGACTCTCCTTCTAAATAGCACATGTTGATCTTGCCAAGCAGGGAAACTAATCATTAAGCAGGCTCTGCCTGAATGCAGCCAGGTAGGCAGGCTGTTGTTCCCAGCACTAACCTGGTAGTAGCCATGTAGAGAGCCGCTCCGCAGCGATCAACCCTTCTCAAATGGCTTCATTCATGCAGAAGGAGCGGTGGATGATGCATAGGTGGAAGAAACGAGGCGGTGGAGGAGGGGGCATAAGCAGAGAAGAGAGAGGGATGAGGGATTAAGGGGAGGAGGGTGGACGAGTTCTGGAGCATGCCAGGAGGATGGGAGGAAAAAGGAGGAGTAAGCCGACGCAGCCGAGGGAGATAAAAGGAACGTATTTTCCAAGCAGACAGAGAGAACACCGGCTTCCCTCTGGAGATCAGGCTCTGTCTTTTTTTTCTCTTCCTATCGTTCCCTCTCTCCTCCTTTGTCTAAGTGAGGCTGATGAGCTCTCTCTCTTTAGCATCCACTTTTCCGTTCACCATTTTTTCTTCCTCTGCTCTCCCAGCCGTTGGATCATCAGCCTGACTACAGCATCCGCTAGCATCCAAGCAAGGCTCTTTGCCCGCGATTTCTGCTCCTTGTTTGCAGTATTTCACGGCTGTAGAGCGACAATAGTCGGGAAAATATTGAGGGAGAATGTGCGAACGGACGGAGAGAGAGAGCGAGAGAGGGGGGTGGTGGTGGAGGAGAGAGACAGAGTAAATGAGGAAAGAGATGGCTTTCACTTTGCATTCCACCTCTACTTGGTGCTGGTGCACTGAGCCTGCTGCTTCCTCAATTATTCATGCGTTTCATGAATGGAGGGGCTGACATCACCGGCATTCAGGTCACTTTACATGTGAAGCTCCTCTAAATCACACAATAAGCCCGACCAGGGTTTGAAGTAAACACATTTCATGGTTTTACACAGACACACATAGTCGGACATAAATCAACATGTTTCCTTTAAAAACAAGAAATTAACAAGCAGCCCAAAGTCGTCACACGCAAATAAACTATTTAGGTTTGCAATTAAATACATGTTACAGAAACGCAAGACTGACATATTTAACATATATATGCGGCATGAGTCAAAGCAATATTTTAAACGTGGCGGCACATGGACTCTAAGGTGTCAAAATGGTGTTCTCTAAATTCAAGACTTTAGATGCTTGTTGTATCCAGCCAATATCCAACAAATAATTGCAGTGAGAACCCCATTACAAATATGATTTCACTGTCCCTTGAGACTAATGCTTTTCAATTCAGTGGCAAGTTCCAATAAATACAGATACGTATAAGAAAATATGAAATATCCATTGTGCATCATTACCCTCTGTGGTAAAGTGTGTGTCGTGCAGACCCGGAGGCAATCAAATTGTGTTTTAACGCATCCCCCAAGTGCAACTTTGGTCATAAGTGTAAAGTGCTTACTTCAGTAGATTTTTACTTATATTAGTTTTGTATTTGCAGCATTAACTGAATAATTTCCGAAATACACACAGGAATGGTGTTTTAAACATCTGACAAACCCACTTAACATACTTTAGTTTAGTTTATGATGGTTACATATATATATGCGCTAGCCCTGGCACATTTGAAAAATTAACACAACACAGTTAATAATAAAATGAATGATGGCTGAATTCCATTTAGCTGCTTCAGTTTAAGGGGGCTGGTATTGGGCCTTCTGTCTCACTGTCACACTTATCAGGTTTCCATCCAAATGCAGCGCAAAGTTTAACCACATTTCCAGAAAACAAGCACCAAAAAACGTGAATGCGTGTTTCTATTCATAGTCTCCTCATCACATATCTGATTACTTTTTTCCCACTCTTTGGGTTTTTTTATGCAATCGCTCATATTGTAGTAGTAACACCTCTGCTTTACCTGGTAAAACAAGGCAAAATGTCTGCTGCAAATTATATAGATTAGAAAGTTGAGGAAAGAAATCTGAGAATCATTTTTTACACACACACACACACACACACACACACACACACACACACACACACACACACACACACACACACACACACACACACACACACACACACACACACACACACACACACACACACACACACACACACACACACACACACACACACACACACACACACACACACACACACACACACACACACACACACACACACACACAAACACACACAATATTTTACCTGGTTGTTTTAAAAAAGCTGATACGGAAGTTTGATGAGTCCTAATTCTAACATCAACATCCACACAAGTCACAAGTAAATATAACTGTCATCCATACCCCGGCATGTAGTCAAGAAACATTTCACATTAAAAAATTACATTTACTGTACGGTACTATTTACTTAATGACAAATCAAACTATCACATAGACTGTTTTACTAACAAAGGGGGTAATCCTATGGTCATCCATCCACACATACATATGTTCACAGTCAGTAATCACCTGTGTATGTCCATAAAGAAGCAAACAGAGCCTGGAGCTGTGATGCTGGAAAGACTTGACCCCGGGGCTGCAGCAATGCTGGCTGCCTCTGTGGGAGCGCTAAGCGGAGCCATGCTGTGGAACAAAGGGAGCTGGTCCAGTGAGCTGGACCACTGTGTGCCCAGATAAGCCTGCCCAGCCTCACACCAACAACTGACCTACTTAGAGGACCTCTGTTCTCTTTGTTGTTGCACCCAGGGGACACGCATATGGTCAACTTGACCACAAACTCAGAGATATGGTATGTAATGCACAGCCGTGGGCATTAAGCTGTTGATTCATTCATCATACTCACTGATGACTGACAGACTCGACAGGCTTGAGTAGGTTATATTTTTTTCCTAATCAGTGTGGTGTAGATATAAGCCAAACACACCACGAATAAAGACTCTGACACATTTCTCCATCTTTATGAGAGGAAGGCGTGCTGTTTACCGAGTTGTCATGGGAACATCAATGTGGCGACGCCTGGCTCGGTCGGAAATGTCTGTTAGCCTGACTGTGTCTCGGCCGTGCAGTTGCCATGGCAGCCCGTCAAGCCATTCATGTGCACCACCACTTGAAGTGTTTCCAACTAGGGAGAAAAAGAGCCGTAGGACTGCGTGTGTGTGCGTGTGTGTGTGTGTGTGTGTGTGCGTGTGTGTGTGTGTGTGTGTGTTAGGGGGCAATGCTGCTTCATAAAGCATTAACACACACAATTAGTTAGCTACAAAGCCCTGGAGTTGAAGTGAACTTTACCGTGAACATGTTTGGAGTGACAGGAGCAATGGATGGGTCCCTGACAGCTGATATCTCCTTTTACTCATAGCACAACGATAGTTTTAAAGATCAGGTTAGGGCACTTCTTGTGTTGTTAGTTCAGTATAATACAAGAAAAAACAAGAAAATACTGAGTGAAACCACTGTATGTCATTACCTTTCCTAAAACTATTTAAATCCAATCCCACGAGCACAACTTTAGCAGTTAGTCCCAGGCTTAATTAAACTGCCTAATTATCCTCTATGTGTGGCAACCTAACATAGGAAGGCCTGTAACAATTTTTGGGTTCTCATTGGAGCAACGACCTACTGTGCCTCTGGGTCCAAGAAACTGTTTTAATAGCAGCTATAATTAAACACACTGATTTAAATTCAACAGCACTACTCGGCCCGGTGAGGTAATTCAAGGACTCGGTGGAGATGTCAGATAGGGGCAGGAGGGGACAGGAAACTGGCAACCAGATTAAGCTTCTGTGGGACATGTTGTCCCAGTGGGACGGTACACAGCCACAGTCATCTGCAGGGGATATACAGGCGGAAGGAAGCAGGCTGGGTGACAAAGAGGGGTGGGCAGAGAGAGGGTGGAGAGAAAGAGTGTGCACATGTGATCATAGTGCCAAGGTGGAGAAACAAGGTAAAGTAAGGAGCAGAATCCCTGAATTTTTATTTTTCGAACTCAAATTTTGTAGCACTTGTTACACCAAGATATACATGTTTTTTTCGTTTTCTTTCCAATATATAAATGTGAAGAGACACAACCTTTTCTGTGCTTTATTCTAAAGGGAATTGTAAGATGTATCATAACAAAAAAATAAAAAATTAAATTTAAGTTTGCGTTATATACTTTGTCTAAAATGCATAAATTAATGATAGATCCACCTTCCCTGGAGAATATTTCTGTCACCGCTGATATTACTTGTGTGTACCAGAATGTATGCCACATAGATCTCAAGTTCTCAAAGGGATATATATGCTTCACTTCAACATCCGATAATTATGGACCTCGGTTCTTATGTGTTGACACATACGTAACTGTTTCTGTTTTGATAAAGAGCCTCATTTTTACCCTCTGATACCTGTATGAGCTCCATTTGTGCACCTACTATCATGCTGTGTCTCTAACAAATGCTTTTCTTTTACATTATATCATCTATGATATTCGTCATAGACAAAAATAGTAATTGACTAATCGATTGATCATGAAAGATGAATTGATAATGAGGTAGATGGATTCCTTAAGTGCCACAGCCAGAGAGCAAATAAACACAAATAACTAATAAATTATATGAAAAACAATTACCAGTATGTGACCTCTATGTACATAGAAACACATACACGATTACAAGACAAAAAGCTTATCGCTAATGTGAAACCTTTTCATCAGACATCTATCGTCAAGAGGTACATGACTGTCTGTCCCTGAACACAGATTCCAGTCCATTAATGATGAGGCTGAGGGAAACGGGAACATTCCCCCCACAGTGCCGCATGACTGATGTTTTAAAAGTTATCTGCATCTGTCTGCCTGCAAGTTGCCTGTATTTAAAAAAATATATGTACACACCATTTTTTCTTAAATATTGTAAGATTAATGCAAATGCAACTAGCCTTCCAAGTCCTAGCTAATGCCTAATTCCACTTTAGACACAATTCCTTCATCATTAAGTGCTACGCAAGCCCCATGACATCAATCACTGCAAACCATATCCCCTTACAGCCCAACGTTATAAAAAAGTTGGTTATAATGAAAGGAGGCAGAAGAGTGTGGTGGGGAACAATATAGAGCATAATCAGCAATGACAAATGGCTTGTGGGAAGGATGCTGTAATAAAAAAAGGAAAAATGTGAGAGGGGACGAGCGAGAAAGCGACTTAATAAGCTGTGACCAGGAGGGAAACAATTCTGCAGTTTCTCTTCACTGCAGAGCCCCTGCTGTGAACTTGGAAGTCCACTGTGGCCCAGTCTGATGGTGCAGTGCTTTATCTGCAAGGCTGCAGTTGGTTCCAAGCCTCCCAGTCCATTCCTGACAGCTGTGGACATTTCATGATTTTGTTTTCAAAGGGGTTTTTGCTGAAGGGAAGGGGCTTCTGATGACCAGCCGATCGAGAAGCAGTTCACCTACACTTAATGCAGAAGGCCTTTCCTCCCTCTCTAATGCTTCACATGTTGAAATGAATCCTCTTGATGCAGGGGCCGGGCTGCTACAATTTTCAAGCCAGTTTAAAATAGCCCAGAGAGACATTAGTGGCTCAGCACTGGGTAGTACACGCCTGGGGGTTTGGTTTGCATGTGGGTATATGAGGATTTGAAGCATCCCTGCATATGTTGGTGGATGCACCAAGTTTCCAAAAGTCTTTGATGCTCCGTTTGTCTGCATGACAGCATGCAAGAGCTAAATGCTGCAGTCTCAAAGGAATTTAAAAGCAGAAATCGGATGGAAAATTTCTCTTTAGAGTTCTTCTCCTTTGCTCCACTGATCTGTGACCTCGGCGTGAAGACTGCAGTCGCATGCTCTGATTGGCAACGATCAATAAGATAAAGGAGCTGAACAATTGACCAGACAGGTTTAGGACACACACACACACACACACACACACACACACACACACACACACACACACACACACACACACACACACACACACACACACACACACACACACACACACACACACACACACACACACACACACACACACACACACACACACACACACACACACACACACACACACAAACACACGTTTGTATGCCCGTCCGCACTCAAGTCTGTCCAACTGTCCTGCAGCAACAACAGGCTTGTCCATGGTGCCACGTGCAGAGAGTAAGCTCCAGCTCAAGCCTGCTGTCAGTGCCTTACTGTTGCTACAGCTGCTGCTGTTGGCTGTGTGTGCACATCTGTGACTGGGTGCATGTGTGTTTGTGTGCAGATTTAAGTCACACCAAATGTCGAATCAACAGCAAACATCCCCACACTGGGGCCACTGCCAAATCCTGAGCAATCTCACATTCACACACATGCATGTACACACACATGGTCTCTCCCTCTCTTCTTATCTCTGCCTTGTCTTAAGCCTGTGAATGTTGTCTTCTGACAAGTAAGTATTGCTGCAAAAATAATAGTTTCCAATCTGAAAACTTGTTGAAACTGGCTTCTCCTGACATCAACTTAAACTATTATTACCGACATCAATATTTCTTTTACAATCAGTTCAACCAAGTCTGGAGAGAGCTAATCTAATAAATGTTTGCATCCAGTGCAGTCAAATAAGTTGCTATGACCATTGGCAGCTACAGCTTAATAGCACAGAACAACCCAATGCACTGATTGAGGTATTGACTGATGGAATGACCTCTAGGTCACGGCATTTTGCCTATGTAGCAGATTTTCCCTGGGAGAACAGAATGCAGCTCTGCGAGACACTAACAACAGGGATACGATTTCAGCTCATTGATGGATCTACAAGGGGAACTGATACCTTATCATTATCACTTGTTCCTTGATTGATTTTTTTCTTTCAAAGTGGATTGAAGCACAGCTTAAAGTATTTGGACCATTTCCCATGCCAAAACTCCTTCTTACAAACACATTCTGAATTTAAAGGCAAAAACAGTATCAGTCGGAGAGGATGGAGATGCATCCTGTTGAATACAGTACAAATGCATATGTATGTCGAGTTATACAACATCACAACATGGCAAACCATACCCAGCTAGAGAGGTCATCTCCATGCATATGGGATGCTAACAGATGGCTGTTCAGTGGTAAAGTAACCTGTGTCTGTGCCTGGTGCTGAAAACAGATTAGGTGACTCGGATTTAATAGTGTTTCTATGCTAGAGAATAATAAAAAGGACCTGGACGCCTGAGACACATACACACACAAACAAACAAACAGGAAGACACATTGGCTGACACACACATTTAGTATGCACTCAATCTGATTAATCTATTGAAACCCTGAGAGGATATGTTCAAAGCTATAGTCCACAGCTAAAACGTGTGATAGACTGAAAGTGATAGATTTGAGAGGTATAAAAAGCTAAGTAAAGAGCAGAGAAGAGAAGAGATGGATTTAAATGAGAGGACGCAGACAAATATAGAGAGAATGAAAGTGAGACAGAGACATTAGGGAAAAGAACGGGGTCCTGAAGGGAATAGAAAAGGTCTTCATAAAAGTGAGAAGGAAGGAAGCGGGACGCACGTTGCCGAAACTGCTCCCTCTGTTTTGTTTTTTTTCTGCAGTGCTCTGTAATTCGTCTCTAAAAATATAAAGCAAGAGGAGGAGGAGGAGGAGCATAAATAAAAACACAAGGGGAGGAGAGGATTGACGGAGGGACGATGGAAAAGTGCATACACATCGTGGCAAAACAGGTTCAAAAAGAAAGTGAGAGCAGGGCCACCTGGATGTGGATCTGTTTGTCCTCGTGAGGTAACAAGGGAACAGGAAAACAAGCGAGGAAGATGGTGAGAGAGAAAAGCTGGGAGAGACAGAGGGAGCATGTGCCTGCTCTTTTCCAGGCAGCCACGTGAGTGCTTCTCCTCAGCTGCTCCGCTCACACTGAGCCCGCCAGAGGGGAGCAGAGCGAGGTCGCCACAGTCACAGTGAAAAAAAACACACTAGCCCACACTGGCTGCACTGGATACACACACTGGTCACAGCTTAGTGATGTCCTGATCTTGCCCTTATTACATACTGGTACATTTTCTGGAGATTTACATAACCATATAGAAATGCATGAGTGAAGATGGACAGATAAACATAAATATATTTAATGTGCTCTCTTTTTAAAAATATTTATTTGACAATGGATCCAGCCATGTCAAGAGATAATGTAGTCTTAGAGTGACATATGTCAATACAGCCACATAATACCAGAAAATGGTCACAGACATCTAACACCTGGATGGGTTGTGCTTTGCATACACAACAGCCTTAAAGCTATACAGAAAAACTGGTTACACTGGGAATACACAACCACACACAAAGAGAACATCTCTGCTCTCTGTTCAGCCTTACCAGGCGAGCTTGAAGCCTTTCATTAGTACAGCGAGGAGTGTCTGACGTCCATAGCGTGTTTTGGGCACTGGGCTGCCCGTTCACACCGCCGCATGCTGACCGACAGCCTGCCAAAGCCTCACCTCCCATACACAAAGCAGGAGAGATGCACGGAGGGAAGAAGGGGGACGAGTGGATGCAGAGACAGATGGATGGTTGGGGACCAAAGACTTGAAGGATGATCCTCAGCTTTGCCCACCTTTCTGCTACATTCCTTCGCTTGTATCGTGATGCCGCAGTGCTGAGCACTTGTGCCAGAAATTCACACCTCCCTGAGGTTCTTCAGTTTTCCCAAAAGAGAAGGAGGTGACCTGCACCACAATATTCACAACGCAAACTGCAGCATGCCGCAGAAGCAGAGAGGACTAGCAATTGCAAATAAATGCCAACATGGCCGGTTGCTGTTCCTTTCTGTGTCTTTTCTACCAAGCTCTCACACTGTTCCCTCACAGCGTTTGTTTGCTCGCTCAAACTCTCTCTATCTCTCCCTCAGTCTCCGCTGCGGATGAAAGCTGCACTTGCTGTGCTCACAGTGAGCAGGCGCAGGATGTCTACCCTCCCCCTCTCTCCCTCCTGTTCTCTCTGTCCTCTTCCCTAGATGGCTCTCTTTCTCTATTTCTCTCCAAGATAAGCCTAGCTGGTCCAGTGTGGATGACTAGAGCAGAACAGTGGCCTCTAGTCATAACATCCCCTGTGTAATGACCCCCTGCCCCCCACCTCTAAACCATGTATGAGAAGGGTATTAAGTGGGGGGAGACCCTGCTGCAATTCTTTCCTCTTGTGTTGGACTCCAGTGCTGATCAGTGTCAGCAGCTAACCCTGTTAATCTCTTAATGCATTGAGTGTGGTGAGGTACTCCCCGTGTTCATAGCTGTTAGCTGTGTACATGTTCTGCATACATGATGAATCAATCGGACATCATGGTGACTCAGCTTGCTTAGTAGGCTACTGAATGTTCTATAACTGCAATAACCTGAGTTTGAATCTAACTGTTAATCGCCTCATTTGTCTAATTGAATGTCGAGCTCTGGATTAAGTCATACTACAGGTATGTATGTCAAGAGTTAGGATTTTTTCTGTTTTTCTAAATCCAAAAACATAAGAGCAAAAGTGTAGGTAAGGGATTGATCTGTGTGCTTTTCTGTTCTAATGTAAGCTGCCTATGTTAGCATGCCCAGCTAACTAGTTTACCAACAGCAGAAACCTTGCCTTATTTCTCTTCTAACTACAATATTTAGCGGGGTTACAGGTTATCTTAGAAAAAAACCTGGTCCACCCCGTTTTATAAAAAAATGAGAAGTACTGAATCTGCCTGCTCAGTCATTGGTTAGAAGAAGTTTACGCTCCAGAACGTCTGGCCAAACCTGCATTACATTTAAGACTGTCAGCTCTCTGATTTCACAAAATGAAAAACAATGAGAACAAAAATCAAACACCGTGTAAACTCATCTCAACTATATTTCTAATGGATTAACCTTCACACTATTGCACTCCACTGACTGACTGTAGCGGTTAGTTAATCTCTTCCATATCCACAGGGGTCAGAGAGCAACAGATCTTTTCAATAGAAGCTGTCATCAAAAACAATGGCCGACTTGACCACAGGCACTGGGTCAGGTTGCAGCACATTCTTCCTGCTTAATCTTCCTAAGGCCCTGCAAATTACAAATCACACCTCATTAGGGGTGGCTAATACTACAGCTAACGCAAACCATCAGAACTGACATTCTGGTTGGTCTGCTCACACACAAATACAGCGATGATACAGATATTTCTGTTACCTTATTTCTTCAATTTCGTCTCGAATAATGGCTGGGAACGTAGTCGGAACAAACAAATAACAGCCGGGGAAAAATGTGTTTATAATTCTACTTATCAAACAGAGGGAATAAGAAATAAAGACCTGTTACATTTTGTAGTTGAAGTAAATAACAGCCCTGGACACTATTTGAGGAAATACGGAATGTTGTTTATGGATCGATTTAAAATGATTTAACTGTTGTTATCTGTTGCTCATTGATTCCTATACTTGCTATGCTATTTGTTGTTTGATTGTAATTGCTTTGTGATGAGTAAAACATAACTACAATATTACGTTTTTTATTCTTATTTAGTCACTGGGCTTCCTTCACTCACTCTGCTACTTTTTTCCAATGCAGATGGTGCCAAGAGAGAGTAAGTTCATGACTTACTGAACCAAAAAAAGATAATGGCATGCACATGATGCAGTTGCACTTGGGATCTTAGTCTGGGAGGACACATGTTCCCATCACAGAACGTGGGCCCCACGTCAGGTTCAGGATGTCCTTTAGAACTCAGATCAGTGAGTCGACACCTAACTTCTGTGATGTGTACAGTGATATGCTCTTATGACGTTATCTGTTCTACATGCATTTTCCAGAGAATTTGTGTGTGTGTGTGTGTGTTTTCATTGCAAATTTGCAAAACTGTAACTTGGTCTGTCGAGGGCTCCATAAAACATTCTATACTAGCATTCAATAGATGGTAGCTGCTGATTTTTAAAAAGCACCTCCGACCATATTATGATTGCTTCCATGGGAAGAGGATCAGTGAATGGATCTTTCATTTCTGCGCCATAGGGCAGGCAAGAGCACATAGCAGGACACACACTCTCTGTTGTTAGCCGTCATTGTCTCTCTCTCCATGGGCTACTGCGAATGCGATGGGACTGCAGGGAGAGAAAAGGTGAGGATAGGAAAAGAGGCAAAGATATGAGAGCGATCTAATCCCTTCCCAGGTAAGCAGTGAGTTCTGTAGCCTGGACTTCAGTCAAGCAAGAGGATAAGTCATCTCACACAGAGTCCATCTGGTGCCCACCTAGTCATAGATTGCTAACAATTTCATGGAAAAACAAAAGAAAAAAATACCTGCATCCATGGGGCACCTTATTAATGTTGGTATAGATCAAATTAGACATTATTGGTATTTGATTTCTGGGAACATCCAGGAAGGCTGCAGAGTTGAGGCAGCCTGCTGAGAATCTCACTCTGTAATGGACAAGCAGTTCATCTTGACCCAGCTTTCCCTACGAATGTGACCGATGCATCATTGATCATTTCCATCCATATTTATTCATAAAAGGAATGCATCAAAGCAGGCACAGGGTTGTGACATTTCATTACTTCTGTATCTAAAGAAAAGTACTGCTGAAAGTAATTATTGGAAAAAAGATTTGTTAACCTAAATTACTTATTTTCTTCTCATCCTGACACATTAGAGTAGACCTTCTGTTATGCCACATAATTCAATCAGAAGTTGTTTACCTTAGTTTTAACATGTAGAGCCTGCCTTGCACTTTGATTAGCCAAACTAACCCCCTCCATCAGGAAGCAGATATTTGTATATGACACCATGCCTGATTACTGATGGATGGCTTTTATGCAACAGGCCTCTGAAGCCTGCCCTAACTGATTTTTTTGTACACTAATCTGTCTTGCTCTGTGTGGTTGTAGTTTAGTGCACTCTGTGCTGAGCTACAGTGGTGCTGAATGGACAGCTCCACGAGAGAAGAGTCAACCACTGAGTCACAGATGTTCCCTCTCACTGACGCCCCCTGCTGACCAGACCACAGCTGAGTTCAGATATGGTAAAATACTTCTTAAGGTCAAACAATCATGAAAAAGGTGTTTCCACTGGCATGAGGCAGAAACAGAATGCAACATTTACACTGAATGTATGCTATGATCAATCTGCCCTTTATAGGAAGGATTCCAAAAGACTCTGGGTTGCTTTGTTTTACAGTTTGTTTGAAGAAAAGATGAAAAGACCAGAGGTTCCAACTCAAATGTCATTATGTGTCATGCCTTAACAGAGAGTAGTAATTAATTATTAGTCAGCAAAACAGCCGTCATGTGATTTCTGCATTAGCTTCTGTTTTAGCATTCCATGAACGCTAATCTGGCCCATAGATTTTTCATTAGTTTCTAAGAATAGCACCGGAAGATAATCTGGATTAATCCTCTACACTGCTTCGTGGGTTTGGATGCTGTGGTGATTTTGACTCAGCCCATTCTGCTGAGGGCGTTCCTTTCTTTGTAACACACTATGGATTATACTCTTACCGTTTTCCTACTTGTGTTGAATAAACCCCCATAGATTGATCTCTACTATCTGATCAGAGAGGAAAATGGGGGACCATGTGACTTGATGGCTGTTTGTTTATTGTTGAACTGAGTGTGTTGGATAATGTGAGCACTCAAGGCCACGGTGGGGAGACAGAGAGCAGAGATGCATTCACGGAATGCAGAGACACGCATATACAGTATGCACTATACAAAACATACTGTTTATGTATGAGAAATGATAAATATTTTTCTTGCATGATATGATATGTTGAAAAACAGAAGAAAAAAGACAATCAGAATGATCAATTTACTTTAATAGAAAAAAGTAAGCACAGCAATTAATCTATAAGGAGAACATGTTTTTGAATGAGAAGGAGGTGGTAGTCATTGTGGAAGTAGTAGTAAAAATAATAGTAAAAATGTTATTTATTTATACATATATACACAATTAAAATACAAGGGAATCTCCAGGTGCTTAACAGTATGACAAAACAAGCATACGGTAACATTAAATAGGTCAATTTTTATATACTCAAAGTACAAACACAGATGGTGTTGTAGTACAGGCTTACATGATTGATTAACAGGGTCTCAGGCAACAGATAAGAATAAGGTTAAACAGATGCAAACATGGGACAGCAAGTGCACAACAGAAAGCGGCTCAGTAGGATGCCAGAGTACACGTAATGTTATGCAGAAAACACACTAGCAGCACTCGACATCCCACTGAGGACAGAACAGACACTTTGCAGACAGCCAGCATTGACTAAAACATAAAAGCAGCCCAGGGAGGGAGAGGGGAAGACAGGACGATGACAGTGACGATGAATGACATAACGTGTTCAACCGCAAGAAAACTAGCAACACCGCGAGGGATAGATATCCTGTTCAATATCAGGTCAACCCAAAAAATGATAAAGTGAAACACAGATGGCCTTCTGAGTGGCTGTCACATGTTCCATGAATAAAAGAACAAAGTACGACACGTGCTGACATTAAAGCACTCATTTAAAAAAGCCTAACATTTCCTGTTTCTGCTGCAGCAAGCTGAATGAAAATAGGCCGAGGTTTCTTTTTCAACAAACCTCAAACACACACACACACACACTTATAATTACTAAACAAAGCAGAGCGATAGAGAGAAGAGAGGAAGAGAGAGGTGGTGAAAATGGAGTTTGGGATTATCTCTATTAACCTGACCAAATGGTTGAGGCTTGAAGGACAAAAGACCTCCACTGATGTGAATAAAGTGAGTGAGTATTCCCACCTCCACCTGCAGAATGTATAGTTTCTTCCTAAATGATCCTCTTCTATTTATGTGTAAATCTTGTTTTTACCTTTAAATCTTAGACATGAAAAGGAAAGTGAAATATGGGAATAGTTAAATAAATCAAATTATTGCACTTGGAAAATGACCCTGTTTGTAGTGTTTACATACTCGGGATAAAGTGATGAGTTTCAATACAGATGAACTTCAGTGTTTGTAAATATACAGTAACTGTTATAATTTATATATGTATGAATATTCGTCTTGTGATAACTCACGCAAAGATTATATAAAAAATTATGGTAAGACACTCTCTGTCTCCCACTCTTTTCATATTTACTGAGTCTCAAGATTATGTATAGGGTGCACTAATAGATGTCGGTATCTGCACCAACACTGATAAACAGATTCTGCGCAGGAATGTCGAATATGCAGCACCGGGACGAAGATTTGGGGAGTGGAAGAGGTCTGAGTTCTGTTTGTAGTCCGAGTAGTATTTACCAACAACATTTGAGCATGCTTTGGTTGCATGCATACAATCAGAAAACTCAGTAGTTACTCTTCACTCACTCATTTGATACAGTGGACTAGTATCATTACAAAAATAGTTAACTAGCTTCTACTTTATGTTACCTGACACAGAATAATTATCTCAAGCAGTCACATGCAGTGAGGGGAAAAAAGCATCTGATCTGTATCAGGTGAAACCCAAAGAGGCAAAACGATTGGTGCATCCCCAAACGTATCTGAAGTAACACCAGTGGTTGTTTACCAAGTACAACTGACACACAACTATAAAGCCCCGAAACTGACAAAATGTAGGGTTATCAAAGTAAAAAAACAACTGGATACATCACTAAATAATACTCTTAATTTAATTGAATCTTCTATTTAACCAGCCTACATTAGCTTTCAACTTTTTAAGAGAGCTAGTTTAACTGACAATGCCAGTAGTTAAACACAAAAACAGTCAGTTGGAACTCTTCAACAGGAGTTACAGCTAGCAGTTGCAGAGGGCAACTTTAAGGAGACTGTGAATTGTCTTTTTAAAGGGACAATAAACAGGGACAGATCTTAAATGATTACTGTTTTAGTATCATTATAGAAACATATGAATATAGGATTCTAGACTAACAAGAACCCAGTCACTGTGTTTGTAGTCTTTGTTTTTTCAATCTTTAAACCAACCACAATTGTTTTGGGCAGCATCAAAGCCTGATAGTGGAGATAGCTAAAGAGGAGGAGTAAGCCCGGCCCGGCATTATCCCACTGTACATCCGGTAAGCCATATGACTGTGTTTAAAACTGATGTTTAATTCAGATTCGTCAGAATTTGATCAGTATTTATAAACTGATAATCATAACAGTATATATCTATTGGCTACCTCCCAAAAATACGAAAAAAGTCTTTGTGTGTCTCCATCTAAACTGGAGCTGGAGCTATTATGCAGTGCATCAATGAATCGTCACATCCATGACCCTGAGCTCCTCAAATGCACAGCTGCTCTGTTCAGAAAAATGATGTCACAACACAGAGAGATCAGGTTCTGCTGATCTCCCCACATCTAGTCCACATCCAGTAGTGTAGGGTATACATATCGCTGCACTGCTGACACCCCTGTCCAGGGACAGAAATGTCAACGAGTCATTTGAGAGAAGCCCTTTCACCAATATAAATATTTTAAAGGTATTTAGTCTTTTTAGTCGTATTTTTACAATTAAAGTTAAGAGACAAAATTCACAAAAAACAATGTTTTTACTGTTTAGATTTAGAATTTGAGGCTCATCCCTGTGCCGTTTGAATTTTCCTCTTATTTCATCATCAAGCCCCATTCCTCATTGTTTATAATTACATAACTACACAACGCCAGCTCAGTCGTCACACAATTATGATCTATCTCCACATGACCTCATCATCAGTGAGCGTGAGATACTGTGGTGCGGAAGCCAACATGGTCAGATGTGCTGTCGCTGAGGGGGTGTTCACTGTTGGTAACACTCCCAAGAATAACCCCATGTGTTCTCTCTTTCTCTGTCCTCAAAGGAACCATTGTTTAACCTTTATTCAAACAGCCGATCTGATTAGGAACCACAGCGACTGGCTGGATGATGCTGTCTTAATGAAGTCCATGTTCATTCTGTATGAACTTTTCTGACACTGACATGCACACACTTATGTGCTCTGAAGCAAAGACAAAGGCTTGGAGGTAGAGTCGGGAAAGCTATTTTTATACTAAAGGACTCTGCTTGTGGACGGTGATGGGATAAAGGATTGGGGTGGAGAGATATTGACTGACCCCTCCCATACAATCCTTCCATCTCGTCAGACAGGGCTGTTGCCACAGAGACGACCCTGCCATCATTGAAGCCGGGAGTGGTCCAGCCTGCCGCCTCAGGGCCACATATAGACACACACACATTTGCTTACCACTGGTTGCTATGCCATTATCACACACAAGGCCTTCAAGGGTAGCATCTGAGCTATTTCAAGCTTTACAAATGACGCACGTCACTCATGGTGACAAAGCAACAATCACCGAGCAAGGCCTCAGACTTTCAAAACACCTTAAGTTTAATCTGCAAAGGTAATGTCATGAATCACAAACAAGACCCACTGCCCACTGTGGATGACATCCTGGATTACATTAGCAAGGTCAAATATTGTCTTAAGATAACAAAAGACAGCTCTGTCATACATAACACCTCAGGGAGTCCAGTAGATAATATTAAGGTTTATCATATTTACCAACATGGCATTACAGGACACACATGTAAAACTTTGTAACAAATATATCTGCCATTTAATATTTTATTCTCCACTAGATCCTTAGTACCTGACAGCATGGCCAGTAACTAAAATACTGTGGTATTGATTGATTGATTGATTCCTGTCACTAAGATTTAGAAGGGTTCAGATGAGCTTTATTCACTGCGCAGTGGAGACAGGGGTTCAAGGCTGTAGAATCCTTTCTGACCAGAGCGGGTTTCTGGTTACGATAATAAAGATATTTTATACATAAAACAGGCTAGCCAAAAGATGTGGGCTCGACCAAAGAAATTCTAATACAGGTCTGTTTCACAAAGCAAAAGGTAGTTTGAATAGTGTGACTTCTCCCAATATAACAAAATGATTCAAGCAAAATTGTTCCTCTCAGCACAAAGTGAGACCCTTAATTAAATTAAGATATAGTGTATACTAAGAATCTGTTAGTCGAAGTAAAACTTATTCCTCTCAGCACAAAGCTAAATGTCATACAGAAGAGAAGGAAAGACAATATTAGGATAAAAAATAAAACTATTGGGTAAAACATTTTCTTCCATGAATCTCTGCTCAGTACCCACCATCACTACCAAAGTGCCTTGGAGCAATAAACTTGTTGCTAAATGAGTTACTTCCTTGTGGGAAGTGACAGCATATACCCATGTTATATTAGTTAGCATTCCAGAGATGACGACAACCAATCCAGTTTATATGAAAACATGTCTGAATGCTAGTTGTGTGTTTTTATCAACTGCACCATTTTCACACCATGCTCCAGACTTTACATAGACATGTTTGACCCCCCCCACACCTTTAAAACTCCAGTTTATATCAGTCACTAAAATCACTTTTATTAAGCAGTGCACTCTTACTATCCACCCAAAAATAAACTTGATGTGAATAACCCAAGTTCAAAAATGCAGATACATCTTAGTCTTCTCAGCTGTTACCCTGCAGTCTCAGCAAAAATCAGGCTACGTACACGGTACATGCTGCCTTATCCTGCTGACATGCTGTATGCATAATTGCATCTCCAATTGATTTATTTCCATAGTTTTTTTTCTTGTAGTGCTAGCACATTATTAAAAACATAAATTAAAACAAGTAACACAATGGTGTCTTAAAAATACACATACTGCAAATGAAATGCATATACTTGTATCACTAATATGTACTTAGCAGTGTCAATCAGAAAAGACTAAAACTCATAAAACACTAAAATGTAATATGTGAGGACTGTTTACATATACACATTTTACATATACACAAGTTATTAGCAGTAGTTCTTATAAACTGGACAAGAAATAATCCTATTCAACTTTTTATAGGAGAACTCCAGCAATTTAATACTGCAGTTTCATCACATTGACTCACTAGAGACAGATTCAAACAAGAACTGTCAAAATCGATGCAGTAGAGGGTGGGATAAAATGACTTCTTCTCCCAAGTATGTGCCAAGCTTCAGAAACACTGGATCCTACATTTCCCATGCAACTTGATAGTATAATCTGTTAGACCCCCCTGACTTGGGTTATGTTGTCATCAGTCTACTGATGTTATAAAATCAGCTGATACCGTTTACCTACAGTTGGCCCTTTCAGCAAAGCTTTGAGTACGTATACAGTATTTTTAACTAACCAAAAATTATGAAGTGGCCCCACCTCTAACCCTGTGGTGCACCTGCAGAGGACAATGCTGACAGTGTTTCAGTAAATGATACTACAGCAGTTCTTTTCCTGGAGCTCACACACTGTGAAATCTGAGGACCAGAAGAAGTGAAGAGGAAATAGATGAAATTGTGGGATTAAACAGCTCCCTCCTATGGTGTGTGTTGAGTATGACATACTTGAAGACCATGAATATACATTTATTTATTTTTTAAAATGGGTGAGAATATACAGAGGATGAGAGATGGTATGATATGTCACAACCTATTAGTTATCTTTAGTTTAATGACACCTACTATATAATGTCAATGCTCATGTGTGGAGTGTCTTTTGCTTGTTGAGTTATAGCCTACCTTTGGGGTTTCCATATCAGTTTCTTCCACTTCTTTTGCTTGGCCTATCAGTGAAGGTAGAGAAAAGTGAATGAGAGGTTTTGGTAGATTCTCTTTTCTTTTTCATGACGAGACTGTCCTGATGACAGTTGATGCTAACTAAAATGCACTGGTATTGATGCCTCGCATCGGCTAGTTTCAGGAACTAGACTTAAAGAACACAAAGAAACAGAAAAATCATAAATTAGTGTACTTATTATATCCATTATCTCTGATCTCCACAAAAGGTACGTTCATTTGATTTGGATTATCCTGAACAGTAGTTGGTCCAGATAATCTTTTTTACGGGTAAGAAAAGTACAATTTCACTTTGCTAGGATCAAAAACCACGCTTTAAGTCATCTTCATATTCAAATGACAAGGCCAAATGTGGTCGTAAATATGCTCTGACATTTGCTTTTAGTCGAATACCAATCCAGTAAATTCAAAAGCAACAATCATTGTTTCTGAGATTTGTTTGTCTGCGTGCATGTATAAAGTACAGCAGTGTGTTATTGTGCTTGCAGAGTGCAGTCCTTTCACTCCAGTTGCTGCTGTGACTCAATACAGAGCACCCACATGTACCATGAATCACTGTGATCAGAGGCCCTCAACCACTCCTCCATCTATTCAATCAATTCAATTTTTGCTGCGGCACCTGATAATACATTTGCCTCTCCAGTCAGAGCAATTTTTTCCCAATCCTTTACCCCTGACGGAGCTTCCCAGCACCCATTGAGATGTTTCTTATGGCTATACAATAACTAATACAGATTTTATACCGGTCAGTGAGGTATAAAGTTTCACTGAGAGAAATTGATTAACTGAGGAATTTCCTGTTGAGATTAGACACACAGGCATTAACATTTTAGCAAAATGTTATGCTGCTGCTTGACATATGGAAAATATGCACAGAGTGCCTTCAATATTCAAAAAGTGGATGTATAAAATGACCCTGGGTGCTTCGTTCTCTTGCAAACGTAGGATGCAGAGGAACAGAAGAAGTCCTAAGTAAGAATAATCCATGGCCCCTTTTGAAACAGCTAGAGGGGAAATCAATCATGTCTGCCAGGTGGAAGGCAATTCAGAGGAGACCGATTACAGGTTAC
Organism: Echiichthys vipera; assembly: GCF_963691815.1. Lineage (NCBI taxonomy): Eukaryota > Metazoa > Chordata > Actinopteri > Perciformes > Trachinidae > Echiichthys > Echiichthys vipera. Next base: position 9,653,965 of record NC_139830.1, on the reverse strand, counting down.
AACACTTGATTTATAAAACCTGAAAAACAGACCGTCTATTAAAGATGGATATGTTTCAGAAAGGCAATCTGGCACAAAGAATTTAATTTGACTGTTAAGGTCTTTAGAGTTTAGTGTTAATCTTCCACAGCTCTGCAGAGCTAAACCCCTGCATGGACCTGCAGGGGTTTACATGACAGATGGATCTCCACCTCCAACATATTGAAGGTTCATCCCTGTGGATATGCATCTGGATGAGAGTGCATATTTGCAGAATAAAATACATTAAATGTTGGCCTGCTGGGGTCGAAATATAGACATACAGCGTGATCAGCGAGATTGATTTACTGATGCACATATGTGAATTAAACTGTGAGTCACCAGAGGGCCCGTGATTAGTCAGCAGTAAAGTCCTGCTGAATGCAGACGCACTTAAATAGATACAGTTTACCCTGTTCCATAGTACTTGTCTCCTTATCCTTGCCTACATACTGTAACTGTCCTAATTTACTACTTGGAGTGGAACAATGGATTGAATGAACTCCAGCTTCATTATCTTACTGACCTCAAATTTCGCCGTGCAACCAATACCTCATTAATAAGACAGTAGACAATAAGTACATTAAAAGGGCTTGATGACAAATGGATTGGTATCAATTTCAGCTCCAACTGTTCAGTGGACGGATATGAAACAACGTCTCCAAATGAAGAAGGCGGGTCTAAATTTAGTTTACTTCTTACCACTAAATGACATACGTGCATGGCATATCTCCTTGTGCATCTCTACAGTGAGGCAGATGTCCACCTAGCATGAAAACAAGGCCTTTCACAAAAGCGGTAAGTGGGTGTGCCAGTGACAGACAGATTGTCTACAGACAGGGGTACTTAATGAATCACCTACAGTGCTTGACGTTAACAGCTGGCCCAAAATACAGGCCATGATGTGATAATAAGTCAAATTGGTGAAAATCTCTGTGGAAGTGTTTTGGGCTAGATTTTTTTTAATGGAAATCGAGAAATAGCCAGAGACACCCTTTTTGAAATAGTTCCAATCAACCCATCCAAAAATTGAGGACCCATGTGTTCTGTTTTGAGATTTATTTCTTAAATTCAGTATCTAAAGCAGGGCTGCTGCAAGATTGATTCTCTCATTATTTGATCCCTCCTAAATAATGTTTTATCATCTTAACACTTGGTTAAGTGTATATCAACAACTACTTATATTACACATTATTGAAAATGTAAAAAAAACCCACACAAATACACTGTGAAATGCACTGCTTAATTTGCATACATAAAGTTAATTGAATTATTTTACCCATAAACCTCATATTTTAGAGCCATGATACAAATTCAGTGGTTAAATGAAGAGTGCTGTCAGAGGTGGTGTTCATCTCACTGACCAACATTAGGCTACAGGAAACAGTACCATTAAAGTTAATTTTTTGTGTGGCCGACTTCACAGGTGTTTTGCATCAAAGCTGAGGACAGTGGAGCAGGGCACACCAGGTACTAGTGTTGAAAAAAACTGGTCACAGTATTCTTATATAAGACGGTCATTTGTAGCTCAGACATACTGGGCGTCGGGTGATGTGTTTTTAAAAGAAACACAGTTTGAGAGGAAAAAGTTTGAGAAATTCTGATTTGAAAACCAACAATTGAAAAAGGGATGTGTAAAATAGCTTGAAAATTTGGCAAAACTATTTTTTTCAGTTGCCTTTTCCTTACTGTGTCTTGCGAATAGTGAAAGGAAGGTGGGAGCACATCAGAAATTAACATTTTCATTTTAGGAGAATGGTTATATTTACTAGCCGTGACAGCGACGCTGGTGTTGTTTTCACCATGAGAACCGTGAGTCTGTGTGTGTGTGTGTGTGTGTGTGTGTGTGTCATCACGTAGTCAGAGACACCTACTCTTGCAGAGATGGTTTTGAGTACTTCGCTAGGTGGGTATATGTCTGTGGCAAGATTTTGTCACCAAAACCGTGCAACTGTGCATGATAGTCTAAAACATTACAGGTCTGTAGGCAGGTAGGAAATAGGGAATTCCCTACTTGTGTCTAGTAATGATGAGTGATGTCCCTGGCAATATTGTTGCATTGAATGTCTTTAGGTTAAACATCACACAGAAAACTGGAATAAACTACTAAGTATTGGGGTTTTCAATTATGTAAAAACCGACTTATATAGATTGCAGACAGAAACATATTCATATTAAAGAAAAAAATTCTACACATTACGTCTTTGTGTATGAATGGCATGACACTATTTGCATCACCATTTTACAAAAAGATGTGGAGCAGTGAGTCCATTTTATAGTAGAAATCGGAGACTCTTTAGCCAGCAGCCGCTTTTTTCCATTAAGGCAATTTAGCTATTTTTTCCATTGTCTTATAACAGAAATAATGAATCAAAGTGTGCTTGAGCTACTAGCACTTTATTAACATCTTAATCACTATCATTTGTGATTCACTTAAGGGCTGTATAGATGGTTATGTGAGGGTAACACAGGAATACCTGCCAGGAGTATTTATCACAGAGTGGTAACCTAAAGCAGAGCTAGGACTGCCCTGTATCCCCATTGACAGGGACAGTAAATCTAACCAAATTGCCCCTAATGGACCTGGGGAGCAGAGATCACAGCGGATATTTAGGAGGCCTTGAAGCCAACTGGAAAATCCCTTCTACACAAACACGTGTGTGTGTGTGTGCGCGCGTGTGTGGGTGTGTGGGCTGTGATTTATTCCACTGCACCCTGCATTCATCAGGTTAAGGTAAATGTATGTATCATTTTTGATACATTCTCCTGTCAAAGGCGTATAATATTTGAATAAAATGCTGAAGAAAATAAAAGCTGACAATAAAGAAGATTTTTACACTGAATTTGCTGAGCCGGTCTGAAACAAATATAAGCCCTGCCACACCTACGATAATACATACTGTATCTGGAATAGTTACTGCAGTCACAGTCACAGCTTTTTGTATTGACAGTCCACTGTGAAGCACTGAATGTATAAAACAGCTAAACATGCATATTGACATTATTCTTATCGTGTAAAAGGCTTGTTTAATTTCTTAAGCAAGTCAGAATAATGTGCAGTATTTGACATTTAAAAGTCTGCTGTGGACAGAGAGAAAGCGGGTGCATTTTCGCAGCAAAGGTCAAACAGAAAAGGGTACAGCTGCAGAACAATAGCAGGGCCGTCTAGGCCATGTGATTCAGTCAGTGGAAACTACATTAGCACTTAGTTCAGGATGATTGTCAGCCAGCCAGAGGACCGATTCTATATAGTTTATAATAGATTATAGAAGAGTAGTACATGTGAAAATAACTAGGGCTTTCTTATAAGAGTGGACATCAGATAGTATTAGAGACATATGTCAATTCAATGTTTAGTACTCGCCTGTTCTTAGGTATCTGGAATCTATCCTGTATCCTATCTCTTACATATAAATATTAAGGAATACTATTGTACCAATACTACACATTGTATTTTTTCACCATATATCAAAGGTTATTAATGGCATACATTAAGTTTCATATTAACTTCAAGCGCCTTATCCGTTATGCATGTGCTGTTTTGACCGAACATAATTAAACTACATAATAAGAAATTGCCGAAGCTACAGAAAGGTAACAGAAATCAGACCTGACCTTATGTTTGTGCATGGTGAACAGGCAGACACCATCCTGGCCTCTCTCCTGGCTCTCATGGCCTCTCTTCACTCTCTGTCCCGCTGTTTCGTTGTCAGATTGTCACTTGTCCAGCATGCCTTATCACCAACGCCAAGCCTCATAAAATCCCCCTTGTCCTCCTCTCTTACGCGGCACATAAAAAAAAAAAATCAGTCAGAGGAAAAATAATGTCACCGGCTCCGAAACTGAAAGTTGCAAACAGAGGTGATATAGAAAACACTTGTTAAGCTCAAATGCCTGTTCAGAAGCTGCAGGATGTCCAGACTGACTGGATGCTGCTATCCTGATACAAATGTATCTAAACCAGTGTTCACCTCTCCTTGCTCACAATTACCCACAGCTATTATCAAATTACCGTCTTTCCTCCCTGTATATCAAAAACACAGTGACTTTCAATTTTCTATCCAGGTGGTTCGCAGCCTCGGCTCCTACCGCATCATCTCACATCTGCTTCGCTGAGCCATGGATGAGCAGTTGTACGAGGGAGGATGGATCAGTGATGTGAGCGCTCTGATTGGCTGGCTGGCCATGGTGTGTGTGTGGGAAGGTCTCTTTGGTAGGCTCTGTGCAAACGGCTATGCTTGATAAGGGTGGTCCTTCACCTCCTTTCCTCCTCTCCCTGCTTCATCAGCCTCCCTCCCCTGCTTTGCTCCCCTTCACTTTCTCTGTCTCTCATCCTCCTGTGTCTGCAATAGCTGCAGGCATACATCCGTGGTCCTCGACCAAAGCATCGCCCCGTCTTTGTGAGAAGCACAATCAGTAATGCGGGGGCTGCACGCACACAAACGCACACATGAATATGGAGAAGGGATAGCAACTACGTCATGAATTCTTAGCATCTTGCAGACATAGCTACCCTGGCAAAGCCCATGACCCAAATTCACTAAGAAGCACTTACATCATTGTCAGCATATGCCAGATATGATATTGTGTGCAGCTAAAGCTAGACAGGTGTGCAACTACAGGCATCAACAGGGATGACTGCCTGGAGGAATCAGATAGCACTAACAAATCTGGAATTAATGTAAACATAAATGCTGTAGATGTAATAAAGGGAAACAAGTGAAGATGATTAGATAAATAGATAAGCACTCAAACGAAAACAACTAATGGAGCAAACAAAAAACAAGTAAAGAAAAAAAATGACATTATTACATGAACTACACTAGATTAGAACAAGGACCATTTTAGTAGTTTTTGATTGAATTTCAGCCTGGATTGGATAATAATTAAATACAATATGTTATGTGTGCCCGGCTTGGGTATATTACGCTCAACTGTACTGATTTATCCTTTCCGTTCTTGAAAGTCATCTGGAACAAGAAACTCGTCGATTTGTGAATATCATTTTCTCAATATGTTGGATCCTTGCTTTTCTGAGGCTACTACACAAGGTAAAGAGAAAGATCAGATTATGCTGACCTCCATCACAGGATGCTAATGTCTCAAACCACAGACGATGATCGATAACCTTGCAATTGAGATGGCGGAAGAGCAATGCACACATCAGAACAAAGGCAGAAAAGGTAGAAAGTACATTGCAGGACTGTTGAGGACAATATCAGCAGTGGCACTCTATGATATGTCATTATAGGGACAAGATCAGCTCCTGTCACATTATCCAACTCAGCAGCCACTTCTTTTGTCAGCCACAGAATACACCAGAGCATCACACTGACAACAACTGAATACAACTCTTCTTTTAAACATGCAAACTGCAGAGTTTCCAAATGCACGTCCATCCTGCTAACTTTATCAAGCCAGAAGGCTTTTTGCATGCATTATTTACAGTTTACAGCTTTATAACAAACTCAGTATTGATCTTTTGCAGTTTGTGTGACTCATGACCACTTAGGAAATACCTGCAGTGGGGAGTACAGATTGAACTTATCTGGCTTGTAGATCCAGGAGACAATATATTCTGTTGTACGTCATATGTGATGGATATGATCTTAAATGTCATTTTCATGTATATTCTGAGGGCGTTTTAACGCTGAATCATTAATTTCTCTGATTTTCTTTCACTACACTTCTCCAATTTGATTACATACTGATGATCTTAATCCTACCACCCTCTAATAGAAGTGTTAACTCAAAAGGCAAAATGTGTAATTCAAACATTATTTAAAATAATGCGGATGGGATCCTATGTTTTCTTTATTTGCCAAGAGGAGAGCAGATACTTTGATTAAAAATAATATCTACTCCTCCCTCATTGACAAACCCAGAATCTATGAATAAGCAAATATTGTTTCTCTTCAAACGTTTAGCTGTTGGACACAATATGTGTTCACTGTAAAGTCCATTCTCAATGTATGTGCACTGGAGCCTTCAAGTTTCGACATTACACTTACATATTTAAGTTAAATATAAATGTGATCACAAAATCATGCTTGTAGGCAGTCCATGCTTAAACTCAGATTAAAGGCAAGAAAATGTCTCCCAACAGCAGATCAATGGGTCTCCCAACAGTCTTCTAGTGTCAAACTCTACACATACTTGACACAAGTTGCCCAGTGAAGGTCAGGAAAAGCAAACACATCTTTGAGTGGACAGGGACTTCAAATATTGCCAAATGCGTAAATGATGACAACACTCACTGTTGTAAGAAAGCTTTTTTTTTTTTTACAAACTGTGCAGTCCATATGCAAAGTAATATATATGTTCAGCTTACTTCAACGGTAATTAAAACAGCTGGAATTTAAGAACTTAATTTCCCTCAATTTCCATTAAAATGCACAACTACTGGCTTGAAAGATACACAGACAACACACGCTTTCAAAATAGCATCTGCTGGTTGTGTGTTGGAGTACAGAGACTCCTAGTGGTTTAAACCTGGCTCGACCTTCTAGTCACCCAACTCGCATGACTGAACACTCAAAGCATACCAAACCAGACACACTCATACCAGAGTGTGCACACACACAAATGCACCAAAATAACAGTGTCAACTCAGCTCAGAAAACAGGCCACACAAACACCACTTCAACTGACTGATCACTCCATGCAGAGTACACCCCACAACATACACACACACTGCCAAGCTTTCATGATTGCCTCATACAAAGCCTTGAATATGACTTCCCACAGTACTCCTTACAGCACAATATGTAGTCAGTGCTGAGTTACCAGACAAATGGGGCCAGGGGATGCCACTCATGTACAAATGAAGTAAACACGAGCGAACCCATGAGTAATACATCTGGATATCATTAGGGAAGCTACCTCTGACACAATTAAAATGTGGATTATGTAACATTTAACGAAACCATGTTTTGTAAAGTCAGAGTATGAACGGTGATGCTATATCACTGCATTATCAAGTTAACCATGGAGGACCAGCTACTCGTAGAATTCCCTGTTCCAACACTTTTCCTGTGGTGCCCCACAAGACCAAAAACATCATTACCTATCACTTACCTTTTCAGCTTGTGCCTTGAACCCTTTTCGTGTCAGGACTCGCACAGTGTCTCTTGTGACAGCAAAGCCTTCACACCCTGGAAAATCAAGTGTCTGTGCCCACAGTGTGTGTCCACAGAGCTGACCTGCCACTTGCTGGCTAGCTAAAAGACTATAAGCTCCACAATAGTGTCCAACTCACAAAGCCCTGTTTGTGTCTGGTGTTGTTTGTCCAATAAAAGCAAACAATGGCATTCCATGGCTTGCAACTGTATTCACTGCAGGCCTCTCCAAATGTAAAGCGCATTCAGACACCTTGGTTGGCGGACAGAGCCGTGAATCTGTGTCACATGTGGGGTGGGCGGGCCAGGGCAAATGGGGTGACAGTGAGGCCAGTCCCACTGCATCTGTGCTCTGTGAGCCCATCGGCACACAATGCCAGACAAAGTCAGACAAAGTCAGACTTACCTGATTTTGTCCGCTGCACTGTCAGACCTGCAGAGGAAAAGAGAGGAGTATAGTCTTAGACAATGTATTACTACTTTTGAAATCATTAATAATAGTAATGAAAATAAAAAGACACTAGAAACCAGAGACCATCTTGCGATTGGATAACATCAGCCACAACGTAAAATCTGGCCAGGGGAGTAAAGCGGTGGGGCAATGGCCCCTACCCTCAGATCACACTCATTTTCAAACCCTACCTTCATTTTGATCTAAACTAAACATCTGTAAAGTATTATTACTGTATCTTGCAAGGTTGGGATGCTTACGTGGGGAAAGAAATCTGTGCACGCACACACGCACGCACGCACGCACGCACGCACACACACACGAAACGAAACAATGCCAGCGTTGCGATCGTGGCTGGTATAAATATTAAGTAATTATTTTCCATTTTAAGCAGCATATAAACACTGAATAAATGGTTTAATATTACACATTACACTATACTATTAAGTTAGTTTAAGCGGAACGCAATTTTATCATTCTCACACACGTAGCATCTTTTACTGGTATATTACTACTATTACTATATAAATAGTAATGTATGTTTAATAAAATTAACCTGGTTCGTACATATGCATTAACAGTTCATACTCTTTCAAATGCACTGTTTCATTATATATCAATACAGACACGTTATATACTGTAGTATTTTCACACATTCAATAACAAGTTCTTAATCCAGTTGCAGATGATTGAAAAGAGTGAGAAATTATAATAATTGACAAATCCATGATTTAACATATCTGGGATCAGATCATCAACAAGTTTGCTTACTGTGCCTAGAGTCAGAACTGACCACAGTTTCACAGTTCAGTCTTTATGGGAGAAACTCTAGAAAACTTGCCACTGAATTTTATTAAAATAAAGCTTTAAACTATTTAATAATATCTTGCACTGCATTATAACTGCACAGTGCTTCTACATTGTATTTATTTTATATTTTATCTCACTTTTTAGCAATTTTTTTTTAACTCGGGGGGGGGGGGGGGTATAGTAGTTATATAATATATACTCTACACTGCGATGACATTTCTCAGGGTGTAATCCTGATCCACAACTCATAATCATGTGCTATTTCATTCATTCATTCATTTCAAGTCATATTACACTGTCTTAGCAAAGTCACACTGTGATATTACATAACCCTATCTGCAGATATAGTGGAGGAGTTGAACTTGGCAGAAGCCACAAATGTAAATACATGAAAATGACAGCAAATAAGCAAACTTATCCTCATCATCTGAATCCCTCTCCCTGAACCATGGATGCCCTAATAATCTTGTAGAAGCGGCTAAAATCACAGCTAGTGGCACATAATTAACCAGCAGCCTTCTGTCACTTCACCAGAAAATGCAGCTGCACATAGCACACTGAGCAAACTGCAGCACATAAGACAAACAGACACAGACGCAGTAAGAGCAAACAAAACTGGCGGACATGGATACAGCGAGACGGGTTTGAGTTGTGGAGAGGCAGCGGTGCAGCATCCAGGCAGGGATGCCACTGTTTTTACCTGCAGAGGAGACATGACATTCCGTGCCCTCTAAAGCCGGCTACAGAACGCTGCTCTCCCTGCAGCTGCTGCAGACGCCCCTCACTAGCTATCACCAGCACAGCAAAAAGAAGAGCAGCTAGAAATCCCATAGGTTTGACAGGTACTGTTCCTTATTCGAGCAAGTGGAGACACTGAGCGAGAAGAGTGCGCGGGAGGGAGAGCCAGAGAGGGATTCAAGCAGAAGAGTGCAGGACGCAGAGACAGAGTGGAGGTGGAGTGAACCGTAGACAGAGCTGAAGGCAGCGAAGTGGGTGGATATTACGAGGCTAGACGAAGAGGATTCCTACACATTTTCTCTTTTTATCAGAACATTCCTACACCATTTTTTGTGTGTGGATAAATGAGGTATTTCTGTATTATGTATACGCCCACGGATGACAAAATCAGCAGCAGCCTCTCTCCAGTAACTATTTAACCACATGTTTTGCAGATGCTGTAGAAAGCTATTTTTTTTGTTAGAAGGCTGTGGTTATCTGATATGACTTTTAAATCCCCTGTTAGTTCGACAGATTTAGAAATTGTCAAGCTCAATACCTTTGCCAAGAGCTGAAAGGTGTTAGATTTGACTCAGAGTATGGGTTCTCCTTAGTCCAACATTCTGTTTAAAGCTGGAGTGCGGGGCTTTACATTAATGCACATTCGTTACAGTACATTCAACCACTTGCCAAACGAGTTCAAACAATGCTGATTAAGCCTGTCATTGCCAGGGAAAGCTCTCTATTTCACATTTGATCCTTTCACATTTTTTGGTGTCTGTGGCGAATTTCATGTGCTGGCGTGACGGACGTGATGCATTTTATGTCAACCAGCCAGAGCTAGAGAGGGTTAAGAGCTAAAGTGTCCCAGAAAATCTTCTGGAGTGGATACTCCAGATGAAAAAGAAACTCTGTGTTCAAATAAAGGATTTAAGTGAAAAAAAGCACTGCTCTTATTTTAGGCCAAAAAGACAACATAAAAAGTTCAGCAATGCAGACAGTTCTAGTTTCCTGACACATCGTCTGCCTTATCTCCTCACGAGTTCCCTCCTGGCTGCATTGCTTTACTTACGGAATAAAATAGGAAACTGCATTTCACACACACACACACACACACACACACACACACACACACACACACACACACACACACACACACACACGCACACACGCACACACGCACACACGCACACGCACACACGCACACGCACACACGCACACCAGATTGAGTAACTGATTTAATGTCCAGGTCAGACACCTGTTCTCCTGTGACAACTGCAGCATATTTCAAGGAGATAAAGAGCCAATGATACTGTCTGTGTCTCAACTCAAACTGAGCTATGGAAAAGCAGAGACACCAATTACTGCAGGCGTAGTTACACATGGGCTCCATTACGTGACTATTTAATAGGCTGATATGGACAAAAAAGGGCCTTTTGGTCAATATACCTTGAAAACCAAGTGCACAGAATCCATCCATTCATGTAAGCTAGTTGAAGACTTGAATTTGTATTTTGAAGGGAAAAAAAGGAGAAAAATAAGGTAAAGCCACAATGTAACTGTCTGTTTCATTATATTATATATATTATATATATATATTTATTATATAGCAATTTCTTTGTGCACCAGTATGAAAGGATCCTTCCTAGTAGAGAATGCATGCAAGAAACAGACTGATATGAAGTCAGGGAATACCTTGACATGTTGAGTTGATTATTCATCCCAACTGCATGAATCTACACGTGATAGATAAGGTAGACACAAAAAACTGCACTGTGTGCCCAGACTTGCCCTTGAATTCAAAGGTAATAAAACTGTGAAATAAGAATCAAACTTTCAATGTATATCTTTCTAGTATTCAATTAACTGAATGAAAATGGTAAAAATGTTTCCTGGATCTAATCCTGTGATTTTGAGTAAGTAAGATTTTCATTAAATCATAATTAAATATTCTGAAAAGTCCATATAGTACAGTAGCAACACATGCGCGTCAACAAACACAAACACACTCTCACCTCTCCTCTCGGATGAATGGAGTCAGGAAGCGAGTGTTGTCATCTTCATGGCTGCTCTGCTGGCTGCTCTGCTGGCTGCTCTGCTGGCTGCTCTGCTGGCTGCTCTGCTGGCTGCTGCGTGGCACATGAAAAAGAAATGAGGCTGCAAATCATTACCGCATTCTTCTATGAAACTAAAATGTGATGGTGTACATGGATTTCATCTTGTGGTATTGTAGAGAAAAGATTATTGGGAGTAATCTCACGAATCAGGGTTTTTTCTTAATGTATTAGTTAAGTACGTTATGTAAATTGCCATAGTCGTCACCATTTTGCCCCTACACACACAAGGGGTACAAAAACGTGAAAAAAACATGAAAGAAAACAAAGCATAGCATAAATAGACCCTATTATAAAAACACAACAGTTGTTCTTTGACATTACATTTACTTTCAGCTGTCTTGCTCTACGTTAACCAGGCAAAGATCCGTTTTTCACATAAAACTTTTGCAACTGTTTTTTTTGTCCTTGTTTTCTTTTTCATTTTTTCTTTATTATTTTTATTCTTTTATTTTATTCTAATTTCCCATTTGTTTCGTCATTTGCATCATTGTAGTATTTAATTGTATTTAATATATTTATTTCACAAACATGTATTTCTGTAACTTTTTTTTCTCACTATTTGTAAGCTGGCTGTTTGGGGATTAGCTGGGGTGTGAGTGTGCGTGTGTGTGTGTGTGTGTGTGTGTGTGTGTGTGTGTGTGTGTGTGTGTGTGTGTGCATGTATAAGTCCTGCATTGTGATTCACTGTATTTATTTTTTGACTTTGTATTATGTATATCATTATAATGAAGGACCCCCTCGAAAAGGAAACGATTCATCTCAAGGGGCTATACTGAATAAATAAATTCTAAAATTCTACTGGCTGTGACATCAGCTGTCCAAGATCCTGCAAAATAAGTGTGAAATATATACAAATATACAGTATATGGCAACTTGGTCCTGTCCTGTACATGTACATATCCAACGATGACACTAGAGGGGGCTGTATGACATAGGCTATGAAAAAGATAAGGCTCCTGATAATAAGGGAGATTGTTGCAGATTTGTAAATGAATATATTCATGAGATAACCATGAACACATAAAACAGCAAAAGTAGCGAGACCTCTGACTGGCTCTTCTTTAAAAGTTCAAGTTAAGATATTTGTGATCTAGTTAGTTGTCAATAGGTTTAAGTTGCACATATGAAGAGCATCACACAGGCGTTGTTGTCACTGTCAGGATGACTCTTCTACTTTAAGATTCTGCTGTCATTCCGTCCACACTTTGACATTTAAGAATAAAGCCGGTCTGTTGGGAAAGGACTTCATTAATTCACACTCTAACCCCGAGGGTGAGTTAATCCGATTCCAACAGTAGCAGCGCTCTACACAAAGCGGGAGGGTAACCTGGAATGCATGAAAAGCAGATTTTGAGAGTTGGGATACTTTCCGTACACTGTAGAAGCACGCTGAAAAGTCTTTCCACCTCTGTAGTAGCCATTACCCAATAATTTATCCCTGTATTTCATCTTTAATGCTATTTTTGATCAAAAGAAGTGAAATAATAAACTGAATATTTATTCACATTTACTCAGTAAACCGCATAACATGAACTCGTCCAACTGAAGGTTGGGCTGTATGTCTTTAAGTAAAAGACAGCTTTAAAAAAGTATTTTATATGGTAAATAATAATGTGCATTGAGATATAGCTGCATTAAAGAGGAAACATTGCAGCATACAGCACCATTCGTGCATTTGAGCAGTTGGGATGGATAGATGTGACACGGATACTGTATGTTGATAGTCCGGAGATAGGATCAGTTGATTGCTTCAGAAATGTATTTCTTTTTACCATCACATATCAGCCTAAATGAGGTGAAAAATACTTATACTGTGTTTTTCTTGTGGAATATCACTTGAGCTCCACTCCTTCAGCTCTGAGCTCCTGCTTTCTCTGCAGCAGATGCCGTGTGTCTACATCTGTTCTCTTAGAGGGACGACATGTGCTGTGAAAGCGGATGTGTTTATAAGGGTTTATGCAAGTGTTAACAAGTGTATCCTTTGCCTTTACTGCGTGTTCTTTTGAAATCGCAAGGACAGACAAGTGACGTAGGATTGGTCCCCACTGAATTATTCATCACTAATAAACAATTGAAGGAATATGCTTTGAGCAGGACAGCAAGAAGGCGTGACAAAATCCTGTCAATCTTAAGACAGACATCTAGAATGCAGGAAACCACAAAAAATGTTTTTCATCAATATAGAATGTCCAACACATCTGCTCTGGTCTTTTGTATGTTGCTTGTTGTTATGGTAAACAGGAAGGGAGCGAGTCGCTCTTCCTGATCGTTTCTATCTCTAATTAATTTTCTAAATAAATCTATTTGTCTTTGACACCTGTTTGAGTAAACACGTGCGTCATGTAGAATTTTTTTGCACTACTCTTAATACTAGGCGAATTCATGGTAAATTGTGTGTATTGCCTTCAACATACACACATTTCTCTCTCTCTCTCTCCCCCTCAAGCGCACACACACACACATCTCTCTCTCTCCCCCTCAAGCGCGCGCGCGCGCGCTCACACACACACACACACACACACACACACACACACACACACACACACACACACACACACACACACACACACACACACACACACACACACACACACACACACACACACACACACACACACACACACACACACACACACACACACACACACACACACACACACACACACACACACACACACACACACACACACACACACACACACACAGGTTCAGTTACCACATTAAATAGGCCTACCACTGATATAATTTTTTCCCCCACAAAATAACGCAAATTATAATACATTTTAGGCAAAATTATACTTTTTGTTATGCGATTACGCAATTAATCAATGGAATAAACGGGAGAATACTCTATTACTAAAAGATTTGATAGCTGCAGCTCTAACTACTAGCTAACCTGGTAGAGTGGGTGCCTCATATACAGAGGCTAAGTACTGGCAGATTTATTAACGTTTCTTCAAATTGATAACAGTAACTCATCTAATTACTTGTTTTCCTAAGTCGCTTTGTGAGAGGTTGTGTCTGAAATATTTAAATGCTTGGACGAGGGGGAAGCAGTGAAGCCTGGAGGAGGATACTGCATCACCTCCTCAAAATAGCCCTGCTGTTATCAGCCGGCAGATTCCACTAGGTCTGCAAACTTCCACTGCTCCTAGACGGACAATCTTGTTGACACACACACGCACACACACACACACACGCACACACACACACACGCACACGCACACGCACACGCACACACTAACCAATCAAAACGCTAGAATGACAAGAATAATATGCTAGATTGACAGACTAACGGTGGTTACTATGAACATTTAAAGAAGGATTTACTGACCACACACCAGGTTTCACTTTAAAGGAAACACCGTAACAAAAGCTTCAAGGGTTCATTCAAACCAACCAGAGTGAAAACTAAACATAAAATTCCATCACATTTAAGGAAAGCTGGAGCTGAACTTTTAAGTATTTATTTTTTCACTTTTAATCATTACTGTGCACTTCTCCCTTGTCATGTAACACTGCGGGAAATCGACCAAAAGAAGGTTTGAATCATTTAATTACCAGCAGCGACTGCTCACCTTGTGATCCTGTAGACACCTTCTGTAGAGGGAACTATACCGCAGAGACAGTCTTTATATTTTGCCAGGTGTTTGATGTCTGTCTTTCTGTAGCCAGATTTTGTCACCACAATAGTGTTCCAACCACGCAAGATTACAAATTTTTAACCCCCTACTTCCATCGCCCTTGCTCTGACCACACCCATGTTTATACCTGTAAGGTTTTGTGACTGTATCTTGCACAGTTGCAGCATAACATGACAATATCTGACCACAGACTTACAGACATGCAGACATCTAGAAAAATACCCGCCTCTGTGGTAGTTCCTGCTACAACCTGAGTTTGAACTTGTGAGTACACTGTGACTGAGACAAGGGCTGGGAAGCCATGAGTACCATCCTTGCCGGAGGAAAAGGGTCCAGCGTGAATATATCTCAGCAAGTTCACCAGCTTGTGAAAGTGTTGGACCACATTTAATGTTTTTGTGTGCCAGAAATCTCAGTGTAGTTACATTAAGACGATTACAAAATCTACTGTTATATCACCTTAAAGATATCTTTTTACTTATGGTGCCAGTTTTTGATAATTTGTGTAACTTTATGAAACTGACAGTCTGATATTCACATCCACACCATGATTGGCCAGCTGTGCAAAGGCGAGAAAGAAAGCAGGTTTTGAACTTTACTCTGGGCAACAGTATAAATTCTTTCCAGGAGAGACCATCTGAAAATGTGCACCATTATTCCCATGTTTAAAAATTAGCGCGTCTGTATGGAATTTCACCCTGCATATATGTTAATGTAGACTGTTGCTGCACCACATTTCTTATACTCCTGTTCATTCTGTTTCTTGCCATTTTAGCTGTGTAGCATTTAGTTTTAGGGCAAGCGCTTTAAATTGCTGTTGAGGTGCCATACAAAAAAACTTGTCGTGCACTACTGCAGGTGCAGCTCATTTTGTAACAACAGGAGCTGAATCTCATATACAACATCATTGGTGAACATCCTCATGTTTACTTGTGTTCACAGATAATACCAGAGCCAACATACATTCATGAAGTGCCTCCATTAAATAAGGTAGCCTGAAGCTGCCATTTTATTTTTTTACAATGGGGCTATTTTAGAACAGTCTTGCATTAAATATTAGGTTGTCAAAAACTGCCCACAAAGCAGCAAAAAATAATAAATTAATGTGGCGACAAATTTCCGGGGGAACAATGCTGAGACAACAAATACCATGGGAAGATGGTGTATAGCACACTGTGTCCTCGCAACTTAGCATGACAAAACTTCAATAATTAAATGAAGATAAGCATTAAAATCTGGATTATTCATGTCATTCCCACACTGCTTTAAGCCTGCATATTTGTCCAGACTACATGCAGCCAGTAACAAGCAGCAGATTGAGGAATAGCCATGTTATCTTAACACCACAGTGTGGTATTAAGCTGAGGAAGGCTTGTTAGAACAGTCCACATTACACCTAAGGGAGCTGGGCTGCACACATGCCTCTGGAGACATGATGTCTTCCATTCAGATAAAGATAACACACATTGATGGAGTTTCAAGTCAGTGTGTCTTAACCCATTCCCAAATGTACACACGCACAAAAGTAAAGTTACTCTAAAAAGTTGTATCTATATTTTGTACCAGAACTTTTAATCTGTCTCATATTGTGTCTTTTCCCGATTTCAATTACACTCAACTGAAAATACTGCATAACTATCAATATTACTGTCTATCTTGCATTTTTATTAACTACTAGCTTTAAATCTGTACATATAACGTTTCAATGAGGGAGGTTTCTTAATTTAAATTGTTAAAATACTTTATTTGTGAAGAGGTACATTTTCTTCTGGACCCTTTGAGCTTTACTCTGCGCCACCGTCACATACACTCAGGTGTCAGTACAGTATGTCTCCTCTATATATCCGATAAGAACAAACCTATTGATTTTGTAAACCTTCTGACCTTTCCTGCAGTACTGCTGTCAGATGACCCTACGGTGTCCCCTTCGCCCTTTGTTTTAACACATAGTGTGTACATTTAGTATCCCAAGAGGAAGCACCCTGTTAATTTTGGTGAGGTCTTGACTCTGATGAGTCCATCCTTGGAGTGTAACGATCTTTGCCAATAATTATCATTTAAGAAGCTCAAATATTTGAACTATACATTTCTTGTTATTGTAACCTAAACCTAACCCTCAAACCTGCACAATTCTCTTTGAATGCAAGAATATTTAGAAAAGCTCTGAAAAAACAGCGCTTGTGTGTAGTCATTCAGGTGCTTGCTATTGATGCTATTCAAAAATCAATCTCTGACAGATGAAAAGAAAGCTTAAACTATACAGAAGTCCAAATGTTACATCTTCTAAAATTCACATGACAACAGCTTAACTCACTTTCAGTTAGTGGTACAATACATATGTGCGGGTAGCAACTAGCCTTGAAGCAGCATGGAAGTATTAGGAAAGATGAGGGGAGAAGAGGGGGATGAGGAGAGGTGAGTAGGGAGGGCCCATACCAACCTGCTCTCACTGCCTTGTTCCTTCTTCTGTCTGACCTTCAGCCACTTCCTCAACAGGAATCGCTTGCGTCGCGGAGAGGCACTGGGCGTGGAGCAGCGTGACCAGGAAGAGATGGCGTCTTCATCGCTGGATGGTGTGATCTCAATAGAAGGCAGCTGGAGGTATTCCTTGGAGCCGGAGTGAGATCGGGCCGTGAGATGCCCAACGGTTAGTCGGCCCCTTTCGAGGTCCCTCTCACTGGGCACGTTCCTCATGCGGCGCATCTTGAACCGCTTGCGTCGGAGTGTCGGGGTTGAGGAGCTGGATCGCACGGAGCCATCCGACACTGCGTTGCGTCCTCCGTCTGAGTATCCTGGCGCATCGTTTGGGACGCTCACCTGGAGCGAAGGGGGTCTAAGTGTGTCACTCATGGTCCTGACTAGCTTACCAAAGTGCAAATACAACACCTAAAGCACTTCTTTTTTTGAGATCTGTGGTTACAAAAACTGCAAATACTGCAGCTGGAGCTCAACAGATGAGGCACAGTTTAGATTCTTGACAATCTTTGGTGGACCTCGTACAGCCCCCTCAGTCCAGTTTGTTTATTTTAAAGCCCTCTCCACGTGCCAGCCAATGGACTTTAAGACTGGCTGAGAAGTCCTGATAGCAGATATCCTGGGCCTAACCAAGTCCTTTTGCTGCTCTTCAGCTGTTGGCTGATATATATCAGCTCAGTAGATGGCTGACAGACTTTGAAGAGTAGTCTTGTGGCAGTAAACTCAGTCTATCAGGCTGCAGAGGAGAGGGCTGGATTAGATAACAAAGGGGGCTTCTGTTCTGAGAGCAGCAGATGAAACATGTATAAGGTCTGTCAGGGAGTGTAACACAACTCCTTTGCTGGTCCTCCCGAGAGACTGGCAGGCCAAGTTACACAATCTCACTCACACGTTGGCCAAGCTGCCAAAGCTGTTACCTCAGCTGCTGTTGCTAATGCTAAAAAGTAAGACACCAACTGTAAGCCCTCAAATATTGATGCTGATGTTGTGAAAAGGCTGGGAGGTTGTTTGTTGTCACTTTGTGCGTTTTTAAAGATGCTGCAGCAGATGAATACAGCTGACCCGGGGAAAATCCATGCTGGAAGGTGAGGTCCGTCTCCACGCAGTTAATACCTACAGGTTAGAGGGAGGTGATAGGACTGCAAGGTACAAGGCAAGGCAGAGGGTGATGATGACCAAGTCACTCTCACACACACACACACACACACACACACACACACACACACACACACACACACACACACACACACACACACACACACACACACACACACACACACACACACACACACACACACACACACACACACACACACACACACACACACACACACACACACACACACACACACACACACACACACACACACACACACACACACACACGATAACCAATCACAGAAATGAGGCAGCCCCTCTGATGGGATTCACAAACACACCCACTCATTCTTATCTACTTAACATACAGTACAGTGCCTGTTCACCATCATCACCACCAGGTTTATCAACAAATGTCTTCTTTAAAAAAATGGCATTTAGTGTTTTTTACAGACCTTTAAACAATCTGTCAATTTCGACAAACCACATCAGAGATAAAAGACAACCTCTATAGATCACAGCCACCCTACACAATAGCTATCAACTGCTTTATAGGTTAAAGGGCATCCACTACAATCATGAGAGTACACCACAGTGAGGACATCTGCACTGACTGCCTGTTTAATGAGAAACCCTTGAGTTTTGTTGAATGGGGGCAAAGACAAAACCTTGCAGGTGCAACTGTCGAGCAAAAAGAAGAAGAAATAAAAATAAATCAAGGCAAACCATCACATAAGAAGCACTAGAATAACTGCTCTGCACATATGGCTTTCTCAGCTGGGCATCTATGAGGTGAGAAACAAGGGGAACTGTTATATGCTTACTAAGACAGAAGAGAGGCCATGCCTCGTACAAAAATAATATACAACCGTACCACTTACTACAATTACCACCAATAATAGACATATATTTTCTAATGAAATGGATCAAACTAAAACTGGTAGATAAAATGTATATTAAGTAATTTAAAGGTGAGTTTTACAGGTCCCATATTGTAATGGTCCATGAATATACAGCATGTCAAGGTGTTGTATATAAATACAATGAAAGTATCAAGGAGTTCAATCCACAGAGAAATGCACACAGCAAGTATTCAGGGACCAGGAAATACTGACCAATCAGAGGAGACAGGATGCTTAAATGGGCCATATCAGACAAAGGGTGAACACACACATATTCAGGCAAACAGTGTGAATTATAAGGTGTCCTTTTAACATTAAAGCATGTAAATATGTTGTAGTTAAAAGCATGAATGTGAAAATGAGCATAATATGGGACCTAGCCATGGAGTCTGTCCTAAAGGTTTAGCTAGGATGTTGTAGTGTCAAAGTGCCTTTACAGAAGAGGCATACGTACATGTTCTGTAGAAGCTGGTACAGATTAGAAAGCAATGAGGAAGTGGCTAGTGTGTAACTGATTTGGAATCTGAACAAACGTTGACTCTACTATTTACTATAAATCTAAGCTTTGTTGGCGCTCTGACTCTGAGAGGAACACGACCATGCAATAATCTAGCCTACAGGGAGTGAAAGCATGAAAAGGCCTTTTCTGAAATGGGACAAGTAAGACAAGGCCTGATTTTAGAGTTGATCCAAGAGACTTAATAGAGCTGGGATTTGATGACTACACTACGAAAGATACGTTAAGGCTAAGACAAAAAAAATACTCCAAAGTTTTCTGGCAGAGGGTTTTTAAAGGAACAGCCAAGTAGCTTAAGTGATTATACAACTTATAAACTTGGACTTCAAAAATGGATTTTGAGGATGGCTGAGATATAAAAAGACAAAAATGTTCATTCAGATGGAATAAATTGTGACTGTCATATGAGGTAACACAACATTTAACCTAAGATTGTGGTCACACAGACAGATATTACTGTCTGTCTACAACTATTACCAGCACAGCAATGTAATGGCCCAACAAATACTGGGTCCTTCAGTGTTAGAACATAAATGAAGAATGGGTCTAAGAGTAACACAGTAAGTCATTCTTACATAATGCAATAAAGTGTCAAGTGTGCGCAGAATGTTTTCCATTGAAAAAGCAGAACGTTCACCGTTTATACCATGTTTTAACAGACTCACTGCATCAGTCTGTTCATCAGTAGCCTGATCGGTTGTGTCTCAGGCTCCACTGAAGTCAACAAGCACTTAACACTTACTATAAAGCTGAATTAGGTAACTTTCGTGAAAAAATGTTTTTGTCACATTTGCTGAGACTGTCATCCTATCCTGAAAGTATTACACAAAACAAACAATCAGCGATAAAATCATAATCCTCTGCCTCCACCTGCTGCTGCTAATGGCATCTGCAAGCACCGCAACCAACGGAAAACAACCAGTCAGAGCCGAGGAGCCTCTGACGCAATGTCAAACTGCTCGTGAACTCCAATCAAACTGTGAAATTAGGCAGCGCTAATCAAATATGAATCAAGATTATGTTACTGTATTTCCTATTTCTCACAAAGTTTTTTCAGAAACACAGCGCCATAAATAGCACCAGGTGTTGGCAGAGGTATATAATTTTTCCACATATTGTCTCATGTAATACTGTCGAGATATAGTGACAGCTTTAGCAAAAAAATGAACCTACCATAGCTTAAATCTGTACATAGCTTAGCTTAAATCTGCAACTATCAAAATATCAGTGGCGATATCGACCACTGTAAAACTAATGCTATAGAACTGAAAGATGCATGAGACTGCTTATTTACTTCTGGAACTCTCAATGACATAATCTTTTCAATAACTTAAGGTCGTTTGGAGATGGGCCTATATTCATCCCAGTAAAAACCATGTACTTGTCAGATACAGGGCATGAACTGGAATTAGCTTTTGAGGCACTATAGACAAAACTGTGAATTCAAACATTGCTATCAGTGTGATAGAGATAGCTAGACAAATATTAAGAGTACCCTTTGGATTTCGCCAGCGCAGAATCAATAGCAAATATTTGACTTGAAGCAATTGGTGTGTTTAAAAGTCAGCATAAAGAGGCAGGAACACTGTGCACTCCATGTGCAAATTCCCCATTTTGACAAAAATAAACCTTTCAAATGCTTACTTATGGAAGGGATTTTTTTTTTTAAATTGTACTCAGTGCAGGAACAAAACACATTCTAACAATTGTAAATTACAAAATCTTTAGGAAGTTAAACTAAAGGTTCTACCAGATAGATAACTACTCTACATGCATGCTTATTCTGCAAGCATTACAAACGGCCATCAACATTTTACACCCAGCTTTTATTCATTAATTTAAAAAAAAAGTAATACAACTCAATTGCTCAACTCAGAGTTTCAACATTTCAGATATTTGACAAAATGCAAGTGCTATCAGTTGCCATCAGTGGCATCCACTTTTTAACATATGAAAAAGTAGGGACAACAAAATGTGCATCCCCAATTAATCTGTTTTTTATTTATAGCATTAGTGATATTTAAATATTGTTGTTACAGTCAGAACTGAGGCCAGACAACGGTTTGTTGCATGTGCAATGGTGCATTACTCATTACTCGTTTACATGCACATCAGTAACCCGAAAACGGTCTTACCCCAGTTAAGGGAATAGTCGGGTTTTTGAAGTTCCCCCCATATACATGAGAGGGGGTTGAATGGGAAAATGACAGGAGTAACCTGACCTCTGGTACAGTAGGTGGCGCTCTGCCAACATACAGCTGGTAAGAATATGGCTTTTTTTTTCGGTTCACCTTTTTCAAAATCACAAGCACAGAGAAAACAAACGTCTTTGGGACAGAATTACGACAGAAACGGGTCTCCTTAGAAGTGATGTTACTTGCCATGACCAAGCCCTCTCACATCATATCATTTTGGGCACCGTTGCTTCCTAGTTTATTCTATTTCCTGGTCAAAAGCCACCGCTGTGGAGTGGAGAGGGGGAGTTATAACCCCAGCACATGTGTAGAAGAGAAACCGGATAATATTCCGGGTAAAGAATTGACACGCAAGAGAACTCCGGTTTCTAAAGGAGTTATCTAGGTATGTTAACCGGGGTATGAGAGCTCAGATTTAACCCGGGGTACGGTGTTTACATGGTGTTTGAGTAACCGGAGTATGCCCTTGACCTGATCATAATAAGGTTTTTAAACTGCATGTAAACTCACTGACAGACATGCACACAGGCATCTGTTAACAGTCAATAGTAAATTAAGTTGTTTGACTGTGAGGTGAAAGTTTTAATGAACCTGTCAACATCACAAATAAATATGCTGATTGATTCAACCTGAAAGAGAACCAGATAATTCTGAAAAAAAAACAAAAAGTTAATTTGTGAAGTCTGGAGGAATTGAGGGTGAAACTACATGAGCTTTTTTCAGTTACTGTTGGGCTTTTATTCTTATGTTACATTTTAATTATTAAGATGACATATAACTGTATAGTATCTGAATTACTAAAAAATATAGGGTGACTAATGTAACAACTATATTTTCCGCTTTGACAACCAGAAGCTGGTGCCCAGGTTGCCAGCCTGGAAACCACTTTCAAAAGTTAGTGCCCTGAACAAATTATCATTACTGATGGTGTCTTTGTAGGTTAAATATGATTAAGATAAACCATAGATAATAATGAACTATTAAATTACTCCACTTACATGAAATCATGATGAACTCATTGTTCAGTATTCATTATGATAGGTGTTAATACAATTAATGCATGTTCCATCATGGCACTGTTCAGGTTCTAATAAACACGTGCAATGTCGACCTAAGCAAATGCACAAAGACACACACTCTGACCTGGAGGCCTAGTGTGGAGGTGGGGAAACATCATGCATTAATTATGGCAAGACGTTTCTTGTTACAGTTTCACACGTTGTAGTGCAAGTTCACACTTCACAAGAGGTAGTTCAAAGTTCAGAAGTTAAAATTAACTAGTTCACTTTCTTTTCTTCTTTTTTTTTTTTTTGTTTGATTTTCCAACTAGTTGCTCTGAGCCTTTCATTTTCATTAGAACCTTCTCTTATCCATCCATCCATCCATCCACCCTCACTCCCCAATCAAGTTAAGTGAGTTAAAATTCACATCCGTTAGTTGCAAGCAGTTCAATGTTTTCACCAAAAACACGAGCAAGTTTGACAAACACACTCTTTTAGTTCTGAGGTTGAACTCTGCCATTGCTGGGCTCAGGTGAGGTCATGTCTAAGAATATGGGCATGGTACCTGGCAGGTGACTGGCTGAACCATCTGTCAATCAAACTCTTGCCAAAGTCAATCAGAAGAAAGGCAAAAACGTTTTTCAATCAAGCATTCAGTGTTGTTCTCTGCTCTTGATTCAATGAAGAAAACCAGCAGTTTTGATAGAACTGATGCTATTTCAGCAACAAAGCTCTCAAGGAGCCGCAATTGTGGTTTTAAATGAGCGGTCGTCTCTTGTGTCTTGTCGTTATCCCCCACTTCTCTCTCCTCCCTCCTCAGCTCACCTTTGCTCGGGACAAAATGCATTACTTGGAACCTGACGGAATGAGTTTTCGTGCAAGATAATCAATCTGGTGCACTTTGCAAGCAAACTTAAGAGGCTATATCTATGAAGAACATTATGCTCTGATCGTAAACGCATTGAATGTAATATTATTATCCTGTGCCAGTGCAATTATCCATCATGGACTCATCTGTAGGCTTTAAGTTAAAACTGTCTATAGGTATATTATTTGTATTTTTGTCTTGTACTTTTATGTATCCCTCAAATACTTTTTTCCTTTCCTTTTTGACTCCTGAGCTGCAGTAAGAAGTGACTTTCCCTGGTGTTGGATCAATAAAGTTATTATTTTATCTTATATGAATGGTGATGACACGATGGGTCGGGTGGGTTGCATTGCCGTGAGTTATGCTGCGGCCCAATTTTAATTTTTCAATTTCTTTCATAATGAAATTTGAATGAAAGGCTTTCATCAATTGAGATGCCTAAGTATTTGTAGGTAGTCACAATCTCAATAGGCGAACCTTGTGAGGCCATGATATTTATGTGTAATTTTAGTCACGTACTAGAAAAAAGAACTGTCAAACACTGCTCTCTAGCTGGGGAGCGTGTTGATACACCTGTTAAGTGTAAGAGCACTATGGTAATACAAAAAAATAAGAGTGCACAGCAGGAAGGACCCTAATGGTCTAGTCATTTTGTGTCTCAGTGCCTTGTGCACTTTGTCATGCATACGTTAGCGGAGTCAACAGATGGACCTACCACGGAGAAGCTTTGCTGTTACAGCTGGGACAGAGATCACAGTTTTCCATCACTGTGATGGCTACACTGCACACAACGACCATGTGATTGGTTCCTTTTCACGCGTCATTACCGATCATCAAAGTTCAGCTCTATTGTTCCCTGCTTCTCTATTCTTAGCGCTGTGTCCCTGTCAGCACAATGTCAAAGACTGTGGGCAGATTACAGAGGCATGCTGATGCTGATTAAACTAACACTCATGAAAATACATGCACCATAATGTGCTCTGATTGGTGAAATTAATTTTGTTCAATGGCACAATACGTAGAGCATCTGAGGACTGGCAGATCTGGTGGATAAAGTATGAACTATGGAGAGGCTGATGGAACAACCCATATGAAACCTGACTTTACCTGTATACTGTATACAGGATAATAAAGATCTGGATGTTGTTTCCTTGTATTCTATTAAATCTAACCCTAAAAAAAGATGATTTGCCTATGCTACTAAGTAGTGCTATGAAACTAAAGTATCACGAACACAATGAGATCACTCCTTAGCAGATAAACATGCAGTAATTGACAAAGAAATAGTCAGAGGGCTGCTGGTGTTGGCATCTTTGCAACACCGACAACATCGATGAATGACAGGCAAAAGGTAGGAAATGGAAGGAAATCAAAATCCAGAAGTCCTCTATGGACTCAGACTTTATATAAAGATATGTTTTGAAATGTGTCTTTGGTGTTAATCACTAAATTATAATGAATGTGTATTGTTTAACTATGTTAATTACACATAACACATCTGGTATTAATGTGGACAAATAAACAACTAACACAAGAAAATCATTTCTATTTTCAAAGGGGATCAGAAAAGAGAATAGATAAGATGAAACGTTTTTTTCACATAAAATATTCATACCCTGCTTCTGCGTAATGTCTTTCTCACAGGCATGATGCTATTGAGGTGCCACGATGTGGAGTCCAAGCTAAACAACCCGCTCCCCATGATAGACCTGATCAGTGAGGTAATTACTCAATCATGTAGGAGTGCATCATGCAACATGACAAGGTTGCACTATGCAATTATGGTGGAGTTGGTAGATTGATGGGCGAATATGACATGCACAGGGAATCTATGAGGAGATTATAAAGCCTGCTCATCTAACAGGCTTCACTCCATCTTACTTTTTCCCTTTCCTGTGCTACTGTTTAAATCATCAGTTTTCATCTGATTGACAAGAGACATGCTGGAAAGACAAATGAGGACCACACATTGAACTGCAAATAAACCACCATCAAAACAGATTTATCTCTTTTTTTTAGTGGAGCCCAACTCAAGGAGGCTGTAAAGTCATTTCCAGTCACGTTTGCTTGCATATAAGTTACGCTGACAGTTACAAAGCTATGAAAACACACTAAAAGACTATCCCACAAGGCTTCCTTTCCAGTTTTGGCAGTTTTCATAAGGCTTCATCTGCAGATTTTAACATATAGCTACTTAAATGATGCATTTTGATGTGCCCAAAACGCATCCTTCTTAATGAGAGCTGGCACTATGTCTTGAAGTTCTCATCACAATAAGGGCTGCCTACTTTCTTCTCTTTGGTCCAAATCTATAGAGACTTACTGTACTGATCAAAACCCACGCTTTCATCTCTTATTTAGACACCCACCTTCTAAAAATAGCACTGTTACACAGTACAACACAGTATGTAGTATTATATGAAGCTGTAGTGGAGACCTATATTAGCTGAATCAGAGTAACAACTGTGTTGAAAGGGAGTAGACAAACTGAAGCAACAGATTTAAAAAAAAGAAAAAAAGAATTGGACTGAATGAGTTTGGTTGGTTTCAGAAGGACTGCATTTTAATTGAGGGTAGGCCCCAGAAATGCTATGACTGAATGGTGCTGATCAGAAATGGACAAATCTGTTCTGAATCTATTTGAGAAAACAAAAAATATTTTACCGTACAATTGCAGATTTGCGCTTCATTTTATACCTACATGTTGTCCACAAAGTTTTCAGAGGCTGCATGTCACATCCACATTAAATCATTCCCCATGCATTAGTTCACTACTTGGTAATTTGGTACACATATTAGGGTTAATTGTTTCCCAGGTGATGATATTAAAAGTAAAGTCAATGTAAGACAAAGAGTGCAAACTGAGGGTGAAGGAGAATCTAATCTAATCAAATTAACCAGTTAGTTAAAAATTAGTGACTAAAGAGAAAAAAAAAAGTTTAGGTATACCCAGATATATTTTAGAGTAGACCAACTTATAACTACCAGCAACAACTTTGATCTAAGGCTGCCCCCTCTTGATCGATTAGCCAACTTGGTCAGCTGCAATTCCTTTAGGCGATTAGTAATTTGTATATGCTTTTCACATGCTGAATGTCTTACTTTCAATAAACCTGGGAGCACATCTGGAGTAAACACAAGATTTAAATTAAAGCATTGAATCTACTAGTCAATAAATCGTATGAGTGTTAGTAGACTAAAGATTTATTTAATTGAGGACCCTAGTTTGATCAGTCACAGACTTTAAAAATGGCATGATGCTGTAAACAAAAAAAGTCAGAGGCATCAAATTAGCTTCCATAACTCCATATTGGCTGGATTCAGCACTTAAGGCACCAAACACAAAGCCATTTTATGCTTCTTAACAGCGTTTAACCTACATGACATCAAGATCCGTCTGAATTAGATCTGATTGGTTTCATTAGATTTCAGTTTTATGACTGTAATTAGGAGTCATTAAGTGACGGTAGTTAATGAAGTGGTGACCAGACACAATTTGGACCTGTCATGCTGTACTGCCTCTCCCATTTGTTGTTGCCCATATGAATGATGTGTTTATGTGGCTTTAGGTTTCCATCTGGCTGCACTTTCTCAACTCACTTGTATTGTATGTGGTAAGAGGCTGAAAACTCCATCCTTTTCAGACTTTTGGGTAATATAGCAGCCCATGTTGTAAAAGCTTTTACATAAGTTTAAAACCTCTATAATAAAACAAAAATCTCCTCTGGTTTGGCTCTTGGAGCTCCAGCTGATATAATAATCTTCTCCCATCTGAGGGTGTCAGACTGTGCCAGTTTTTAGATCCATTCTCGCAACTCATCTTCACAGCTTAAACGTCTCATAGCTGACAAACATTCATTTGCATTGTATATGAATGAATTAATATATTTACTTTTCCTGTCAGGTAATTCAACTGATGGTTGAAAGCACCTTAAAAGCATCTTTACCATAATGTGATGAATGGACAAATCAGTGAATAACGCCACAAGCTTTTACAGTGCCCTCTTATTCATTACCACAATGAAAAGGGAGCCTTTAAAATGATTTGTCAACTTACAATACCTGAATCAAACAGCTTACTCAACAGTAACAAAGCTCAGCCCACATAACCATTTCATAAGTCATCTCAATAGACTGTGATAGAAACATTTACTGGCACCATATATAATAAAAAGGTAATCACAGATTGCAGGCCTAGATTATAAATTTAGAATGTACTCTGAGAAGTATATTATCAGTGTCACCATAATACGCCTAAAAAGGCAAGATAATAATAATCAATTCAACAATGCACATAATAAACAAGTTTATGCCCAACAAACAACAACAAAAACCTGCAATCACACTGAAGAATCTCATACTTGCACACTAGCTATGAAACTACTTTATTTAAAGTAACACTGAGGTAAAACAACTGCAAGCAACAGCACTGTCTGTTCACTGCCATTTCCTGTGGGCTTAAGAGGCATTTTCCCAGGCCTGACAGTCACAAACAGCTGAGAAGAGAGAGGCTGTCGGAAACTGGGAGACATGAGACTGTGCGATGCATTCAAAGTGGTCTTATTCACAGAGAGAGAGAGAGAGAGAGAGAGAGAGCAGGAGCGAGAGAGACAGAAAGACAGAGAGTTGGCCGGTGATAGTCACAAACAGTGAAGAGAAGTGACTGCTCTCATTGGGAGCATTTTGCTGCGAGTGATCTACAGGCCTCAGGTGTTCTGAGATGCTGCAGTCATTGTGAGAAATGGTTATAACACCTACAAGTACTGTACTGTTATGTGTGCTATAAATATAAGAACATTGTTAAAGGTTTTTGTGCTAAGCTACGATAAACACATCCAAGGGCTATGAGCTGGACGTTGAAGGGAATGCCCTTATTTGACTGAGTTTGGTTAAAATGGTAAAAAAAGTAGATTTTCCAAAAATGTTAAACTCTCCCTTTAAGATGGTTTAATATTTCTCAGGGAAAAGTCCTCTCACACACACACACACACACACACACACACACACACACACACACACACACACACACACACACACACACACACACACACACACACACACACACACACACACACACACACACACACACACACACACACACACACACACACACACACACACACACACACACACACACACACACACACACACACACACACACACACACACACACACACACACACACACACACACACACACACACACACACACACACACACACGATCCTGTTGTGACACATGGGGATACACCACATATTCTGCTTGAGCCCCCCCTGAAGTTTTTCTTAAAACATGCTGTGCAGAATGTGCAAAACACCACAGACAAGTCCTCTCAAACAGCTGGAGAGCAATCCCATTATAGAAACAACCAAAGAATCTAAGTCTGTTACAGACACAACCACACAATGTCCATGTAGACATCCGGGACTTCATGGGGACACGGCAAACATATTATAACAAAAGTTGTGATCTGAATAGTTCTGAACCAGAACTTGTTTTGTGTTGTTTTTAATAGTTTCTTATAGCCTATATTGTAAGTACTTCGCTACCACTGGTTACTCTACGTTGTCGATGAGTGAAATTCAGTACTGTTCTAGGCTATTACCTTAAAAACAAATCAGCAGCTCCCAAATATGTGACCAAGAGCACCTCCGGCTCCAGAGGATGCATGAGCAGAACCAAAGCAATAAGGCCATACTTTTGCTTTACTCAAGGTAAAGTATGCAAAATCAGAGGATTGCTACAGCATTAACGGAAACAAACACAACAAAACAAACAAAAAAAAACAATTATTGCAAAAACAAAAAAAAAACTAAACTCGAGAGGAAACAGGAGACATCCTTTAATGTGCGGTTGCCCTGTTTTTCTCTCTTGGAGCATTTACTGTGCATACATCATACATAACAACCTGTGACTACAAAACGAAATTATTGGCTCGACCTCACCTTCACACTAGCAAACCTGTACTAGCAAGGTGGCGATGTAAACAGAAGATATGGGAACAAATCAAACAGTCTTCATTTATTTAGGACCAACTTACAGAATTTACAACTCCTGTACCATTTTTAATTTTTTGGCACAACTTTATAGTGTACACAGTACAGCCAGGTGAATGTTGCAGCCTTTGTCAAGGTTAAAACTTGAAACAAGTAGTGTCATTGTTTGAAGAGTGGGTTTCTTGTATCAGGCCTTTATGCACACAGTAAGAACTTGCTTTCCTGTTTTGCTCTTGACGTTAGTCAGTGAAATGTAAGAAAACACTAAATAAATGATGCAAACCATAAGAATGCAAATACACTGCACATGAAAAAACAAACTGAAAAAAGTAATTTCCGTGAATATTGACCTCAAACTTAAACTTAACTAGACTGAAATGCAGACAGGGGAAGGTGGGGATCGAACCCTTAACCCTGTGACTCTTACAGCGCTGGACAGTTTCACTCCTTAGTGAGAAATGCCAAAAGGCACTTGAAAACCCTGGTCCAGCAGAGGCAAACACGGCATCTGCATGTTTGAACAATCGTCTTTCATAGCCTGCATGTTATCTGAGCACTTTATAACGTGAGGTGATGCGCACACGGCAGCATCTGTCTGAGACAAGCAGCAGAACTGGACACACAGCAACTACATTAGAGCCCTCTGCTCACAACGATGCAGGAGATTCTGCAATATCTTCTTACTGTCAGGGAATAATTCCGTCCACATTAAGTACTCAGCACCTACTGTTTAACTGGGGTTTTTCATCAATCTGCTGCATGTTGCGCGCTCAGTATTCATGTTATTACTGTTTACTACACCGAGGTCGTTTCGTGTCGTTTCGGTTTGACAGCACTTAACGTGTATCGACAGAGTAACTACTGTAAAGGTCAAACAAAGCGGGGAACCTTAGAAAAAACCCCGGTAAAAGTCGGACGTTTCATCGGGTCTGAGGTGCGTTTTTACCTTCGATTCGGACTCGCCAACTTCCACAACTTTTGTGCGTCCACCAGACTCCCACACACCGCCAAACCCCCGGGGAGAGCTTCATAGACGGTCGGCTACTCAGTCATGTTGACAGGTTAAATAGATCCGGTGATGTCGGCTGCTTTGTTTGGCAAACTCAAATCAGTGCATGTCGGAGGCGGAGACCCGCAGCCCGTTACTTCAGGGATGAGAGCCGCGGAGAGAGCAGACCACTGAGCAGTGACCTATCAGTGTCTGACCAAACACCGCCAATGACCTCCCTCCTTTTAACCTCTTAGTGGCCTGCGGGCTGCCCGAGCTTTAATTCCTATGATTTATAATAATGTTATTAGCGTTATAGCTGCGGGTCAGGGTGTAATTGGATGCTTACTAAAAAGCTCTAAAGGGGACCCTCCACAATCTGATTCAATCACAGGAAAAAGCAATACTAGGAATGCTTATATTTCTATCTAATCAACATATTCAGTCTATCGATCTAAAATTATTTCAGGATCCTTAACATGAAAACATTTGAAGTAATTATTATAACTAATATTATTACTTAAATGCTTGATGTGAATTAATTAGAGACCATCTTGTGATGGTATAACACCAGCCAAATTGGGCACAAAGTGGTGGGGAAGTGGTCCCTTCTCTTCCTTCTTCTTCCGGTGCCCTTGCTCGGACTACACCCATTTTCAAACTTGGCCTTCATTTCGATTTACACCTATCTGTAAAGTTGTGAGACTGTTTCTCAGATGGTTTTGACGATATTGCAGCGACAAAAGAGAGTTAGAGTTAACGGAACTGAGTCAGACTGTATATCCTTACTGAATTCACCTGTGACATTATGTCAAAATATCTGATGTAAAATAAGGTCCAACTTTGTGTAATGTGCGTGGACAGATTATAGAACAAAAACTGTATCTAGAAGGCAAAACATTTGGTTAGTCAGTGATGTTGTAAATCTTCCACCATGAAGACAAAGGAACACTCCAAACAACTGTGAAAAGCTGATACTGTAAAATAACTAAAAGGGAGAACTGCATGCATGAAAATCCAAGAAACACAATAATGATGGTCACTGTCATTATAATAGATGTAAAACAAAGAAACACATTCGTACAGTAAAGCACTACAAGCAGTGTATGCTGTAGTACAGTATTGTATACAGGATGTCTAATCACTCATATCTTTACCTAAAAATCACCAGACTTTCTAACAATCCGTCAGGTTTTTCAATTATGATGTAGAACATATCAACAATATGTTTCTACTGCCATTGAAATGAAAAGAATTAACATCCTTCTAATGCAGGTGTGACGAGCAGGATTTCTCTAACCTGCCGTATGCAGGATGTTTCCTCTACCTGTGCATGTCCACGTCCATTCCAAGTTTTTTGAGACTAGAAGTACTTCAAAACCAGTGGACAGATTCAAATCTCATTTGATCTTCTTCATCATAGTCAAGCAGACCATCATCAATTTAAAAAATGGCACAAAAAAGGCCGATTACATTTGTTATGTCACAGAACACAAGGCCTGACCTTTTCCGCCTCTTTGGGAACAAAAGGTTAAAGGTTAAAGACAAACACTGTGGGCAGTCTGTCTGACAGTGTGTGATTAAGTGTGTTTGTGTATTTCCAACTGAGTGTGACTTTTTCTGCGGCCCTGTGCATGGGGCATGCAAAAGCCCGTTGTCTGGCAGAAATGACTCGGTTCTTAGATTCTATGGATGGCTTGAACAATGTCTGTATTGATGGGAAAGTGACAGAAGGAAATAGAGAGAAAAAAGGCAGACAATCCAACAGATGAGACAGAGACAGATCAGCAGTTATCAGATTACAATCACCTTCATTCACTGCTACAAAAAAAAGAGTTATACACATATCCACCTAAACATATTTAATGTATGTTTGCCAGAGTCCAAGTGTGTACCATTTGTACCTTTCTAAGTTGGGTATCAGCCTGAAATAGCAACCGTTTGATAAGACTCCAATTATACAGTGAGAGCGTGCCGTTACAACCATAGACTGTATGTAAGGGTTCAAATGAATCAGTAGTCTGAGCAACAGGAAAGCACTGCAGGTTGCTGTTGTTGCAATGTGCAGTCACTGAGAGTAATTCATGGCCATTCATAGACACCACATCACTGCCAATTGGGCAGCTTGCATACTCATAAAATCACATATCGGTTAACAATTAAGCCAACATGCACAGATCGGCAGCAGTGTCAAAATAAGCAATACTTTACGAAATAAATAATTTGTGTCTGAAATATCTCATTTACTATATAGTGTCTTTATTGACCATCCGCCATGTTATTTGAGTGTCTGAATTCTGAAAGTGACACATATCCTCCATTTAGTGCCCTAAAAAGCTCCTATAGTGAAATAAAAAAAGTACTGTGCATGGCATGCATTTATTTTTGTTTTGTTATCCACGTCAGTTCTGTGTTACCTAAATTGCATGTTTACATGTTTTTAATCCTAGGTCAACCATGTAAGACACTTTGCAACTTTGTTTTGAAAACTGCTTTACATAAAGTTTATCACTGTTATCATTACTACTATCTGCAACAATCCCACAACAATTGATCGAAGTTTATCACTATGACAAAAAATGAATCTCGATCTATTGATTACTTGAGAGCAAACTACTAAGCGTATAATATAGGACGAAGGGAATGAATGAGTGAGTGAGCAAGTGCATGATTACCAACAGTCACAAATCTCTATCACATAAATAGTCACTACCTGAGCACAAAAAATAGCTGTTTTATTTCAGCTACCACACAATGACCTATTAGTTTGCAAAAGGTGGCTATGAGTCATGAAGCTGGTATAAATGACGCTAGCGATGCAATTGTCTTTTATGTCTCTGCCTGTATGATAAATGTTTACTGACCAAGTGCTAGACAGCATATCATCTATCTATCTACCTACCTATGCATTTCTGAAGTATTCAGTCTTCCCCTATTACTGCAGGCATGAAACAGTTTTGAGGTTAATGCTGCTGCAGATCGATAGCAGAACAATAGTGAGTGAGTGAGTGATAAGGTAGAGAAGCAAGGCTATCTATACGTACTCTACTTCACTGAATTGCTGCATATGGCTATACTGCGGAGCCTGCTGCACTGTACAATTTAGTAGTCTTAGTTCTATGAGTGATAGATAGAAATAATAAAAAAGGGAGGGAGGAGGAGAAAAGGAAGGAAAAAGAAAAAGAGAACGAGAGGGGAAAAACAGTGGCAGATGTAGGACAATCTGCAAGCTTTGCACCATTCTTGGTAAAGTAACTGCAGCATGCTCCAACATCAAATTCAGCTTCAGCCGCCTATCTGGCAGCTCCAGAAGAATGGGGAGAGAGAGGAATCTGTAGTTGTTATTATCTACTCCCCCTCATCCCCGCACTGATTCATGAAAAGACTCTTTCACATACATTTTGTGTACAAGATACGGGGTAATAAATATACCGAACAGGCGTGGGGTTGAGATCATTTTGCTTGGTCTCCACAGTAACAGTAAGGAAAGGATTGGTTGTTCACTGCTGCATTTAACTTGAGATTATGAAATTGTTCACTGGTATGATGCCTAGTTTATTCTTGTTTGAGTTTAAATTAGTAGAACTGCACTGAAGTATGCTCGTTGTGGGTTTTATTTTAAACACACCATCGTGGAGGAAAAGCTTTGTTTTTGATTTTTGCTTCATAATTAAGGTTGATTTCATCATTCAAAGCGTCAAAGCCGGCTTTGTTTTCCCCAAAGCATATACAAACCTGCACACACAAACACAACCGACAACCAAATGTGTATAATTTATTCTGATGTTGCAGTGGGGAAATCATAAGCCATTACTTCCGTACGTGGGTTATAGGCTTATAAGGTTAATGCTTTTCACCCACAGTTAGAATAAAATTGCAGCCTCTTTATCTGCGGCACCTTAGGAGCTTCTCAAATGTGGCAGTCTAAACTAGGAATATAAGAATATGGCGAAAGTGTATCATTAATGTGTCAACTTTCAAATTCTCTGCAATTCAACTTTTCTTTGAGTGTGTGTGTGTGTGTGTGTGGGGGGGGGGGAGGTTGGGTTCATTTCCATTGTGTATGTTTTGGGGTATCAAGTTAAGGGTATATTTTAAGTTAATAAACTCTTGGCATGGCAGTGCTGCTCCACGGCCACCTGAAGTCACCTAGCCACATGGCTTCATGGTGCCAGACA
Organism: Echiichthys vipera; assembly: GCF_963691815.1. Lineage (NCBI taxonomy): Eukaryota > Metazoa > Chordata > Actinopteri > Perciformes > Trachinidae > Echiichthys > Echiichthys vipera. The sequence goes on along the minus strand of NC_139830.1, from coordinate 9,618,873 downwards.
TGAATTATGAATATAGTTACAAGTTAAGAAAAGACAATAATAGAGGGGATAATGTTATGCATTTTGTAATAAGGTTAAACATTAATGAACTAACAGTAATGTTATCCCAAATGATTGAGAGACTGAAAACTTAACCTTGATGTTAATGTGACAAGTCAAACTGAAATTTTAGCGAATACGAACAAGGCCTGGTAACCACCGGTTCCTCAATATTCATGGAGAACCTGTACATTTTCACATTTAATTGTACACAGGGACGTAAATCTGTAAAATTTAAATAAACATCTCATTAACTTCATGTTTTTTTTACAAACAGGAATACACAAAAACATATGCACGTAGTTTCACAAATGAGGCTCCCAAACGAAGTCAATGAGTATCCAAACAAAGCAAGGACAAGCTGTAATTCACCACATCCTGTTCTGGTGGCACACGCAATGGAAACACAGCTGAAGGAGCTCAGTATTGCCTTAAACACTGATCCTCATCTCTCTCCATAGTTGCATTCCCCTACGCAGTACAATGCAGATATAAATCTTCAACATTATCACAAAATGACATTTGGACTTTAAGGCCTGCCACTGTTATAAATGAACCGGCTGTGAGTCACTGTGTAACAAAGTGAATTATACTGTTTTTCCACTCACTGACAAGCCATTGTGTCCTTATGGTTTGACGCTGAGTCTAATTCCAAGATGAAACTGCTCTACACACCCCCACAGCACAGAGACGTGTCTCTATAACAGTAGAAATGTAAGCATGTACCCTGGTATGTTGGATGATAACAGTAGAGTTAAGCACCTAAGGGGGTGCGGCCGTTGGATGGAGCTGACAGCAAACTACCTCTGCTTTTTTGAGGATTTCAGCTCTTTAGTCTCTTTTGAAAAGCTTTCAGCAACAATCCTTCAATCCTTTTCAGCGAGTGAATATGTTAATCATTTCCTTCTGTAACAGAATGACAAAGCATGTGTAGACAGGGGCAATCTGTTGTCTCCACAACACTAACATATTATTTGATACATTTTGATGAAGTCATAGGAGTTAAAAGAAAATCACATTCACACAAGCAACATGTGAAACTGCTCAATATGTTGCCATGTGTATTTTGCACAGATATTTACCGTTACTTATACCGATTCATATGCAGATTCTGGTCAGGCACATCACTGAACCTGATCATTACCATGGAAACAGAACACACAGTGGAAGACAAAACAGATGTAGGAATACATATTTATCCATGTCCATAACTCAATGACAATAGAGTCAGTAAAGATATTGACTAGATTATTTTAACACCCCATTCCTCTAAAGCCAGGGGGCAGGGTGCAAAGTGATAATCTACACCTATAACAGCAGTTCTACCATAGATTTAAACCACTAGACACATTTACTGAAAAAAACCCTATTATGAATAGAAAAGAATCACGGAGAGATCATTAACTGATGAGAAACCTGACAGTTTCAGAGATGGGGGAATATAAAGTTTCAATGGGCAATTAAAGTCAGCTGACAGACAGAAGCTGGGGTGCGTTCTCTTATGAGAGAGGATGGCTTTATTTTTTCAATTGGTTGGGAAGGCTGAGTCAGTGCCTACAGTATACAGTATGGTGCCCAGGGGTGCTACTTTAACACAGATAATACGCTTTTAAAGTACGTCTACAACCCAGAGCTTTCCCTTTTTGGAATGATGGAGGATAGTTAACAATTTACAATGAACAGTAAAACTCTTGACAAAACACTGCCACTGTTGGCTCATTATAATGATTGCACATTGCTGAAACACATTAGGGACAGCCCCTTTGGCTCTACATGGTTGATATACAGTAGATTTGACGAGGGAAATTAATATACTGTAAATAATGTTTTCAATAGTTTGTATATAGTGTCCCTCAAGAGTAATGTTTAGATTGCCTGTCCATAGTTGATAATATAGAGATAGCTAAAGTCTATAGATGGGAATTGGGTGAACACAATATCTATTGGTTGAGAAAACAATCTCTGACATGTCAGTTTAATTTTGATTGTGCCCCATGATCTTCCTAAGCAGTTCTAATAGAATAAAGATGACCACATTTTCTTTTTTTGAGCTGTTGAAGGACTTCTTGTCTGGATCCGGCCTACAAGCTGAACCTCTGATGATTTGAACAAGGTGTTTATTTATTAGATTTTATTTTGATTTGAATCTTTCAACCTCAGATTTGGAGCCACCATTAGGCAAAAAGTTCTTACAGCGCGCAGATGAAATGAAAACTTGAAGCCAAGTCTAAGCCCCGTGAGACCATCCAGATTTCCCAAGCTCCATTATATTTTATTCACAGATCAGTCTGGTAACGTCTGACGGAGAAAATTTGGAGCCATTTGCCAAGCGAACGTCCCATCAGCATTGGTTTTGCGGCCAGTTTAAGTGTGATGCGATGCATGCAAATCCGACCGGATCTAGACACATCTTCAGACAGCGGTATCCTTAATAGCTGCTTGCTAACGCTTTTTTCTCTTGGATCCTTCTGTTGGAATATGGACCGGGCACCTGAAATTGTGCGTTATACAACTGGCAAATATCCTTTACCAACATGTTGTTTACTTTCTGAGCTTTGCCTCGACACTCCGTTCGTACGTCATATGCTTTGTTCATCCGATTGGTTTATTTGGCCCGATAGACGGATGGTTTATCCAATCAGCAACCAATATTTTTGCCCCTTCCCAAAAGATCTTCAAATGAAAGTTCCCAGGATATGCTGAGCAAATGCGAATCACGTGAATCAATCCATTTTGCGGAGTCAGGTTAGCAAAGTCTATCTGTAGCTCCAGAACAGCTACTAAATATAGTTTCTAATGACAGAATGAACTGTGAACCTCAAATTATCTACATTCTTTGATTCCCTAAAATGAAAGTCTCCCAGGGTCATAAATGGGGAAATTCACAAATCAGTACAAACTACTTCAAATAGAAGGTACAGGATGGTGTGATCAGGATTCACCTCTTACATAAAAGTATGCAATTATCCATATCCTTACATAACCTTCTCCCTCGGGTGCGTTCCTTTCATTTTGTTGCTACAGAGAACATTTTGCATTGTGTAATTACAGTATGTGCAGTGTAATTTCAGCAGTTTCCAGTGTTAACTAAGTTAAATGAGATATTCTGCAATAACACAGGATATGAAAGAGAATAAGTCAATAAGTTATTGTCTCTTTAGCACCGCCTCTCAATCAATAACAACATAAAAGCCTATAGAAATAAAAATGCTGTTATATCATGGGTTGTTGTCCGTTAGCATTGAGAAGAGATCTCCACAGAGGCTGAAAACTTTGTTTAGAGCTCTAATCAGATCAGTTTGGCATTACCAATATGATTTTCAGAAATGGAAATTATTATTTTGCTTGCATTTTATGGGAAAAATTTAAGAATGCAAAAGTTAATGCGTTATTCCAGGTTTGACACTTTTTTATGAGTTTATTATGTATAAGAAAGCTGGAACTTTGATGTTTAAGTGTCAAAAAAATCAGTGATGTGGTTAATCAGCCACCGTCAGGAGTGTATAGCCATCTGGGAAGAGCAACAAGTAGGCAATTAGTGTTGAAAAACAGGCACCTTTCCAGCTGTAGCTGAAGAAAACGTAGAATATATTTAGTCTCTCTAAGGACCACAGCATCAACTGCTCAATAATGTGAGAAGGTTTTACTTTCTGACAGTAACGGATGTCATTCATTTTACTAACTATTTTCCTTGAATCAATATATAGCCCTGTTGTTATACAATACAATACTAATTAGTTAGATTAAACAACCTCTTTGACTACAATCATCACCATGTATTGGATAGAATTAGAAATTCACTTATGAGACCAAAACAAACAGGAAGTCAGTGCTTCATTGTAGCCTACAGATGCAGTACCTTGCAATTTGAATACGAGTCAACAGGTGCCTCCAGGGAATTCAAGTAATTTCCTTCTCAAAAGTCACTTAGGCAGGTCATATCTTATTCATAAACCAGCACATGCCAGCGAGAAGCCATTCATAATCCAGCCGAAGATCTTAAAATTATAGTTGTAGTGCAATTACATAGTGCTACATCTTTAGGATATTTTTTGAAACGAAACACTTACAGTCACCTTGTGAAAAAAAGGAAGAGGGAATCACAAACTGTGATGATCAGTGACAGCTTGACAGATGGGAGGGAGTTGGTGCCAGTACAATGTCCAGATGATAAATTCATTGACGATAGCAAAGACATTTTAAACTCCACTTCAGATCAGAACCATTTAGCGATGTCTCTGTCCACATAAATCTGCCATCATGGCTGTGTTCACTCTACTGCACTGTTGTTAAAACAGCTGGCACAAAGAAAGTAAATCAGGTTTTGATGGTGGCCATTGAACAATAATCACTGTTTTTAAAGAGGTGCCTGGACTGCAGTAAACACGTTATTTAACCTGCTGACTAGAATTAGTCCCAGTAGACATTTGAGCCAAATGTAAAGACTTTCCCTCCAGGGAATCCTCAGATATTGCATTTACGAAAATGGGACCTTTGATCCTTGAGCCAAAGTGGATGTCTGCACCAAATGTGAAGAGATACAAACCTTTCGTATGTATTGCGTCATGTATTGCTCATCAAAATATGACTTATATTAGAAATTACCAAAGAAAAACATCAAGCCTGCTCCCACATCAGATGTTGTGTCATTTATTTGATCCACCATGAAGAGAGAAAATAATAAATGGACTGAATATGATTTTTAATCAACTGCTTTTTATGCTTCAGTCTCAGTCTCTGTGGTAAACATGATCCGGTGGAGAATCGTTTTTTAAAGAGGTCACAGTTCTTTCATATCACTAACAGAAGTCTTCTCCTTGAATCAGAAGAAAAATAATAATCTCCCTTTCTTCCCAAAGAGAATAAAATTGGGAAATCTGTCTTCTCAATTAATCTGGCAGTTTCCACAGAAAAGAAAGCTTCACCTACTTTGGGACATATAATAAGAGCAAACTTAATTCCTCCTTAGAGATCAGTCAGCATAATAAATGCCCCTCAAGACAGAATGAAAATGAAATGACCGCTTTACTTTGATCTCAAAGTGGAACATATGGTTTTATAAACATATAGGAACCTTTCCTTAGGGCATATGGAACCATATCAAACCGACCGAAATTACTGGCAACAACATGAGACTGTGGTTATATAAATATATATATATACACATATATACTTTTAGATGGAAATTTAATTACACAATAAAAAGACACTGTGTAATACTGATAGGTATGGTGAAGACTTTTTAGCACATTTCTCTGTCTATCTATGTGCGTTGTGATTCTGGGGCCTGTTTCCTTACATCTGTGATATTTGACAGCTCTGTCAGCTGCGTTGGTGTCTCAGGCATGCTTGGAGTCTTGACTGTCTAGCAGATAGGGAAAGGAGATGCTCTCAGGCTCTGTAAAAGCTCTTATAACCCCCCTCTGACTGCATCTGTATGCTGTATTTGTGTTTCTTTTCTGCTCCTCACACATTCTCTCACCTGCATATGGCTTCACTATCTACCATATCCCAGTGCTTTTGGCATTCAGGTTTATTTTTGTGTCCCTCCCATTATTTCCTTACGTGGGAACCAGACAAATCTGCCAGCACATTTTATTAGGTTGGGCAGATGCTTCGGGTCCACCTCCATTTTGGACAGCTTTCGTGCAGCCTAAGATTTTCCAGGTGATTCACAACTGCTTATCTAATATGGGGCATGCCTGACACAAAGATCGTAAAGCAGAGCACAGTTTAGGTATTTTTGAAACAACAAAGATGGCTGCAGCTGATGGGGTAATTTCTGTTGAAGCCACTATCATGTCAGTTTTAATTTTGTGTCCCTCCCATTATTTCAAAAGTCTCTTGGGAGAAGAGAGAAAACCTCTTTTCCACCAAGAAAAGCCTTCAGTACAGTTTTTGCTCTTCTTTTAATCAAGAAACATTCTCGTTGTCGCCTCTCCGTGTTATTATCATCACCCCCCACAATGTACCTACTAATTGGAGCCTGACAAGATTTTTGTGTGATATGTGATCCTGTGATTCTTGCGTGACTCATCTGCTTCGCAAGGTAAGAAGAGGTGAGCGCACACAGACAGGGGTCCAGGCAGCTGATGGTTCATCTGATGCTCACAGTAAGACAATTTAAAAATAAATTCATTCAGATGGCAAGTTTATCTCCTTAGATTCCACCTCTAACATTTCAAGTGTTGATGGACAAAGCTAAGTGACATGGAGATGTCAGAGTTACACACAAATGCCAGCATCCAACGTCTGATAGTCACCTCTATGTTGTTGAGGAGCCCTGTCTAAATGTCCAACAGAAAAAAGGTAACTCTCTTGTGAGATGAAAAAACTAAAAATAGAAAAAGCTATTGCACACAGATGTATAAAGTCTGTAAACGCTTCTTATATTTTGGATGGATTTTAATTATTTGCCGTTGATTTTTAGTCATATTTTAGGTTCCCTGTGATTGATTACTGTTTTTTTTCCTTAGGTCACCCAATTTCACTTTTGTCACTTGTCTCTTTAAACAAAGTTGTCAGGGTAATTCCTCTTGTTGGCAGTTTACCAAAGCTAATTGATCTTTTAAGTGCAAAGGGGAAATCATTATACCAATAGAATGCCCAAAGCAAGCGAGACAAATGTCGAAAAAATACTAACATCAGCATGCTCACAGTCACTCTAACATGAAGGTATAATGGTTACCATCTTCATTTAACATTTAAGCATGCTGACATTTAATTAACATGAAAACACAAAATACAGCTGATCATGATAGGGATTCCATTCATTTAGCAGATAGTTTGTCACAAACACCATCAAATTTAATCCTGATGGTGGCCTCAGATGAAAAGTAAGGGGATCACTTATGTTATTATAATGACAAAGACATACAATTCATATCAGTCCATCCAATAATGATTTCCCTCACCACCACAAATGTGAACTTCATGGTGGCACTAGTGAGGAAGTCAGGGGATCAACAAAGTCATTAGGATTAATGAATGTTTGTACAAGGACGATTAACAGTTGTCAGAGAATGTCTGCAGCCTCTCTATCCTGCTTCTGCACCTCATCTCCCACTTCCTTTGATTCCTTTTGCACTCTGACTTACCATTTGCATCTACAAACAGATGTTTTATAACACTAGCCTGCCATTAGTAATGATGATTTCTACTTTATGGGGCATAGAGGAGAGATCCTCCAAATCTAGCCTTCAGCATGCCAAATGTCTACTTCCAAACTGACATGCTGTGTTTATGGGCAGCACTATATCACTCCTCAGCCCCATTGGGTGGGTTAAACTGGCACGTCTCTCAAAGGTCATCTACAATGTTGTAAAGGCTTTAATTTCATAATATTGTAAACACGCACAAAAGGAAGAGAGGCAGTCACACGTGAAAAAGGACTCTGCAACCATGTGCACCACCATGCAAATGACTGCTCTTTTCGGCTGCAGGACAGTTCTCTTGCAGTAAGCAAAATTCTGAAAACCTTCTTCTGTCATAAAAGCATCGTGATGACAGCTGCTAATTAAAGCACAACCCTCTGTTTTCTTCCCTGTCTCATCCGCTCTGTTGTGTGACATGTAGGAAGTTAGTTTTTCTTGCTAGTTGCTTATTTATTTCCCAGAGGTAATTTAAGTGATTCCTTGCATTAGTTAAATGATCATTAGATGTTATAGTTTCTGTTCAACTAGATTAAAAAACTCAACTGAACCAAAACGTTTAATAATATCCGGAACACTGATTACCGCACAAAATAATCTCACCGTAATACCAGGAAAAGTATAGAAAGAAAGAATAAATAGCATTTTCTGGGTATGGGAATTAATATACACTTAAATAACTGCTTGGTTTAGGTCATATAAAGTTGCATTGTTTATAAGTAGCCTAATTTAAGCTCTATATTCCCTATGCCATTTCACTTTGTTATGGCAAAAATATTTTTTTTCTAGATAGAACATCCACTGGTCAAGGATAGCAGAGCTTGTCTTCAGTTTTCTTTTTAATAAAGCAAGTACTGTTTTTAATTCTTAAATCACAATCAATCTGATATGTGGAAATATTATTTCATTCACGCACATTAATCTTCTATCTTCACTCACTATCTTGAGAGATTAAGCTGAAAGTTGCAACATACTTGGGCTGCACTCCACTGTACTCTCAACTTGACTACACTACCATGAGACAAGCTACTTCCACAAAAATACATAACTTATAACACATACTTGATGCTGATGTGGTGAGTTATCAAAATGACTTTCATACTAATATTAAGTTGAATTCCTCAGATAGCAGTATCAAATAAGAACTGAACCATTCAATTGACTCATAATATCCAATTGCATCTTAATTCACATCATATGAAATAAACAACATGCCTAATTACAGACAAATCCTAAAACTGCCAGCACCTGTTAATACCTGTCAAGCATGCTAGCTATGCTAAGCCTCTAAGTGTTTGATTTTATTAGGAAGTGAGCAGGTGATTAGTGAGGGAATGCCAATAAAGAGTATTTATTAGCCCAGGGGTAACAAAGGGATGCAGTTTCAACACAGGCCCTTCGACTGTGGGATTTATATAATGAACACTATGGCACTTAAAGTGAAGGAAAATGATTTAGAGATAAGCACTTTCAGAATGTAACCACAAAGTTTAAGCCGACTTACCACAGACATTCATACAGAAAAGTATCACACAGAAAGGAGAAAATGTCTCTCCAGATGGCAGATGGCATAAAGATAATGATAATGCTGCTCACAGCAAGGTGATGAGGAGAGTGGGCCAAAGGTGATAACAACAATTTAATGGCATGAATAGAAAATGTAGCTATCGCTGTTCAACATCAAATACCATGTATGGTACAAGAGTCAAACCCAGTCATACAGGGTAACTACTGCACAACAGTATAGAGCAGTGTTATGAAAAGATAATGCGCAACATATACAGACATGACTTAAACATTGCACTTCGTGAATAAATCATTGTCTTACAGGGAGCAATGGAGCGCAGTGCAATGCATATGTTATATATTTTATTCCTTCATTTAATGTTGATATTCTAATTTTGCTATAAAAGACACAAAATGTGTATTATATTTTTAAGAAATCTAAAATAAAATGAAAAATAAAAAGAAGCAAGCACCTGTCAGTTTGTTGATCCATGGAAAGGAAAATAGTAATAAAATGCTAATAGGAAATCTAATACCAATACAAACCCGATCTTTCTGTGTCACACAAACGAGAAACCTGCTAAAACCAACTTGAGATTACCTCTACATTGTACAGTAGGTAAATACTCCATTCAGAGACTGTAAAGTATGAAGTTAAACCTTATATGATACATTCATTTTTTTCTCTCTCAGATCTCTCAATTGAAGCTGAGATGGGTTCAAGCACAGCACAACACGGCAGGGACGACAAATCACCTGCTTCGTCAGTTTGTCTGGGAGACAGGAAGCCACAGCATCCTTAATATATAACTAATGGTGTGAGTTTCAGTATGGACACTAGAGAACAGGAGTGACCCTGAGAATCCAACATCAATCTTCATTCTGAGATGGGTCAATGAATTCTAAAAATACACACATGCAACTGACAGGGACAAAATACCACAGTTTGAACTATGCACTTGTAGACACCTCTTGTAATGACAGAAGGTTATGCAAACTTGTTTTAGCTTCCTTTATTGCATTAACCACAGGGCAGTCTTTCATCTGATGTGATTGAATAGTGCCTGACATCATGGCTGCCATGTCTGCTAAATATTTAATGAGCTCAAAGTATAGTATTTCTAGCACACATGCATGCTGAGGGTCTCCGTTCTGCATGAGTCAGACGGCTCAATTATTAGCCGGTCTATATCAGTGATGTGGAAAAACAGGATTATAACCAGACTATTTGTGTTCCTGTCTTTACTAAGTACTATCCAGCTTTTGTTACACATTTAAAGACACTCTATAAAGGAAGAATCATTTGGTGGACAGATGTGTATTTAAATTCAAATCAGATGTACTGAATTCACACTCAACTTTATTTGGCATAAAGCCTCATTCATTTTGAGAGCTTGACATTTTTGATTTGTTTTGTCAACAGATGCACCTACAGTTTGGGCAAGGATGAATAATTCCTGATCTGGCCAATTCATCTGTGCTTTAAAATGCATATATGAAAAGGATTATTTTTTTTACAGCTGGTTAAACATTTTCATATAGCAGAGTTAATAGGATTAGCCTTGTCAGTGTTTGTACTTTTCATTTAGTTACTTCCGAGTACTCAATCCCTTGAGACAAACTAGTCCGTATATCAGGGGTGGGCAATTCCGGTCATGGAGGGCCACTATCCTGCATGTTTTAGGTTTCTCCCTACCCTATCACACCTGAGTCTAACAATAATCATACTGTGACAAGCTTCAGCTGCTTGATAACGAGCAAATCCTTAGAACCAGGTGTGTTAGAGCAGAGAGAAACCTAAAACATGCAGGACAGTGGCTCTCCAGGACTGGAATTGCCCACCCCTGCTGTATATATAGATCCCGTTTGGAATTTGCATTTCCACATTATGTATTTAGTTGACACTACATGTTGCAGTGAGTGTACAGGTGATGTGTACATTCTCCTGCAGAATAACACTATGACAAGATACAGTTGTTGACACATAATACTGTGATTAGTGCTGGGTGGTGTGACTAAAAATGTGTATCATGGTATTTTTTAATATTCTTGCAGTTTCACAGTACATGTAATTTGTCTGCATGACTGACTGTTATTATTAGGTTTATAGTGGCTTATTCAAATGTAAGGAATACATAATATATAAAAACACGCTGTTCGGCATGTGAAATTCTATAAAAGTACAATTATTAGTGTTATAAATGGTTTCGCTATGGTGCTATGGTGTTTTGCCTTGTTAAAGAATTAGTTGTGGGTTGTGTTAAAAGCCATTAGTAAAAAAGGTACGCAGTTAATAGGGGTCCCCTCTCAATACACTCACAGCTTGCACCGACCGTAGCGCTCTTCACAGCAAACAATATTATACACATTTGCTGCCTACAGAAGAGTTGCAGCAATAGTTTTAAGTTATATACCAGTATGGTGGTATGAAAAATTCACATCATATGTGAAATTACTGGTTCATCTGCTAGTCCTAACTGTGTCTGCAATGGATCAACATTTCGTCACAGGGATTCATTAATCGACCTTAAGGGAAACTCAATAGTGCAATTTTTTTAAACAACTAAACAATAACAAACTAAACAAAACATTTGCAGCCTCAAATGCACAAAGAAAATGTTCCATACTTCCTTCTATTAAACGGTCAGTTACAACAATACATTTCTTTAATCCAGTATTTCACTATGTGGCCAAAGCAAGTAGTGGTGAGACAAAACTCCAACGTGGGTGGCCATTCTAATAATATATAATAGATTTGTACTTTTTAATGGCACATTGTTGTCTCATTTCACTTATGATATACAGTCAATGTTCTGGTCTAGGGATTGGTCTGAACATCAACCTCATGCTGAGAGCAGACGTTAGCGACAGAGACAGACTGTGCGTGTGCGTGTGTGTGTGTGAGAGAGTGAGAGAGACTATGTGACAGAGAGGGGAGTGAATTATTACACAGAGTACAAGCTCAGCTATTGTTTCTGATGCAAACTTCCCTACATTGAAAAATCAGAGGTTTTCACCAGATATTACAGAGACTGTCATCTATTTTTCTAAGGAAATTAAACAATACATTTCCAACAGTGTTGGCTGCTTGAGAGAAGCTAGCACATTGTGTTGAAAGTATGGGTTTTAAAAGAAAGGCTGGCAAATGGCCAACAAGTCATCTGATGTTAATCCTGAGTTAGAAAGAGTACACAAGTACAACAAAATCAAAATATCTCTGGTTGTATGTACTTTATGGGATTATTTAATGTTTCCATATTGTCCATGTGTTTGTCTTTTTACCTCGGAAGCTTGAAAATGTGCTTTACAATACAATTATTAGGGATTAGTGCAGTAACTCCTGCATTCTGAAAGGATACTCAATTTGCCTTTTTCTACAATAAGAACCACACAAATCCCAAACTCTCCAAGCTTCACACCACAAATACCTAACCTGCAACACTCCACATCACATAAAACTCCACCCCAGGGACAGTGGCTATTATTTCCCACACGGCACCTGCTTCTGTTGCGATTTGTGCCACCATGATTTGTTAGTGTGCTACAGCCAGTCGAGGCAGAGAAAAGCAACATCGGTTTTATTTACAGGGGGGAAGCTGGGAAAAAAAAAGTGCAGGTGGGTGCAGACTCGGGGAGAAAAAAAAAGGTGCCGCCCTTCAGGTTGGCATGACCATGTTTCATTGTGGACCTCAGGTTACTCTGACATACACCTTATGAAGGTCAGTCATAGTACACCTCTATCACAAGAAGATTAAAAAACCCCCACTGATAAACAGTTGATTAACAGTTCCACCAACTAAGCCCTGTCAAACAACTCACTCTGACTACAGTAGATGCTGATGAGGTGGTGATTGAGTAACAGTACTTCCTGTCCTCTCATCCCTATTGGCACTGTCTGTGAACTAAAATTCCAGGCATACTCGCATGCACATTGAGCTGTCACATACATTTTTCACATTCATTCAATCACATTCGATGCAAACAGTGCAGCATAATGAATGTATGGGAATGCAGCTTTTTTTTTTTATTTTGCTAGAAGCTGGGGAGAGGAGCTGACATATGTTACCTCAGTGAGTGGAGTGAAGACTGGTCGCTGGGTGAAAGTCAAAGATCATTCTGCCAGTGCCATCTGTCAAGCAGGTTGTGTACAAAGGAAGTAGGAGCAAGTGTCCCTTTCCCTGCTTCCTGTGCGCTTCTCTCGCTTCACAACAAAGTCCCGTGTTACATTAGAGGAGAGAGCCGTACTCCACGAGCGGGGGAATCCTCCGTCAGACTGAAGCCAATCTGAAGCCAGTTCAAATCCCCTTTGAGAAGATGGAAGAATGCACCTCCCTCTTCCTGGGGAATTGCGACTTGCTCCTGCCGTTGCACAAAACCCTCTCTCTGTGTTTCTTCTACCTCCTTCTCTGCTCTCCTTCTCTCTCCTTCCTGATCCTGCTCCACTTGTACACTCGCTCGCTCACTCAGTCTGGCATGCATTCTTAACCACAGTGGCTCAGGCACTCACAGACAGACACACACTGTACTGTACACACAACCATATGCAAATAACACATACACAAAACTGGCAGCCTCTTCACAGTAGTCAAGAGTATTTCTGTCAAATCTATTTGGTTACTTCCTGTTTCACAATGGAACATATATTTCTGTGTTATGTTACTTAAACATATCACAATATAAAAGGTCAGATGTAAGCTCTTTCAGCTTTGAAAAATATTTAGTTCCTATGTCGGCTGTGATTATATTTATCCTTTGCTTTGTGGATGACAAAAAAAAATTACTCACACATTCCACCAGGAGCAATGTGTGTGGAGGGATTCAGACAGAACGAGGAATGCTGTGTCGTAAAAATGGATACAATGAATGAAATAAATCTTCCAGGATGAGTCAGAGACCAGATACAGTAGATTTTTTCACTTTCTAATCCCATTTCCCAATGATCACATAAAAAATGGGCTATACACAGTGTGTGCCCGTGTGCATAAAGCTACCATACGCCTGATTGGGTGCTCTCTAGAGATGTTCTATTTTGAGCCTGGAGTTGTAATGCACAACAGAAGAAAGAGGACAGGCAAGACGCTTTTATAAGAATCTTCCCTAAAACTACATCCCCTCCAGCCCCGCTTCCAACCACCACCCCCATCTCTTTCTCTCAATGCTGAAATTCTCTACGTTTTAAGGGGCTAGCAGCAGCAGGAGGGAGGGCGAGTTGTCTATGAGTTATAAATAGTGCTGTAGTGACCTGAATCATTAGCAGGTGGTGGGGAAAGATCCAGCAGAAAACATAATGACAGGTAGTTACAACAGCAGGCTTGGAGACTGGAGACCAATAACTTGAGATTTTTTTTTTCAAAACAGGCATGAAATGTAGATAAAACCAAACAATTATGTAAGTTACATTTTTAAATGTACTGTATGTAAAACAAGCCTAACGCGGCTGTAATCAAATAAGGCTTGAAATTCTTCCAAGAATTATAAAAGCACCAAACAATTCATTGAGATTAAAAGCCAAAGGACGGCAGCTCTAATCTGTAGATTAACTCAGGGTTTAAAGAGTTCACAGAGATGAAAGTCACCTGCTTGCAGTCTTATTACCAGCAGGCAGCTAGAACCCAATACAGACCAAAGTATACACATCTCAGTTTGGGAAATCTCTTTTACTATCACAAAAATAAACTTTTTGAAGTAAAGTGCAATAGTTGAACACAGAAGATGTATAGGGAAGATTAACAAGAGGTAGACTAGACTAGTAGCTATGCTTTTATAGAAAACAACATGAATCTATGTCTGAATGTTTGAAATTGAAAGTTTCATCATTTAATGTACCTTAACTCCCTTGGAAGCTATTTAACAATCATAATTCCATTAGCAAAGTGAATTAATATATTGACCATAATAGGGATTTGGTGATAGCATTTGTAAACCCAACAGTACATTAGACTGGTCATGTGCAACCATTGTACAAAACCCACAGAGCATGTAGGGCATTAGCAAAAAATACGTTTTTCTCCTGTCTTAGTGGTTAATAATAAATTCCTCTGACATTTAACATTATAATCATTAGATAATTGATAATAATCCGAATATGATGTTAAAAGATGAGTATCATTTGTGATTATGATCATGATTATACGGTCAAATGTAAGACTTTATCGCTGCTGCCACACTAATTGAAGTATTCCCAGAACATGTAAAAGTGGAGTAAACATGCAATTATTAAGATATTGTATCATTTAAATCTCTGAACTGCCTAGCCTTAGTCTGATTGTGCAGAACAATTGCTTTGCTGCTGCCTATGACTCTTGAACACACAGAGCAAATAATTGAATTTGTTAATTTGCAGGAATGCTAGATGGAGCATCTCAGGGTGAAGTAGTAACCTACAATCAATCATTTCCTTTATTTATACAAATACAGCACATACTGACAAACCTGAGCATTTTAATAGTTACAAGCTAAGTTTCTGTCGCAGTGTTTTGAGAACTCTCAATGCAAAATTGTGTTTTAGCAAGCTGGCTGAGAGGTCAGACCGACAGGTACAGTATGTGCATAATTTTTATTCATGCAGGATCACAAGTTAGCTGGGTAAGATCTGCTGTTTAAATGTCCCTGTGATAATAAGCCTGCTCTCTCTGTCTTTCCCTCCCTCACTTATATTTTTTTTCCAGCGTGACACCCTCAAGTAGCCTTCCCATGTGCTGTTATTTTAGTTTAGAAGGAAAGAAATCTACGGCACCATGCCAACCTGACCATGAAACAGATGTCAGCGTGACCCAGCCCCTTTGTGTGACAGATGCTTCATGATAACGATACACTAGCACATCAACATCTTGGTTGTCCCAAAATGTCTGATTCATCTGCTTTATTAGAATAAAAGAACACATCAAAGCATTAATGCATCAGCACTAAAATCTATTCTACCATCTGCCATGCTTCTATACCAAAATGCAAGTTTAAAGTAGAAATGTCCAAAAAGAATGATTGTTTTATCATTAACACTAACAGGCCTGTATCCTGTGAAGTTAAATTTTTTAACTAGAGTTGTCAAGCCCACCGATGGATCTGTATCTGCTAAAGCTGGTTTCAGGGTTCGATATCAGCCGGATAATAGCCTGATCCGACATACATAAGACTTTGGGAATAAAGATGGGGTTTGTGCGCAATAACTGATCTTTTTATGCCATACTGTATTATATAGCAGTACACTCCTCAAAAAAATCACAACAAAAAGACTAGCATGTTGTTGTTTTTTCCTTTTATCACCTATTTTGACATATTCCAAAATTTATTCCATGACCTTGACCAAAAGAAGCACAGAGAGTTCTTCAATGCACAACTGTAAACATGGTGTAGTGAAAGATAAGTGATGTTGTTTGTGCTTCTAGGTGGAACTTTGAAACAGAGGAAAGGTCAGAGTTGTTAATTTAATTCTTATTTTAGTTTTTTTCCGAACACAAGACTGCAAGAAGCATACACACACCGCCATTGTTTGTTTACATTCTTGTTCCTGGCAGTCTGTCCTTTGTACCTTCTTCCTGATGGCATCATGCAGGTCATTAAAGACAGCAAGCTAGGGTTGAGCAGAGGCCAACTTGTAGTCTGCCATGTCTCACGGATGAGTCACAGCAAGAATTTAAGACTCTATATCTAATCTGATACAGTGGGTCATCTTAACAGACCAGCATATTGTGTAGTCTGAAACCTGAATAAAATCAAGCCACTCAAAATGGGATCCTTTCTTTACTGAACTTTGTGTTTTTTCTAACAAAGTCTGCTAGTGTTGCTGTCTATGATGACAGCTGGGCTCTGCAGTGCACCATTTCACTGCATATGACAGTGAAAATTGTGTGAATGTGAACAGTTATTTGATTCAGGTAGCTTCTCATTTTTAGCGCCGAGTAACTGCTGAATGTATGTTTTGTTTACTTACTAAACTATTTGGTAGTGACACCAAAAAATATTGGTCATTATAACAGAGGATTAATAACTTGCTGTCATATTTGAGGCAAAATATCTGGTAGAGTAAGGATCAGTAATACTTTATGAGAGTGAGTCCTACCCAGCTGGGACCATGGATGCAATATTAGCAGATGGATCCTCTTAGTGCATTCCCACTGTGTAATAACAGCATTCTTAGCCGAGCGGGCACAAGCTCTTTGGGAAAAGCTAAACATTGAAATCAATGCTGGTTGTCCCAGATGTATGCCCAAGAGCACTGATGCCAACATAATGGTACTGTAGAGAATACCTGCCTAATTAGCCTTTAATGCTTAATGCTTATTGTCTAGACTGCTACATGTAGAGATGTACACTAGATGTAGTGTGGGTTCAACTCTATGGTATATTTTAGGTCCATAGTTTACCTCACTCTTAGTGAAAGTATAATCTCTGTTCCTCTTTTCCAATGTGTCCCTTTTACTGTTAGCTGTTTTTACTTTTATATTAAATGTTTTTTAGAACCTACCCCTGCAGTGTGTCCTAACAGGAAATGCTCATATAAGTTGTTTTGGCGGGCAATTAAAAGCATATTTTGTCATTTAGTTTGAAGGACTTGATGGCTTCAAAGAGATGCTGGTAAACCCTTTTCTATGTAATAAAGGCAACTTTTTACCAGTGAACTGTACAGTATGTGGCTCCTCAATTCAAAAGTTCCATCAATTTAAGCTCTAATTACAAATAAAAAAGCCAAAGAACAGTTATCAGTGATACAATCAGAAGCATCTCATTTGTCCTTCCAAATGTCCGTGCACAATAAGAGAAAGTGGCTGATATACTGTCAATGGTCTTCCGTGATGATGCTGTGCTGTTTCTGATGAGAGACTGTATAATTAAAAGTTGCATTAATGAATATTCTATACAATAACATTAAATACAGATTTTAAGACGTTTCGGTTTTACAGGCACATTTACTGTATGTTTCAGCCACACCATTCATCACACTTTTCCAACAGGAAAAGACAAAACAATTGTGATAAACCTTTACTGACTGGAGAAAGGTGAACATCTTGCTGCCATACATGTTTCTCAGGAGTAAATGGAGAGTGGAGACCATGTAGAAGGGAGCTAAAATAAGAGTTAATATTGGAATTACATTAGTTTTGTGCCAAGACCCATGCAACTGCTGCCCTGCTTTTATTGTAGGCGTCTGCTATACCAATGGAGCAAAAAAAAAAAGCATGCAGGCTCATAGAACATTTGCAGCTGTGCTCCACAGTGGCTCATGTGCCTTACCATTGTGGAAGGGGATTGTCCAGTGGAGAGGAAGTTTGTATGAGTTCCTGAGTGAAGGTCAACATTTAAAGACTCAGTACTAAAGTAAATGTCTTGTTCAGTTCTCATAAAAGAGCCAATATTTATCCTCACTAATTTAATAGACCTAAAAGATGAATGTGACCCATCACCATTGTTAATACCCTCGATTCAACAACACAATTGAAAGGCTCCAGCACTGCAGAACGTGTTCAACATAACCTCTTTCTCTTCAAATAAAAATGAAAGAGGAAAGCAATTGTAAGAGGATAATTACAGAAGAGAGGTGAGGGAGGTAAAAGTCACAGTACAGAGGAAGATATTATTACAGATTGATGCTTAATTCCACCCGCTCCTCTTGTCTTTGTCAACAAGAGGGGAAACAATAGTATACACGTAAAAAGGATTAGTAAAAGTGCTCTTACAGCATACTGTATGTGCACTGAGGATTAAAGTATGTGCTTGATCTTAAAGAGGCAACTGTGTGGAGGTGCTGCACTGTATTATATGACACAAACTGGTATTCGGTGTTAATATACTGTAGGTACATTGGAAAACAATAAAGTCTCATTTATTTATGTCCACTGAGCTCTGTTTTGGATTTTGAACTCAACTGTACGAGTTTTCCAATGTTAAACTTATTGTAATTCATTGTAATTCATTGTGTTGACTTTGTCAGATTTGAACATTGAATGTTGATTGAACTTTGGTTTGGTTTATTTTTAAACTGATAAACTGCACAAATTCAGTGTGACGTTTAAGAAAAAAAGCATCAGTCAAGATAACTTATACATGTAAGTTGAAACAAATTTCGAATTTAAATCCTCATAACTTGAAATGGAACGAATAATGTGGTTTAACTTGAAATGGTGAGTAATAATGCAGAATGTGGGTTTCTTTAACAAAGTAAAAAAAGGTTTTCTAGCATTGGTAATGGCAAAAGTCTTTTCAAGGCAGCAATTGTACTTTCATTTCCATGTTGAAAAAACTTGAAATATCTTAGTGTATAATCAGGTACAGAAAAAGTTGATTCCTCTCCGGGTGGCTGAATGGTGTTTGATTACAGAGGAGCCATTACCAGGTCATTAGCATGTACTAATCATGAGCTAAATAATAGGTTTGTTAGAGAGAAGGGTGAGGGAGCAAAAGACGCACAGAGGGAAAGGATTTGTGTGTGTATATGTGTTTACACTGTACGGTATATGCTCCTTTGACGTACTGGGTTTTGAATAATTTTGATTGGAAACTCAATTGTGTGTTTAATGAAATTCTGTACACAAAATGTGTTGATGAAGGTACAAGAAAATTGTGAATTGGTGGTTTATTCAAGCCATCATGGCCTTTGGACAAGCACGTTTAATTACACTGAGAAATACAAAACTTTAAAGTTCGACATTTTGAGAAACACACTTATTAGCCATCTAATAGTCGGGTGATGAGATCAATACCACTCATATCGGTCTGTTAAATATGAGGCTTCAACCAGCTGCCAGTTAACTTAGCTTAACACAAAAGACACAAAGCATCTAGCCTGGTTCAGTCCACAGATAAATTAATCCCCCCTAAAGCAAATTAAATGAATGAACAAATTATATTTTGCTTATTTAATCTGCACAACAACCAGTGTAGAAACTGGTCAGGAGTTTCCACTGGTTGCCTGGTAACTGCTCCCTGTAAAAATATAATGTGGCTCATAACCACTCATAAAATGTCAGATAAACAATAGATGACGTTAATATGTGAGCTTTAGAGGTGCTTGAAGGTGGATTTTGTTACCTTTAGGCGGAGCCAAGCTAGCCGTTTCCCTGTTTCAAGTCATTGTGCTAAGGTAAGCTTACCAACAGCTGGCAATAGCCTTACATTTAAAAAGGGATGGTATGTTGTCGAGTGCTTTTCCCAAAGGTCCTGGAAGAGAAAATTGAACATGACCGTGTGTCAAAATCAGGATATGTGAAAAAAAGAAAGTTCATTGCAGTTGGAAGTATGCAGTATGCAGAAGCTTTGTCTATTTACACACAAACTGTAGGAGGAATCTAGCAATAAAATACATGTTTACGCGACAATCATTGTTATACAGTAGCTGCAGTGTGATAAACAGACCTGCCTTTAATATTTTAATGCCCAGCAGCCCATGTACAAATAGGTTCTAAACTGCACATTAGTTGCCAACTGCAGCAGTATTCTTAAGTTAACATCACACTATAATAGCGAGAAAGCTGTGAACGAGAGAGGGGGACAAGACAGATAGTTCATTAATATTTCATATGCTTTTAGGGTGCATTGGTTGATTCAGAGCAACGCAAATGTGATTATGACTTTAGAGTGCAGTGCAGTAACATTCTCATAGGGTTTTACTGAAATGGGCTCATTAAGTGTAAATATATTCTTTGCTGCCCGCTCCACAAATAGCCGCTGAAAACTAGGCTGAAGTTTGCAAATGTAATCTTGGGCAACTAAATATGATTCACTTCCTTCTATATCTTGCCCCCAATTCCCATTAATAATCCAAAACAATGAAGCAGTGGACAGAGAGCGTCTCTTCACTTATGGTCCGTGATGTGTCTGTACCCTGTGTGGATGCTGTTAAAAAGCAACCTTAGTGCCCATTTCCCCACACTGTACTTAACCTTGGGAGCTGGTCCATTAAACAGTCTGTGCGTGTGTGTGTGTGTGTGTGTGTGTGTGTGTGTGTGTGTGTGTGTGTGTGTGTGTGTGTGTGTGTGTGTGTGTATGTGTGTGTGTGTGTGTGCGTGTGCACCACAATGGTTAGCTGTATTACTAAATAACTTAAAATAGCTAAAAAATTGCAAACTGAGCTTTCTGAGGCTGCTTCACTGTTCATAAAT
Source organism: Echiichthys vipera (assembly GCF_963691815.1). Lineage (NCBI taxonomy): Eukaryota > Metazoa > Chordata > Actinopteri > Perciformes > Trachinidae > Echiichthys > Echiichthys vipera. The sequence continues at coordinate 9,598,082 of NC_139830.1, read as the reverse complement.
GATTGCTCAGTAGCAAGTAAGAGTAATGCTATTGTGCCACCATGTGGACAGTGATCTACACCGCATTGATTTAATGATGTGGAAACTAAAAATGAATAGTGAAAATAGCATATTACCATTTTCAGATTATGGTATGTGGATGAGGCTTGAGTCATTTTATGTTAGTGGTTGAATAAATTTTAAAAGCTATATTGTAATACATTACGGCAACAGGTGGCCACATGAAGTCAGTAAAAAGGAGCAGATCCATTTCTGGACCTACTATACTGGTTGTGGGAGAGGTCATAGATAACAGACTTTGATCTTCAATAGTACACAAGGGAATCTAAATAATCAACTACATAGCATCTTTGTCTAAATGGAAGCTTTGAGGAATTAAATGTACTTTAAGAACATGTAGCACTCTAAATGTGAAGAGAGTGTGTGTGTGGGATGAGAAGATTCTAGGAATTCTAGGAAGGAAGATCGAGGAATTTTACCATTTAGATTTCTTTTGTATAATGTTTTGAAATATTTTGCTGATGATCAAACAAATCTCCTGAGGGATACTAAAGATCTGACTGTAGATGAAAACCTTTGATGAAGATTAGCAACATGGCTTTAGCCTATTACCACATTAGATCCTGTAGTATATTACCTCAGGTAAATTAGCTTTGCATTTTTAATGTTTTTTTTGTCATACCATAGAAATACATTACAGCAGCCTGAGGAGAAATACATGGAATTACAATGGAGCACAGGTGCATCTTTACAACCATTAAGGTACCTGGTAACAGTGCAGGATTGCATCTATTCAATATGCTCACTAATAAGATCTGATCCTAGATTTTATTGGTCTATAATTAATCTGGCTCTTCAGTCAGAGGAAATTACTTTGGAGGGCTCTACTGAGCCACGACCCTGGGGACTCACCCAGTTTTATCATTGGACTGCACAGGTATGGAGATAGGGAGGTGGAGACTAAATCAATTTCCCTGCGTCGGCTCATTAGCTGGGACCCTTGGGTAAGCCAAAATCCGTGGTGATGCCCTTGGAGGAACAAAGATGCTTTGCAGAGTGGCTTGTGGCACCAGGAAGTGAGAAGCTGTGAAATGCATACACATGGTAAGAAACATAATATTGACAGACATGGTACTTTGAAACAGTATTAAACTAGAGACATTGTGGCAATACACAAAACTGTACTACACTAAAATCTAAAAACAACTAATTACCATGAGCTTATCCTTTATTTATATTTATATATATTCATTTGTTTAATACTTATCATTGAGGGCAATGGTCTAAATTAATAAGACTATAAAATATGAAGCGCAAAGTGGGTGGCTCCATCCGTCGCCATCTCGACAGTGCCTCCTGCCTCCCAAGTTTGACTGGAGCTGAGGTGGGCCGTATGAAGCCTGCTCTATGCCATACAGTGGTTATGAAGTGGAAAATTAGCTACAGAGACCAAAACTGTTTAGGGAGTCTTTGAGGATTGACTTGCTTCTGAAGTCAGCCTCAAGTGGTCATTAGAGGAAGTGCAGTTTGGCCTCATTTTTCAGCATTGAAGGTTGCCACTTGTAAACATCGCCTTTAAACTAATGACATTAAAACAGGCAGATGTTGTAGAAAAATCTATCATTGCCATTGTCTGCACAAACATTACTGTATTAATCACAAGGCAAATGAAGGTCATGATAAGCTATAGGCTTTGAAGTTTGCTACTATTTATTACATACTATAGTAAGCGTACACCATATTGGTGTACACTAGATCATGATTATCGTGTTTTTTCTCATATCCACATCTTTAAACAACAGTTATCCAGCTAGTTGCATCAATCAACAAAAGATTTAACAGTATGACACACACACACAAACAATATATATCCCTGTGACAGCAAAGCATTTATCCAGTTCTCACTGTGGCATATGGCATAACATTAATGTGGGTAAACTTGTGCCTTATGATCCAATAAACAGCTCAGTTTTATAATCTCTCTGGCTGCAGTTTGTTAACAGGTCTGCCACTTGAACACCAACAGAATGCAGTGAATTTGAGCAGGATTATGGTTTTTGTTGTTTGGATTATCTGAATCTAATTACCTTGCAGAGGGGCTTAACTGACTCTGCAGCCTATTTGCATGATAGCAGAGCAACTGGATGCTGGGGAAATTGATAATCTGTGGGCCAAACAGACCAGCGTAACATCTATTATTTTACAGAAATTACATTTTAATACAATTAAAGTTGACTTCAGAAAAAGTGAGGGTTGGCTGCTGTGAATCCACAGTATACACACGTTTAAAGGACATTATATTGTATAAAAAGTAAATGTAAAATCATTTTTTTCCCAACAAAAGTATTCCTTTGTTTCTTCTAGACATGAATGTCATAAACATCTTTTTCTCAAATGTTATGAAGCACCTTAAAAAGGTATTTGATCTTGTTTTTATTGAGTAAATAAAACAGTGAACATGAATGTGGAACAATTATTTTTCTGTTGACTGAATTCATTTCAATTCATTAGATTGACAGCTCAGATTTATTTCAAACTAATTTTAGAACATCCATTTAATTCTGTATCCATCTCAAATAGTTAAACAGGCTCTGGGAAATGCTATGTATTTAGAAATAAACACTTAATTCACAGTTACATGCAGCAACATATCAATTCTTTACAGCAATAAGGCCTAGCAGATGGATTATGTGCCATAAATCTCCAATGCTGGGTGCAGTACAACGAAAACTTAACTAAAAGTAGCAGTAATTCTGTTAACTGAAAATAACAATAATAATAAATCATCTTGACTGAAAATTGTGGGAAAAATCAGCTTCTTTCTCAATGGTTTTCACCCTCCATCAGTGACTAGCTCCAGAAGGTGGCAATGCAACATAGCGCTTGTGAAGTTAAATCTTAAACTATAAAAGCTACTACAGTATCTACTCCCGTGTCAAATATTAAATGGTAGCTGCAGATAAAGAGCCTGAAGTAACAGACTCCTCATTGAAATGTTCAAAAAGCAGTCTGCACTGTTCTCTCTGCAAGAGGAGTTTGGAATTTTAAACTAAAATGTGTTTTCCCAAGCTTCCCAGCAGGTTTCACAGAGCACTGCAGAAGACTTGGGTCCCAACACAGCACTGTAGCATGCAAATGAGTACCAGTAAGAGAAATGACACAGAGCTCTTTTAAGTACACATGCTAATGTGCTGCGAAAGAAAACTCTGCATCAACTTTGGTGGAAAGAAAAACCCTGCTTTGCCTCACATTTTCATTCATGTAAAACATTTTAATGAGAATGTAGGCAATACAACAGCTTTTGTTCATCTCCCTTGTTAGCAATTGCCCATTTAATAGTTTGCTTGCTAAAGGTGCCATGTTGGGGGAGCCTGTTCGTAAACCCAGATATAAAATGCACTTTGTCATGGCTTTTGGTTTTAGCTGTGTTCGTGGATTATCAGAGAGAGCTGCTTCGCAGGGATGAAAGAAAATATCAGTTCTTTGACCAAGGCTTGGATCTGCCCCATTTATCAGTCACAGGTCTGACTGGGTTCTCATTATACCCATATACACACACACTGGATCCACTGTCGCAACGCTAGGGAGAAGAAAGTGCATCAGAATCATTCGCAGATCTCAAAGTGACAATTCAATCATCTAAACCACCCAGGCCCCATATCTCACACTGTCTAATTAGAAATGTGATTCACGGTATCATCCTGATAAACATCAGAATATAATCAAAGCTCTTCAAATGGCACTAAAAAAATACTGGAAACACTTTATCTCCCTCTCTCAAGGCAATGTGCATTGTGTTTGGCTTGTCTCTGTAGCGGAAGCCCCCTGAGGAGCATCGGAGATGTGCCAAAATCATTCTCTGTGGAAATCCGCCAGATTTGACAGATTTCACCACAGACCTGGATTAAAATGGGTTTAGTACCCTTTTAAATATAGTCACTGAATGGCTGATTTACTTGCTGAACTGCAACTGACCAACCTTCTCTGCTTGTTTTCCACCCAATTACAATGACTGTTATTTACTGTGATGCCAACTTTTTTTGCAATACATTTAACCCAAATTTCTGGTTTACCTTCGTATTTTCTATGTACATCTAGTGTGGTGATATGTACACGTTCCACTGTCCATCCATTCCAACATCCACAACATTTGGTTTGAGACATGACACTTGAAAAGGTATATTTATGGGCCAGGTCTCAGCAGATCCTAGCTGTCTCAATGCAGTATAAAAAAAAGGAGCCAGTAAATCCCTGGCAATGTGGGGCATTTCTGCCTCTGCCTGATACGGGATGTGTCACCTCACCTCAGCCAGGTCCACTGCCATCAGCATGGGCCATGTGTTACCTGTGAGCTGACTGAATTCCATGGCAACAAAGGAACTACAAGCTCTGAATGAGGTATAACAAGCTCAGTAAAACAGGTGCTGACAGTAATGACAACAGGAAGCTTTCAAACCATGGCACCATCATTGCACAGTGACACTCGCTTCCTGGCTACGGCTGGTCACAAAAGCAATAAAACAACCTTATAGCCTGATTGATAAAAGGATGGGATTTCAACCCATACTTCTCTATCTGTCCACATACACTGGAGATCAAAATTAGATAACGAATGATTAGATTTATTCTGAAATACCGTTATTTTTTATTGTTCAGAATTTGATAGAATATCAGCTGTGGCTATACCACGGCTGTACTAGCATGTTGGCACTTGAACAAAAAACATTATTTTGTGAAAAAGCAGTGAGCAAAATAAGAGAACAGTAACCATTTTGTCAGAAGAGAAGATTTAAACAGTGTTTTCTTGGGCTATAGGATTCAAATATGAATAGTAAGTGTAGAGACCACAGCTTTGAATGACTTCAGCACATCTGCGCCCACAGGACATCACTAGTTTCTCACACTGCTCTGGTTTGATCTTGGTCCATTCTTCTTGCAGTCTCTTCCACAGTTCGGTAACTGTAGTGGGTTTCTGAGCAATTACTTGTTGCCAAGGATTTTCCAGAGATTCTCTATGGGGTTTAGATCTGGACTCTGGGCTGGCCATTTCATTGTTTCAATGTTCTTAGCTTCAAGGAACTGCGTCAACCATTTTGCAATGTGACGGAAGGCCTCGTCTTGTATGAAAATTGCAGCTGATTGGGAGACAATTGCAGTGAATGAATTGCATGTTGCTGAAGGAGGTTCACATAAACATTTGCATTCATCCGGTCATGTAGCTGTACAAGATGCCCAACTCCTGCTGCAGAAAACATCCCCCAAAACATGACATGACATTGTTTAATTATTTTGGGTCTGATGGGAAACATTATGTTTGATGTTGGACTGGGGAAAGACTGAACCCAAAGTGTCAAAAGAAGTCAGTTCGATTTGGAGGAGGAAATGTCAGAGTCCAGATCTAAAACACATAGACAATCTGAAAAAAAAAGAATGGCTCAGAAACCCACTACAGTTACTGAACTGTGAAGAGACTGCAAGAAGAACGAACTAAAATCAAACCAGAGCAGTGTGAGAAACTAGTGATGTCCTGTGGGCGCAGATGTGCTGAAGTCATTTAAAGAAATGACACTTTCTATTGATTTTTGAATCCTACAGTCCTAAGAAAACATTGTTTACATTTTTTCTTCTGACACAATGGTTACTGTTCTCCAATTTTGGTTATTTGACTTGGTTATTTAAAAAAAACATGCTAGGACACAGTGGCATACCCACAGCAGATTTTAAATCAAATTTTGAACAATAAAAAAATAACATTATAGGAATAAATCAGGTATTTATAATTTGTACTCCAATTTTGATCTCCAGTGTAAATACATATGGTAAACTGTGGTACAACTCTGACAGGATCCAGACATACTGGTACTACAATGGTTCCTTTAAAATCGATATGATGTTGAACTTGAATTAAAAGAACACTCTGAAAACAAAGTATGATTTTTACTTAAAACTGGAAAAAGTTTTCAAACCATATGTTTTACAGAATCCTTTCAGCTGTTTAATTAGTCCTCTCTTCCATCTCTGTCCGACTCCTCAGTATCCCAAACAGGTACAGTATGAGATCATGGTTGGCAGCAGTGGCTGTTAATTCTGCTGATTGGAAAGGAGTAGGTGAAGCAAAGAAATCATTCTCATCAATTTGGGATGATGCCAGCCTAGGAGAAGTGTTAAAGGCTGGACCAGATGAATTCTTCATTACTGTAGTGCTTCCCTAAGAGCAATTTAATCAACTGGCAATAAAATTCCCGCTGACCGACCCTGCACAACATCCACCTAAAAGAGCAGAGCAGAAGTTATGGGTTTCTTAAACAACCACACAAGAAGTTGCGTGGACAAAAACTTACATAACATAACTCTTGTAAGCTGTCACATTACCATTTGATATGTGAATCGCATCATTTGGTCAATGGCAGCTTACATATATGATTCAGTAATGAATAATGTAACAGATTTATAAATAGCCCGCAGCTAATAAAAATAGTCAGCAGCAATGACATTTTACAGTGTTCGACTGCAACAGAGAGGGGCTGGCACTTCTATAAAAAAAACCTCAGTATACAGTACAATGACCTGAGTCAAGCTTGGTAACCTGACAAGTGACAACTATGCACCATTCAGTAGACATTCACAGACAATTGATGTCACCTTTATTTATCTGAAGGGGGAGGTTAAGTATCAAGCTACTGGACACTGTTGTGGGAATTTTGGATATTTGTAATTCATAATCATAGTTTTGTCAGGTCAGACACAGTTCAGTGTCTCCTCTGTCTCACCTTCTTAATGGATAATGCAAATAACCAACTCATGATGATATATTGGCATATTTGTGCATCTGTACCCTGTGTTAGAGACCTTGTGATGAGAGAGGTTCAGAATGTTCAGAATTGTAATGTCTAAGGCATGTTTTTGTTGTTTAAAGACGTCGCCCAACCAAGGCTATTCGCGTCCTGTCCCCTCCCTAAAAGACTGTGCGAGATTTGACACATCATCATTCCTGCTAGACTCTAACTTGTGAGGATGTAGGGATGAACGTATTTTGTCTGCAGAGGAAAATGCTTTGGCAAAATAAACCACGGAGAAAAAGCTGATCCTGTTTGTTGATTTTTATTGAAGAATCCATTTCCACAACAACACCAATTACATATTTGTCTGCCATTAAAAAGTACATCATTGACATGCACTATAATGCTCAAAAAATGTGTTCAGCAGTCTGACAGTTAACATGGCATTAATGATTAAGATCATCGGTGATTGGTTCAACCAGAAAAGATACAGTACTGCTTCCAAACAGTGTTTCTCTGGTAACATGATTCATATGTGATTAAAGCAACACTTTAAGCCAATATTGAGGGTATGTCATGAAGAAAGGCATATTCTAACACTTTTTTTCAGCCTCTCTTTAGAAGACACATCATGAGAAAGATGCCCCTTAGCGCTCTAACACTATCATTGAGCTGTGTAATCTGGCTCTGAAACAGTTGGCAGGCATCTTTTCTACCCAGAGAATCTCAAGATTCATGATATTAGAGGGGCTGATAACTGTTCAACAGAGGCAGAAATGGATGTCTAATCACCGTACCACTGTGGCTGCTAACAGACAGTTTTCATAATAGACAATGCCACAATTAGATCTTAACTGTCCCAGGTGGCAGCTCCCATAGCAACTGGCAGCAATGTCTGCAGTTTCGCAGCAATCTCTCATACCACAGTCATGTTGTAGTATCTTGCAAGAGTCAAGTTATTAAAACCTTAACTGGACCTCACAATTCATCAAATGTTCCATCAGCCTTTTGCTGGACGTATATCGATCACACTGAAGAAAATTCCAATAACACACACCTCACTGAGGCATAAATACTCATGTTAATGGTGATGTTTAATGTACTAGAAAATGCACATATAAAACACACACAAACTGACAGGCAAAATGGAAAAAGAATGTCTGAAAACTACTGTGAGTACAAGGACTTTTTTTGGACAATATGCTGTCAATAAACACTAGACAAAAATCACATTAACATTCTTTTTTTATTTATATGCTAGCATTTTACTTGGCTTTGTTGTCGTTTGCAGTGTTGAATCAAATAAACTTAATTTAACATGTTTAAAAACAACCAAAGTTGACCAAAGTGCTCTACAATAACATGAGTGGCACAACGAAAGGGAGTACAATAACAACAAAAAATAACAATACATTTAAATTGCAAGGCTACAATTTTAATAATAATAAAAAACTTTTGAGATCAATTTAAAAAATAAAATGAAAAGTTTGAAAAAAACAAAACACTGAAATAATAAAACCACTCAGAGCAATCAAAAGCCATTGAAAACATTCATCTTAAGAAACAGTGTAAAAGTGTTTAATTGAATGGATAGCAGGAGGCTAATTAAATCAGATAATACTACACATGAAACAGAATAACTAGGTTTATACTGTAGCAGTGTAAAATTAGGGCATCAAACTACACTCAGAAAATGACAGCTTTTCTAAAAATAACAGTGTTCTGCATCAATACCTCAGTCTAGTATAGTGTGCAGTCTGTATCGTGTAATCTCATACAGTAGGTTCTGCTAATTAAAGCACTCACATGAGACCTTTTTCTATAGCAGATATTTTGACTTGTTAAATATAGGAAACCGTGCCCTGCCATAGACTGGCTTCCTGTCCAGGGTGTGTGATGTCAGCTGGGATTGGCTCCAGCCCCCCGCGACCCCGACAGGAACAAGCGGTTGAGGATGAATGAGTGAAATATAGGAAACAACGGCTCAGTGCCACCAAAAGTCCCAGTAAGCCACGGCAGTAATTATGTACGATACAGGGACCCTATAGAAGCAGCTCACCTAAATGGAAAGCAGTGCTTAATGTTATCAGTTACACCTGTGCTTGCACTGCTATGGCATGCAGAAAACATCTACTGTGAAAAACGTCTACTTGAAACCTTTAATTTTCACATTTCAATCAGACTGTCACCAAGACAAAGAGTAACAGCTGGTCAAGAGGAACATTTCATCCACACATCAATAGCAACATGTCAGTGCATTGGTACACACATGGTTAACATGTAGGCTGTTTTCTTCAGTGTACCAGTTACTATTTTCAGTATTTTTTTAATTGTGTTTTGGCATAATAAAATAAATTCACTCTTACTCTTTGACTTCAGCCACAAAAGTGGCTCTAATGTTAAACTATAATATGGAAACACAAATATTGTTTTACCAATTATTTAAACTTCTCACTGTGGGCTGTAAAAGTCAAGAGGCAAGTTTGAAATGATATATGAAGATAGCTAGCTGACAGCCACATATATACTTAATGTGTTATCATTAAGAATTGCCCAGCTTAGACTGACACACAGAAAATATAGCTAGGTCTCTACCATGCTAAATGTTTGTATGCTCCCAAGCTAGCTGCTAACACTGTCTGTTTGCTGCTGGGCAGGTAGCATGCGTTTTGCTACTTTGTTTCTCCCTTTCTCCAAGGTGTCACTAATAATATCTCCGACATTCAAAAGCAGCACGAACGAAGGCTGAATGTGCACTCTTAAAGTGGATTATCATTTATTTTTTCATTACACTAGGCTGAAGTTTAAGGGGAAAGCAGCTTTATTTCTCGACACCCTAACATTAATCCTTTCAACATCACACCCGCAATAATCGCCTTGTGTATTCATATCTTTCTCTCCGCGCTGGAAGCCGAAACTCCTCTCAACCCCGCGTCCGTAAAAGAAATCTTACTTGTGTGGTTTTCTGTGACTGCGGGGAGAAGTTGACTTCCCACGGATGTGGTGTCCACACTGGAAAGGGCGGAAGGCGATGCTCCTGCACGGCCCGTCCTCCGTTGGCTCCTCCAGTCTCAGCTGAGGGATGAGATGCCCAAAGGCCATGTCGTCTGGAAAGGATGTGTGCACTGATGTTTAACTAATTGGCTAACCAGCACTTCTCTCTAGCACCTGTATCTAACGACCTGCGACTTGGTGTCAGGCTACACTTATATTAACCTGCAGCAGGAGCGTCTCTGGATCTGCTCTGGGAGCTGCAAGGCGAGGTGGAACTCCTGTACCTCGTGTTCAAAGTGGAGTCTGGGGACTTGTCGTCGAGAAAATTCCCAGGGAAAGTTTCACTCTCGTACTATATAACCTGACAATTAAAAAATAAAATAAAAACCTTAATCTTATCTATGAACAGAGGCTCGTTACTCCTCCACCTCTATTTGATATTAAATGGCATGATGTACAGACGAAGCTACAAAGGCATTTTTCAACATCGCCCATTTCTTTATTTTAATATGTATTATTATTATATAATACATATTTATTTATTTTCTATATACATCTTTTATATAAATCCACTTTTTTATACAGTTATTGCATACAGTATGGCAACTTTCATGGAGTAAATGTTGATAAAGTAAATCTATAAAACATTTTTTCACCATTGGGAAAATTAAATTAAGCTCTCTCTCTCTTTCTTTCTCTCTCTCTCTCTCTCTCTCTCTCTCTCTCTCTCTCTCTCTCTCTCTCTCTCTCTCTCTCTCTCTCTCTCTCTCTCTCTCTCTCTCTAAGATGATGGTGTAATGGTGAGGTAATCTAAAAACAGCGTTGCAACAGGGGCAACTTTTGCATGTAGTTGATTTTGCTTTACATGTCAAATTATAGGCTATTGGTCTCATTATGTATCCACTATAAAACCAACAATATTGGTTTCTGTGGCTTACATAAATGAGTAGATTAAGCTGTTCCTCGGCTCAGCTTTGCTTTCACCTGTAGTTTGCATTAACCTTTTGTTAGGTTATCAGTGAGCGCTTGTCTCTCAGTGTTTAGTCACAAATACCCCACATCACTGTTGGCAATGTGAGACTACAAACTAGTCACTACTCTGTGCTATGTCCAGAATGGATTTGTGATTGTGCAATGAATTATGAAATGATGCAAACTGTAGTTATACCCTAAATGTACAGTGTATTTGAATCAGTATCATAAATGGACACCCTGTAAGAGAAAAACACACTACATACTACAGCTTAGAGTCTGAAGGTGAAATCCTCAACTGAATGGTTCTCCTCTTCAGAGCATAGAATTATGGATCTCCTTTGTCTAATTTAGCCCGCAGTTAATTTTACTTGCTTGCTCCATTAAAAGATACTGTATCATTAATTGCCTCATTTTTCAATTAAGTGGACTAATAGCTTTCAGAATTAAGGTTCTACTTTAATAAATTGATATTCATGCGTCTTGCTTTCCCTGTTTAACAAAGAAAAGTCAATACTTTTACTATGGAATATGAAGAAACCTCATTGGATGTGTATTTTGTGGAGCTAGCGTGCAGTCATTTTTTTGACATGGCACCAAAAGAGGTTGTTTTAGAAATGTTTTTTCTGAACTATAAAGATCAGAGAATCACAATGTAAATTGGTGCTCTCATTTATCAGGGATGTCATGGGGGCATTAATCATAATCGGGCCTGTCAGATAGAATGCTATCAAGTAGTTAGTTTACAATTTAGTCTCCACAAATGGGTAATTTCTCCATTGTCCATCAATATGAAAGACAACTTTTTAAAGTGGAGCGGCAGAAGATCGTCAAAAATAGCATGCTATTAACCTCTCTATCTAAATGTATGGCAGCTCTATAATTAGTGTAGTTGTCAGAGAGTGAAATATGCTGCAGATGTGGGTCACGGTGCAATGTTCATTACCCAGAGATAATCAGTGCAAAGACACACAAAGCTCCTGTAAAAGTCCACAATATTATTCAAACAGATTGACAATAGTGACGCCAATTTATTGCCATCAGTGCTGTGCTGAAACACTGTGCTTTTACACCATTCTTTTTAAAGCGTATTTTCAAATATTAGGAGATGCGCTTGCAGATTAATTAAACAAATGGATAAAATGTGTTTCATTTAAATAGAAATATCGATATGTAGAGTTACAGTCTACATTTCTGCTGCACTCCTATTCATCATTATATGGTGTTGCACTTGATGCTTGTATAAGGTTCCACCAGAGGGGGCTTTAAGCAAAGCCACTCATGTACATACCTGGACCCAACGGGACCCACTAATCATTTTACTGTTGTGTTCTTCCATTATAGGACAACTGCACACAGTGGCTAGATAAATGGATATGTTTTCTATTATAATTCTTTAACAAACAAAGTTCATGGTTGAATTAGGTTAGAGTTGTCTGTGGGGACCCAGGAAATGAAATTATAGTGATAAGGTCAATGTCCAAGAAGGAAGGAAAATATTATCCAGGCCTCACAAACTTAGATAAAAAAAAAAGGTCATAGAAACGTTCAGCCCCTGAAGAATGCTCCCCTTTTCATTTATATAATGTTACACATGGGATTTTTAATGAACTAATCTCAAGTGATGATGTGTTTCTCTCATCTCATTAAGAGCCTATCGGCATCACATCTCCGATCAACACCAGGGGGGGCAATTATATTAGTGACGTCAGTTATGAAGGCCTTGTGTGGCAATCTCCAAGTATTTACTTTGCAGATTATAGAGGGGGACCAAGAGCAAAATACAATTTGGTATTAATTGAGCAAGCTTTGTACAGTAGCCTAAAGCTAAAAATGCTGCATATGTGAGATACATTTTTTTTAATCACTTTTGTATTTGGGCTAATTCGAGTGTAAGTGTCTGTGTTAATCTCTAATTGTGACACACCGTGCTATTATATGATTTGCAACACAAGTGATGTGTTCTAAATAGGCACAAGAATAGGCAAATTGTTATCATTATCTAAGTCTTGAAATCACCATTTCTGAGTTTCCTGATGGTCTGAGCTGTAACCAAATTAAATCACGGCCGCATATGCATGCATTGACAGGTCTGTGCAGGAGTGTGTGAATATGTGTGCGTGTGCATGCCAGTGAGATGGGTTTATGACAGTGTCGTTGCACATGGCTAATCATGTGGAACAATGGGCACACAGTCATGGAACAGAGAGAGGGGAAATTTGATCTGGCCTTGAAAATGTGATCTTACTTAATATGGATGCTGTGTTTTGAAAAGATGTAAATTTAGCAAACTGTCTAGAGCAGACTCCTCAACAGACAGATGTCAGAGAATGCGCTGGTAATTTTAATATGGCTCATTCACATGCATCAACTCAGTGTTAAATTCCGCTCATTCAACCCACTTTTGCGACTACTTGTCATACCTTTCGTGTGCATCTGTGAAGTTGAGAAAAAGTCACACCCTGTCTCTTTAACCAGGGTCGACACAAGTACTCCAGCTCAGCAGTTCAATAGATTGTCAACATAAGAAGAACTTTTCAGTGGGAGGAGATAAATGTGGGAGGAGATAAATGTCAGTCAATAAGTGACATGTCATGTCAATAGATATCGCTGACCTTGTTGCCATAGGTGTTGAGTGTCACAGGAATGAGAAAATGGAGGCCACTACCCAATGTCTGCATCCTAAGCCTCTTATAAGAGCACAGATCCTAATGGGGCTTAGTTATATAGCTGTATAGAATGGGACATCCATATCCATAATAGAATAGCCCAAATGCCCATTCCAGTGTTGTTGGATATTTAAGCCATGGATGTATTTCTGTACTGTAAACTGATGGTACCCCATTCATTCCAATGAAAGCACATTAAATAATATATTAATTTGCCTACAGCTAACCATTTTAAAAATACAAATGTCTACAGCCTCAAACATGCTCAAACAGTAGCAATGTCATGAGCATCATCGCTAACATGCTGACGTTTAAGAGTTACAATGTTTACCATCACCATCTAAGTTTATCATGTTAGAATTGCGAAATAAAAAAATCCAAATGAAGATGCCACAAGATCAATTAAGTTGTCATTGAATATTTTATTTGCAAATGAAAGAGTAATAACTCAGAAGTCGTAAAAATATACATTTTTTTACTTGTGATATTTACATGGATTGTTTTCATCAAACAAACAAACAAAAAATTCTGTACTGTTTTATAAAACCAAAGAGAAGCCACGGCAGAAAAACAGATGAGAGTAAAGAATATGAAAGTGTCTTACATTTCCCTTTCGTGACACCACGCTGAGTGTGTCTACCCCTGACCTCGAAATAATGTAGTCAAGAGACACAGCCAACCACACAGTTCCCACACAGGCCGGTGATGAGCACAGCACACAAAAAAAGTGCAAAGTACATGGATGATAAATTCAAAATCAAGAAGACAAAAATAAAGCGTCATCAAATTTTCTGTGAATATATTTACAATTGTAGGTTTTCTTTTTTTCTTCTATTTTTAGCCGAATACAGTTATGTTACATAAAAGCAAAGCATTCCCGTTCATCTGCTCAATCTCCTATGACATGCAGGTATGTTTGCTTTCCTTCTTGAGGCTGACTATAGCTCCGTCCATTTCTTCTCTCAAAAGTAACAATACATCACATTCCCCTATACTGACATACAAGGTCAAACCACAAAGTCTGAGCATCCCTTTGCCCTGCTCAACAGCTTTATTCATAAATAAAACAGCTAAATAGAACGTAAAACATAGTGGCTACATGAGATTCATACTCCTATCATATAATGCAGGATAACCATTAAATGATTTCATGTTTACTGCACCTTTGAGTGTTGATAATAAGACAATATATAGTGCTGATGGATACTGTTTTAAAGAATAATATTGGATGTGCTGCTAAAACTCTGAGGTGTGTTAAGAATTCCCCCCTCCCCTCTCTACTGAACTGACAAAAAGCTCCATAAAATTCATTTGTTGGAAAGAGCACAAGTTTGTCAGGCCACAAAGCTGCACACATGAGAGGAGGGATGCAACGCGAGGACTCATAAACTGGGGAATCTGCCACCTGAGACTTGCAGTTGCTGGAAAGCAAATCAAAAAGCTTGGAGGAATTTAACAGCTGGAAGACTTGCATCCAATCCTCCACCTCTACTGCTACTTTCATCTGTAGTGGAGGGAATTTCAATGGCGAAAGCCTGCAGCCCTGGCTCATAATCAATCCTGTTGTACCACTCCTGATTCCCGGTGCTACTCTCGCAGATTCCCATGGAAAAAATGTCATGAAGCATATGCTCTCCAGATTGATAAGATGCATAGCTGGATTTGTATTTCTGAGTGCATATGTGTTTGCTTGCATGTGTGTGTGTTTTGTTACAGTACTGTAGCTGTTATATTTGTATATATATATGTGTGTGTCTGTATGTGTGTGTGTGTGTGTGTACACATATCCCTTAAATGATGCAGAGTAGAGTGTCCCTTTCTGTGCTGCATTTAGTATCCTGGTTCCATCAGTCAGTCGTAATACCTCTAGACATTCGATCCATCAAATTGATTCTAAGGAGCAGAAATAACAAGAACGGCTGTTTGGGCTTTTGCTTGTGCAAACCGTGTGTGTTTGTGAGCGCATGCATGCATGTGCAACTCTGAATGTGCGTGAAGCACACACCTGTGTTTCCGTGCAGACCTGAATGTGTCACATGTACCTTTTTGTGTGTGTATATACAACGTTGACCTGTTTTGTAATGTGTGTGAGTGTGTGTGTGTGTGTGTGTGTGTGTGTGTGTGTGTGTGTGTGTGCGCCTTGAGATGCCATCAGTACTCCCAGGGCCAAGTGCATTCTATGTTAGGAGACAGAAAGCGCAAGGAGAGAGTGTACAAGTGGCCTCCAGAGCTGACAATATTATGAATTATGGACGTGCTTTGTCTCGAGACACCGCCCCTGCAAGCAAAAAACATGACTGTTGCCTGTGAAGCCAAGTCCAATAGGCATAGAAGTCAGTGAAAACTAAAATAAACACTGCCAGTCTGCAGTCATATCAATTTGGAAAGATGTTACTTTGCCTGACTGGATCCTTCTCAGTCATTGAATGGCTAACATGAGAATGTGTGGGTGTGGCCCAAGGGCTTATACTGAATTTACATGCACACACCCACACAGACAGACACACTCACACACATTCACAAACATGCATGCATGCACACAAGCACGCACGCATAGACACACACATACATACACACACCCACACACAGTAGCTTCCCTGCTCAAATATGAACCACTGTTGTTAGTTGAATATAAAAGGCAATATTTCTCATCTTCCCTTAAATGTAAGTCATATGTGAATTCCCGCATGTGAAGTCAAAACACGTGCTTTTCACACAGATGTTGGGTTTCAGAACTTGAGACTGAATAACTACATTTTATTTGACAGATTAAAGCCCCGCTACTGGCGTAAATGCTAGAATGGAGTTAGCGAAAGATTCACTGAAAACAAGCGACGATACTGTGTCCGCGGCAACAATTAGCAGCTAGCTAGCTATGAAGGGTTTAGGTTAGAGTTAAGTTAAAAGATAGGGTTTGAGTAACACCTTGTTACTTATAAGGTGAAACGCTTCTTCACGATATGATGAATGATAAAGTAGATTTTTGCCAAGTTTGTCCTCATATTTATTCACTACAAGGAGGTTAAATTACCGTCTGTATGTTGGCACCTGCACAGTATGCCCGTGTTGTCATGCCAGTTATATTCAGTACTTATATTTTAGCATCGAAACGCTACAGAGAGAATGGCTATATTCATTACACGTTATAATATGAATGAAATTGTTGGACATACTGATCATTTTCTCTTCTAAGAACCAATAGTGGAGCTTTAAATTGTTTAGTTTGTCCTGAGGGCCATTCAAATAAAAACAGCTTATTTCCTTTGACAGTATGAACAGACGCCCAAAATGTCATTTTGATATGGATGTTGTGCTAGATTAAAGGTCAGTGTTCACCCAAATATTCATTAGCAGATTTTATGGAAATCTGGCAGTTACTTTAAGATCAATGCCCAATTTCTGGTCAAGGGGAAATTTTGGCCCAATGGTGTTGCCTCAAGAAAGGTCACACTGTCGCCAAAAATGACCCTCTGGGGATCAATAATAACCATACAACATTTCATGAAAATCTGGCCAGTAGCTGTGAAGCTAGCTTTGACATGATTATTTTTTTCTACACTTGCACCTTCCATTACATACAGTACGTATATAATGTTTGTTTCACATGAATACTTAGTTCAATTATTAGAATGTCAAATGTGACATCACGATAGAGGGCTTCACTTGTTCACACAACATGTGTCCAAAAAAAACACATGGTTTAGACTCACTTTTAGGTTTCCATTTGACTCATTTGTAAGGGGTATATCTCCCCTCACATACCCTTATTTATTAAATTAAATGACATCATGTGCGTATATCTATTTGTATGTACAATATAAAACAAGATTGATTACAGAATGTACAGTACATTGCCCCATGGCATGGGATTGCTTTCTCACCATGGATAATTCACTCTGCTCGGTGCTCCCTAGGCTGCATCGGTTATTACTAGGGTAAGTTTTGTGAAGTTGTATCTCTCAGTATTTGCTACTGTTAACCCTCAAAGCTGGATGTGAACAGAGACTTAACCACTGGTGTGCTGACGATAAGGACAAAGAAAGAAACCAGAAGAGGAGAGGGATTGCAAAGGCACACTAGATAGGCTACTTGCCCCTTTTTTCAGATACTTTCAATCACACTGCACTGGGTCTGTCTGAGGATACGACAAAAGGAGAATTGGCTGATAGCACAGCTTGACCAATAACCAAGCAGGTCCGGTGATTCAGCGAGACAGCAATCGAGTGCCACTCCATTGTTATGGATCCAGGGAGAGTACTGACAATGATACCATACACACCCTTTACAATTGAAGTCTCTGGAATCATACTCTTCGCTCCCTTCATTCAGACATAATTGTAAAATTGAACGTCAAGGTCAATTCTTTGTGCCTTAGCTCGAATATTGATTCAGTACCTTATAGGGAGCTGAAAAGAATGGGATCCACCATCTTTGTACATCTCACATTCATGGCGACAGATTTTGGTTTCAGTTCAGAAATGTAGCAGGTAAACATAAGCAAAAGAGTAAAAAAAGCGACAATATAACCCATCCTAGGGATTGGTGGCACTTCTTAATATGGATGAATGGACATGTAGCTGTCTGTCACCCTTTACAACCTGTTCAGAGAGAAGGAACGCAGGAGAACAGAAGCAAAAAAACGAACAAAAAACAAGTCCAGCTGGTCTAATAGATGCTTATCCCCTATATTTAAAGTATTGACTTGCTATACGCCTAATACATACTATTTAATTATTCAGGAAAGATATCCAGTACTAGAAAAGGATGTTCATATATGTAGACAGGATGTGGGAGGGGGGTATTAACTCCATTGATTTGACTCCACTGTCAATGCTACATCCTTGTACCTGAAGTTTCCCCTGCTGATTGGCAAAGCAGATGAGCTGTTTGTGAGCCAGCTGAGTCAGTCTCAGGACTGCTGTGGTTTCTCACGGGTTCGTTATGAGAGCACGGAAAGACCGAGAGCACTGAGGCAGATGATGCACACGGCGCACACTGTGTCTGTCCACATGGATGGGCACAATCGGCCAAGCCCATGGGAGGCAAAGGGTTTGTGGTTTCAGAGCAGGTGCTGGAGGCAGCAAGTTGGAGGTGTAGGGTGACATGAATCAGAGAATCACCCCACACATCCCTCATCTCAGTAATCAGTAGCTGTCTTACTCTGTCGCACTTTCTTCCTCCTTGTTTCTGCCATGCTTGTTATCCATCTTGTATCTGTTGCCAACCAAAGCTCAACAGCTGTATGACTCCATTGGTATCTGGCTCCGAGATGGGATCTACTTTATCATCCATCCAGCCTTTACTGAACCCCCCCCCTCCATCTTTTTCTCTACTGCATGCCTAACCCTTTGATTTGATAAATAAATAAAAGCTCTACTACAATAGGGGGCTCCTTCCAACTCACTGCACATGTTACTTCCCTGTGCCTTCCAAAGCCAAAAGACGGAACTCGGAAAATAAGTTCTGCCTTAAGCCACGGGACACAAACAGTGATGCATCTCGTTTTTATTTTATTTTGTTGTTTTATGTAATTCAGTAGGGGGCAAGCATGTCTTATTTTCCCTTTTTAAGTATGCATTCATTAAAAGTACTTTTGGACTTATAATATTGATTCTTTTAATTACATCCTTTTAACTAGTTGCATTTCTTTGTCTATGGAAGAGTCTTAGTCTTTGGGAGGGGACTGGGGGGGTGGGGTGGGGGGGCGAGGTGGCTTGGGCTGGAAGGGGAGTTTCACATGGCTACAGGAAGTGGTCGGCTTTCAGGCCTACACAGTCTGAAAGGCCTTGGTCTGGGCGGGGACCATGAGAGTTGGGGGTGTGGGTCCAGACATGTTCCTTGAGTTGAATTTGGGCGTAGCAGGGGGCTCGGTGGTCTTGGGCACCACTGCATTGTAGGCTGGAGGGGACTGGGGGAAGCCTGGAGGCTGTCCATTTTCCTTGAGAGCTGCTACAGCTGGTGGGCGTGGGCGGTGACCACGCTGGGCGCTGTTGTGCACCATGGACTGGGTCGAGGAGGCACCGGAGCGTGAGCTGCCGGAGCGGGAGGAGGAGAGGGAGTTGGGCTTCACTAGCTTGGCCTTGGGAGCCTCCGCGTCCTCCCTGTGGTCAGAAGGACACACACAGGCACACACACACACACACACAAACAAACAGTAAACAATGATGACAAAGGTCCATTTATTTTATGTCAACTTCACTTCTAAAAAGAGAAAAGAGGAACACATACACGCAAAACTATTAACTAAACTATTCTAAGACCCTATTCACATGGTACTAGTATTATGTGGGGACCTCATGTAATTCATGAGCTACTCCCCTGCCCCTGAGTTTTGTGAAACACATTTGCTTGGAATAATGAAATCTGCTGAAATTACTTGGGAACAAGTAATTTCAGCTACAACTGTTAAGGGAAAAAACAAGTTTGTGCTGAGAACACAAGGAAAAGTTTCAGAGAAGAGAATAACACATTTACATAATAGCATAGAAGAATGCTAACAACTTAAAATTGACAGTGGCATTAATCACCAAAACTAAGGTAATTTGTGCTGTGATTGTTACTTGGATGGTACTGAAACTGCCAAGGATCTTTGTAGTTATTATAAATCACTGTCACCAGGTCACCGGGGTGTGTGGATTGCGAGGCTAAGCCAGCAGGTAATATTATCCCATTGATATAAGGCCTTTATTCTCTACAGAAAGTCAGAATCAGAAACTCTCATCTGTGCACTGGTGGCTACTTGGCCTTCTCAGACACATCAGAGATCATTCCAAAACTCTTGGAAGAAAAGAAATGAACATTTTTACACAGGGGTGAAGTTTTTTCTAAATCCATGTCGAATCCGTGTGCTTCAGCACACTATAGTGAAAAGACTCAGACTCTTCACATGGTATAAAAACAGGAAACACATTATCACATCTACATTATTTACTTGAAGCTGTCCCTCAACCATTCTGCATTATGCATTGTAACACCAGTAAATATGCACCTACACAGACACCAGTCTGTCACAAATAAATGCTGTTGCTTTTACAAGTGTCATTAGCGGTCCACAGAGCCCATCACTGCACGCATGCTTTAGAGTGAAGAATAAACACTAGTGTGATCCCTCAGCTCACACACACACAAGCACGCACGCACGCACGCACGCACGCACGCACGCACACACGCACACACGCACACACACACACACACACACACACACACACACACACACACACACACACACACACACACACACACACACACACACACACACACACACACACACACACACACACACACACACACACACACACACACACACACACACACACACACACACACACACACACACACACACACACACACACACACACACAGCGTGTGAGAAAAGGAGCCTCTTAAAAGATAATCGATGAACACTTGACCTTGCAGTTGTTTTATTTTTAGACGTACATACAGACACACAAAGGAAGGCAGACACACAGCAAACACATCCAAGCATACAGGGGCTGTTGCTGTGTCAGTTGGTAGTATTTGACTTGCCCATGGTAGCTGTGGTTTCGAACGGTTTGAGTTGAACAGGATAACGCACAGGTTAATGCACAGCTAAGATCCATGCTATTGCAGAAAACAGCCTGTTTGCAGCTGAACTGCAGCTAAGTCAGATATACTATGAATTAAATTTACTGGTTTACAGGTGTTTCAGTGGCATGTTGCATAATACCAGTAACTTTTTCTATTTATTATTTTTCAGTGAACTATTTAAAACTATTGCTAAGCAGAGTAAGAAAACACTGTTGCATGGAACAACAGACATTTATAGTTACATCATGTATAGCCGTGGCATATTTAATTCATGTCAATTGTTAATAATTCATTTTCTTTTTCCACCCTACAGATTCATATCTAGTTCTCATGCTGAGTTCCCATGCAATAAAAATAGTATAAATGTGTTACTCTTGCACTTTTATTCTAGGGAATTCATTTAATCTAGTCTTGGTTGTGAGGGCAGTGACCTGCATAAAACGACAAAAGAAATTTGGACCTAAAACTTTTATTGTAACATTAAGTTTTCCAATTGTCTGCATCGGTTTTTAATGGTTCACCTGCCAGCTTTGCATAAAGTATATATTACATGGTCTACTGAGTTTGAGATCATACTTGCGAGTATGGATGCTGCAGCACCCACATCTCCAGGTGCACTGCCCCCAGCCAGGTGGCCAAGGTAGCCTATAATTGTATTGTTGCAAGATCTTTTTTCCGTCTCATTATGCTGCATCCTTCCCTCACCAGATATACCTTGTTTTTGCATAAGATATAGCATCAGCTAATACATGGTTGTTGAAATTTGGACAGAAACACATGCATAGCTATCTGCACTCTCATCCACACAATTTTAGCTTTTTAGTATGCATTTTAGCTAAAATAATAGTAAAAAATGGTAAAACAGTGAACCAGAAGACAAAGCAGAAGAAAAGTGGATGCTTATACCTGATCTCATTTGGAGTCTCCTCCTCTTCGTACTTCTTTTTCTCTTTCTTCCGGAAGACGAGCCAGATGATTAATATGACAATGAGGACACCTAGGGATATTCCCACCACTGCACCTGCGACCATACCTACATCCCTCACATCTGTGAATGGAGAAGAGGAAATGATGGGTGATAAATGATAAAGTAACTTGTTACAAAGTCACTGTCACATATTATTTGTCCATGCTCCTTTATTGGAAATACCTCAACACTCCCTACATACGGGCCCCAGTTTCAAAATTAAATTTAACACAAGGGCTATCAAACTGTTTCTGCTGATCTACTATTTGTATCATTTTCTCTTCACATGACCCCAACCCTCCTGGGCGTCTCAGTAAATGTATTAGTTTGACAGTGAAACATAACTGTTGAAGCATAGGTGTTGACCAGTAGCCACCAGTTTAAGTTTAGTGTGGTCCCTATAGTATTGGAGCACTGGCATGAGGGTGTGGGGAGGTAGATGGAAAGGCATAGAGGGGAATAAATGTATTTCCAGCTGCAGTTTGAAACAATAACCATCAATCAATGTGGCAGTTTGGTGCGAGGTGAACGCTGCGAGGTTGATTCTCCCTCCGCTCCCAGAACTCACGTTGCATTGTGACCTCAATGGTGCAGTTTTCCTCTCCTACGTCATTGCTTGCTGTGCACCTGTAGACTCCTGTGCTGTCCATGGTGAGATTCCTCAGGGTCACAAGCTCTGGATTCTTGAGATCTGGGGAATTCACATAAATCAATATTTGTATTCAAGTGTCTGCTGCAAACTGTTTAGCAATTCCTGCATGTTTATCCACAATGTCGATTACATTTTTGGGACTTGAGAGACAACTGAAATGAATTTTAAGGTTATATATATAGAGAGAGAGAGAGTGTGAGAGAAAGAGAGAGAGAGAGAGAGAGAGAGAGAGAGAGAGAGAGAGAGAGAGAGAGAGAGAGAGAGCGAGAGAGAGCACTGATGGGGCGTTTGTTTAAGGACGATATAAGGATGACTTGATGAGAGTAGCAGGAGTGTGTCTTAGAGAGCGATGGAGGCCCAATAGCCCATGGGATATTTAGTCATTCCCACCAATGACAACTATGTGATATTACCTTTCACCAGACAAATAAATAATGGCTGCTGATACTGTGTGTTATAGTCCAATGAAAACTAATTAGACTTAACAGGTGTTGTTTGGTAGAGGTCATTAATACGAAGGTTTTTGTCTGGGCACGTGCCATTGCGAATGCCAGTTGAACACTGGAGGGAAAACTGAGACAGAGAGGTTGGCAACCCAGGGGCGTTTAGAGAATACACAGTACGAAGAATTACTCTACTATCAGCTATTCTGCTAAACTGTCTGTGTTACTACTTAGAGGCAGATATGCCTGGTTATGATCCAAGAGGAATGCCAGATTCCACACCATGTGAATGAAGTGTTCCTCAGGGCTACTAGTGAGCCAATGTTTTTTTTGTTTGGTAGAGAATGTAGCTGGGGCTGCCAGACCAGTTCTATGTATCACGTTTGATTCCCTCCACTTTAAACACAATCCAAGAAAACCCTCAGTTGACACAGACTTCATGCATGCAGGTATAATTCACTTGAGCCAGGCTGACATTTCACTGTCACTCACAGACATCTCCATCAGATGAAAGTATTAGCCTGGATCCTCCTGTTTATATAACCTATCCCAACAGACTAAGTCTAGAAATCACAGGGCTGTGTTCTGTTTGATTTGGGAAGAAAAAAAATGTAGTATGCATAATGTGGTGTTTAGCTGTAGATGATGGCACTGGCTCTGGTCTAAAGATAAGAAAGGCATGCAGAATCAGTGGCCTAATTGGGACAATCTGAGCACATCTAAGTGTCCTTTAGTAAAGCATTGTAACTCTTAATGATCTGATGAATCAGCTCAGAGGGCCACAAGGAGAATGTCATACTGGGCAGATTAAGGTGTCAGTGTTTGCAAATGTATAAATGTGAAGTTGGGAGGAGGCAAGGAAAGGAGGTGCGCTCAGCAAAACACTTCCTTGGATAAATGCAGCCTATAAAAATCACTAATATAAAAATGAATCTTCGGAGCATTTCTCTGCAGAGGGCTTGAATGATGAATCAGCACATCAGTATAGTGCCAATTATTTTCCTTACCTATCAGTGCCAAGTTTGGCAATTTGCCCAGACTCTTGCCTTTCTCCAGTATTCGCTCCCACTTGTAGTTTATGGGGTCAGAACCATCGCTGGACTTGCAGCTCAGCTTGACATCACTGCCCTCCAGAAGTTTGCCATCCATCCAGCACCTCGGCTTGGAGGGTTTGACTGTAAGAAACATATGGGTGTCAGAAATATCCTAACACAAATGTGCAACAAACAAGTAAATGCATGTTCTTTGTCACATCGGTACAGATTTACTTTATAAATTTGAGTTCTGTATTGAATTTCAACCATTGAGTAGACGCCTCTTACCTATTGTGATGGTTAAAAGGTAACAAAAAAAAAGGAGACATATTCATCTAAATGTACATGCTAATTATCTAATTTGGGGATATTAATTGATATTTTAATTAGCCAGATATACTGGACCAAGGATTAATATATAGCTCCATCAAAACAGGCTTTCTGTAGTTGTAAGTAAAGCTTAAATGTTCATACAAGCCCTCTCCCATTCATTATAAATGGATCGGTGAGTGATAATATTCTCTAAGTGTCTAAAATAAGCTGAATTATACCTGACATTATTCCTAATGAAAACACTAAAGCACGAGTATATCATTCCATCATGTAAAGTCAAGCGAAACAGTCCAACACCAGCGTACAGTATATCACCTCAGAATAAAACACCACATAAAAAAAAAATCACAAAAGTGAGATAATAAGAAGACAATGGCTTGTTGAAATTGAAGTCGAAATGTTCAAAATACATTATAAAATTTATTTGATTTATTATTATTTATTATTTTAGTCTTTTCGAGTCCAGGGAATGGATCAATGTGACCGCAAAGCTGGCTGTGGACATCTATGGTAATATGTTTTCCACAGGTCAAAGGTTTTGGTCATAGTCCAGTAGCTAGGTACAGTACAGTATAGCTGTTGCCTGCTGAGCCCTGTACAGCTGCTCTGTTTAGATACCTGCAGAGAGGCACTGCAAAGCTATAAAAGCAGGAAATAGCACACTGTTCTCTCCCTCCCGAGTGATATATCTTGAGATCAGTGGTGGCCTAAATTTAGACATTTCTCTTGTGTTTTTGTTATGCTGTCATATAAGCTATGTATACTTTTGTGTATGTGGCTGTTGCTGCTTGTCAGCAACATTGTAGTATAAGTAACTCTTTAACGCCATGATGGAGAGAGTTAGCGGTACATAAGGTACATAAAACCAGATAGCTCATGTGCATTTGTCCATCAAACCCTGCTTTTCGTAGCTTTTTCAGGGTCAGTTAGGCGCGCACACACACACACACACACACTTCAACACACAAAGTAAAAAAATCTGCACATGCAAATCCACACACTCTGAACACTGCAGGCATTACCATGCAAGCTTGCACTTAAACACAAACACAACCACTGGGGGCCCCCATAAATCCTGGTGTGCACATAAATGCAAACACTCACTTGCCGTCGCATGCTAAGCCAGCTACCAGCGTGGATGCCAAGCTATTATCTTAGCGTAGGGAGTGAGAGAAAAATGCTAATTTTTGTCTTTCTCAAAATCGAAAGTGTCACCGCAAAGCTGAGGGCAATTTGTAAAAAACGAGGGGCCTTAACTCACTGAAATTTCTTTATGGAAGAGAGAGGAGAGCGAGAGCGAGAGCGAGAGCGAGAGCGTGAGGATTAACAGACTGTTCCATTAGAAAACCAATAACCGCGGGTTGAACTAATCTCCCATGATGTTTTAATAAATCGCCTGCTTTTCTGACATTGAGAACGCTCTTGCTCCTCCCGCTGGACTTTGTGGCTGGCTTTTGTTGTACAGTCACTCCCCATTTGCTGTCTGTCCTTCAGAGTTGTTTAGCTATTTGACATATGCAGGCAGAGACAGCACTGAGCTAGTTGTAAAGCTAAGCCATTTAGAATAATCTCTATATAGGGCAAACAACGATAACAAAAGGAAAAAAGGGGATGCAATGATCACTGCTAAGACATGACCCATACAAATACTTACTGGGTGTATGATACACACAATTTTATAGTTGTTTAGCCTCTTTTGTTGTTGTTTTGTGTCACTTTGTGGTTAGTCATTTTGTCTATTTGTGTTGCTTTTGTGTCACTTTGCAGTGATCTTGTGTCTCTTGATCTTGATCTTGTAATTGATGTATTGTATCACTTTATTGCTTGGTCTTTTTGTTGTTAGTATTTGTCTGGGGTTGTTTTACCCTTTTTTAAAGTTGTTTTGTGTGTCTTCGTGGTCATTTTAAACTTTTTTGTCATTTTGCATCTCCTTTAAGTTGTTTTATATTTATTTGTGGTCCTTTTGCATCTCTTTGAGATCTTCATTTGTCTCTTTGAGTGCTATTTTGCAGGTGAAGTCCAGGGGGACACCTGACACTTTGGGCCATTGAACCTGTAAGGTAGCCCGTTCAGCAAACCATCCATGCCCCTATTATATTTCCTTACAGAATGTCAAACTTAGAGTATGTTCTGCCTGTTTCTTATAGATCTCACAGAGGACACACACAAATGTATTAGCCTCTGCTGTCGGCATATCAATCATAACTCGATGCTTGTTCATGTAACTCAGACCCCCGCATAATCAATCATGCTCTTCCAGACCCAGTCGTATGTTTCTGGTCTCACCTCATCAACAATCCAATACAAACGAACCCAAACAGCATGAGCAAAATCAAATCACACTGTCTGAATCAAATTGAATCATTAGGACAGTCAGCATGACGGAGGAAATGTGCCAGGCTAATGATCCAGTGATTAGGTCTGTGTATATGTGTGTGTGTAAGTGTGTGTGTGAGAGAGAGTGTATGTATGTACAAATGGGTCGCAATGTTTGGGTCGCTTCATAACTTGAGTGTGTGTCTATTACAATGTGACAACACTCACCCAACACAATGAGGTTGACCTGGCTCCAGTGATACTTTCCCCCAGTCTTGACTTTACAGTGGTATTCCCCAGAGTCAGTCAGCAGCAGGTCACTGATCAGCAGGGAGGCATCTCCAGACAGGTACTCCCCAGCAAAGGACAGACGGCTGGCCTCGCTGCTCGTCGCCTCAGTGTACACCTGGCCCCCAAAAAAGGTAATGATCTAGATATATTGAAAAGAAGAGAATTAGAGATGTATTTTAACATTGTGTACTGCATTGACCGATAATTCTGATTAAATCCTAATCCTAAATACCAAACTCTCTTTTATTAGGAGCTCCTTAAGAACTACACAAAATCACACTTGTCCCACTGTCACTTAATGTGCCTTTCTTCTTTTCAGAATCATTTTCCTATGTCCTCTTGGACCATGGTAAACCAATATTTTCATTGTTGTCATCAGTATTCATCAAATTAATGCAACCCCACAAATAATCATATCACTTACCAACATGTTTGGTTAACTTATTGTAATTTCTATGTCCCAACCATCCCAACAGTAATACCCTTGATACATGTGATTGGTAGCCTGCCATTTACATTTAAGATGACATAACTGTAATGATGGTACAGCTCCAACATATCCACATAGTCCTTCACCGGGTGAACAGTGCTGAGAAAAACAGAAGAGCAGCACTCACAGGTAACAACGTTAACAATGACTTTTTAATTAAACCTTGGGAAATAATATTTGACAAATGAGCTGTTTGCTGGAATGCCAGTAACCTGCTAGTGTTCATTTTAGTGATTATCTGTGAGCGCCTGTATCTCCCTATGCTCTTTCTACCAGAGCAGTTATCAAATGACTAAATAAAAATCTATTTGGGTGCTGAGATAAAATATTAAAATACCCACAGTTATGTGATGTAAGCACTCTGGCTAAAATTAAAGGCTAGAGAATCAAACAAATGTCTCACACCCAACAAAATACAGAGTACATACGTAGTAACTCATACTATATGTTGTCTCATTTGTTATTTAGCAGGAAATCTAACAAACTACCACCCTGTTTTTAGTGAAAATTTGTCCATGTGCCATGTTGGATTTTGGTCAGATCTTATAGTGCCACAGTGTTGCCGTTTTAAAGCACTTAACATTTCCCTGAACTGTGAGGTTATGCACACCAGTAGAGGTATTTATTACTTTAATATGTTCAGCTACTCTGCCTTAAAATGATATCAGTTTTCACCAAATAGAGAAAAGTATTATTTTTTGTTTTACGATGCAATACTGTAATCTTATAATTGGCTGCTGATGTTTTGCAGCATGGCGTGTTTGTGGGATAAAACGGTATGGACATTTCACATCACAATTATAGGGACCAAAATTATCAAGGTTATCGTGGTATTAAAGGTACTGAAATGTTTAAAAAGTACAGACAGACCAAATTTTATATGGAAAACCACTAATACAATTATCAGCACTTATTGTTTGCATAAACAATAAAATAATGTCCTTTTGTGGTGATTTTTTTTCTGCATGTTCTGCAGACAGGGCGACATCCTTAAAATAAGAGGATAACTATTACCACTATACTGTATGTAGTGTCATGGCACTAGGGCCTCTCGTCTTCTCAATTTAGTATTCACAATAAGCAGCTACTGAGTATTGCAGTCAGTATGTTTTGAAGTCAGTAGCATTGTATTAGTTCTTTTCAGAAATATAACAAACACACCTATTAAATAGTAATAAAATGAGCAAATGGGGTTGTCTTTGGGGGGTACATCAAAACTATGAATTGATGTGTTTCTGTAAAGGAATAGCAAGACTGTTAATATATGTCTATTTGTATGTATGTATGTGTGTGCACCTCACACATACTGTACTGGGTACACAGAAAAATTCACATGTATATGTATGTAAATAAAAACTCGGATGGATGTACATATACTCATGTGGGTACGTTTTTTTCCAGATTGTTATTTACTCGCTGTATGATATGTTTATTAGAGAACTTTCTCTCCATCACAAAATAAATTAAACATAGAACATGAAGTGCACAAAAATAGGGATAAAGTGTATCTTTATCAGTACTTTGAAACAAACAAAAGGCTGGGGCGGAAAAAGATGTGTGTGTTACGCTTTGCAGTTGACACAATCTGTTTTTCCTTGTATTTTTAGCACATGATTAATTGATGTTTGCAAAGAGCGGGTCTTCAAAGGAATGACTGAGGATTTGAAACTTCACTGTAGGCATCTTACATCTTTAAACCTGAGCTGGAAAGCTTTCATATTCTTTTCTCTGCCTGTTTATGTCTTTGTATGTTTCTCTCTCTCTTTCTCTCTCCATCCACATACACAAACACAAACAAACACAGCTGTCACAGTGGCCTATTACTCAGGGCAAGTGAGAGCCTGCAGATGGGGACTGCTAAATGCCGGTGCCACAGCACATCAGTGCCTAAGAAACAGGGGCACCTGCTGTGATCACAGGTGACGACTGGCCATTTATACACACAACCACACACACACATGCACACACAAACACACATGCACAGACTTACACGCAGAAAGTAGTTTTGAAGCGAACGGGTTGAATAGAAACACACAATGGATGTAAACAGACATACATTACTGTGCCACAGCTACAGGCACAGAGTGACACTGGCCTGGCACTTAAACAAAGTGGGACATATTTTAAAAAGCATCTGCCTATGGGCGCACTTCTGCTGCCTTCATGAACTGGATATTTTTTACTCACATACACACAAGTACAAACTACACTACGATGTATGTGTGTACTGTGTTTGTGTATTTCTGCTTCTGGTTGTCTCTGGGTGTACTCTGAACACATGCTTGTGACATCAATAGAGAGAGATAGTGCCGGTGAGTGTGAGGAATTTAAGAATAATTTAGTAAAAGGGCCAAAGGCTGATAGCATGGTTTGCAATTAAAATGAGGTGGTTTGTTTATTCAGTAAAAACTGAAAATAGTGTTTGCAGACATGGAGTGCCTTTACCTTCCCTAGCTTTTAGATAAAACACTTGGCTCAGTTACTTTTATTCCCAGTCAATATATTTTGTTGACTTGCCAGGTTGTTTACAGTTATTATTTTTTTTAAATTAAATAATTAAATAATAAGATAAGTAAGAACCTATAGACATAGTGTGGTGAAGATATGAGATTCTCAATCATGTATCTTATTTTCAAATCATATTTTGTTATAACACAATAATGCATAAGAGCTATTCAGCTATTTTTCAAACAAGGAGGGATTGTTTCAATTATTTGGGCCAGATTACACCCTAAACTAATAAATACATTCAAGGTTTTCTTTTGTTGTTAGCTTAAAGCGGTTGTCCATGTTTTTAATTATTATATTGTTAATGCAACCATTTGATTAGAAGATACAAGAGAAAAGGGAATACAGAATATTTTGCCTATGTTGGAAACCCTGTCCACTCTACTATTAGTGAATATTAATCAGCTCCATGGACCACAATTGGCCTAGTAATAAATGCCAATAAAGTATTTTCTGTGCTGGAAGGGCAGCAGTGTTGTATTTTCTTGTATTGAAAATGAAGAGTGTACAGTAAACTGCTCCTGCTGTCCTTTCCAATAAAGGAAGGTCATTTGCAGAAAGATGAGAATTTCAGTTTTAAGCAGCTTACTGTCATTGTTTTACTTTTCTTTTTGAAATTGACATCCTTCCTGGTCTGTGCCACCACTGTTGCTATGACAACTATACTAAGGTCAGCACAATGAAAACCAGAGGGACCAGTCATTTGCTATTCATTTTGAAGAATGTAGATGAACTCTGGTGAGATGTCTCTAGCCCCTCTGTGTCCTTAACACATGTAGTCTGTACATTTGCTTACAGAGGCTAAATGTTGACAAGATGCTCTTTCCCACTCAACACGGCCCTCCAGCCGAACAAAAGAATGATTTATTCATTCAGCTACAGGCGCAGTCTCTTTCCTAATCAAATTTTCAGACGTTTGATTTTAATTAATAGCGCCTTCAATGTTATCTTCCCGTTAAATATTCATCGTAATGTGGCAGCACCCTCTGAATCATCAAAGCGTAAGACACTTGTTTTCCCCTTTCTTTTATGCCTTCCCCCCTCCACACACTCCCTTTCTTTTCTTTCTCACACTTCTCTGTTACTAACCAATGCATAAGTGCATGAACAAGTGAATTCCAAAGAGAAAGGAAATCTCTTTCTTCCGCCGGAAAGCTGGTGATATTTCACACTCAGACTGTTATCAGATACTACGTTAAATTTAGGTGAAAAAAGGCAATGATTAAATACCAGTTGAATGGTACCAAGAACATTGTCAGAGGCTGTGAGACACAAGTTAAGTTAAGGCTCTTTAAAGACTTTCAGCCAGGCGATGCTTGGGCAGTTGGGCTTTTCTTATAATGAAGTCTAGAATCAGCTGCAATGTACCTGATTTCATGTTTTATGTGGTTATATATAGTATTATATTTGTATTGTGTATGACTTTCAAGTGGAGTAGATAACAGATGCTTAATATGCTATGTAATATGTAGTTCAATCTCATGATGTGAAGCCTTGACAGTCATTGGGTGAAAACAAGTATAAGTCTATAATAACTTGCAAAGAAAGCAGGAGGACTTTAGAATGGCATATTTGCAGCGTAGACAGTCTTTATTTCATGAGTTGACATTTTGGAAATAGTGTGTCTTTCTTAGAGCTTGTGTCTGCAGTCTCACATCAGCTGTGTGTTGGTGAAGAAGCACACAGCAAAATCTCTAGAGAACCTGGAGTCTCTGCTGTAGCTTTTTTAAGGAGGAATACTGCAGTAATGCTGCTACATCTGTTAGCTAATGTTTAATCTCTATAAACAGATATCTGCATATGAATGCAGAATCTGCAGGCAACAGGACACTATCTCTGTTTGTAGTCCATTTGTTATCTGAGCAGTATTGACAAATCCTGTTGCGTGCTTTCGTTTGCAGGTAAACATTCCATGTGGAGAGCAAAAGAGGCAGAACGCATCAGCAAAAATGCAATCTCTAAAACCATCGGCAATTGTCTGACAACGATTTAGCTTATTGTTTACTATATTAACTATGTATCGGTGGAATTTGGACCTATAACACACATAAAAAGTATTTACTCAGACTACAAACAATGGCTGCCGCATGGAATAGAAAGCCTGGCCCACATATCTGTTATCCTGATATCCTTGATACCCTTGGAACCCCAGAAATATTGGATGTTACCTCAAGAGACTAAATTGTCCACAGACACAATGTGTTCTGAGATTGGCTAATGCTAGCTTGAGTTAGAGAGTTCGAGGTAGCTGCAGAAAAAGAGTAAAATAAAGTTAAGAGTAAAGGGTGCAAGGTTATAGCTACAAAAATGAGTTGTGGAACATTGTGGGCATGATTGTTCCTTTGTGAAAGACACTTAAACCTGAAGTGTCACAGTAACTTTGGGCATCGAGTTAATGTGAAGCTATTATGGCTCCTGTTGTAAATCAATCAGCATTACAAAATGGAGGAAAGATGGAAGATAGATAAAAAGTGTATGTGTGAAAGAAGAGAAAGAGGCAGAGGGTAAGAAAGAGGAAGGGGAAGATATATGTCAGGTCAAAGTAGCAGTAGATTTGCATTAGTGGGTTCGAATTTTAAACTTCTGTAGCAAAGGTTACAAAACCTGTAACCCCAGGGTTCAAAGCCATCAGAAGTGTGTTTAGGTTGTCCTCATGTTTATGTTCTGCCTGTGGCATATAGACATGTTAAGGTTTTATTTCTGAAGCGAGCAGAAATAGGGCTGCTTCTGTAGGCAATGGCCAGTTAAAGAAGCATTTTATTTTTTGAAGCTTTTCTTGAAGTTGCTTAAGAATGCATTCAAATAAATACAATAAGTCATTAACACAGTCATGAGTGAAATTGCATTTTCCAAGGGACTCATTTCAATTAGTGTGTTAAAAACGCAAAAACAGGAAAGACAAGGGAATCTTCCCTCACCACTTTCTGTCTGGAGTTTGGCTTCTGCAAAAGCCACTCGATGTCGAGAGAGTTGGATGACGGGAACTGGTGGTGGCATGGTAAGGTGGCATTGTCCCCGACAACCTTTTTCATCTCCGTCTGGGCTCCCACTGACATCAGGCTGAATAGAACTGAGGAAGAGGGAGAGAGAGGTAGAGAAATGTCAGATGGGAAAACTTGCTCAATCCAAACTTGAGACAAGAGGCAGATGCTGCAGATAGGAAGCAAAACCATGCCGATAGAGGAAATTGAGCAGCGAGAGATATGACCCAGAATCCCAATAACTATCTGACAGATGCTGGGATAAGTCACACCAGGACACTGAAGAGAACAGCTTCTCTCTTTCTCTTTTTTTTTCTCAGGAAATTGAGTTTGGCATTGAAAGTCAGAGAGAAGTAGCATGATGATCTTTTTTGTTAACCCCTTTTGACAAGGGCAGTCAAAGAACACATTCTTATTCACAGCAACAGCTGTTGGGGAATTGTGGCCTGGAAAGGAAAGGTACACAACTTTTGACTACCGAGGAGCTGCGCTTCTCGCACACGCATGTCTGTTGTAATACTGAAAAGAAAACTGTTTTTGAGTCACATGAAATACTAAAAAATTCCAAACTAGTCCTATTACTTTCCAAGTTGAAATCATAGTAACACATATAGTCCAAAACTCCCACAGTCTACCTAATGAAGAACTTCCAGTAGAAAGTGGCAATA
Source organism: Echiichthys vipera (assembly GCF_963691815.1). Taxonomy (NCBI): domain Eukaryota; kingdom Metazoa; phylum Chordata; class Actinopteri; order Perciformes; family Trachinidae; genus Echiichthys; species Echiichthys vipera. Next base: position 9,564,416 of record NC_139830.1, on the reverse strand, counting down.
ATTATGATTTTGTGCACATGCGAGTGACTCTGGGCACCAGCCAGACTGTCAGAGCGTGTGTCTCAGTGGGGGAGCAGCGAGGCTAATTTATTGGAGGCTGCTGGACAGCCCGGCGGGCTTGAGTGGAATTAGCCAGAGGCGTCAGGGGGGTTTGCTGGAAGCCGAAGCTATGGATGGTTTGTGTGTGTGTTTGTAAGTTTGTGCAGAGAGGGTGGTGCACTGCTGAGATATTTGACTCCCTCCACCTGGTAGAAAGACTGTACCATACTGCAGGGTACCACTGAGCTTGCACACTCAAATGTGACAGATATTTTTGTCTCTACAACATTTAATTTAACTACCTGCCTTTAATTTAATTGCCGAACGAGTCGATAGCTCCTGGAGATTTGGAGCACTTAAAATAAAGTTATCCAGCCAGCAGATGCTCATCTGGAATCATGCAGGAATGTACAGGCTGTGTAAATATTGTCTCTCCTTTTTATTAACATACTGCTTAATAGCTCAAGGTTTAATATTTTCTCCTATTTGCACAGAATATCCCGATGTGGGACATGTATTTAATAAAAAAAAAAAAAAGACATTCACAGGTGTTGTTTCTGCGTTGGAGTGATTCAACCCAGAGCTCCTCTTTGGAAGAATCCCTATGTGCTCAACAAACACAATGACATGCTGTCAAATGTTCCACAGTGGCCTGTGAATGCATAAGCACTCACTGGGCGCCTGTCCACTTGTTCAACGGTCCACCCTCATAGGAGCCAACACCCTGTCCCATAAGTGATCTCTGGGCCAATAAAAATGTCAGCTCTGTGCTGTGAAACCAATGAGTCAGTGCTGACGCAGGACACAGAGGAGAAGCCTCACACAAACCACTTCTTCCAAGGGAGCTTCAGTCATATGGTTGACATCATCTGGTGGATTTCAGCAGTTCTTTAAGTTTTGTTTAAGCTCTGTCTCAACTTTGTGAACTATAAAACCCGAGCTCCGGGCTTGGATATAGAGAGGGCACTTCACGATTAAGTGTTTGTGTGTCCATTTGGCAGCCCAGGAGTGACGGGATGCACTGCTGAGGTCCTTCTGCTCTGTTGAACCACCTGCTCTGTTCGAATCATTAGTCACCCTGAAGGTATCCCCCTTTATGACTTTTTAATGCAGCATTAGCAGGGTCATTCATCTTGTGGGTTCCCCACCAATATTAGTTTGGATGTCAGAAAAGAGAGAAAGAGAACTTTGCAGTCAAAACTATTCAGTAACACTTTCTATGTAGACCATTTATAATGCTTTATGTCTAGACTCATTAACACACAATTTTTCTGATTCACTTAATCAACAGTAATAAAACATTATAGATTTGAATTATAATAAATTACAAGTTCAAGTGTGCACCAGTTCAGACCAAAGATTCGCAACGAAACGAGCTGAAACTGCTGTTCCTTTTTGTCTGCAACGTTCTGAAACCTGCCAGTTCACAGCAGTGAGATGAGATGAGCTTACAATGAGTCCTTATTACAGCTGATTGCTGATGTGTGTATAGGTGAGTATAGGATGTTCATAATGTATTATAAACTCTGTAAGCCAACCTCTAGTTTATAACTAATCAAGTGCATCCATAAGACGTTTGAACTTCTAATTCATTACGTCACATCTATAATGTTTTTGGACTGTTGATCATGTGCATCAGAAAGTGTTATATGTGTTTATGAGTCTAATCATTAAACATTATGAATGCATTATAATTCACTATGAAATAACCCATTATGCACTAAAAATATGGCCTTCATAGAAAGTGTTTCCAGAAATTTAAGAGGAAGAATGTTCAGAATGTGTATGTGTGTTTGTGTGTGTGTGTGGGTGAAGTTGGTTGGACTTAATGGTGTGAGTTAATACATGATGGGTATATGGGTCTGCTGGGATACCTGTGCCCACTGTCTCCCCTCAGCTCCTCAGGCTACCCTCTGCAATCAGTGCTCCCCTACCCATAAGCAGCCCTGGGCTAAACCCAGCACTGTGTAGCAGGCCTGATAAGAGCTCACTGCTTCTTTCCTCACCTCCCACCTGCTACTTAACTGCCCACTGCTTCAAATGTCAGCTCTGTTAATGGAAGAGTTTACCTGGAAGATAGATAGTGCTAGGGGGACAGCTGAAAGAGGGTTATTGCAATCTTTTCCTTCACAAAATATAAGAATTTCTACATCCTGACTTTAAATTGACCTTCAATCAAAGAGTGAGGTCAGCTCACTTTAGCATTGGCCAAAAGATTTGAGTACCATAAATGATATGTATTATATGAAAAATATAGGCAGCAAATTCGCTTTATGTGTGACGGTGTGTGTTTTTGCCAGCAAGAGTTGGCAGACAAATCAAAACCATTATTGGTTGGTATACTGTTGCTGGTCCCTACTTATTTAAGGTCTTGTGGAGGGGCTTTTGTGCTGTGGAATGGATGAGACATTGCTCCCGGAATAAGCTTGCCTTGATGTGCGTTTGCATTTGGATTGGCCTCATTTACCTTGTGCACAGCTGGGACGGTTGGACTGCAAGACCCCATCATTTGTGTCAACATCAACTTTAAGAAACAACATAATTCATTGCTGTGGCAGCTATGCATACACAGTATGAAAAATTGTTTGGTCAGTCAAGTTTAAGCTTATGACCTTGGCTTTCAATTTGCAGTAAGGTGACCTAGAAAGAATACAAATCATAGGAGCTTAAACCTAGATAACCTGGTTCCTGGTCACAGCGCGGTGCATGTATTCACATGTCTTTATGAGATTCTATGAGAACATGGGAAAGGCCATCACCATAAACAGCCATCTTGAGGGAGAGATAAATGTGGAGAGGACTTGTGATATGGTAGCTCTCGTCGTATCCCTTTTCTCTATTACTGTCTGCTTTTTTTCAGCTCCATTTGGCTCAGCTTCATGCTTTCATTTGTGGCAGGGTTCGATCTCTACCCACAGAAAGAAAGGAAAGAAGTGTATCATAATTAACAAAAGAAAGTACAAGCCAACACCAGAGGTTTGGAGAGAGACAGTATGAGAGAGAGAAATATATACACATTTGACAAAGACAGAGACTGAGAGGCAATGGTGAAATATGGAGGGACCCATTTCTATGAAAAGGCCCTAGGGGGAGTAGTGCTCCAGTAAATCCGCCTTACAGAGCCCTGCAATCTCGTTATAGTGTGGCCAGTAAGATGGACAGACAGACATACAAGGCAGGCTTGTATCTTTCCCACTGCCCAAAGTCAAGCCCCGTATCCCCTCAGTCAGCACATTGGCCTGGCTGCGGCCTTTGCTATGTCCAAAGCTTGTGACCTCTGGTACTCAGACACAGCAGATCAGAGAAGGGAGAGGGACAGAGGGAGATAGAGGGGGTGAGAGGAGTGAAAGGACAGAGAAAAATGGGTTGAGGGAAGGGGGGGAGGGATGGTGCAATGACTTATTTTGAGCACTTACTGTAAGTCACTGGTGTAGAGGATGGATTATACATTCACAAAGGTGTTTTTGACACAGGGTAGCAGATGCACAACAGAAGAAAAGGACTGGAGGTACAATTGTTTTATTTCTGATGACAATCTTTTATTCTATGTGCTGCTTTTTCTGCAAAGAATACTTGTGAGCCCATCTACAATTTCCCTACACGTGACTGCTGGCATGTATGATGTATGCTTAATGTGAACACATCCTGCCTACATAACAGAGATGCGTGAGACTATATTTTGCTTGTAAATAGTGCCTCACACAAACCTTTGATTTAGAATGCAGCTTTCATCACGTCACGTCACATTTGAGCAACATGCACAGTCTCACTGCTGCAGGTAAAGGTACCAATCATCTCCCAACCCTGCCAATCGGTAAAACACCTGTTTGTCTTCTGCACAGGCGTATCAAGGGCGATGATTAAATGGAGGAGAAGGAGAAATGTTTGGGCTCTGACCTCCATATAAATTCTCTAAAATATTGAACTTGTAGCTAGAAAACTCTGACATGGCAAATAATACAATTCCTCCATTCTTATTGCTGACATAAAGCTAGTTTTTAGCTGAGTTGGATGCTGAGAGGAGCAGAGGGCTGATGAGACAACAGCAAAATATTCCAAGCTCAGCGTGCTGTTTAAAAGGCTGTCTGTCTCCACCAATAATACAGCGATCTTGTGTGACCTGAATTAGCTATTCAAATGGCCAACATATATGCTATAAATACCACCAATGTGGCACAGAAATTCACAGATAGTAGGTTACATCTTGCCTTCTCCTCTTTCTTGCTATCTTTGAGGATTTCAAGACAGACTTGCATGAAATGCCAAAAAAATCATTAGATGTGTGCAGACAAGAGGCCGCCTCCAGTTGTTAGCAAAAACCGAGTGCCCACAATAACAACTCCCATGCACACCCTGTGAGCGAGGCCTTTATTCATACTGCCACATCTTCCCTTTTAATTACAGCTTCTTAAGGGGTAAGTCTCTTTAAATGTACCAAGTTATCTTGCCCTATTAAAACACATGTTTTGCATATGGCACACTACACTAGTCTCCTTGTAGTTTCAAGGCCCAACTCATGAATATATTGCTCCGGTGAAAATCAAAGGGACTGTTTTTTCCCTGACTGGAGGCTGACTCTTTGAAGGGATAAAATCCCATAATCCTCCTCGCCACACACCCAGCGACCGACGCTCCCTTCTGCTGACACGAAGCTTTTGTCGGTAACACTTAACAATAAGGTACAGAGTCAGTACCAAGGAGTGAGTAAGGAACAAAGAAGAGCTAACTGCTAATTAGCAATAGCATACAATTAGTTCCAGAATAACTCCTTCCTCTTTCCTAATATCTTAAATGTTACTGTATTAGTGACACCCTCGCTTGAGAATTGTTACAAGAAATGTGTCACTGCTTAACGAATATCTTACCACGACTTGCCATGTTTTTGTCACTCCAAGGGGAATGTAGAGCATCCAGCTGATACGTAGCATGTACCATTTGTTGATGAATAACAGCCCCCAGAATCTGCTGGATTCTGAGCTAACACAGCCACACTACATGCTAGGCAGCTAACTAGTAAACATAGTAAAGTAATCATGAATTAAATGATGAATTCCTTGAAAAACTCATTATGAGGTCACAATTTTTTTTGGTGCAATGCAAAATAGTACAGTATCTATTACTATGTACAGTAAATCAGAAGAAAGTAACGATTACTTATTGGTCAATGCTATTTAGCTTCAGAGTTTAACCCTTTTTTTCCAATATTTGTAGCGCAATGAGGGCCATTTGAGGAGTGAGTCATCTGGAGCTTGAAAACATCTAAAAAGTGAGGGCCATCCTATTCATCTTGATCTCCGATGAGAGGTTTCTAAGAAGTCTGGCTTGAGCAGAAATGGATGGGTTTGAGGAGGAAAAGAAGGAATAGAATAATTTCCAGGATAATCCCTTGAACCTGGAGAGAGAAGGCAGACGTGAAAAGAGAAGGAGGACCAACGGCCATGGGGAAAAGGGAGATGAAATACCACAGAGGTCTGAATAATGTAAGGCCCTGTGGTAAATGTTCACCTCTTTATGCCTTTATTAGCATCTCTTTCATGGCCTCGTCATTGCTGTCATGGCGAGCGATGGGGATGCCATCCCGCTGACAGATCCCCAAAATAGATCCAAAATTAGTTTTGCGACAACCACTTTTAATTCTCCCAAAGTATTCTGCATGTTCTCTCAGCAAAATAAAGTAGAAAGGAGATGCGAAAAGCTTATTACACCATTCCCCAAGAGGGAGTCAGTGAAACCAGCTTACAGTGCTATTCACATCTTATCAACGCTCCATCTGTCGACATCACCAACACTCATGGGTGTAGCTGTCCAAAATGCTACGGCTACTCCATAAATCTCCTGGTTTTAGCCAGGGAGGGTTCCAGGGAGCACAGAGTTTCTTATTAAGGGCTAAACTTTGGCTCAAAAGTCTTTCACTTGACACAACAAAGAAACAACAAAGACTGCTTGCTGTTATCATCTCTGTAAAAGTTAACACCGCCAGATGTTGGAAGGATCCATCGCTGATCACTTTACAGAAACTCAAAAAATAAACACATATTTATAATTAAAGAGTAGTAAAAATTATTGTGAGAAGCATGACTTTTAATTCTTTCCCCCTCATGTGGCTTTTGTAAAAAAAAAAAAAAAGGGACCGAGTGGAAAGAATGACGAGCAGGAAACTTGGAACTCCTGTAGCACAGAGAAAAACAGTGATTGTCATTGGTTGGGAGATTTTTTTTCTTTTCTTAAATTAAAAACCAATTCATCATTTTGGAAAGGGTGGTCCCCATATAAAATGTTAATTACAGCAATGCATCTTAGAAACTTCCGCCTGACTTGCAGTATAATCAGCAGCAGAAGCTTGTGTGGTGTTTAACCGTTTACAGGGTTACATTCGGCTTCAAAAAACACCATTCAAGACATTTGAACTCCCTCGAATGTGCTCAGACTGAGCAAGGTCCAAATGTCAAATGGTCTGTTTTGCACCAGATAACACCCTTCAGTTAAATGGGGCTTGGACAGTGACCTCCCAGCTCTTTATTTGGCGGCAGCAATTGATCCTTCCAACATCTGGCAAGACTAAACAAACCAGCATGCACATTCACTTTGTTCTGCATGAACATCTCCAAATCTGAGACTATAGAGAAGCATACTGTTAGAGAGGAGAGAATTAACATCTCTTCACCAAGGTTACTAAAGCTGTGTGTGGGTATTGTGTGTGTGTGTGTGTGTGTGTGTGTGTGTGTGTGTGTGTGTGTGTGTATAAAGGGCACATCCTCCCTGCAGCACGTGCACATAGCCTTGAATAAATCTGCTGTCCCCCACTAGGAAAGCATACTTTAATGGAGGACAGAGAGTGAATCCTTTGACATATTAAGGCATGCACAATAATTGCTCCATTCTTTATTTTTTGCTCTTGCCAAGTACATTTTGCTGAAACTCATTTTCACTAGCATGTATCTAAGACTGGGGAGAAAACGATTGCTTGGTTTCAAAGTGGTAAGTCAGCAATTTGAGCTATCAAAAGAAAACAACTCCAAATATGTTTGGAGAAATTATTTGCGTTGACAGAAATCACATTTTGTTTGGCTCACAAAGGGAATTTTCTTTTCGTTCCTACACAGAACATTTTTTCCTATTCCTCCTTATTCAAAAAGGCTTTGTCCCGAGGCTGAGCTTATTTCTTGGTCTGTGTGGCATTAAGGTATTTTTGTTGGCAGGGCTTTGTGAATAAGAATAGAAAATATTCATCACAGAGATCTCCAGTATAGGTTCAGACACCACAGTGGAAGGCTTTTCTTTGCTGAGTTCAAGCTCTCTTTGACCCTGCATGCCTGACAGATGGTGCAGAGAGAAACAAGATGAGCTGTATTCATTAAAACACTGTAGAAGACAGGTTCACCTGCTGCTGATTAACTTAAAGCTTTCCTTTCAAGCATTGCTATGCTATGATATCATATCCAAGCACTGCTGGAGTTTGGACAGATGGGCTTGATAGAAACAGCCTTAATGCCCACAGTGTACATGTATACCAGTTTTTTCTTCTGCCTTTTCCCCTGGCACATCCTGCAACCGTGGGCACAAAATGCTCCTCAATTTCCCCAGTTATTTATGTGGACTAATCTCAATTTGTGGTTGGCAAGATTGTGAACGAACTCCTCTCACATTGTTGGAGTGGCTGGACATGGGCACTGACCTCAGCGGATCAATACTTAATAAGCTTTTGTGCTGCCAAGTCCATTTTGCTGCAATCTGCAATTTTTTATGTCCATTAGGTTGGAAATAGAGCTGACTAGGTGTATGACCACAGGAAGTGGAATGTATCGTGGTCATCCACACTCTCTCCGATGATGGATGCTTCACAATTGTGCGAGACCGATGAAAACTTAACAAATAGTATCTACCTCATGCACTATAAAGTACACCCCTGACTTTTATTAAATGCAATTCAATACCCCATTGGTGTTTCAAAGAAGAGCTTTAACAAGTTGTAGGAAGACAATAAAAGCCACGGTGGGCTATATGGTTAAGTTTGGCTGCACGTGACGGACAAGGGGGGTAGGAGGAAAACAAGCCCAGAGGTAGTGCTATATTTGGAGCAGCACAAAAGCCCAGCTTTAGAAGCATTTTAAGATAGCCCCAATCTGGATATGTAAGCACAACAATTTTTGGAGCTCATAGTCAGTGTGGGGATTCTGAATGCTCCTCGTATTCTTCTCCTCCTCTTCCTCTTCCTCGTCTCTTTGCACACACAGATTAAATTCCATTATTTAGGTCACTGCGATTATTTGCCACAGTCTCAAGTCTAAGTTCACCTGGGGTTAGATGGCGAAGCCTCTCCCTGCAAAGACGCTAATTTACTTCGCTGTGTCCATGAGAAAAAAGGAACTGAATACAGAGCAGCTCCCATGTTGAACATTTCACCAGCTAATTGAAAACAGACGGGACGCTAACTCCCTCTCTCCATCCGCCCAGCTCTAGCACGCTGCATCACTGACATATTAGCGCTGTCGCCAGTCCTGTGGTATGCAACTGACATATCACTTTACGTGATCGGTTGAGCAGAAAATAACAAAGCAGGGGACGCCTTATACACAAACGAGAGGATGATATTGTTACAGCCGCTGAAGCTCGAGCTGCAGCTGCAACCGTAAAGGACAAAGAGGTAACCTATCCATCCAAGCCTGTGACTAGGAAGGACACGTCGATGGCTGCCATTTCCCCAGAGGTGAGCAGATGCCACGTCTGTTTTGGCAGCTGTATACTAAGAGGTGCTGACTTGTGGGGCGGCTGAGAGAGGCAGAGTGGTGGCTGTTCAATGGCTAGGCAGGTCAACAGGGGCTGCAAGGCTTCCAGGAAAGGCCTCACTTAGGCTCATTTAGGCGAGTTAATGGACCAACATACCATCTGTCCTTATGATTAGCTAAGCCATTTAATGCAGGACACTAACCTCACCTGCAACAGCACACACATACGTACAACAACACACCTTTTGGAACAAACACGCAAATGTCCACACTTGTCAACCGTATGTTATGTCCCTTGAGGCTGTGCCTTTATTAAAAGCAGTATATTTTATACATCATGTAAGGGTTAGGGTTAGTAATAAAAATAAAGCAAAAGACACATTAAGAGACACTTTTTAAAGGTCAATGAATGTGAATGACTATATGGTTCTAGATGGTTTGGGTGGATCTGTTTGTCCATTTCAGAGGAGAATATAAAAGCATTAGTACTTTGCAGTTTTTAGTAACCAGAGTTAGAAAGTCCTTGTCTCCTAAAACAAATACGGCTGCCCTTTGTGCTCGACACCCCCCCCTCCCTTCCACCCCCAGTGTCTAGAAAAGGAATGCCCACACAGCCACATCCGAGGGCGGAGAGAAGATTGAAACCAGATGAATGGAGCTCGGGTACAGCCTGCTCGCCAGGCCCATATTTCACTCCCCAAAGCCTGATTAAAACAAGGTGCGGCACTAGCTGGGCCAAGGCAGCTTATACAGGCTCCGAGAAGGACATTTGCTTGCAGTGAAACTCGGGGCGAGGAAGAAACGAGAGCGAAGGTCACAACTAAATTCTCTGCAATTGGCTCACAGTGGCCCTTAAGAGGCTTCTTCGATAAGCATAAAACAAAGCCACAGCTCCTATTTAAATATGAGTTTGATTACATTTGATCCTGCCTGAAAGCAAGGAAGAATCTGTCACCTTGCATTGTGTTTTTTTTTTGTGCGGGGTACAGCGGCTTAGGAGGTATAAAGTAGGCCATTAGTGTGGAAACTTTTAAACGATGCGCCAAAGGAAACGAGGGCAAACTGCAAGAATTGTGGAGCAAAAGTTATTAGCGTCATACAGTGGTTGTAGAATGTGATATGAATGAAGTGAAAACAAAAGCTATGATACTGTATAGAAATTTGATTTTTGTAGGCACAATTCCAAGATACGATTCCATATTTGAATTATAGAGACATTGCTATGCCTATTTTGATTTGTAACTGTTTTGGTGCCAAGAATAACCTTTTAGAATAATGCTTTGTTGAATAATGTCTCTTTGAGTAAGGAGTTTCTAAGAGTACAGTATTAGGGGTCCTATAAAGCCTATAAAGAGTTTAGTGTGTATAGTTGTAGGGTATGGTATGAAAACCTAGAGGATATGACTGTTTTCAAGATCTCTGAGGCATAATGTTCATGCTTGTGTCCACAGAAATTACAGTCATTGTTAAGCAATTTTGCAAACTTTGGACAAGAATCCACTGGGACAAAGAAAGAGAAAAACAGCTAAACATGCCACGTGTTGTTTCCTCCTGCCATGAACAGTTAGTATGCTCATCCAATGAGTGTGTTTCTTAACGCCCGAGGTCATGTCATTGTATGCATGTGTGTCGGTAGATGGAGGAGGAGGGTGTCATCTGCATTCTTTCTTGGTAAATGTGCGCAGTGAGACAGAGAGGGAGTCTGGGTGCTGTAGGTGTGTGTCTGGGGTTGGAGCTTAACACATCACCCTGTGAGTGTGACTGACTGATTAGCAGACTGTTTTCATCGACTGTCTGCAGCCGCCTCTCCCAAGATAGCGAGGCAGAGTGGGAGAATTTTGTACTATTTTCAGTGGCGGCTGCTCTCTCTTTCCTTCCCATGCAGCTGGTCGGCCACACTCGCCACTCGATGCCAAACACACTCCCATCTATCCCCCTGACATTTTAGCTATGTTACTGCTGAGAGAGTTGTGGCTCGCCTGCCTGCCGCCTGCCTGTACACATGAGTAAATAAGGCCCAGCTCATTTCATTTGGCCATAATGTTTAATCTACATTTGCGTGGTCAATGAGAGGTTAATCTCATTACCTTTTGCTAAATGGCATGCTCCGGCATCCTCTGACAAGATGAAGGCTAGACACAAAGTTAATTAAAAGAGCAATTAAAAGAAGACAGCGAGTCCCACTGAACAGCGGTAATATATTCCCTTGACACCAGCACAGCGATGACAATTGAATATCACTGTTCTTCAGTAGTTTGTCACTAATAACAAATCACTTTTCATTACAAACAAAGGAGACTAGTAATGGTAGAAGAATAAAGTACCCTGGCATTAGATTAGCTTGCATTGTGGTTGAACATGTGCTTCAAACTAACCTTTAGCACTGTGTGTGGTTTACCTACTGTGAAGCACTTTATTAAAAGCAAGCCTCACCACAATACACACGCGCACACACTTTTACAGCAGTTAATCAACTTCAACGGGTTGTTAAAAATCTGACATGCAATAAGTTAAGACTGGATTTAAGGAGGCTTAAATGGTGTCAATGAGGTTAACACATTACAGTGGTGCTTCAAATAGGAATTTACCTGGACTTCTCTAAAACACTAGTTTGAAGCATTACACATTCAGAAATTTAAAGCAATGTTACTGTTACTGTTAAAAGAAATCAGAATAAAAAAATATTGTGACAATTTTATGTTTTACATAATTCAGTATTGTTGATATGAATCTTTTTCACAGAGTTATACTTCATACAGTAAAGTGATTGAAGCATAGGACATTATTTTAGAGATACACACGCGGGCAATACATTAGTAAACATAAAAAATGACACCCATTTATTCGAACAGCTTCATACGATTTTGATATAACATCACATCATGATGCAGGATTAACGTCGTAACGATTTACATACAAAGATTTACGTCATCCTGAAATGTGTAATCTGACTTTACAAGAATTCTTTCTCTGTGTCATCTCTATGAGGGCCATTACTTTCAGTGTCCTGTTAACGTACAGGATAGAGAGGGAGCTGGGGAAGTAGCCTGCTCGCTGCCTGCCCTGTGGGTACTAGTACCGGCTCCAGCCTCCCTACAGATGAATCATAAACAATTCCCTTGGCCTCCGTGACTTAATCCCCTGTGACATCGCCAAGGGGACATGGAAAAGGATGGAGCCGAGAGAAAGGAAAACAAGCCCTGTGCTCAACTTTCAAGTGAATTAAACATTAGGATGAATGCGTATGAGGTGTATCTGAGGATATGTCATTGAGTTGAATTAGTAATTTAACAGAGGATAGCATCTGGATGTGGGGTTGAGGATTTTTTTCTTGGTGTGTGTGTGTGTGTGTGTTGCTTCATAGAAATAACAGTCACTTCATCTCAGGCTCTACCTTTGAGCTCCCTTTTTTTCTCCATGTGTGTATTATGCAAATTCATGTCCCGCAGTCCTTTCATTTAAATCTGGCCACACAGCTCAAGCTTGGGTAGTCTACAGAGTAGTGAAAGCTATAATCAACATCGTGCTCCTTTTAGGCATGAGGAAGCATACCCAGGAGGGAGCAATAAATGGATTTATTTTAGGAACCAGAATGTAGAATCTTAGTTAGGGCCAGACATGCTAAGTGCTTTGTCCCTTACGCTTCAGCCCTTGGGCAGTATTTCCCTCCTAATTAAAAAAAAAAGTAGAAGGTGCAGGCAGTGGCACAAAACAGTGCAGGCAGTGTACTGTAACAGAGGTGGGAGTAGCCCGGCCCGGTGGTGTATTTTTTTTCTTTAAAAGTTTCGGGATATGATTCTCACTCTGCCGGCACTCTGCAGGTTGTGCTGACGCAAGGAGCTTTTGTCTTGAGATTAATGAAAGACGTTTGGCTCTTTGGCATTTTGGATCCCACACAAAGGTTAAAAACAGCCCCTGACCAGTGAAAGGTTTATGGGGCGTGCCACTGAGTATGTTCTGCTCGCTCGGGGAAGCAATTCTTTCATCCCACACTTTCTCTACCATTTTTACCGACGCAACACATGAAAAAGTGAAGCTGTATTTCAAACTATTGAAGTATATATGAATTATATCTGCTGACAAATTCGATTTGTCAGCATAATGAAACCCTTTCACATGTTTTTCCCCTTCTCTTTCCAACAGGTGTGTGCCTATGTGTCCATGTGTTGCATATTCTGGCATGCAGACACTAATACCAACAATCTAGTTAATATATGTATGTCTATGTTAGAAGAAAGCCTCAATGTAACAGCACCCTGAATCTTCCATGGGTCTGCTGGCATATCTATTATTATCTGGTGGAGTGATTCAGGAGGCCAGGTGGAGATTACAGGTCCCATCTCTCTGACTGGCTAATGCCATGTTATTTACAAAGAGTCTGATTTATTCTTAAGTCACTTTGACTTTTCTGTTACAGAAACTTAGGGCAGGGGGTTTTCATGTTTGGGCAGGATAGGGAATTCTGGGTAGATTTGGAATTGTGGATATCAAATTTAACTTGACAATATTAAACATTGGTTTAGAACCCTCATGCATGACTAAATACAATGAAAAGTGAAAACCCCTCTGGCTAAACTGGGAGCCTTTGAGGAAGGGTGTTAAAAAGAACCCCACTGTATGTGATGTCCTGCTCCAGAGGAAATGTGCCACTCACCACACACACGTCTACTGTGAATTACAACACAATGGGTCTCAAAACCTATTTTCCATCCCTGTTTGTGTCTGCTCTCACATGGGAGATGCAGGAGGCTGGGAGTGGAGAGGTTGCTACGACCGCCATCTCCACTGCCCCATCCTCCACTGCCCAATCTTCCATTCACAATCTATCTTACATTTGTCTTATCTCTCAGCCTTTCGGTACATCAGACCTAGTAAAGAACATGCACACAAACAGTTATTGCTGAAAAGGCACACTTTTGCCCCTCCATGGCGCCTGCTCAGTCGAGAGTACATAACGCCTGTGCCATGCATGGCTGGACCAATGCCAGGACGATGACAATGTTTTATCCTGAGTCCAGAGGAAGAAACTGTTCAGACATCTCAGCTTTCCTCCTACGTGCCACATGCTGGCTGGGTACATCGCTAACCACTAATTCCATCTGAAGAGGCATCAGGGTTTGAGTACAACCACAGCTGAGATCAAGGCGGGGATGCAGCCACGTTAAACCCATGGCCACAAAGAAGCATCTAATAATAAGAGAAATATCAAAGAGCTTGAGGCATTAAACATTCAAAAGTTGTACAGGATGAAGACATTTAATCTGTATCCTGTAAAAATGAATGTGTTTTTCTTAAAGCTTGGAGATCGATCCATGTCATTGCACTTTAATATTAAGATATAGTGTAGAAACTCCTGAAGCAAAGAACTGCATTAAAAGACAAGCGTAGTTATCCCACTGGCAGAATTCAATTATTTCAGAAAATATGATTTTAAGACTGCACGAGCTGAATTGACTTGATAAAAATTGCCTTCTGCATTGTAGATCCATTTGCAACAGACATGTGTTTATTTATCGCAATGTAGCCAATCAGGGACAATTTATCTCCCCTCGTCCCTGGTGGATTAGGTACTAATCTGTTTGCTGAGGGAAATAAGAGAGGAAGGGAACAAAAAAAGATTTTTCCTCTCATCCTCTCCGTATTAATATTTCTGTTAGAGGTGCCTCTCAATGATGTGACGTGACACTTGTGGCTCCGCTTGAGAAGCCAGGCTAATAGGAGGATAGAAGAGGAGGTCAGGCAAGAGGATTTTGTTCCACCTGAGATCTGGCGCCACAGCGAGTCTGTGAGTGTGCATGTGTACACAAGCATGTGCACCTTACGCAGTGTGTGTCTGCATAATCAAATGGTGTGTGCATATGAGCACATTAGAGCGAGATCTGCTGGACTTGTTAATGCAGATTTTCATTCAGTGTGTAAGCAGTGCGATCGGGGCTGCAACGCATTCTGATTAAGGCTCTCTGTGCGAGAGTGATGGGGAAGAAGACTACTCCTGTACGGTTTAATGAGCAGAAGAGTTTAGCCTGGAGCGAGGTCTTTGGGAGCAAATACACATCCAGCAAAAAGCCAGAATGTCCTCATCTCTTCCCATATACTCGCTAGATAGAGCATCCATACCTAATTAATTTGTGCGCTCACATACACATTGCTTGGATTTTGCATACCTAGCATATTCGTAAACACATGCGTGCATGCACACTTGAGTGAGAGAGTAATGCTGCCCTAAGCAATGTGCTACTGACTCCATGGTATGACCTTCAAGCCCCAATGTCCTTCTTCCCTGAGATGTCCTTTATTGCAGCCTTGTTCCTATCCCACACTAATGCGAAAGGGAGGAGGGGCGGGGAATAACATCTGCATGAGCACGAGAGCAAGGATAGAACAGGAAAATGGGTATGGGTGATGGGGGGGGACTCCTATTCTCTCTTGGCAGATCCAGTCTGAATAGCTAATGTATTCTCATCTCTACAGTAACAATATGCAACTCCCTTTACGCATACGCAGCATGCATATCTTTAAGGAACATAACCATGCAGGTCTACATTGTGTATGCAGAAAGTGTTAAACACATGCATCACAAATGCTTCTAAAATGCTAATGTCCTCAGCAATAAAGGTGATCTCGATTCTGATCACGGCTAGAAGGGGGACGTGCCCCTCCCCTTAAATCCCCCCCAGCTACCTTGTACAGTATACGTAGATCATCTCAACTGCTAAAAGCACAGGAAAAATGCTTAATGACATTTGAAGGGCTGTTCATTGCCTTTGAGTTCCCACTGGCTATTTCCCTACACAATACTGCACTGTTCACATAAGAACGCTGTAGATTCAAGATGGTCATTGAATGCTTGCACTCTAGTTGGCCGACTGTTGCTGTAATGTCACTGGGTTTTAGCAGGAATTAGTTTTAATGTCACTCTGTCTCCCACACCTGAATGTCACTGGCTTTTAATTGGCCTGCTTGGGGAATGGCAGTGTTACTTCTGTCTGGGAGCTACGGATGGATGGAAGAGGGTTAAAATATGATGCATATTTTGTTCTAACTAGTTTCAGTTCTAGGACGAGGCTATGGTAAATTGCACCAGACCCTTCGTCGAAAAGTTAGAGTTTCTGAACATGTTCCATTGCAAATGGACCAGTCCCTAGTGTAAATGGACTCCTCCACTGCTGCATTGTTTCATTACTGCCAGGCATTCTACACGTGTGAAATACAGTGCACATAAGATAAAGGTTTAGTTTTCTGTGCCAACGAAATATTGTTTTCATTCAACTGGGGCACTGAAATATTTTACAACAGTCCCATAGAACTTTGGTGGAGCAGTACAAATACTAACGTACAGGACAAAATAAATCATGCTGCGTATTATTATTATTATTCACGTTATCTGTAGTACATTCAAGAAAAAAAAAACTGCAGAAGCTAATGCAGTACCCTGGGATGTGCCCTTGGAGAAAAACATTCAAGGGTCAGAGGTCAAACCAGTCACAGCTGCTCTAAAGTCCATAGCCGATGGGCTCCCGGGACACACAGAAACTAATCAAACACACACACACATACAGTACACACATTCACTCTCTTGCTGTCTCATTCTCACAAACACATGCTCACATATATAGCCCAATCAAGCTGAAAAGGGCACAAGTGACAAAACCGGCCACAACAACCATCTGATGAGACCTACAGTGTCCAGCACATCCATAATATTCACAAAGATTTGAAGAAGACTGAATTTATCTATGAAAAAAAAACGTGTTTAGAAAGAGATATTTATTCTGTCTCTCATTATGTTGCTATTCTCATACTTGCAGTCTTTTGGCTTCAAACTCTTATGTGCACGCACGCACGCACGCACGCACGCACGCACGCACGCACGCACGCACGCACGCACGCACGCACGCACGCACGCACGCACGCACGCACGCACGCACGCACGCACGCACGCACGCACGCACGCACGCACGCACACACACACACACACACACACACACACACACACACACACACACACACACACACACACACACACACACACACACACACACACACACACACACACACACACACACACACACACACACACACACACACACACACACACACACACACACACACACACACACACACACACACACACACACACACCTTTTTCTCCCATTTGGCCACAGTGACACTAATGTGCGTGATGAGTGTTTCCACTTGTGCAAGACTAGTAGCCTCACAATAGCCTCTTGACCACAGCGGTGCTTCGGGCACAATGCAGTAAAATGAGCTTTGTATTCTTATTGTTTGCTCACATGACGGTTTTTCAGAGGCAGGTGAGGGTGCACAAATAATGATTTAATGAATCTCTTTTCCAGCAGGAAGAAATCTTGGCCATGTCATCTGGGTGAATAGGTCAGATTTCTTCAATTTGAATTGTACAGTTATTGTTACAGTTACTGGTGATGTGATTCAGTTCAAGACAAGGGTACCCTGTTCTGTGAATGCAAACCCCTTATGTGTTTATCGGGCCCCATTAGCTCACTGGAAAACCCATGACATTCAATAGCCCTGTTGACGATACGCGGCTAATGATCCCTTCGGCTCAGGCAAACTGTCAAGTTTCCAAACCTTCGACTGTATTTCACCAGCCACCCCGAGGAAACTGCCGATCCACTGACAGTGGTTAGTCTTTTGAAATGCAATAGGAATCTGAGGAAAGAGCCAAATGAGAATGTGTTGCGCAAATGTTACTGGATTAGAGAGAAAAAAAACATATGAGATTTCCACTTTCAGTAAATAAAATGAGTTGTTTTTATCTTTGTGACAGCACTTGGACTCGGATAAACACATGAATAAAAAGTCACATAAATGTTGAAATAAGAAAAAGTGTTGCAATGGTGTATGTGCCTGTGTGTGTGTGTGTGTGTGTGAGAATGTGGATGAGGTTTCTTTTTTCTTTAACTCCCTTGTGTTTGATTCAGGTGCAGACTGAATACGTTCAAGCAAGAGGGAATTTATCATCTCTCTGTGACTATACATGGCAATCAGGTAAGTATGGGGATAAGAATAGCTCGCCCACAGAGAGGCTCTGGCAAGTTAACTCAGCTCTTTGACTCAAGAACACAGTGAGAATACTGAGCAACATGCAGGCAAACACACTCACAAATACAAGTGCACACCTACAAGTACAGGAAAATGCAAGGACAAAAACTTAAAGCTAGTTCACGTCTCTCTCTTTCTCTCTCTCTCTCTCTCTCTCTCTCTCTCTCTCTCTCTCTCTCTCTCTCTCTCTCTCTCTCTCTCACTCACACACACACACACACACGCACACACACAAACACTAAACTCCTGCCTCCACTCATCCTGGTTGACCCTTTGCGTCTATGACCAACAGTGCCGACATTCCCCTTTCCGGCTCAGCCTGAGCTTTGTTTGGATTAACTGAGAGAGAGCAGAACCCCTTCGGTCCCTGTGGCTTCACGGCACACGTCAGCCTGCTGCTAGGCTGCACGCACACACACACACACACACACACACACACACACACACACACACACACACACACACACACACACACACACACACACACACACACACACACACACACACACACACACACACACACACACACACACACACACACACACACACACACACACACACACACACACACACACACACACACACACACACACACATAAAGTACATTGAACTGAGTGTCCCCACAGACACACGCAAAGAGCCAAACCCCCAAAAATCTTGTGCAAGCACAGGAACACACAGCGGTAAGTACATTTGCTCAAACCCCCATAGATAAACACAAACACGCACTCACACTAACGCACACAACACTGGCCAGTCATCTGGCCTTATAGAGGCATGGTGGCGACCCATTGCCTTTCATGGGAGCTGACTTTCTGACATCCTGTCCTCAGGCTCTGTGTTTTCTGCAGCCCAACTAGTTCACAGCAGGAGAGGAGGGGGTGGAGGGAGGACCAGGGAGAGAAAGACAGATGATAAAAAAGCAGGGCTGGATTGAAAAATGGATAGGAGGGATGAAGAGGAATGGTGGAGAGGGTGAGAAAGGAGAGACAACAGAAATGTGGCAGAGTCAGGGTGATATGAAAGAAACAAGGAACCCACAGCTGGACAAAGAGGGGATGAAGTGTGCTCTCTCAGTGTTTAGATTTTAGCCATTTGGCACCAGCTTCTTCCCCTCACAAATCCTCTCTTTCCGGATTCCAAAACACCTGAGAGACTCACTAGATCCAAGCCAAGTCAAGACAGTCTGACTATGACAGCAGTGTGTGCCTTCAGCTTCTCAACAGCTGAAGAGAATTCACACTAAGTCCTGTCTTCATTCTAAATATGAAGTCATCCTTTTACAGGTCATTACTGTCTTCTGACATGTAACATAAAATGGGTTGGCACTTGTTTTGCGAACAGAACTAATTGAATAAGGCACAGGATAATGAGATATAATAAAATAGAACTTTACAGAAATTGGTTATGGTGCAGGGATGAACAGTAGTGACGTAACTTATTCAAACAACTTGCTAGAAGCCCCCAAGCTATATCAAAATACCCCAAAAGATTACATTGGTGGAGATCAATGAGACAAGCCACACAGTACTTGACCGAGCATACCTGGCAAATGTCAAAGGAATGCACTAGCTCAAGCTGATCTGAAATAACAGATATAGATTTTAAGCAGATAGAGAATCATGTTACTCACAAAACTGAGCTGGTGTTTCCGGTCCTTAAAGAATTTACAGATTACAGAAGGGGTCAAATGAGGGTTGTGTCCAGGGTGTACCCCGCCTCACACCCGATCAGCTGGGATCGGCTCCAGCAGTTCCAGTTTTATGAAATTGCACTGTCCCCTTTTAAATGAACTAATACCTAATACAGGTTCAGGAGTAATGACCTTTTTCCAGTGTAGACCTTGCAGGGGACTGTGTATTTGTGCAAATTGTATCTAGGCTATTACCACTGTGATTATTATGATTATTATTATCCCTATTATTATGACTATTAAACTGTTTCTCTGAAAAGGCTTGTACGAAAAGTTAGCTTTCTGGTTTCCTTGATTTTCTGGTCCACAACTCTCAAGTGTCCCAAGAGATCATTTCAACTGAAGGACAAGCATGCGAAGAAGCACAGAGGTCATCAATATATACTAACTTTTATGTGACTGCTTTGTAATGTATGCCACAAGAATCAATTAGCATTAATATGACAGTAAAATTTCACACATGCACTATACTGATCATAAAGAAATTCTGCTAGTTGCCTGTCAAGTGAGGGACAAGAGACCTGCGGGCTTCCTTAAGTACCTAATATTCATTATGAATTTATACCTTTATGAGCTGAACATAAAGCTTACAGCATGCAATGACAGGAATCCAAAAGCTCTTAGTTAAATGAAAAATTAAGGAAATGCTGTCATGTATGGCTATGTTGAAACAAAAGCGCACTTCTCAACCTTAAGAGCTTCGTACCATGTACAACAACACATATATTGTTAATTTGTAAAGGTCCAATATTGTAAAAAGTGGGACTTCCTTGTCTTTTTATTTATCATAAAGCAGGTAAAGCTGCTATATAAATACTGTGATAGTATCAAAACCCTCAATTCACATAGAAATGCACACAGCCCCTATTTAAACGAGCTGTCAGGACTTCTGTACAGTTGCGATGTCACAACTATACTATAATAAGTAGAGAATGCTGCTCCGTTGGGTTTTTTAGTCCGGTTTTATGAAATTCACTCAAATGAGTCATATTAAGCTCTAGCTCCAATAAACACCACAGCTGGAATTGTGTTCTTTTCTGCTCCATGGTGATACATTTACAATCATAACCAAATGTTGTGTGCTCAATAGAACTATGATTTTCAGCCCCCTTATGCACTAGACGCTAACATTACAGCAGCTCTTGTGTTACAAACACCGTATGGTGTCATCCCTGCCGTCCTACTCCAACAGGAGGTTCTGGTTGACTGAACAGTAAGACTGTAGTCTCCAGCATGACTCAGGGGAGTCATAACCGACTCATTATAAATGAATGAGTCGGGCCAAGGCTACAGTACATATGCACAGCACCACAGGCACAGTGTAATGGAAGGGGCATTTAAATATGTTTTTTTACTAAGTCGCAAGAAATTCACAGTCAAGAATATTGATTTTAAGTTAAACCATTATGACCTGACTTAAAAGCATTGCGGGAGCAGCTGGGTGGATGTTTATGGCCATTTTGTAGATGACTCAACCTTATGTGCTCAACATGGAGGGGGAAAACTAAAAAGGGAGAGTCTAGTGTAGGTGGTGGCAAAAGTAATGCACATGTATGATGTATGACAGCGAGGCGAGTGAGTGTGGGATGACGTCCCATGGTGGAGGTGAGTCACTGGGTAGTGTCTGAGCCAGACAACCTTTTAAGGACAGACAAGCTGCTCTGAATTTTGTGGAGAAGAACAAGGGTTGTTGGGCAAACCATCAAGGAGCCAGTGTGGTAGTGTGGCTTAAACATCTGCCAATATCCTCCTCTGTCGCTGCCATGTGCTAATGCATGTACTGATGGGAATAGCAGGTCATGATTCAGGGTTACAAAATGACCATTAAAAATGCCCCTCTGGTGGTATACTACTTTCCTGCCCTCCAGGAAAATAACGCATGTTTCCATCAGTCATGCTACCCCGCAGTGCACCGCAACCCCCTCCGCTTCCATGCACCCTCGACCCAATCCATCATTCCTGAGTATGGTGGCCTCAAGGCACTGTCTGGGAGCTCTCTCTAAAGGAGAGGCACAAAAGAGGCAAAGTCAAAGGGAGCAAAACAGAAGGGGAGTGAGTTCCATGCAGAAAGACAAGGAGACAGAGGAGATGTAAAGGAGACAGGGCAGGATGCTTGAAGTAAGAAGGTGTGGTGCATGGCAGACTGCAGTAGGCCACTCCCATAGTGTTCCTGTAACGTCCCTCTGTGGAACATTTTATGGCTCGTTTGAAACTGGAGTTGTATTTCTAATTTTTTTTAAGCCTTTCATTGCTTTTCCCCCTCTTGTCCTTGTTGAGCTCAACTCTTCCTCTCTCGGATGTCCCATTTTTTTTGCTGCTGTAGGTTATTTCTTGCCTCCTTGTCATCCTCTCTGTACATTTTGCTTCGTCCACCTCCATACCCAATATTTTTCTCCCCCTTGTATTCCTCTTTCTTTCACTTTCTGTTCTACTTTACGTATTGCCTTTTCCTCCTCTCTGCTTTCCCATTAACACACAATCTCCCTCGCTCTCTCTCAACTCTTTTATCTATCCTCTGTTTCCCTTGCTCCCTTCCACTGTCTCATTACTACGGCGGCACTCCTATGAGAGTGCCAGATGAAACCCAGAGAGTACTGTGACCTTCGTTTCACGGTGGGGCCGCTATCAGTGACAAGCCATCAGCTGTGTTGTCTAAGGTGGGCGCACACACACACACACACACACACACACACACACACACACACACACACACACACACACACACACACACACACACACACACACACACACACACACACACACACACACACACACACACACACACACACACACACACACACACACACACAGAATAGTCCACACAAAACCATCAAGAGCACACAAACACAAGGCGTATCATGGTGTCTGAGCGTATGTCACCAGCCTTCAACCTTCAAGCAGCTATTCACCAAGGCTAAAGAGGTGACAGATCCAGCAGAAAGAAATGACAGCCATGTTGGCCCTTCTTACTCTTTCTCATTCCCTCACATGATCCATTGCACGGCTGGGAGATGGTGGAGGTTATTAGGCCAGGAGCCTGCTGGGGCTACAGTCCTTGAGACACATGCACACGTAAACAGAACACACGACGCACACACAAGGGATATGCAGTAAATAACAGCCATCAACCTGTTTTAATCAGCTTCAGGGACACATGGGTGCTCCCTGTGATGCTAACAGGCCATCCTTCATCGATACGGTGGGCGGTGGGGTGGTCGAAGCATGGCCGTATAGACCTGGAAGGTCAGTGATCAAGCCCTCTGGTTGACCCCGTAGGCATTATAGTGACAAGTTAGCAAAATGCTGCACCATAAACCCAGGTTGAAATAGCCACAGGAACGAACAACCTTAAGACCAGACATATTTGAAAGATGAATTTGTCCAGTGGACACGGACCTTCACTCAATAGATCTTATTCTTTACACTGCTACTGGTTAAATCTCACACTACCTGCACTATAGTTGGTTCTGCACTTTGAGGAGGAAGAGACAATCAGTATTATGATGGAGCCTCTGCTAAGATGATTGCAAAGCTCCACCGGATGCCAATACAACAAGAAGCGAGAGGAGCTGCACTGCAAGACAGTGATTGGTAATTGTCTTGATTAGCTTCCCTTTTTCCATTCCTTGAATCAAGACAAGGTTGTTTATTCCATAAGCGTATGTTAGAGCAATATCATCCCCCTGTAATAAAATAACATCATTCTTTGGGGTAGAGAGAAAAAGTTTCTTCGCCGCTCTCTCTATTACAGCGTATCATTACTAAAGGAAAAAGAAAGGGGTGAAATATAGCAGTAGGAAAATGGTTGGTGGTGAAATTTTGAAATGACATAATAAGAATGTCTGATGGAGTTGGGGAAAAAAAGAGCGCAGGCACTCAGACTAGGTTGCGCACAAGGACACTGTGCTAAGGAGAGAGCCGCCTTGACAGTGCCAAGCTTTTTCACATCTTGCAGAATGCTGCAAGGGCCAGCCTTGCCATATTCCCTGCATGTCCACAAACATCTGGCACCCAACCCATCCCGGCCCATCAGTGACTGGGAAACCGGATTCCTACAGCCCTCTGGCCTCTCATTAAGGAAATCCAACCAGGCTTTCACAAGCTTCTCTGAGGTTACGTCCTAAACTTTTCTCCTCTAAAAAAATGGTTTCAGTATTAAAGCCGTTACTCCTAAAATCAACCGCATAAAGATTATAACACATTTTATTGTTTTAATTAGCAACTTAAAATACTGAGCTGAATTCTAATGTGCTGTGTTGGAGTTGCAGTTCATCTGAATTGCTAATTTGACAAATAACTCAATAGAAAACCTACGCAAAGCAGAATAAAGTACAGTTCTAAGAAGAGATGATGAATGCTGATGGGGAACAGCTCTAGTTAAAAAAAAAAAAACAACAACCCCAAAACAAATAAAAACATGTTGATTGCGTGCCAGAGGATGCTATAATCAAGAGATTCTCATTCCCTCTTGCTTTGATAGATTTGTTAGCATCTTTATTGTGATGAACAAATTAGTAGTTGTGCAGATGAACTGGAGCCGAGGTGTCAGAATCAGAAGCCTTCAGAGAACTTAACAGAAACTAACTGAAGCTTAATCTGGTGCACATCCATTGCATTATGTGGCTTCTTCACCTGTGCAGCATACAGCGTTTACATCATTTTCAGAAATTACATTTGGAAACACAGCATAACCTTAAAGGGCACTCAGAGAAGGCAGACCTGCACCAAGGCCATGCCCTGTCACAATGTCAGTAGGAACCTTTCGTATTATTCTGATACAACATTAATGCATCAATGCAATTTTGCAATGTTAACCAAAGTGAAAAAGTCATTTGTGTATCCGCCCCATGATTCTGATCCACTCAAAAATTTAATGGATTCTTCCTTGGCCCATGCTTCACCCTTATCATGAAAATCGGGCCAACAAACAAACTAACAAACAAAACATAACGTCCTCCGCGGAGGTAAGGACGCTGGCTAAAGAACAATAGACAGAGATAGAGAGAGGGAGACAAAGGGAGTTACTGTAATATATTGTGTTTTATTGACCAGAGCGTCTCTGATCTCTACCCGTCCTCTCAATAAGTAACAGCACACACCTTGAGCTGTGCAGACTCCCCGTCTCCTCACTTTTCCTCGGAGAAAGGCGGGATGAAACAGCATAAAGCACACTCGGAGGCTTGTCTTTAATGGCTCTCTCGGTGAGTCAAAACCGCTTTTCACTCACTAAATCATCTTATAATCAGTCATGCCTGAGTCTTAAGCTTTGCTAATTTTCCAAGACATGTTGATGATGCAATGGCTTTTGTAAATGGTGCTTTTGTAATTGAAGCTTCTGTAAATGATGTCTTGACTGATTAGGATTCAGGTGCAGCTGCTCAAATTTACCAGATTTATCCATTTAGGCCGGATTAATGAGCTTTAACACCTCTTCTTCCACATAAACGAGTTCCACTCTGCCCCGTCTATGACCAGCGTGGCAGTGAGACCGTTGCCAAGCTTGATTCTGAGAGTAATTGGGGTGGGGGTGGAGGGTCTCTCTTAGTCAAATAGATCATTGCGTTCCAGCTCCCCAGGGTTGTAGGGACAGGCATAGTCTCAAAGCAGACACTGATGTAGTTGAACAGTCAGGGTTGCAGACAGATGCACTTTGACTTGATAGGGTTAAGAAATGCTATCATAGCCCCACCAAGAGGAAAGAAATCCTCAGGGTTGAGTAGATCAGCTAACGGCTCTTTAGAAACACAAACTCATACTCGTCTCTGATTAAAGTACCTGTGATCATTTGTCTGCAGCAGGATTCATGGAAGAACATATTAGACAGACCAAAGGAGGTCAGACGGGCTGTTAAACAAGCTTATTAGCATAAAGTCTAATAGCCCATAAGGATGTGTAGGGAGATGAGGTTTAACACTTAAACTATTAAGGCCCTCTATCTTCAGTGTGTCGTTTTTCACTGTGCAGCAAAGAAAAAAAACAGAAAAAAAGAAATTGCCACCAAGAGCTCCATCTGGCAAAAGACCCGGGAACTGGAGTGATAAGGATCGTCTCCCACACTGCCCACTTCCAGCATTGCTTCATCATCACAAAGAGTCATCCAGAAAACACTAAAGCAAGAAAATGGGCCACGATTAAACCGCCCCTAGCATACACTTTTATTCTCTAATGAAATTCCCTGCAATAATTAATTTCACTCTCAATCAGGGTGGATGCAGTCATTGTCGGGAAACTGTATTTCCCTCTCCCCATCATCCAGAACTGGAAGTGATAAAATATTTAGATTGTTGCGACTCTTACATCTTAGGATTGATTATTCTCTCTGCTCTTGTCTAAATGAACCTAAGTCAGCCAGAGTTCAAGAGGTTTGTTTAGCAGACTTGCTTTGTCAAATGAAGCATACGCACAGCAACCCTGGGTGGCAGGCCGCAGAGGAGAAAGAAATCCAGTAACATGAAAAGTGGAAAATTTCAAAGTTCTGCTGATTGCAGTTTGCTCTACCTCCAGAGGCCAGCTACATAAACAAGCAGAAACGGTATAGCAAGCACTAATGTGGTCCGGGATATGAGCTGGAGAACAACAGAGATAAAAGCGCCTTTTATTTTGTGAGCTTTTGCAGCTCTCATGCTGAACTACTGGCTTTCCCCACAAGGATTTCAAGTTAAACACACCTCATGCAACCTGCTGCATAATACACATTAATCCACAGCCAAAAGAGGAAACATTAATTATTCCAACTTCATGTGTGGTTCACCCCCTCCTCAGAGCGTATTAAAAAAATAATATGGATTCTGCCCAGTTGTTCTCCAAAAAGTCAGACATCATTTTTTACATTTTGAGAAACTAATATATTGCCAGTGGATGATACAATCACTGTTGGATGTTTTTTTTGTTTTAATGTTAGCACTTCTTTCAGTGTCAAAAGTGAGATATAGCTCTATTTTTTAGTTGAACAAATATGTCATTAAGCATTTCCTCATCTAAAAGCATCAAGTTTTGTGTTGTGTAACCATTATATTTGAGCGTAGGAGTAAGACATATTTGTGAATTGACAAGAACTTTATGATTTATATTTTAGAAGGTAGGAAAGATCATAAGGCACCAGAGCCGATAAAAACACCGGCATCATATAAAATGCAGCTCACCCGCCACGGAAAAATAACAGGGTCTATGTTTGATATGCCTATTATGATGTTTATCCTGGCTATGGAGAGATCTCAATGTGATGCGGTCACACCTTAATTTGAAAAGCTGTGGGAGTCACAGACGGAGCGTAGAGGAACAACACTCACTGCGCGCGCGCGCGCACACACACGCACACACACACATACACACACACACACACACACACATAAGGTTTGCAGTGAAGTTGCCCTCCAATGATTATAAGCTTGACTTAATAAGTGATAGAGGGGCTCCAGGTGTTTTTAATTGTGCATTAGGCCTGTTTATTATGACTGACTGCGAGCTTCACAACAGGATCTGCTAAACGATCTCAAGCATCTGCACTTTTTCATCTGTGCCTCATTTTTTCCTTTTCTGTTTATTTGTCTGCCCCACATTCATTCGCTCTTTCCCTTTCTTCCCCTCTTTCTCATTTCTGTCTCCCTCTCTGCCTCCTTATTCTCCATATTTTTATAGCCTCTTCTGCCTCATCCTTGTGATACACTGTATGACAGAAACCAGCAGCAAAGCCATTTTTATGTGCATACTGCAGGTCAGGTTTTATTTGGATCAAATGTTAAAATTTAATTTAATTTAATGATGTCCTTCACACACACGTAGGTTGCCGTTCTAGGGCAGAACCCTTTAGAATTGTTGCTTGGCTACCTAATTTCTTGGCTGTGTGTTGTATAAAGCGTTAAATATAAATGCAGAACTTTGAGAAGTCGCCAATTTCTTTGCATGAACACAGTAAAAATTTATGTTTTTTCGATCTTGTTTGATCATATAAAAGGCTAAAAAGTTTTGTCTGCACGTGTGATGGTTGGCTGATTTGTGATACCAATCAAGTCATTTTTTAAGAATGCAAATGCCAAAAATGAACGTACTCCAGCCTCTTTAATGTGAATATTTGTTCGGTTCTCGTTCTAAGTCTTTTATAATAGTAAATTTATCATCTTTTGGTTTTAGATTGTTGGTTGGACTCAAAAATGGCATTTAAAAACATCAACAGGGGCCCTTGTAAAACGCGACCCATAACATTTTATAGCGCGCTATAATTTGAGAAAGAAATCTGCTGATTAGTTCATGATGAACATAATCATTAGTTGCAGTCCTAGGTAGTTTATCACTATTTGTTGTAATATTTGCAGTTGGTTGATGATAACTTCATGATACTTTTTGATACTTCTGATCATTTTTATCTAGTAGTCTAAAGACTGGGAATGGCGCACCAATGTTTGTGTGTAGCTACTGTATTTATAGAAGGGAGACTGAAACTACAAAAGCCAGTGGGTTAATACCTGGGTTGGGTATTTTGACAATAAAAAAAAAGATTGCCCATGCCTTCCTCTATTACTACACATGAAAAGAAAGGGTTAATTATCACATACTTTACAACCATCATCCACTGATTTTCTTTCATCTCTAATTGCATAGTGGAAGAAATTCAAAGGTGAGGTAAAGTCTGAAATCATAGTGTGCGGTAATGCTTCTCAATCCCATGATCTCATGAAAATGTAAGCTCTCACACTACCAGGAAATAAAAAAGACAGAAAAACTTGAGATCACATCATGCACCATACATACTTCATATACACCATACATGTCCATCTGCTCTGACTGTCTGTTGTAGAAATTATGTAGGACGTAGTTAAAAATACTGAGTGCCAACTTGTGTCTATCATAGTAATGAGTGCAGTAACTCCCACTTTTCCCCATTGCCACGAGACGATGAGGCAGAGTAGAGTGATCTGATCGGACAGGGAGAAGCTAATGGTTGCGCTAATGTACTGAAAGGCATGCACACTAATAAATCTATGAACAAATATTCATAAATGCAGACTTACATGACATACGGGTGAACACACACATTCACCAAAAATTAGCATGGATGTGCAAATGTGCATTGCTGTTCTATGATTTAACATGCAGAGTCTCACACACACACACACGCACGCACGCACGCACGCACGCACGCATGCACGCACGCATGCACGCACGCACGCACGCACACGATGCAATTTAATCAAATCTCTATAGTATATAATATCTGCGGAGCATCTGTCCATGCCCGGTGCAGTAGTAAATAACCCATCCCCTTGAAGGGAGGGAGCAGCTAATGAAGTCGATTGTATGCCACTGCACTGCGTAACTCACTGAGGCTGGCCGGCCGCAGTGTGAGGCTCCTGCTCACCAGGGCACTGTGCCTTGCTTTGCTACTTGCTCATACTGCAGCGACATAGATCGATTTATGAATAAGAGAGATCGTGCCGCTTTTAACTTGTGTGCTCCCCTCTCCCTTTCACTCTCGCTCTTCATATGCCAGAGATAGCTTTGAATGCAGTCATTAGAAATCCGCTGATAGGACTAGGAAGCAGAATGGGATGCAGATGATATAGACAGATAATAGAAGCCTCTCCAGTGTAGGGGCCCTCCTTCTTAATGCGTGCTGCACTATCATCTTGATGTCTTTGTGCCAGAACATTGTTCCCCAGTTTGGAAAATGAGGTAAATCGGATTCAGAAAACAAGTGGATTAACTTAATCACCCCTCGGCTTTGACAATGACCTTCGTTTCTGAGGCATAATAAGGATTAGTTAGAAGTGGAAGGACATATGCCATGCAGAAGAAAAAGATTATAGTTCTCCCATGACAGAATGATTGAAATGTGCTATTCGCCATTCCTTCATGGTGAGAGACCGTGATAAGATTCCATGGAGCAATGCATCATAAGGCTTGGCTGTGATAATAATAATAATAATAAAAAATGATATCCGCAAACCTGAACAGTGAAACCTTCAGTGTAGCTTTCTCAGATACAAATCTGCCTTTAGTATTGAAATCTACATCAACGAACCACAATACTATTACTGAAACAGGAAGGAAAGAGTTTACATTTACATTAGAGCTATTGATTCCAGGCTGACTTGCATACATTCTCCTGGATTCCTGTCATTATTGCGGGGAGAAATGGCGTAATATTTCTTATGGCCCATGCTACAATATTGATCCCCTGCACAGGAAGAAGTGATTCTCAGGGCTGTATGAAAGACAATACAGATACGCCACTACACAGCAGCTCAATAGGACATCAAAGTCAACTAGGTCATGCAAATTAATAACAGGCTATGACCTTCAGCATGACTTATGGGAAAGGTGAGGTCAGGTGGGAATACGAGGTCACCGGGCACGCTGCTTCAGGCAAATGGAGGAAACAAGATCTCCAATAGAAGGGAATGGATGACAATTGATCTCCAGCGACAGAACAGGCTAATCAATCGGCCACCAACCCTACATATCCTAACAGGATGCTTGCAGCGCTGGAAGCCGATCCTTTTTGATATATAAAAACCCAGATTTGAAGAAGAGAGGGTGAGGGGAGAATGTGCTGACGTGGGTTCATCGAAGGACGTGGCTGTCCTTCGCTGTTGTTGTTGTTGTTGTTGTTGGGATCAGGATTTATGCTATTGTTGCTATTGTCGGCCGTAGAGGGTTATCTATGAGAGAAGGCTTACTGAGGAAAAGCTGTGCGTGTGTCTGTGAGTGCCTCGGCTGATGTATTGTAGATTTGTGTGTTATTCTCTGTCTGTGTGTCTGATTAGCAACTGTTTTAGCTGCAGACACAGGAGGAAGGCAGGGGGGACAAACATGCTGCAATCCCTCAGCTCCTCTTTTCCTCCTCATATTCCTCTTTCTGTCTATTCTTGTCTCCCTCTGTTCTTTCCTTTTATGCCTCTCTCCCTTCATCTTTTATCTCTGCTTCTGTTTCCCTCTTACCCGCCTCCCTCCTCTGACAACAAGGTGCTGTTTTGGGAGGAATGACATTAAAATGTGTTGACTGCAGTTATATAATGGAAACTGGTGGTTGAGCTATGTCTGCATGTGTTTACGTGCTTATCAGTGTCTGCACTAACAGTCTATGTCTCTTTGTGTGAGTGCTACACAGCACACACTTTTTATGTGTGTACAAGTATAAACTAATGTGATTGTTCAATGTGGTTGTTCATATCCACCAATTGTAAGTTGTCCTGAGTGTATCATATGCTTAGAGAAGTGTCTACCTGCAATACAAACCAAGCACTATGGGCCGCAAAGTTTGCCCCATGTGTGCCAGTGATGTCCTGCAAAGGCAAATCTGTGCAAGGAGTTGGAGGACACGTGCACACACATACACCACACTGAGTCACGAAGCAGCAGCAGCGGCTTGGCGGCACGGCTTTGGCATTGTCTCTTCAAAGGCAAGCATAAACAGATCGACTGGGCTGCTTTACTGCAGTTGCTCATGCTGACTCATCCTGTACATTACCAGCGAGGGAGAGACCCAGGATGGGGCAGAGAGACCCCGGGATGTTCATAAAGTCGTCTCATCACTCCCCTTTTGTCCCTCACCTGCTTGTTACCCTCCTCCACCCTGTCCAAGGTTATCAAGCAAGGCGTGGGAGTACAGAGAGAGGAGAGGTCAGAGAAGGGGACATAGCACTTTAAGTGGCTTCGCTAAACGACGGTGGACAAACGACGGTGGACAAAGAAAAGCCCACGATCCGATGGAGAGCCGGTTCTGATTAGCAATCTGTAAAGCCGGTGGCAGTGGATGGAGTCTGAGACTGTATAAGGATTGTTACTGCAGCGTCTAAGCTGGCTGGTGGGCTGGAAGGGAGCGAGTAGTGATGCTGGGGGTGGATGCACCATTTTTTTAGTCCAAAATGAGCCCAATGTCACCGTGACAGCGCAGCGCTCCTCTGAGGGCACCGCAGGCCAGGAGGGAAAATGATGGATGAGTCGCCAAGCAGTCTCTCCTGCTTCATCATCGTGTACACACACACACACGCACACGCACACACAAACACAAACACAAACACACACAAAGTCAAGGAAATACATTCACATAGTATACTCACATGATGACAATGCACACCCTGCAATATGTTCACACAAAGGTATCTGGGGATACACACATCTAGTATGCTGTGGCACACTCACACCTGCACAAACAAAATACACACACACACAACAAATTTGCTCACACAAGGCCATCTGGGGATACACAAATACACAAACACATGCATGTTCACACATGCTTTGAGTGATTTATTTGTGTCCACATGAGTTATAATTAATCACCAGGATATAAACACTGCAGTTGCAGATATCTACAGGAGTTGTCAGTTACACACACACACACACACACACACACACACACACACACACACACACACACACACACACACACACACACACACACACACACACACACACACACACACACACACACACACACACACACACACACACACACACACACACACACACACACACACACACACACACACACACACACACACACACACACACACACACACACACACACAAATTGAGCACACAGCATTGGCTTCATAATGACTGCAGCCCAGGCTAATGCCACAGGATCAATGACAGATCCTCTCTCTCTCTCCCCCCTCATTTCTCTGACCCAATAGCAGCAGCGTGCTGCCATGCAGAGTACCCTGTAGCGTTCATTCCTTCTATGACCGAGCAGTAGCCTCCAATAAGGCCCTGGGGTCATCCCGTTGCTAATACTCCACCTCAACATATCCATCCATCCCCCCACATATCCCAAGCCCACTATCAATCCGCAACACCAGTTATGAGGGTTAAGGGGATTGCACACAGGCAATTACTTAAAGTGCTGATTACCTGCAGAAAATTGTAACTAGTAATGCTGCTGGAATAGTTAATTGACATCAGACTCCTATAAAAAGCATGCAGTTAAATCAGGTTCATTTTAATCTCCAATTCTGCAAGATGTGAGGAAGTTCCACAATTTAGATGCCAGAGTTGTGTTGAGCAATACAATAACTGTGAAGCATCATAACCATCTTTGATCTGATTGCTGCATATTTACAGTAACTGCAACAGATTACAGATGTCGTCTTTTCAGAATCAGATTACTGTAATTCCATTACACCTAATCAAATACTCCTACTTGGCTTTGCTGAGCTCACAGAAAGCAACATCCCTGACTGTGTCCTCATGCAGATGCAGGTCTACGCGGCCAGGGAAGGAGAAATATGGCTGGCCTCTGGTGAGCAAAAGGGGGAATAGCTGAGTGGCCATCCATCACGACCCTGCTGCGGAAAGCAGTACGTGCTCCATCCGCTCAGACCCCACGTCCCATAAGAGGGAGAGGGGATCAGGAGGAGACAGGACAGTTAGAGAAAGGGCTCATAAACGTAGTCCCTCCGGAGGGGGGGAGGGTGGCGTGTAAAATCTGCCAACCTGGGGTTGGAGAAAAAAGGTCTTGCCTCCTAGATTGATGGACTTAGCTTCTGCGTGTTTTTCCTGCAGCACAATACACAGCGGTGTATGGCTATGATTACTTGTAGTCAAGCCACAGCTTGGAGTGGATAGCGGCTACGGTCTGAATATTAGGATTAATAGCTATACAGGTCACTCTAGTGAAACATACGGTATTTCATACTTGCCATGTAGGCAAACCGGCAACACAGAGAACATTTAGGGTCTGCAAAAAAAAAAGTTTCAGTGTATCAAACAATAAATGCTTACAAAACCTATGTTCTAATGGCCATGCTTATGCATTTAGAAGATAATGTGTGCAATAATACATAGAGATGGATGGGACAGGTTGAATGTCGGTTCTCTCTAACTATAACCATCGCTCTCCCTGTCATTCATTGTAGAAGGTGATTGTAAATAGAGTTGGTCTGGGTGAGAAGAGGAGAACGGAAAAGTGAAGCGGGGAGAAATAAAGGAGATGTCAGAATGGGCGGTGCCCTAACTAGGTCGCAAGGAGAGCTCTGCGCTTCAACACAATAGCTTTCATTAATAATAAAAAAAATGTGCTGGTGCCGTTGCATTATGATTTCCCTGAAGAACCCTGCGTGGTACAGTTACCAGACGACAAAACGGTGCTAACTTGCATGTCAATGAAACAGTCTCCTGATGCACGCAGGAGCAACTAAGGGGCGGGGGACAATACTATTGACATCGCTTCAGAAAAACGGCGCCAAGGTCTATCTAGCTTCACAAGAGGGCTGTTGGGTTGAGCTAGAGGACAGCGCCGGTATAAACTAAAGGTTAGTCATATTATCTGTCCAGGGATTGTTGTATCAGAATACTTTAACTGTGACACCAGCATTCAACAAGGAGTACATAAAGGAGTCTTCCATTGTCTTGTGCTGCTGCCACTATGTGAGCTTAATACTGAACAAACAAGTTATTTCTCTGTGAAATGCCATTATAAAACTCTGTCTCAAGTATATGTGGAGCCAAAGGATTGAGATAAAGAAAACTATGAGTGTCTGTGGTGGTGCTTTATGTGTCATTCAGTTTATTTTGCACTAAAGGAACGTAACCTGTGGTGTCCAGTGTCAGTAATTTTAGCCAGCGGCGAACACACATGAGCAGTTGCCGGTGCAGCCCATTGCTGAATGTGCACTTTTCCTAGAGCCCTTGCAACTATGCATCTTTAGTGTCCTGTAACTGAAAACCGTCAGCACTGTCAATCTCAAATCCTGCCACTTCAGAGGCATCTGTATCTCCCAGCGAGCAGAGGTAATCTCTCAGTATTGATTTGTTCACATGGCAAAGGCAAATATGTTAAAGTGGACACTGTAACCTGCACAAGAGGGATGAGATCTGATGCTAAAGGGAGTCGTAAGCCTCACTCTTTAACACTATATATTTTATACATATGTCAGTGTGACTTAAGCCCACCTTTACCTGCTTACACAAGATCCTATGAATCTACTCTAATAAGTCATGGCAGCCACATACTGTAGAGGAACCTTCAGGTAGACAGACATTGATTTTGAGCAAATCTTTCCGGACATCTCCTCTTTCTGGTTCGGTACACCTTTCCACAGCTAATGAGTAGCCGTCTTCATTCCCTACTAGAGTGAGACGTTCTTTTTTTCATGCCTTGTCTCAGAAAACACTGGCGATTCATTACCAGTGAGGAGAGATGGAGGCGGGAAAAGAGTAAGAGTATGATGGTTAAGCCTGAGCTTTAAGACAGACAACTATGTCCCCTAATCCCTTCTGAGCAGCCGTAAGCCTTCCGTTATCGCTCGTTAGAATTGTGCATCCCTTAAACACATTAAGTTAGGCCCTAATGCCGGGCCCTTTCATAGGACACGGCAGCTGCTCATAGCAGCCAGACACTAGGCTAAGAAGAAGAAACATGCTAATTGCTGGCATTTAATTGGGTAACAAGTGTGTGTGTGTGTTTATGTGTGTGTGTTTTAAAGGATGCAGAGTATCAGCACATTTTACAGCGATCGTTATCTTGAAAAGCTCTTGAGGCAAATGCAATTCCGTGGTATCGCTCAGATGTGTCAGAGGGAATCTAATGATAAAATCAGGCATGAACACACGCATTGACAGCCATTCAATCATGGATGCATGCAAATGATTGTATATTTATATCATGGTCTTTTCATTATCAGCAAATAGGTGAAGAAGAGAGGCATAACCTTGCTTTTCTTGTAGGTTTTGTGGGACCAGGATCAGAGCTACATCTGCACTCCACTGTAGCCTACTGTGTACAGTAGTAAATCAGCCACAGTGTACACCACTCTTGACACTGGCCATCAGTAGCCTAACATCCTTTTAGTATGTCCAACAGCAAGAGCTCTTTTAGCTGCATGAATAACCCATAACATAAAAGAAACATGGTAAATATTCAAGTCAACAGGACAAACTGAGGCTAATACATGAAAAGGTATAAGGCAACACTGACACACATCCATTGTTGAAATATAATTCAGAAAATTATATCTTTACACCTTTGTACAAAATCCATGAAAGGCAAGGTGAAAAAAACATCGTAGGAGATAAACTAAAAGGTTTTGGCTGATAATCCCCCCCCCCTTGCCTTTCAGGGCTTATTTACCTTTGCTTTCTGTACGTACAATTTCTGATTACTCTGACGCATTAACAAATGAGTCCAGGCAGTATATATGAATGTAAATAAATATATAAAAAAACGAATTGAATTGAATTGAAATGAGCATTTAATCTGAAATTAACTGTGTGATGTAGGGAGCAAAAGCAAAATTCCATTACCTATCCCAAAATGATGTGCAAGCAGTTGTGGCTATGTTACACAGTTGCCGCCCACCATGGCTTCACAATAGCTTACAAGTAGAGCAAAAACAAATGTTTCTCTTCCTTTTTCCACTTGCTTCGATTCAGTGCACATGGATAAATGCGGCTTGATGCTGCCTGTGATCCCCAGTCATGCTCCGGGTCGCACTGACATGGGAGGACCATAACGAATGGGCGGCTACTACAACAAAGAGGAGCTTGTTATGTATTCTGACTGCAGCATGGCTAAGATGCTTGGTGTTTGCTGAGACAGCAGATGACTTGCCTTGCTCGCTCTGCCCCTTGCTTAACCAAGGCAGGATAGACTTAATTGCCTCATTAGCAAAACGGCCAGCGAGGAGTCGGCCTCTTCCACATTGTTCAATGTCAAGAGTGCAACCGAGAGGAAAGGTTAATAGAGTAAACAGCATCTCCCTCTCCTAAATGGTAAAAAAGATGTTTGTTTTCTAGCATGATAGGTCAGCGGCCAAAAGCTTAATTTCACTCCACAGTGACAGAATGATGCATATAATTTCCTTTTATCTGTATATCCTAACCTTCACGATTCCTAATTTTGGAGTGTAACACAGCCCGTTATTGCTGTGTGGTAACTCTCAAAGCTGTCTTCTTTTAAGCTTGGACCCATCTAGAAAGCAGAGTCATCATGCCAACTTTAATTATTTTAAGAGCTTGTATTTGCAAACTCTGCTATTTCCTCCTCTACAGCGTCTTTGGATCCCAGACAGCAAATCAAGCCAAGTGCTAACACTCTTGATTTCCCTCTTGAAGAAAGACACACAAAATAAAAATTATGTCTGCTGCTCTGAGAAGATGTGAGGTCCAAAAAAGCTTCATGTTTAATAATTTTAAGGTAGACATAAAACTCAGCCTGGATTTCACTCACTACTGCAGTGCTTGCTCACTGAAGAGCATCACCACCTTTATCCAGCAACCATAATAAGACTAATTCATTCAAGTGTGACAGTTGGGAAAAACAAGGCCAGACCATGACAGGCATCTTGAACGCAGTCCTAAGCCTCTGTCTGTCTCTCTAGCAGAGATGCAGTGATCTATAAGTCAGTTCTGACAAACTGTGTGATGGGCTAAGCTAAGTAAGTGTGCACTAAACAGAAATGCAGATAACCAAAACAAATGGAGAAAACATGCTGTTATCTTTACTGAATGAGCTGCTGTGATATGATTACAAAGTTCTTGGCATCATTTCCCTTGTCTCTGAGGTACACTCCATTACTGTAGTGAGTTTACATAACCACATGAGCACCACTAACCTACAGCTGCAGAGAGGGCTGGTGTATGAGTACGAGTGTTTAGTTGCAGGAACAAGCACAAACACACTCCACGTTCGCTTCATGTCCGTACAAAGCTAGTGCTAACCTGCTCACGGAAAAACACAACATAGAGCCTTGGAAGATATAAGCCTGTAACTGTAGATAACTCAGGCGCGGATTATACCACCATTACTGCCGGGCACGTTATGACGGAGGCTGCATTCGAAAAAAATACAGCTACACATCTGCACGCGCAGTATAGCGTAAAGGCTCCGTTTCATCAACAAGTCAAGTCTAACGAGTCGTAAAAAACAAAGGTGGTGGTGCCATCTGTTCTGAACCACTTTGCCGGGAAAGGGAGAAAAAAGAAGGAGGGTGGGGGCGGGGGAGGGGGTTCAGCACTGCAAATATAAACTGTACTCTGACCACAACCAGAGTTACTAAACAAACGGAGACAAACTTCTTAACCTTTCTGCCTGATGGAGTGCTACTGATGGCAGAGCTGTACATATTTAATTTGTGGACAACCTAGTAATTGATCAATGATATTCAGTTGACAGCGTTTTCACTGTCCAATGGAAGACCAATTGGATGGAAGACATTGTGGTTGGATAATTAAACCATCCATCGAACAACATCCACTGCAAGAGAACTAGACTGGCAACCCAAGACTGGGCATAAGTTATTGCAATACAGTTCATAGTGAAGGGTATTTACATAAGGTAAGGTTTTCATGACCAATGATTTCCTTCCTATAAAGAATTAATCAGCAGAATTGCATATATTATAAAGCTTTTAAGTTAATTCCCAAAGTTTTGTTACAATCAATAATCTATTTAAGGTTACTGCATGATCGATTCTTCAACTAAAATAAAATCCTTTTCTTTCTTCCACTTAGTATAAATCTGAATTGGACAGATGGCTGAGTCCTGACTTCAGCTATCTCACACTAAGAGTGGGAAGAGTGGGATCCTCCGGATGGCGTTCAAGTCTTGTGCAGGTTACCACTTTGTCTTCCACCACTGTAATCAATGGCCACTGAATTCCCTCCCTTCCAAACACCATCCATCTTTAAGTCTTTCCAGGTCGCTCAGTGATGACAAAAAGCAGCTGAAGATAAATGTTTAAAGGGCAGAAGGGCCTCGACTGATTAAAGCCACTAACGCTTTAGGGAAGACTGGAAAGCAAAAGAGGAAATGGAGTGAGACAATGGAGCATGCAGGTTCAAAACACCTAATGGAGTGTCCTGCTTGCTGGGCCAATAAACTGCTTTAAATTGAAAAGATCAGCAGGCGTCTAAATAGAGCGCCGAGGAACATTTGCTCCTGTTCATTCAGCTCTCAACTGGAAAAGTGGGAGAGGAGGGAAAAAAATAATCTTGCTCGGGTTGTCATTGTTTGGTGCAGCGCAAGTTGCTTTTATTCATCATTCAATCAATTCCGGGGAGCTGAGTGCCGTGTAGAGTGGAAGAAAATGTGATGTTTTGTGCATTAGCACCACACTGGAATGAATAAAAGAAATGCGTGTTTCAGAATTCTTTCTGTCCACATGAAAAATCCTTTGCTTTAGAATTCATGGGGAGGACACCCTGTGGTCTGCAGTCTGGCTGCGAGCTGTATTCTCTTGCTGATTCTTATCTCGGCAGTGTGACGCTGTTTGAATATCCAAGTTGATATTTGGACATGATAATCAATAATAACAATGTGACATGAGGCGGTGCACAGGTTGAGGTCCGACAGGTGCACCCCATGACCAATTAAAGTGCTAAGCAACCAGTAAGAAATGATCAATTATTGGCAGACAGTTTACTTAGGTTTTGACACTATGTCACTCACTTGAAATGCCAAGCAAACATTAGTCCAGCAGTAAAAACATCAAACTGTTCAATCAAGATTTGCTGAGTAAAAAAAAAAGATTTCATATCATCTTGACTTGACGTACAATAAGCCTGGTCGGGCTTGGTCAACCAGGCTTCCAGGTGATAGAGGTTATCTCTGAAGAGACACACAAGCATGACCAATAGTACACAAGCAATGTCACCCCTGCGCCGCTCACTGGTGGTTAATGTTTTATCAAGAGTTTTCTTTTCTTTCCTTTGTGCCATTGATGTAAGCTCTATGCTAAGCTGCTTGAAAGTGAAAGACACCTCAGCAGTAGGGATTTTGAGCTGTTTATTTTCCCGCACAGTTGGATCACGCAGCTGCACAGAAAACCGAGATATACCTGGTTTCAGAGACAGAGAACATAGATCAAAAGCATGTTCTGCTTAGAGAAGACAAGCATGCCAGCTTTATTCCGCACTGCCAGTTTTCACTAAAGCAGAAAGCACTTGAAAGCGCCACAACAGGTCTGGAAGCTCTGAGATGATAGTGTCCCAGCCCCCACCACTGATAAACAAATCAGTTTAAACGTTATTTTTGTTACACTGTATGCATTTTGATCACCTGTGCTTTTGCAGTTGAAGAGCACTCTGTTGGTGATGGATGGAATCCCATTTCCAGCATTGCCAATATAGCTGCGCAGAATTAATATCAAGACAGACCTTTAGTGGGCTGAATCAATGGGAGACAATTCCATGCTTCACCTCGCCGACAGCATCAGCGTTTATCTCAACGCTTTGTTCACTGTTTGATCTCCTCACTGCATACATAAAACAATCATAGACCTTGATTCAAATATTTATGCACACAGGCAGCAAATCACTTCATATTTTCTAAGAAAGTAGAAAGCTGTAATCCCATGTGCTCCACTGTTTTTCAAACCGCAAATAAGGCAAAAATCGGCAACAGCAGTAGTGATTATAGGGAACTAGAGGCCAATGACTAACCAAGATTTTAAAGGGCTCGCTATTCTAGTTCTGGAGCAGCTGATGTTAATTTTCCTGCTTTTTGAATGTTTCTCAATTATTTCTGTATCATTTAATATTAGTTATAATGGATTGGGGCTCCATCCTTAGGCATTAATGGTCACATTAAATATATAATTGAACAACTATTAACTATTCAGTTTAGTATGTGAATGACACGGGTAAGTGAATCAATTTCTGCGGAGGTGCAGGAGTGGAGTCAAGGGATTGAAGAGGTGAAGGGTCATTTTGTAGGATGATTGCTATTGTTATTGCTGTCTTGTGGTATCCAAATTTGTGCTGATCAGTTGAAATTGGTCTCCTTACATATAATGACTAAATGCTAAATTAGATAGGATGTAATTAAAGATACATATTTTAACTTGAATGAAATAAACACCAGAAAAAGGTCACAAGTCCTCACATTTCATAAGCTGGACACGGAAAATATTTGGTCTTCCTGCTTAATGAATGACTTTGATTTATTTATTGACTGTCAAAACTGTCGCTGGTTAATGACTAATTGAGTCATTAAAAAAGCAAATGCAATATGCCTAAATGGTAATATGCTTAATCTTAAGAACAACTTTCTAACAATGGCTGTAGGCATTTTACCTATCCATGTCTTGATTGTTGCAAAACTAAGTTCATCATTTGGGGAAATTTGCTTATTCCCTTACTTTCAGAGGGTACGCTAAATATGAAGCTACAGCCAGCAGCCACTTAGCTTTGCATAAAGACTGGGAACAGGAAAAAGCCTGCCTGGCAGTGTCCAAAGGCAACAAAATCCACCAACCAGTGGTAGATCACTAATTAACACATTACAAATTGTTTATTCCAAGGAAGTGGTATCAATCAATTTCCCAAAATTAAAGTTTTTTTTAATTGCTCATTACAATCGAATCTTCCTGAATTCTGATAAATAAAATGATCTCATAGTTCACATATTGAATAAAACAGCAGGTAGTTGTTATATGTATGCCTTGATTTACCTGCATAAAATATCTGTCTTAACAGTGTGTGTACACCAGTTAAGCATACTAGTGTAGTGTAATGTCCTGTGCATACTGTGCATGTGGCTCCGGTTAATGTGAATGTGAGCCTCTCCTGAACATCTGTCAAAGATTAGCAGTAAAGTGAAATAGGCAGTTCCTGTTCATACGTTCCAAAATAATCTGGCAGTAATTTTCCCAGTGAAAGATGAAAAAGGGGGAGGGTTTGTAGGTCAGAAACACTACACAAACCCAGCTCTGTATAGCATGTGTCTTGTGTTTTACAAGATGCAAGTGCCAAAAGGACAGCTCGGATATTATGGGTGTGGCAGAAACACACCAGCAGAAAGATGAAGAAACTGTCAAACAAAGAAATATTGTAGAGACTGCAGATTAATTCAATATGTTCATTCCACCAGCACATCGTTCATTGTTGCTCTCGGATGTCTTTCACTGCTACAAAAGTCAAATTGCCTCCCTAGACCCTCAAGTACACTAGTAAAAATAAAAGCACTTACAGTACAAAGCAGGTACGCTCTCACCTGCAAACACTCTCGTTCGAAGCGTGGCATCCAGCTCGCTGCGACAGAATAAAAAGACCTTCTGACTAAAAGCACTAAAATCAATGGAACATGAAGAATCCCTCAGGTACAAAAAGAGGACGGTTTGTTATTCAGGGAAGCACGCTGTCATTCAAAGGCCGTACACATCAGGGGGAAAGTGCATGGAAGGCAAATCAGTGTTTGTCAATGATATGGGTCAATTGTTTTGAGGACGGAGGGACCTCTGTACTCATCTGTAGGCCCCTTCAACCTCTTTTGCTAGAGGTTTTGTATTCCAGAGTGCTCCGTATTTGCTGAGCCATTCAGATTTGCCACTTTTGCCTTCAGTAATAAAATCCTCTCTTGACGGAAATCTGTTTACATTTTGTCCTGTATGACATTGTAGGTGGTAGGGAAGTCGTTTAACTGTTTGGAGCAAATGATTGCCAGCTATCTGCTATTCTTCCTTCTGCCAAAAAAGCTGCACTTTCACCGTACTGTACATCCTACAGCTTGAATACAATATCTAGTGGAAATTATTATTCCTGGGTACACAGTGTGGTGCTCTGCTTTGTCCCGTTGCTCAGTCCGTGTCTGAACCTATGCTAAAAGTGTTGCTATGTCGGCATCATGGTCATCAAATAAACTACTGTAAATTAATTCTACCAGACAATTAAAGTCATTTAGAGGTCTATGCATCTACAATGTGAGATGAAGGTTAACTCGCCGCAAGGCTCCACACCTAACTGACAAATGCTCGTTCATGTCCTGTAAAGCAGATCTGAGAAATTCCACATATGCTCTTGATAAACCAAGAATGTACATAGGGGATGCCACATGATAAAACTGAAGAATAATGCTGCTCAAACGATCAAAACAAAGACTTAATGTATGGTAACTAGACGTCAAATATTGAAATGTCTCTGGGTTTGTAGCAATGTCAGGAGTCTGTGGCTGGATGTGCGTGGGAGTGTGATTCAGACGCAAACACATCAAGATGTCACTTCATAACCTCTGGCTCAGGAGGCTCCTGTCATCTTCACATTTCAAAGATCCTCTGCCTACCCCGGCAGACATGCTAAATATAGAATGGGGACAGAATTTCTGTTTGGAGCCACTGCTCTCTTTATCTACATCTAACACTAGCAGGCGTGCACAGGCGCAGCCATATTCTCATTGTTACACATGTATGCATGCATGTAGACACACAGG
Source organism: Echiichthys vipera (assembly GCF_963691815.1). Classification (NCBI taxonomy): domain Eukaryota; kingdom Metazoa; phylum Chordata; class Actinopteri; order Perciformes; family Trachinidae; genus Echiichthys; species Echiichthys vipera. The sequence goes on along the minus strand of NC_139830.1, from coordinate 9,521,728 downwards.
CATCATCACACACACACATGGTAGTGCCCTGCTGTGTTGTATACTATCTTGCAGCTTAACGCTCAAACTCAAATAATAGACTCCATCAAGCGAGCTGGGTGCAGAGGTTTGGATCTCACAAAAAAAATCTGCTCATTCTTTCCAATTACATTTCTGTCAAGTGACTTACACTGTGTTATTACTTCTTTGAGAGTCATTTTCAAATTCCCTCATTCAGAATAATTTAATCCTGGCACAGGGACAGATAGGCAATCCATCACAAGTCTCCTTCACCTGGCTGAATCTACCACACTGTTACTCAGTTACTCTATTTGACCTTGTTCTGTTTCTGACTTTGTATCGGCGGAGTCACAGAAGGGAGCTACGGAACTCTCTGTGGCAATTCATTGTGCTACTTATCTGTAATGTGAACAGTGGATATTACATCTCCAACAGATATTAAATTAAGGATGTCTCAGGACTTGTGAAGCCAAAGCCAAATAAAAAGGAAATGAGCCCCTATTAATGGCTATTGATTCTTTTATAATAAAACAGCCACTTCCTCTGGGCCTGGGTGTTTATCTTGAATTAATACTGGCTATAACTTGAAAATGTCCTTCAGTGTGGCGCAGCAGAGCAGCCTAGCCTGAAAAGCCACATATCTTCCTGGTCAGGGAAATATGCTCTTTCAGCTGACTGGCAGATTTTTTTTGTTCTTGCATGAGAGACAAATGGCCCAGGTTGCTGTGCTGCACTGGACATCCACCCTAACAATAGCTGCACAAATTGTTTTATAGTCATATCTTGTGACATGACAGAAGAAGGAGAAGATGCCTCACCATGGCAACAACAAGTCATTTAATACTCTAGGCACAGGCTGATGGTTATTTTAGGAAAAGTGCACCATTATTATTTTAATTGGGGAGTAAATTACCGTTGCATAATTCCATGTGTAATGTTTTCGCCTTGGCATTGCTGGCTCAGCTCTGCCAGCTAAGAACTGTTTTTTTTTCGTCATCAGTAGGGAACTGCTATTTGGAGGATCTGCATGTTTTGCTTGAATCACATAACTATTTAATACAACCAGGCTGATGACTGAAACCAAAAAAAACATATCGGTATGCAGTGTCCATTGCAGAGTCAGCTCCTTTGGTTAAGGCGCGGGATCAGTGGCCATTACCACTAAGCGCATACTGGGGATTCACTGGTTGTCAGATGTAAGCCTTAACAAGTCAGCATCTATGCAGGTCCACACAAGATCTCCGTCCACTTTTATGTTTTTACCACTTATCTTATTCAGGGTCACAGGGGACCGGAGTCTTTCCCAGAATGCATTAGGCAAAGGGGCAGGGTACTCCCCTGAGAGGTCACAGCATAAGTAACTGAACAATGGGAGCTGGAGATAACAAGCTCTTAAGGCATTTACAAATCTACAGCACAATCCACATCCAGCAAAAGCAAATAACACCAGCTGTATGTCTACACTAATGAAATGAAAAATGAAACACAAATTATTCTTTTGATGTCTCTCCAGACTGCAACAACTCCACCAGCCAGCTTCAAGCAGACTAGAGCACGACTTTTGGACTCAAACCAAAGATGAGATGTCAGCTCTCTGGTGCATTATTCCTCATATGTCCACTCTCCAACCATTCTTACTTTACCTCGGGTATTTCCACAGCTATTCATACCAAATACTCTTATTCAGTTACTTCAAACTATAAACGCCCTCTTGGATAATGCTGATTTATCTCCAGTTACACCCAGCTGGGAAAATGTCACTGCGGGTGAAGAGAACAGTAAGGAGTGTGAATTCTCTCACACATGTGCTACAGTAACTTCCACATCAGTGAAGTGGATGTAGAATTTAACAATCTCTCATTTAGCTCTGAGTCTGGAACTACACCACTGTAATGTAATCATACTGGTATTAGTATCAGCAGTAGTGGTGATAACGTAAAGGGTAAAACTTCATTTATGATCACAATAAACAGACATTTTCAATTCAAAATGATGTACCCACAACACATTATTTTAATTCAGTTCAAAATGATATTCAGGACACTTCAAATTGGGCCGAACATTAATTAACAGTATGGGATACGTGTACCCTTGTGGCGTCTTAGTGATTGCCCTTTTTTTTTTTTTTTTGCTTTTGTAAAAATAATGGTAAAAGGTATTTAGCTAATGTGCAGCATGAGTGTTTATGAAGAATGATTGTCAATAGATGCACTTACAGGGTCAATAAATCTGGAGAACAGATTTAAAGGGAGGGTCCAGGCGAACTTTTATCCCCTTTATTCGCCCCCCCCAAGTAGTGCAGCCTATGGTCTGGAAATGAAGGTGGACCGTTTCCATTTTCCAAGATACTCCTAAAAACGATTAGAAATGTCTTATGCGCATTACAAAGTGCGACGGTGCAAAAATAAAAAGGAAAAATAAATATAGTCTGACATCATTCTAAATCGAGGCTGGCACTATTTCCCAGATGTGTTGTTAAGGACGCGTCAAACAATAAAAATGTGTCATAAAAACATCTGGGTAAATATAGACAATAACGACACACATCGTCAGTGACAGACATTACGCTCCACTGCTTTTGAAATGAATGCATGATCTTGTAGAGGAATGGGAAGTGACTTACCCAGAAACAAAGAGCGAGGTATTGCAGACATCACGACTGGAAATCCCATATGTAACGGAGCTGGAAACAATGCGCTCAGACTGCCTTCAAATGCATTCGGCTGACCCAAGTGCGGCCACAACGAAGCGGTACCATCAGCGTATAGAGAGCGAAATCAGAGCTAAATCAATCTTCATTGAGCATATGAGTCCAAGGACATCATATGTTGCACACGCCCGTACATATCTAAGCCTCCCAGGAACAAGAAACGTGGCTCTTTCTCTTCATCGTCTTTTCATCGCAGTGCTACTTGGCGTCAAATCAAAGTTCCCTGGCTGTCTGGCTCTGGCGTGGGACGTGTTGTCTCAGGGTCCCCTCTGTCTCCTCCTCAGCAGTCTCTCCTCCTTCCCTTCTCTGCCGCACAAAATGCCAAAGAGGAGGAGGAGGAGGAGGGCGAATAGGTGGATGTTGAGGGGATGCTGAAGGATGGAGACCTCTAGAGTCTGAAGTTCTCTTACACAGCCCGAGCATCCTGCAACAAACACCAAAAGGCTTGTTGAGAGGACGTCATCTTAGGTGTTGCAGGCACGAGCATTTTTAAATATAAATTAATGTTCATCTTATGTTATGAGCAAATACTAGTATATTATAGAATTGCATGGGGTTTTCTATCTACAAATGCCATATAACTGCAATATTAATATAGGGAGAGTGTTATCTAAAACTATTTTGCAATTTAATATGGTATCACTATGACATTGCTCTAACATATCATATGTGATTTGACATAGTTTAACGGCACTCTTTGGACCTTTTAGGGCTGAAATCATGAGTTGATTAATTCATGAGCTGATTGACAGAAAATTAAGCAGCAACTATTTGGATAGTTGATTAACCATTTCATTTATCTTATTATTATGGCTTTATTATGGACTCTGTAATAAAGAGCTTTATTATGGACTCTGTAAAGCGCTCAAGGCACTTTACAGAGTCCAGGTTCCATTCATTCACACAGACATACATGGAGGTGGTAAACTACGTAGTAGTCACAGCTGCCCTGGGGCAGACTGACAGAAGCCTGGCAATCATCTTCAAATTAATTAAAGATTAAAATAATCAAAATTGGTATTTGCAGACCTAGCATTTTTGTGCATTTGTATAAATCCACTAACCTGTGTTACTAAGAATCAGTCATTTATTTGTTTGTGTTGTGTACCTTTTTTGTAAGGATTTGAGTTGTCAGGCTAACCTGGTAAGGATTTACATCAAGAAACAGGACAAACAGCATGTTTTAAATTCATAGCATGATAGGTTTTCTGGGCTATTTATATTTTGCAGGCTGTGATGACGCATGCTTTTGATCAAAGGCATGTTAAACATCAGTTTTGAACTAGAAGGCATATTTTTGCTCGCTTACTGTTTTTTATTTGTCCACCAGCTTCTCAATTTTAGGATTATTTTATCAATCATTTCAAAACTGCCACACAAGATTTATCCCACCGTTGGCTTTGGGTAAGCTATTTTTACAAGAGCAGCATGGTCTAAGTTAGGTAAACAAACAGCATGGGGGGGAGCTGCTGTCTGCTGATGGCTGCTCTCAGACCTTGAGACAAATTAATCCCCCCCCTCTTCTGTGTCTCAACAATCTACAGAAATAACAAAAGGATTTTCACTAGCCAGTGGCCCCTCTGCTCTCTCGCTCTCTCTTTCCCCCTCAAGTGTCCTGCTCTTCAGCACCAGCCTTCCTCCATTCCTTTCCGTTCCAATAACTAGATAGCTTGAAACAATGTCTCACATGCACAAGTAGACACGCACACACACACACACCCTGTCCCTCTTGTTTTCTTCCTCACTGCAGACACAAAGAAACATGCATGCAGAGATGAGACACAGAGAGTGCAACAAATACACAAGAAATATTTCCAGATGTTGCAAGAGGCAGATAAGAAAAGACACGGTGATGTCATGTCGGGTATTTTCTTCATAATGATACTCGTCTGGGTCTTTTTACCTTTTTATTTCCAGCTGAATATGAAAGGTCATGGTCTCATTGCGACTCATCCCTGCACAAGTCAGCTCCAGCACAGTGTAGTAAAGTACAAAAACCAAAAGAAAACTACTCCAATCTGCTGCAATATCAGCTGTCACACTATGATGGATGGCTGGTTGTATTCAACATGTTTGCCCCTGCAATCATTGCAGTCATACTGTAATCTTAGCTCAGATAAAAACACTTGACTGAAAATGCACCTGATCCAACATATATTACATCTATGTTCAATTTTCCCCTCACAAAGTAGGTTTTCTACAGAAAGATGAGATCTGGAGGCAGGGTATGCAGCTATACTATGCATTATACAGCACTGAGGTTATCAGGATACCTCCTTTAAAACATGACCTCACTTATGTATAAAAGGAACACTACATAATATATGGGGCAGATCCATTGTTGATAGTAGTGATTCTGCGATAGGTTACTTGTCTTGCTAGCGGTGTAGATAGTGCCATGGGAGGAAACCTGTCTGCGTTTGGTGGTTTGGCCTTGGTGCATGATATAGCACCCCAATGCAGATGGCTGCACAGATGGTTGATATTTATACCATGGGGCCTTGAAAAGTCACTAGTGTGGAAACTGGTCTTTCTCTCTGATTAGTTTCACATCACCAAGAACACGGCAATCTTCACACACCCATTTATCACTGTGCTGAAAACATATGACCAGCTGTGGAATTTATTATGAGACATTAGGGGGAATATATTGTTTTAGAATATTTATAATTTGCTGCGTGGGATGCCCCATTTTGAGATGACAACGCTCATATGTTGGGGCTCCCCCTCCTTGTTTTTGGAGGGGGTTCATGAAAATGCAATTCTCCTAAGTGCTAGGTCCATGATTTTTTAAAAAATCTTCCAGACCCAACACGGCTTGCATTTTAGCCGGGAGCACTCCTGACTTATGTACTTTAAGTGGATTTGCAATTTAAATTGGAGCAACAAGAAGCACCTTGGACGTCCTAGCAGAGACGGAGCCCCCTTGGTGCAAGTGTTCCCGTCCACCAGAACAGCTGTATCTCCCTCATCATGACATCACAGGAACATGTAAGTGTTTTGTTGACGCACGAACGACACCCTGCAAACACACACAAGAGCACACCGGGATGCCTGGATTTGGCCTCTCCCTCCTGACCTCAGGGAAATGAGACAAGTGGATAGTTAAAAGGATTCTTGAGTAACAATATGGATTTGGCGAAAGAAAAAAAAAAAACTCTTTTGTTTAGGCCTCTCTATATTTAGCAAGCAGTGTGATGCTTCACTGTTAGTGTTTCACGGCTCGCAGATCCTTTATAATTTAATGAGGGAGAGGGCGGCCCTCGGAGATTTATGGTGAGCATCTCAATGCGGCATTGGCCACTCGGCTTATTGATCCAGATCTGATGTTTGTTTATGGGTCAGTAAAGCTCATTCCCTTTTATACCATGCAACCCCACCATAGGAACATTCAGATTTGTCAGCTCCTTCTAAAACCAATAAAATAAATGCACTCCACGTTAATGTTCATTATTTTAGCCTCTCTTAAAACACACAGCAGTTTCTAACATCCAGTCAGAGATGTGTTAAACAGCAGTGCCATGTAGTGTAGAGACCACAACTATGGATATAAAAAGCCTATTGGGACTACTGTAAACATTTTATTTCCTTTTTCCATGTCATATGCACAGAGGCAGGTTTATTGATCAGGATGAATTAAGTTCTCGACCACATTGCACATTTTACTTTATTGTATTTTACATATTAACCCATTATAATCTGTGATACAGGAGGAGGAGCATTTAAAACCACTTCTTGTCATCTCCTGCTCCACATTTCTGAGCGCCGCGCTTGTCTTCTTGTACTTTAAAGCCCAGTGAGTTCAAAAGTGGATGTTCCTCCTCAATTTATTTATGAGCCTTTCTCGGGGAACATGAGCCCGAGAAGGATAGAGTTTAAAAACATGTTATCATGCTCTAATTAAAGGCGAGGCAGATGACTGAATCTCATACAGGCAGCAACCAAGCAGCATACCCAGTTTTATTTTACATTTGTTAGTCTGCGGTGAATAGGTAAATTAATCTGCGGAATGGAAATGATTGAAGGATTGAATGAATGAATTCATCCAGCAAACGAAGAGTAAATGGACTCATAAACCATCACACATGATGGTGTCATTTGGAAGAATGAAATAAGACTGATTGTTGTTTTTTTTATTTTTTTTTAATCGCATGACTCTGTCTTTGGGGAAAGTAATGGTTGCCTTCACCAGTTCAGGGATAAACAGATCAATCACGTTGGAATATAACCTCTACCACATTGTACGCCACATTAGAATGAGTTTTTTCTCAACACCGGCATTTTCCACACTAGTAGTTATGGGAAAATGCTGTATCCTGCTCGTCTCTAGCATACAAAAAGAAAAAATATTTTTAGGAGGTTATTTGTTTGTTTTTTATGAATTTAATTTTCATTATAGTGAATGAATGAACAACACACTATATAACTGAGCTGCAATAACATCATAATACTGGTCCAAAACAATTATTTAATTTCACTCCACATAAAAAATCAGACACATACATTATTTAGCCTGTGTTCAAATAAAAGTGGATAGTTTTGTTAATGCCGGTCTTGACAAAGAAACCTAATTTATGCAAAATAAACTACATGTAAGCTAATTTGTGCATGATTTCAATGATCTACTGCTAACAAAAACACAACCAGAGCATAAAATTTAATCTTCCGCTCCCCAAATCTGCCTTCTCTGTTCTTTTGTAGACTCACCGTTCTATGAGTGCATACTTTTCTGACACATACGCTCATATGAATGAAAAACTGTGGCAGTTGTATAACTCAACCCCTTTGACCACAGTTAACTGACTTATGTAAAATGAGAAAACAATCTTTATGCCCAACAGGGACATTCGAGTAGCCTCTGTGGGGAGCTTAGGATACCACATTGAACCAAGCAAATTAGCTGATTATCCTCTGATTTAAACACAAATTGAATGCCTTCTTTGTCATTGATTGCTTTGCCTCTTCAGGTTTATTGACACAGGACGGAGAGAGCTTGTGAGCCTGTTTTGTTTTGCAAACAAACAAGACTGGCTTGATTGAGGGATAAGGGGAGGTGGGTGGGTGGAAGGTGGAGCAGGTGAAGTATAGAGGATGTTTGTTTGATTTGGCTGATTTAGAGAAGATTCCCCTGTCCCATCCCCCCTCTGTTCTGTACAAATCCCAACCACGACAATAACCACTGCCGGCCTCTCCTTGATGAAGTGCTCTCCATCCTGGTCATTGGGGAAATGAGTGATGTGAGCCATATGGTGGTAAATCAGCAGACGCTTTGAATCATACTCTATGTCAGGTGTGGGTGTGGTAGGAGGGCATGCATCTTCCACACATGTCACCCATCAATTGTGGAAATGGCCAAGCTTTTGATAAACCCTTTGACCACAGGGCAGATTCAAGAATTACCCTAGATGTCACTGAAGAACCAAATATTTATATTTATTCTCCATTCAAGAGAAACTAAAGTACAATTTTACACAAAAAGACACCCCTGCTTCTTTTTCCAATAGTGAAGGGCAACCCTGCAAACTGATACTGTGTGTTAAAAGGTGAAGGCTTCTTTTGGGATGTCAAGGGGTTTTCGAACAAACCTGTTCCATTAGTCTGTTAAATGACTGAAGGATGCTTCTCTATCCCCTTACGCTCTCCCAGCCAGCGGAGCCTGTAAGGTCAAACGTGTGATTGCATTTTTGAAAGGATTACTTGTACTAGAAGATTCTTCGTTTATCAGGGGCCAAGAGGACCTGATCTGATATGGAGAGAGGTGTGATGCTCCTGAAAGAAATTAATTGTAGAGACAGGAATAATTATTCCTTGGTGAAGTTATTCACAATATTTAGTAAAATCAGAAATATATGTAGCTATCATAACATAAATACACTTTTACAGTTAAAGATGCTGCATGCAAAGTGGCTATAATCAATAGATTATAGCCACAATAGATCACATGACTACTTGAATGTGAAAGTGGTCTGTGTAGTGAAATTGAAAGTTTTTAGGTGATGACATTTATTTTATATTGTCTGATTAACTGGATAAATGTTAGTAAAGTAAGGAAATATTGTACCATACTCGCCTCATTGTTACACATTTGTAAAAAACAACATAGTACTACTAAAAAGACCTGACTTTATGCTTTTGGCTACCTTCTGCTACAATATGAAGATAAGGGAAGATGAAATAAAGTAGGGACACAGAGCCAAAGGATGCAATGAGCTGTGCGATTTTTCCTTTCCTTTCTTTTTTTTTTTTTAACTAGGCACAGAAAAATGATGCAGGATTATCTTGTGTATGCTTTAGGGCTGTCTGAATAACCCCAGAATTGGGAAAAAAATCATTTTCTGAAGGAAAAAAAAGATATTGGTCACAGACAATTCCATGCCTTGAGCTGGGGACTATTCTAAAGCCCAGGCAATTTTCCAGAGCAACTATGGGCTGAGGCGTGACTGATGCAGTGACCAGTGAAGCAAGATCATTCCTTTGACAAGCCCTACCAAGAAAGTATGACAAGAAATGAAAAGTTCAGCACAACGCAATAATACCCTTATTGGCCAATGTGGACCATGTGACACACGCGCACACACACCTGACTGTTAAGGGATTTCTTTAGATACAGATGATCATGGGGCTCCACCGTGCCTCGCTGAGCCTGGGTTACTGAAAATATCAGTGATGCTCCTTTTCTTTCAAGGGATGAGAGAGACATGTCTCAGCGAAGTGATTAAACAATCAGGAAAATTGTTGTCTCTTAGAGAAATACCAATACCAAAGGTTGCCAACACACACACACACACACACACACACACACACACACACACACACACACACACACACACACACACACACACACACACACACACACACACACACACACACACACACACACACACACACACACACACACACACACACACACACACACACACACACACACACACACACACACACACACACACACACACACACACACACACACCTGTCTGATCTCTGATATGTGTGCTGTTGTGGCTACTTAGTATTCTCAGTAGGAAGCTGCTAATCATGCTGAGGGGATTTTAGGACCATCTGCAGGCGACCAGGATTAACACACTTACATAAATCAATCAATTGATCCGTCCATTCATAAGGAGTCCCAACTGGTTGCACATGATTTCTTGACTTCAGCTTTCACAAGCAACAATTGAATTAGCACACACAAACATACTGTATATAAAAGTTTGTTGAGGGGGAATTACATGATCTCAGAAAATGAAAAGGCTCAGATGTCAGGTAAAAATGTTCTCTTTCTAGTCCTCATTCATGATGCTGTCAGCAAACAGTCTGAATGATTAACATTGCCTACCAACTCATATCAAATCGTTTTTGGTTGATGGATGGGATGTTACAGTAACAAATTATGAAAAACAGAGAAGCCGACTATACGGATAAAAAGTTCATTTCTGGTTATCACTGTTTCCATTTATCACTTTTCCGGCTGTGAACACAAGTCTCCATCTCTGTCCTTACCTTTCAGGCTGGGTACAGGTTTCATTTATCACCAAAGTTAGAATATATATATATATATATATATATATATATATTGCACAACTGTTAGCAACAAGATTCTGGTTTTATCCAAGTCAGCCATGTGGGGGTAAATCACATAACTTTAGTTTAAGGCCTGCTTGGAGGTGCTACTCTGATGTCTATCGTAATTCTCTGCCTCTTTCTTCACGGAGAAGTTTATTCATGGTCTTCCTAATTTGCCCTGATGGGATCTCGCCACATGCACACCTAGTCACAGCGTGGATAGGACAAGTCATGATGAGAGCAGTTTCATATAAGACTAACATTAGCTAGAGGAAAGAGGCACGACTAACCTCGCCTGCATAAGGGGTTTAAAGCCCAGCCCCGCATGTGTGGTTTCCAATAACACAGGTAATGAATATGATAATGAAGGTTTGGTCGGCCTCATATGTCAATCATGATGGAATCAGGTGGCAGGTACTTTATACAGAAAGTATCACGCTTGAGTTGCTGCAAACGCTCCAGAGACATGGACAGAAGAAACACAATCAAGTGCAGCTACAAGTCCCAGAGTCCTCTGGGATGCCTTGCAGCTAACTCTAAACAGAGATTGCTTCAACCTCTTGCTACAAAAATAGTGTGCTATTTCCATTTATTCAAATGCACAAACAACAACACAGTTGGTTGGATTTTACATGCATGTACTTTTCTAGAGGGAAAAAGAAAAACAATTTAAAGAGGTTTATTCCAAAATGAGATATTTTACATACTAGTGCATAGGGTTGACAACTCCCTGAAAAAAAATAAGGGACACCTTATTGGCAGGGCCGGCTGCCTTCATTTTTCCTGGTGTACTGAATCTTTTTAGCCCTTATTTGTATATGTGAAGCGATTGTTTTTACTCTTTGACTCAAACCTTAATTGAATTAGATGCACATTTGAGTGATATAAACACATAGAAAATAAAAAATTATCAGCATTTTTTTATACAAAATAACAAAAATTAAGAGAATAAAATAAATATATTTCTTGCTTAACTTAAAACTCTTTAAATTAATATAAAACAATACAAAGCAGAACATAGTACACCATTAAAGCAACAAGAAAAGTAAAACTTAAAAACAAAAAACACTTGTGCCTCAAAGGCCATGACTGTAGCCTACAGTTGTAGTCAGTCTATTTGTTTTGTCCGTCTGTACTTCTTCTGGGCTCTTGCTGCAGCCACGAGCTGTTTGTCTTTCAGTGCCACAGAGATAACTTAGAGTGACAATGAGCTCTCCTTTAATTAATTACTATTAATTATTGTTATTCATCTATGTATTAGTTTGATGTATTATTTATCTACTAAATGTACTCATCTAGCAATTGTATTTGCTTATTACACAGAAAATAATATTGTTATATATTTCTCCATACAATTCAGACATTCATTGTAATTTCCCATATGAACCTTAACCAGAGGGTTAAAATCATTATTTACATACCATATCTGCCTCTGGCGTTGCCTGGTGAATGATAAATTGGTCTCGGGTGCCCCTAGTTTTGGTGTCCCTATGTTTCCTTTTTTTCTACTGCCCACCACTGGTGGCCTGTCACTTTAGGTCAGTCAGTCCACCATGGGCTAAGCACACAGCGCAGTGCACTTCATAGATGGTATTGTGCACTTTTACCACCCATGTTTATCCTTATAACCATTCCTCTCAGTATTTTTGCATTTTTGTTGCATTGCTGCTAGAAGATGTACCGTCCGAGACCTGTAAAGTACTGTCGGCATCACTGCTGTCCATGCTGCTTTGTTGTCTTCCGGTATCTTCTTCGCAAGCAACAGTACCTCAACCAATGAGCTGTGCGGGTTTCTGGATCGTCACGCTTGTGTGTGAGTGTGCTGCCAGCTCATTGGTCACAGAGCAGAAGATGCTGAGAATAAGTTTACCGTAAATGTTCTTATAAGGCGCAATTTATTAATTCATTCTATTGACATTTGCAAGTGCATCCCTTTTCAGCTCAATACGGGATGCATACTTTTGTTTCTGAATACGGGACGATTCCATTTTTCAAGGGACGGTTGGTAACCCTACTAGCGCAGTGCCTGTTTGGATTGTGTTTGGCCTCCGGTACTCCTTACAACTTCTTGAGAACAGCTCATCCAAACAACTTCACACTCGACACTATACGCTTCTTTGGTTCCTGATCAACTGGCATGATATAGTCGCATCCTCTAGCAAAATATATGCATCCCTGTTAAGAGCTAGCTATTTAGGACCAGGCTATTTCCGGGAATAAGGTTCCCAAAAGAACTGCTGTAAAATGCTAACTACAGCTGCTATCCTCTGCTAACAAGCAAGCTTTAAAAAAACAAAACGCCCGCAGGTGGTGAATAATTACAAGATTCTCAGTTGGGTAGTCGTAAAAGTTTCATGATTACATGTCCTTCTTGCTTTAATGTCAGCAAATGTATCCTGATGGCTAATTAGCAAGCATTAGCCGTCTGTTTGATTAGGACTTGATTCTGTAATTAATGGCAGGTGAGTGTATTGTGTAATTCAAATATGAGAAATTAATTGAAAAGATGTCTGTCAGTATACTTTATGTACAATACTGAAACGCTGACCGATCAGAGCTGACTGGGCTTTTTCAGGAGGAGGGCTTAAAGAGATAGAGTGTTTCAGACAAGGGTAAATATGGTATATTCAAACAGCCAATTGATAAAAATAATGTGTTTTTTGAACATTAAAGCCCGCAAACATGTTAAAGTAGAAACCAAAAAATACAAGTATGAATCTGAAAATGAGCATAATATGTCCTCTTTAGCATATCGGTGTTCTAAAGTGGTATTTGTCTGATGTCTTTCTAAGAAAGCAGCTTGGAATTCATCATTCAGATACAGAAATCTGAATGACAAAATAGTTATTTCTTCTTCAATTCTTTATGAACAAACAAGTTGTAACCCACAGTACGCCACACTGCAATTGCCTTGTGAAACTGCAGCTTTGTACACCGTATCTTAGCAGAGGTATGATTGCATATTGCATTAGCCCTGGAGACTGGAGGCTCTGTGTGCTTGAAACTGCTCTTTATTTACCAGTGAAATACTGCCTGTGTGACACATCCTCACATGTAATGAGCTTGGACACCAAACTGGGGTTTTATAAGAAACAAATTACAACCTAGCATGCAGCTGTCAATTCGCTTTAGTCAGGACGGCCACCCACTAAATATCACCTGGCTCATTACTGTAGTGAGTGTTATGGCTGCTGCACATGATGAAAAAATCCACTCTAGAGGCTTTTCTAATAAAGACACACTGTGATGTACAATACAAGAATATTCACCTTGTATTTCAGGATGTGTATGTTTTGATTGGGTAACTGAACCAGTGTGCTGTATTTAGAATACACTTAATACTATTCTCTGATAATACATTACGCTGGAAAAGGAAGAGTCATACCTAATGAACTCGCTTCTATAAAATGGTGAGTCAGTTTAACTGGATGTACACTCACAAGATAAGGTTAAATGAGGTATTTTTTATACACTACATGCCCTGTGGGAATAGTTGCCATTTATGCATGACTGAACTGTTCTGCTCCACGTAGGGTCATCTACTGTGCTGTAGGTGGATAACAGGGTGGTATTTAATTCTTCTAACACTAGCATTTATTAAATAAGCTAAACAAGGAACTTAAGTGAATTAAAGCAAAATGCTTTCCAGGCCCACTCCAGTGGGTTTTCACCCGCACCACAGTCCACTTTGATCATGCTCCAATACTGTGAGCACTTGCTGCTGCTTCGCTGCAAACACGAGTTGACGATTCTGACTCACATAACACTGACTGATTTGTGGCCCCACAAAATGAATTTGTTGGGCCGAGGCCAATTGTGCCGCCTCTCTGTCTTCTCACTCTGTCACTTCCTCTCTCATTTCCCATCTACAGTCTTTCATAACCTTCATCCTTCCCTTTCTCTGCTCTCTCTGTGTGGGTATTCACTGTTATGGTGTGTAGGCTAATAGCCGAGGTTTATCATACTGGCCATTCAGCCTCAATAAAATCTCTGGTTAGTGCCCCAGAATATCCACAACTGCCTTTTTTTTGACCACTTTGATTCTCTGACCATCACTAAAATAAGACAAAAGCTGCAGCGTTTTGAAACTAGTGTGAGGTTCATAATCTGGAAGATAGGGGATACATTAGGATTTGCGTGATGCATAGGATGTGGTCATGGGTTTAAAAATGGAAGGAGAAAATTACGTGTTCAGCACCGGGCTCACATCCTGCATGCGGTAGCCTTGACAACACTGTTAACTTCAGCATTGAACACGGGTGGCGGAATGACCTCTGTGTTGCCGTTAAAATACAGATACGAAAAAATGCCATATGGTTGCCATAATTATACCTCACATTCAGAACCAAAAATAGCTATCTGGAAGCAGAACAGTTAAATCATGTTTTTGTTTTTTGTTTATTTTTTACAGATGAATGAGTAGAATAGAGGAACGATTCCCTGCGACTCTCTTGGTCTAGAATGACAGCAACCACACATTGGATATTTTTAGAGGACGATATAATCACAGTCATATCACCCTCATGTCTTTGAACAATATGATCAAGGCGATCAAGAGATTATCATATCAGCTGAAGTGATTGAGGAAAGCAGCTGATATGGGGGTGGGGATGGGATATCTTTTTCCACAGTGACTCTGTTTCTTCTCTTTTGGCAGGATGGGAAAAGGATAGTTACAGGGTCAAAGAAAAAAAATGAATGGAAAGAGAGTTATGTAGTTTTAGGAGGGAGAGAAGGAAATGATAGTCAAACAAAACTGAGAAGACAAATGTTTGAGTAGAGAGAGAGAGAGAGAGAGAGAGAGAGAGAGAGAGAGAGAGAGAGAGAGAGATGCTTATTTTTCGGCTCTCAGCTTGTGGTGCTTACACAGGAGAAGAGGAGGGGTTCTCTTGCCTGCATTAGCACTGCAATGTCAGTGAGGACTAGCGTATATCACTGACTGTGTGCATAAAAAAAAAACTATTTAAAAGCCTGGCTGTGCAGTTCATTAATCTCATCTGAATTAATTGAATTAAAAGAGATGTTTTGACATGAGTAGTTTTCTTAAAATAGCACCTATATATACAAATCTATGGTGCTCTTACTGTACGCTTCACTATACTTTCTTTTCGTCTGGTGCCAACTTCTGTGTCTATTGCCAAGGTAGAAGAGCGTGATACCTTGCAATTCATCAGCGCATGGGGTTGAATGAGGTGGCAATGCACCGATGCCCAGCCGGCACGAGGTAAGATTCGCAACGGAGCATACGGAAAGCTCAAAGATGAGAAAAAAAAAGAAAGGGAAGTGAAAACAAGGATCAGGGCTAAGCACCAGCTGTTAAAAATAGCTGCTCTCCCTGGCTTTTTTCTATACCTCCCAGCAGTTCACCTCCTAATAATAGCAAATATACACACACACAGTTCAGGGCCACTTCAAACAGACAGAGGATAGGTAGACCAGCATGCCTGGAGGATAGATGCCCTAGGTTATGGTAATTCTTTTGGAAGACAAGCTTCCTCCTCAGGACATACTGCTCACTTCACTCAGTCCCTTAGCCTTGTTTAATGAGCTCCAACAGACAGAAATGAAGTACATGGAGAGGGATTGGAAGGCAAATATGGCATGGTGATATATGGCTTGCTTGTCCACAGCAAACAAGAATCACTTCTGGACACGCCATAAAACACAGTGAGAATTCACCTTGAGTCTGGTTGAATATCAAAGCCCAGGTCGAGTGAGGAGCACACTTAGAGGGAAGCATTAGATGCATCCATTGTGTGAACGTCCAACACAATGACTCCAACTACATCAATTTAAAGGTATCACTATGGCAGCAACATCATGGTGAAGTAGACAAGGCCTTGAGGGAATAGTCCAAAAAATGACGGATGCTTCTCTGGAAAATGGTGTAATACTAAATAGGTCTTTTAAATTCATTAAATACTTCCCTTACTTTGGATTAGTCCATGCAGGCCAGAACCATTATACTTGCAGATCATTCTGGCACCGCACAGGCTGAAACTCATTCCCAGTGATTTTACATATCTGGCTACTGCAGCGGAATATCCTCTGTCACTTGCTGTTTGTGATTGGTGAATACACAATGTGTGTTTTCCCCTGGCATGCCAAACAACCGGGGAAAATATCAGAACATTGCATGGACATGAGAGTTGTGCTTGAAGGAGCACACTTTTTTTTCCTGGCCAAACCTGGGGGATGCTCGTTGAACTGAGAGTGCCTTTTGTGTGATTCAGCAAACAAATTACTCAAAATGTGACAGTAAGAGAGAAAAAAAAATGTCAAGACCTCCTGTGCGCATAAAGAATGAAGGAGATCAGACAAATGGTGTCTCCTGCGCCACTCCAATTGTGTGTGTGTGTGTGTGTGTGTGGGGGGGGGGGGGGGGGGGGGGGGCATCATTCAAGCATCACAAATGAAATTCAGAAGGCAATGGAAAACAAATACAGCCGGTCGTCTGCAATATGATTTCTAATTTGATATTTGCCTTGCCAATGTAAAAGTGATACGGTTTCAAAATAAAACATCTGAAGGTGTAAATTGGATGCACTGTGTAACGGGGTTGTGGTGGTGGTGGTGGTGGGGGGGGGGGGGGGGGTGTTAACAACATGTGGCTTACACTTTTTCCTACAAGTGCCTCCACAAAAATGTCTGAAGGCATTACTTAAAGCAAGATGGCATACATTTACAGAACAAAATGAATTAGTGTGTGTATGTGACCATGAGCTGGTGTGAATCAGACAGAATAATTAAGTGTACTACATAGTAAATGTGTTGCTGCAAGATCATTCTGAGGGCTAATGTATATAAATTCACACTATACTCAGAGAATTGTTTTGGGGAGTTCTGGGAATTATTAGCTGTAAAATCATCTAGTCTACGGATGGAGTCAAACTGTTGGCGACAATGATTTTTGTCAAAAAAATGCAAAACATCATTGTGATATCATTAAACACATTTTACTGACACCTAGCCTCATTATAGCTGTATACCTGCTGTTCCAGTAGATACATAAATGCCCACATTTCCAAAACGCAGATGCACGAAAACCATGTCTGCATTTGTGATCACAACGGAGGGCAAATTGATTATTTATTTCACGATTGCATGTTTTCACACACAAATAGAGCACCAATTAAAATGTTCTCCCCACTAAAATATCTATGATAATTCCTCTACAAAGACTGAACCGAGGCTTTTTAAATCCCAAATGGTCGTGTCATAATCCAGTAAATTCAGGGGCCTAATTGGATTTCTGAAAGGCCCAGAATAGTAGCAGAATATTAAATACGAGCTCTGTCAAATTCTGTAATGGAAAAGAGGTCAAGTGAAAAAGCGACACGCACGCCTATGTGGTCTAAAAAAGTTCATTTTTTCGCAGATCATTTACTCCCATGCCAAAATGCGGTCAGTCACTAGAGCCAAACACTAATGGCAAAGTTAAACTCTGGAACAAATATGAGAAGTAAGCCTTTCAACATCCAAATATAGACACTGACGATTGTAACACAGAACCTAAAAACTAATTAAAGCCTGTCTGTGTGACGCACAGTGCCGTGCAAGCATCCAAGTTAACCACTTTCACTTCAATATGCAGAGAGAGTGTTCAGACACAGAGCGCCTTCATGTCTTCTTTCACATCACAATAGATCCAACCAAAGTCAGACACAACAACTCATTTCTGTCCTTGAAATTACTGACATCTGAGGAGAAAGTATAGAGAAAAAAAAGGAATAGTATCAACAAAGCTATCCTTTCAAAAAAATGCAAAAAATTAGTTTATTAAGAAACAAATTTGCCTGAAAAAAAAAATAGCTCCCTGGAAGACCAGAAATCAGTTAGACTGGCAGTTAGAATCCAATTTTAATTTACATTTCAGTCACACTCAAATACCACCAGCATTACTGAATGATGACATTTTGAGACAAGAAAAACACATAACTTGGGGAAAACTGTAGAATATTCTTTGTTGATTTCATCAAAGTGATCTCCATACGGGATGAAAAAGATTCTTGAAGATTTTAAAGAATACATTTTATAGTATAACTGTGACGTCTGAAAAGTCTGCTCGAGGGACTGCTGTAATAGTCTTAGACTATGTGTGCATAAAGTATCTTGATTTGTTGAGTTTCTAGCTTGGCTTTCCATCCCCTTAGGTTTAACCATCAAGCTGTTTCCGTGACACCTGAGTTACTGGGGGCATTCGCCCTTAATTAAAGGCCGGACCTGGTCCACAGCCACCGCCTTCTTCTCCTTATGCCTATTTCAGACACATTAGTGGAGGCGATAGCTGAGGGCACCCAGTGATTACCTCCCCATCATTTCTTTTAATTGCACCTAATGCTATTTAACTGCTAATTGTTGTCATACCTGGAGAAAGCTGAAATCAAAGGTGTTTATGAGGGGGAACATTCATTTCCAATTGATGAATATTTCCCTGCGAGAAAAGCCCGTCAGGTGAGGAATTAGAGGTCTGTGTGCTGTAATCACGCCTCTGTGTGCACACTAATGAATGCAGAGCCCGATCCATTTCCCAATCTGCCCTCTGTAATGAAAAGAAGAGACAGCCACCCCCTACAGCCCTGCCTTGTAAGCCAAGTTAACAGACATGCATACCACCCCTGTCACTTGCAGATTGGATTTGCCATTAAATTATTCACTAATCTCTACCTACAAAAAATGCCTCCTAAACACACTGCTGTTTAGTTTGGCCTGATATGTTATTTGCATTTAAAGTATTGGCAGCACTTCAAAGGGTGGGCGGGTGGAGCTGGGTCTGGCAGAGGGTTGTGCAGGATACAGGTGGTTCAAAGGGGACACAACAAACTGAAATGTAAGCTAAGATGATGCATGTTTTCTGTCATCATTGAGGATCGAGAACATGCATATTGTTTAGTTTGTTAAAAATTAATTATGTGCTGTTGAATGTCAAACTGAATTTTAGCCTTCTCACGCTGACAACCCTCAAACAATTCAAAACCTTCATTCCTTCTATGATATGATATCGTGGGTGTCAAATAAAATGCTGTGCAAACAGTTTCCTGAGAGCATGTACTGTGTTTTCTGTGCAGGTGAATACTGTCATAGTGGCTTTTCATACACTAATACGCCAATGCTCAAAACAACAAAACTATAACAACAAAGCTATACAAAAGCCTTCCCCACCAAACCCAACAGGCGCAGTATCTGCAGCCTGTCATGAGATGAGCATTGAATTCACTGGTTTCTGGTACCTGAACGAATTGCTGAAAAGCAGAGCTCACTGAGAGGAGCAATATCTCCAGCATGCAGTACCCCCAATGATAAGCTGAGCCAAGTTAGAGATTTCAGTATACGGGACACTTGCCCATACAGAGAGGTGTCAGCAGCACAGTACACTCGATTGTGTACAAAAACCTTTGTGAGCAAGAGAGGCAAAAGGTAAACAACTACTGAATACAAGACTACAGAGGAGTTTGTCACACAATGAAAGTAAAGCGGCTGTTTCATTTCTTGACATTTAAAAAAATATATTTCATTTGAAAATGAATAATGGATGACTAAATATAGGAGGAATAAAGGACACAACGTGAGAATTTGCAAACATAGGAATTGATTTTCCAGTATGCTGTCTCCAGCTTTGGGTGGCTAACAAAATATAAGACCCAATTGTACTGTGTTTACTCAACGTACATTAATATTCTGTGTTACTTTGATATGTATCCTGTGTAATATTATATGCATGTAAATGCCAACAGAAAGTAAAATGTCTAATTTTATTATAGATTTAAGCAAACAGAAAAAATATGCTGATATTATCTTGGATGTTAAACCTCTAGCTGTTTACTCTAGTTTTTTTCCCTCCTCAGTAATATGTTAAAGCTCTTCTTTTAACTGTTTATAGAGACAATTGTGTTTGATGGGCCAGAATATGACTTTGACTGGAGGTTAGAATTTTTATGCATGAACTGTAAACGCACTTACTGAATAAATCTTCCCTTCTTTCCCAGTTCTATGTAGTGTGGCTGATCATCGGAGGAACTTTCTGACCTGATACCTAGGGACCTCTGTCACCGCTTCACTGTCTATTTTCTTTTCGCCTCACTTTTCACCCCCTCTCTTCCCCAACAGTGTTCGACCTATCACACTGTACCAACCTCTTCGTGCTCACTTCACACTCCACTGAGCCGATGTCATCATTCCTACATATCTTGCCAGGTAGAATTGGCCTCCTTTTCTCCTTCCTGTTGTTCAACCGCTATAAATAAAGCTCCCTTTTGCAGAGCTGCCACGAGGCTCCAGTCTGGTCCTCTGCGGGGCTTAAAACTTCACTTCCTGACAAACAGACTCCACTTTCGAGAGTCAGAAGCAAACCTAGTTCTCTGATAGTTCGAGTGTGGACCTACAAACATGTCTGTAGTACTTTGTTCATTTAATTAGTATACTTGTAAAAAAAATTACACCTTGTGTAAGGTGCATCGTACAGATACTGTAAATCTGCACCTAAAATGCATTATCTAATTAAATGTTTATTTTATTAGTTATTTTAATAGGGACAAGACTTATTGTTATTAAGAAAATCGACAAAACAAACAGTAGATTAGTAAATTCTAATTTTCATCTGTTGTCTCAGGTCAGGTGGAAAGCAACAATACATATTATACAATTCATATACACAACATAATTATGCATAAAACAGTACAGTACATCCAGTAAATAATGACACATTATAACACATTACGTTAGCTACAAAGAACTCTTAATTTAAAAAAAGAGGGTTCAATTGGTTCTTTCCATTCGTGACTCTCACAAGAGGGTCAATCTAACCTTACTTCACATTTTAAATATCTGATCTTGTTTTTTGAGTGGCCACTGATTATTCCATTGACAACAAAAACACTATCATAGCACTGGGGCCTCTTCTGTTTAATATCTACATGCTGCCATTGGCTCAGATCATGATAAACAACAGCATATGTTACCACAACTATGCAGATGACACACAAATCTACATAACTATATCACCAGGCGACTACAGTCCAATACAAGCACTGAGCAGATGCATAAAGTAAATCAACAATTGGATGGAGCAGAATTTTCTCCAATTAAACAAAGAAAAAACTGAAATTATTGTTTTTGAAGCCAAAGAAGAACGATCAAAAGTCAGCACCCAACTTCAAACAGTAATGCTAAAAACCACAAACCAAGCCAGAAACTTAAGTGTAATCATGGACATGAACAATTACAAAGTCAGCGTACTATCACCTAAAGAAAATATCAGACTTATGTGTCAGCAGGACCTAGAAAAACTGCTCCATGCATTTATCTTCAGCAGCCTCGACTACTGTAACAGTGTCTTTACAGGTCTCCCTAAAAAGTCCATCAGACAGCTGCAGCTAATTCAGAACGCTGCTGCTCAAGTCCTCACTAAGACCCAAAACGTCGATCGTATCACTCCAGTGTTCAGATCTCTACACTGGCTTCCTCTGTCTTCCTCGTCTGTCAAATAATTTATTTCAAAACACTTCTGATGGTTTACAAAGCACTGAATGGTTTAGGGCCAAAATACATTTCAGATATTTCGCTCAGCTACGAACCATCCAGGCCTCTCAGATCGTCTGGGACAGGTCTGCTCTATGTCCGCAGAGTCAGAATGAAACATGGAGAGGCAGCGTTCAGTTTTTATGCTCCACAAATCTGGAACAAACTTCAAGAAAACTGCAGGTCTGCTGCAAATCTTAGTTCTTTTAAATCAAGACTGAAGACTTTTCTATTTGCCGCTGCTTTTCAGTAAACTTCACTGTAACTGTAACCATCTTTTATAGGTTTTAAATGACCTTTTATGCATTTTAAATATTTTATATGTTCTAAATTACCTTTTATGTGTTTTAAATGTATATGTTTTATGTGTTATTTCTCCCAATGCTTTTAATGTTTAATGTGAAGCACTTTGAATTGCTTTGTTGTTAAATTGTACTATACAAATAAACTTGCCTTGCCTTACTTACAAGTGTGTAATAGTCAAAGCCTTTGAAATCACCCCCACGCTTGCAAGTCTAGTCTAATGCTTTGGTACAATGTAAAAAATCTAACGTGTTTCAAGTCATTCTTCCTGAGGGACAGTCTCTTGTAGTCCTTGTGGAAAGTAGTTCATAAGATACGTAAGATTATTGCCATGAGAGAAAACTCTGCGGGCCATCTCCTCTTTAATCCACAGTACATGTACTGTAAATGGGTTTCTCATTTTTACACTATGGCAGCAACTTTGTTGAACTTCTTAAGACTTACTCTGTTTTACAGGCACAATTAAAGCTCAGAGTGTGCTGAGTAGAACAGAACTGTCAACAAAGGAACAGAGTTATATCCACACTTGAAAGCTTAAAAGCTAAAAGCAGAATAGAAAGCAAATAGGATATATATTTATTGCTCTGAATTCATAAAGTAATTCACATTTGATCTCAGAGTCAAAGAAGCAGCACTTATGGCAATAAAATACATTTAGACAAGCAGAGATACCTAGATTGCCTCTCATTTTGCCTCAAGTCAAACACGAATGAACAAGACAAGATTGAGTGGGTCTGACTGCTTAGTGGCGTTGCGTGATTGTTTAATGGGACCTAAGGCAGAAAGTCAAGAGTAAGACAATTCTGTGTTTGGGACGTTTTCAATAATATATTGATGCACTAAGTTAAGATTTTCTTCCAGCAGAGACTCGTCTTGTTTTAGCTGTGCATACTAAATAGAAAAAGTGCTGAATGATACAGCAGCATGGGTGGATTAGTCAGTTGAATTAAAAAAGGTCATAATGCTTAGTCAGTGGAACTATGATTTTGTGAGAATATGTGATGAACTGTCCCCATGTTGGCATGTTGCTGACATTAGAAGGATTAAAAACTGGAGCACTCTTGTCTTCTCAGCACATTCTCAACATACTGTAGATTAGTAATGGTCCTTCTCAATGTCACACCAAAAAAAAACAAGTATACTTTCATTTTTTAATTTAAAGTACAGGAAAATACTTTATTTGTTTGTGAATGTACATTTTTTTTCTGCAGCTACGCATCTGAGCTACGCAAATTACAGTAGTAGTAGCCCTGTGTATTGACATTTCAAGCAGGATTAGCAGCTATTGTAAACACACATCATAATGCATTTGAAACATTACCTTTTCAGGAGTCTGTAATTTCACTCTAGATCTATTCAGCCCAACGGTCATACACACCAGTGCAGGTGGTTGCTCACCTTGATCACTAGTGAAGTTCGCCTGTGAGCAAGCAGAGACCAAATCCTTGTGTCCACACAGATGGGACTGGACAGATGGAGACTTTTAACAGGGCAGCTGATGTCCTTGGGCAATTGGGAATTTAAGTCTTGTGGATGGAAAGTAGGTAACTGCCCAAAATTGTACATTAGGTGACTAATCCTATCACTTTAAGCTCCAGATTCAACCCTCAAGGATACAGTATGAGATGAACACTTTGTCAGAAGTTAAGTATGACAAAAGAATAAAGAGTATATGCATTGTTTGGATAATAAACACAGTAATAAATAACCAATTTGGTATTAATTAATATTAACATGCATTACAGACAAACATCTTAAGAAAGAGCATTGGATACTATAACAATACTTGGATGCCAATTTAATATGTATTGCAAATTGTATGTATTGCAATCAAAATTATGATTTATTGCAATTTTATTTACCTTTTTGCCCCTGCTGGATTTATGGGAGTGACGGCTGGCTTAACCGTGACTTACATTTTTGCCCCAATAGTGGTAGGATTTGTGCCTTTTTTCTATTTGGCAATTTCTTTTTTCTGGTAAACAACAGGTATTACAATCTCATTACAGTCTCTACCATAGGGAGTATAGTATTCTTTCCACTTTAATAGCCGATATCAAGTTTCATAACATTTTACAATAAGGCAGCCAGCGGATATTATGTGTCATGTTTCAGGACTAAAATCATATATTGCTGCTGACTGAGTCAGAATAGGACACATAGGTTCCAGGAAGTACATGACATTGCTCAGTCAACCCTAGTGCCTGAGATGTAAAGAAAAAAAAAGTACTATCTGAACATCTGTTAATGCTTTCTTCATAATGTATTTAGAGATATTCAACATTCCCCTTCACTGTGTAAGAATACGGTTGATTTTGACTTAAACATCAAGCTTTGACTTTGGCTGCTTGTTGTTGCCGTAAGGTCATGTGTGCTATAAACCCAAGGAGCATACCTCTTAATGTGTCCCCCTCTTATCTCTCTTTCTTCAAGAGGTGATTACCTTTATCATTTTCATTTTTTAGGGAGGGAAATTTTCTTCTGAAGCTCTTAACAAGAGGTTTCTTAACTTCTAAATGGCCATGGGACAGCCAAATCAAATCCCTTTGCCATAACCGGAGCAGTAAAATGAAATCTGTTTTGATGGTTCAGCATTTTTTTCTTCATTCGGCACCTGCAATTGACATGTACTAAAGCTTTATAAATCACTAAACCAAAAAGGGCATGCTTTCAACAAAACATTGCGGTAAAAATAAGTTTGTACATGGACGTTACTGTCATTGTTATTAGTATTATGACTATATTGATTTTTTCCCATATATCCTTGCAAGTCCACCCCCTAGCGATGCTGTCCAACTATTGTATGCATTTTTGTCCCTTTGTTTTAAAAATGACAAAGGAAGGGGAGTCCATTGCCCTGACAAATCTGCTTTAGTGGAAATGCAGTGAGATGCCTTGTCTGCTGGCAGGTGTCACTCACAGTGACTTATTGTGTTTGTATTTCCAGGGACACGCTGTATCCATTTTATGGAAAAGTCAAACTTTGTTGTAATTAGTTTGTGATAGGAGGAGGTGGGCTAACAAGCTTAGAGCACATTTTGTTTATGCACCCCTTTGGCTAATTTCTCAGCTGGAGTTTTGTTTACTGAGTGCATACAATTACAGAACACAGTGTGCCCATTGGCCAATGTCACTGGGGACACACTTTATTATAGATATTACATTTATAAGATGTCCGATGATGATATTAAATATCAAAAATAAATAATTTAGTATTCATTGATTTTGCCTTGGTATAAGACTTCTGACCTCAAGCCCATCACTTTGACTCTGACTTTACTTTTACTGTTTTTGCACCCGTTTACAACTCTGTGTATACTAATATACAAAAATACTACTAATAATTACTTCTTACTATGCATAAATATTTGCTACATTACTGTTTATATTCAGTACTTTACTACCTACTTATTTTATTTTATATTATGTATGTACAGTATGTATATTTTATCCCTATATCATCACTACTTTCTGTAGAGGACTGGGATACCAAAGCAGTTTTAAAGGAAAAAAACAAGAAAATGATCTAATATTATTTTGTACTAATAAAGCCCACATTTTTAAAAAACTAGACATCAATAAAATAAACAACAAATGCACGCACACATTGGGCAGGGAGAACATATTACCATCATGTCACAAGACTGAAATAAAGTGAACAATGAATCACAGCAGTTAATAGCTCCTCACTGTTACCCAATGTTTCAAACCAAAAAATGGATCCCGCAGGTGTTGTTATGGTAATTAGTCCATTCAAGCAACTGGAGGAAAAAAGCCTATGATCTTCCCATGGGGGGTTAGAGTGAGTGAGAAGAAAAGAAAGGAGCTGGCTTCCAAATTTGGAAAAAGAATAAGCTCAGACAGAGAAAAAGTGCTGTCATTTAAAGAAGCCCTCCCTCAACAATAAGCCAAGGACAACCCTGCCAGTGAAACTGACCCAGAGGTGTTATGGGTCATTGAATACATTCTCATCTCTCTGTCAACAACAATACCTGAAGGATTATTCTCTGTAGCTGTCGCCTACTGTAGAAGCATGGTTCAAGGGGGGTGGGCGGTGCACATTGTGACCTTTAAAGAACAAAAAAGTGGTCTCAATTAGCTGCATATCAGAGGAAGCAGCATTGTCTTATAGTCCCAGGGGCTGAGCACATTAATTACACCTAAGGAAGGTAAATACATGTCTTGATGACTGTGTTAGGAGCTTAGCTGCAAGACTTGGCTGAACTTTAATATCCAAGCACTTTAATCCTAGTATTCACTTGTCAAACATGTAGACACAGTTAATGGCTTTTGGAAGTTCTGAGCTCATTTCTAAATATCAAGTTTTCATACAGTGCCTATAGAAAGTCACAATACCCTTTTGAAATTGTCACGTTTTGTTTTACAGCCGGAAGTGATGATACATTAAAAAAAATCCAGCCTGATTAACACGTTTTGCCTTTTTGCCTTTTTTCTCAAAATTTCTGAAAATTAATTAAAAATGACTAAGTGACGAGGCCCTTTAGAGTAACCATTATAAACATTCTCAGATACAACCAATCACCTTCCAGTTAATTGGCCTCCACCTGACATCACACATTGTGGTGTTTTGATTACTTCAGAATAAAATCAGCTGTTCCTTGAGGATTCCACTCCTAGTAGTGCACGGTAACAAAAATAATTCACCATGGTTGGAAAGTTGCTTTCAAAAGAGCTCTGGGATAAATTTGCAGATAGGCACAAGTTAGGAGAAGGATATAAAATATTTCAAAGGCTTCAACTCTCCCTCTGATGGCTCCACCCAGACCTTGCCTAGATCGGACCACCCGTCCAAACCGGCTGACCAAGCCAGCCAAGTCTTAATGGCAGAGAGTGGTTGATCTGTGCATGTGACAACAATTTCACAAGTTCTATATGTATGGCAGGGTGGCAAGAAAGAAGCATGTCACACTGAGTCTCGTTTACAGTATGCAAAAAAAAATATTGAAGATTCTGATGCCATGTGGCAAAAGGTGATATGGTCGGATGAGACCAAAATTTTACTTTTTGGGCTGAACTCTAAGCATTATGTTTGGACGAAACCAAACATAGCACACCACCTAAAACACACCATACCTACAGTGAAGCATGGTGGTGGCAGCATTATGTTGTGGGCTTGTTTTTCTTCAGTAGGGACTGGGCAAATTGGTCAGGATTGAAGGGAAAATAGATGAACCCCAATTCTTGAGCAAAACCTGCAGCCCTCTGTTAGACACTTGAAAATGGGCAGGTGGTTCACTTTCCAGCATGACAACGACCAAAAACACACCGCCATAAAAATAACACAGTGGTTAAAGGACAGAAAGGTGAATGTCCTAGAGTGGCCTAGTCAGAGCCCTGACTTGAGTCCTACAGAACATCTGTAGATGGACTTGAAGAGTACAGTCCATTGGCGTTCACCGCAGAATTTGACTGAACTCAAACAGTCATGCAAGGAAGAATGGGGAAATATTCCCCAGTCTTGCACAAAGCTGGTAGAGACATATCCAAACAGACTGGCCCTAATTAAAGCAAAAGGTGCTTCCACAAAGTATTCAATCTTGAGACTCAGCACTTTTCCAACCCTGCTATTCTAGTTTTTCATTTTTATTACTTTTCAGAAATTTAGAACACAAAATAATTAAAGGTACAAGTCTCACTGTGAAATACTGGATAGTTATACCTCTTCAGAAGTTTAAATATCCTTCAAAATAAACTGCTTTACTAAAATAAATTTTGGTTAAGGGCTTGTGTCCGCACTAAAACTATAACATGTGATAAAGTGGATCACAAGCAGATTTGATATCAACATTAAAGAAGTTATTTGTTGAATTGACCTCTATTATTCCACATCCTTTAAAAAAGGTCTTTAAATGGAGAATGCATTCTCAAACCTTTCTTTTTCAATTTGAAAAATAGCTGCATGGTAAAATGTGTCATATAGTAACAGCCTTGAAAAAACTGAAACACCATCAGCAGGGTTTCATCCAGAGCTGTGTGCGCATGTCTTCACGCAAGGATGAAACCACATTTAGTGGGCATGCTGTTGCCTCTGGAGCCGATTGTATTTCCCAGCTGTGCACACTCTTAGGAGCAGCTGATAGATTTAAGGTCACCTTGGCTTGGGTGCTGTCACCTTTCTGCCGACCTGTCCGTCTTTCTTTCTTACTACAGGAGCTGCAGTCCTATGGGTGATAGTGTGTATATGTGATTGTGTGTAGCCTTAAGTATCACACATACTCATACAACCTCTTTCAAAGCCTCACACGAGCTGCCACTTCAAACTGCTACATGTCCATCGATAGACAATTACCCCAGCCTGGAGGAGAATTTATCTCTGGGTTTGCCTTCACAAGAGAATCATTTGCAAATTCAATTGAGTGAAGCAAAAGGTTAATAGGTATGTAGGAGGCAGAGAACATAAATAGTTTGTAAAGCAACTTGGCGGAAAAGGATTCTCATGCGCAAGAGGGTTAACTAAATTTTCTCGTACGACTTAATGTGCGTCTCCCTAGCACTGATCTATATCAATACATCAGAAAGCCAGATGGCAGGGAGTCATTGTGGGAATTGAATAACAGACATGCAGAAGAGCTTTTAAGACAGATAGACGTGGGCAGAAGCAGGGCTACCCACAATTAAACTCTACTACATTAAAACACCCCATGAACTACCAAAAAAAACTACCACAAAAATGATGTGGGGTAAACCGTACAATTATATAATCATTATATATAGAATATTGTAATGCATGTATACACACACATACATACATATACAGTATATGTACATAATATATAATATATAATACTGTCTACATACATATTAAATATAATAAATACATGTGAATGTATATATATATATATAATGAATCAGTATAGATATTGATTGACCATGAAAAAGTACAAAAATCCTGCATGATCAGGGATGCATATGTAATTATTCAGTAAAACTGAAATTTAAACCCATCGAACTTTTTGTATAAGTAAATGTAGTTCAAATTATTATCTAACTATTATGGATAATGTTCCAATTTTTAATGGAGGATACATTCTTTTTGCCATATGTGTGGAAACAGTATCACTTTGTCAAGGCAATTTTATGCACTTTTAAATTGAACTTGTTCGTTTTGCCCCTTGGTGCGATTCGCTTGAATTAGTGTGAAAAGTAACAGAACAAAGGGGAAAACGCTCCACATTAACCAATTCCTCAAATGATTTAAACCAGAGCATAGGAACAATATAAAAGACACCCTTAGACAGTGGCGGATTAAGGTGGTCATGGGACCCTAGGCTACTGTTTGTTTGGGCCCCCCACATTATTAATCGTGCTATTGCAGAAAAAAATAAACCGCTAGAACAGTAGAAGAGCCCGCAACAATGAAAAATCCTGTAAATTTAAGAATTCTCTTTAGTAAATCTCGGTCCTGTTGTTCTTTCAGTTGTTGTGCTTTAATTTTTTCATGCTCTGCTATCACATTTCCTTTTTGTGAGGTAAATTAAAAAACAATTAAATAGTCTTTCCAGTCCGGGGCCCCTGCACACCTGGGGCCCCTAGACTGCAGCCCAGATTAGCCTGTGCATCAATCCACCTCTGCTTAGACATTTGAGGACCAGTAATGCTTGTAGGGACCCTGTCAATTTCCATGGTGCACTACTGACTGCAACCGTCCTAGTCTCACTATTGTTAGCACTGATTACGATTCAGCATTTATTTTGGTCATTTAAACACAGTCTGCATTATAGAAAGAAGGGGGGTCTAGCTATTAACTAGCTATCTCTCTTTCATGGGACCAGTTGTGGTGATGGCAATTACCAGACTGTGACAACTCACAGCAATCCTGTAGCTTCAGCACTCGTGACTGTGTTTCCAAACACGACACGGAAGAGTCACATACGGAGAGCTCAAATCACAGATGGGACTGACAGCACCATGCAACATATAGTCTACAGTATTGGAGATGGAAGACTTCCAGAGTGTCAATGCATTTTCTGTGCGGGCCACCCAGTCAGCATTTCAGCACTGTATTGTCTAAAAATACTTGACATTTTCAAAAGGAAGTAAAGCAAACAAACAAACATAAACAGAACCTGTGTGTCTCCAATGGGATGGGGTAATCCCTGGACATCTGTTTGTGAGGCGTCCTGAGGGATGGGCCTGTGGAGAAGAAAGAGTCACCATTTATTTGGGCAGTGCCTTGCTTGAGACGATGAGCAACTTCCTGCGCTCAACAGTAAGAGCTGTATGGGCCAGTGGTAGGTAAAGCAATTATGGTGAAAAAGGACACCTGGCAGTCATGGCAACTCTCATGATAATGCTTCATGAAAAGAAAGTCTTGCCTTGTAGATATATGAATCCAGAAAAGGGAATCATTCAGAGGCCTATGAGGGCAACTAAGTATGACTTTGTCTCTGATAGCACACAAAAGAACAATACAGACACAGAGAGAGAGACTGAGAAAAGACAGATAGGTGCTTTTTGTACACGCCATAGTGTTCTTTCACATAATGTGACACTGGCTTCCATTAACACAGCAGGTTATGTGACAGAAACCCAAGCTTAGAGTCACAACCGGACGACAGGACATTTTCTGTTTACACTAACAGTAATTCATGGTTCCCCTTAGTGTAAACTTCAATGTTTAGTCCTGATTATATGTTATATTGGATTCAGTCTGAGTGAGCCTGGTGAGTTTCAGCACTTCTTCAATTGCAGGAAAGAAGAACAAGCAAGGCAGGGCCTTACTTTATGGGGTTTCAGGGCAATGGGATGAAAGGCAATTAGTTTTTGTTTTATATTAAGAATAACAACATTCAGCCAGCTGTAGAATCTGTTTTATTAGTCAGACTGCAAGTAGCAAAAGGGTTAACACCATTTTTATAGTGAATTTGACCTTTTCAGTGGATGACATTAGTAATTATGTTTTTCATCAGATAATCAGTAAACTGTAGCAAATCACATTTTTAAATTAATCTTTGCAACCTTGATATTAACCCTGTCTATATTATTCAACAGTATTAACAGGGAACCCTCATACCTCCAGTCATTTTGCTCTTTACTTGATGATGCATTACACATTTACCATGGTATACCATTTGAGGCTATGTTGTTATGTTGTAACACTCTTGTTTTCTATTGATAACTTTAACCATGTTTATAAAACTGTAACCGTATACTGTCATTGCATTTAAAAAAAAATCATAGTCAAGTTAAGGGCATGCCCAGGTTTCTCAAACACCATGTAAACACCATACTCCGGGTAAAAACCAGAGTTCTCATAACCCGGGTAACAGGTAGAGAACTCATTTATGTTGGGGTAAAGGATGATGAAAATGCATAAAATGTCCCTTAACATGTGATACCATTTATTTGAAGTCACTGCAGATCAAAGCAGGTACCATAACGGCACTACTTTTATCATCATGTTATATTATGGGGAATTTATGAAAATGTTAGTCATCTGTAACTTGATGTCAACCTTGCACACATCATATTTTCCTTTCAAATATCGTTTCAATCTATTGTGAATGTATGTGTGCCTGGTGGGGAGATCATGCATAATTCAACTCATGTCTAAGTAAGGGGGCTTAAGGTGAGAATAGAAGTTTGCAGCAAGTTGTGAGGCAGCAGTTTAGATTGCTGATACTGGCAGGATATCACAGGGCTTGTTGGGTGAGGAGCTACAGCATAAATAAATGCAAAGGTTTGCAAATTGCCCACAGAGGGAGCTAGCATCACACAGCTGGGCCAGCTATGACTACCTGCCCAGGTATAGAGAGCATTGTTTCTTTCTGAAACATGCACCAGCAAGTCATCAGCTGGCCCATAGAGGTCGCTAGGGCGGGGCCTTTCCGCACTATACGCAACAGCAATGACGACTGTGGCTCAGTGACAGAGTGGGTTGTCCTCCATCTGAGAGATTGGGGGTTCGATCCCCACCTCCCCCGGTCCACATGTCGAAGTGTCCTTGGGCAAGACACTGAACCCCGAATTGCTCCCCGCGCGGCGCATGGGTGTGTAAATGTGGTGTGAATGGTTACATTAGATTGGATGGTATGTAGATGTCAACTGCCATCAGTGTGAATGTCTGTAGTCAGAAGACTAGAAAGGCGCTATATAAGTACAAGTCCAAGTCCATTTTAGTATTGTTTTCACCTTGTAAGTTTGTGTGTGTGTGTGTGTGTGTGTCATCATGGCAAAATGTGGCCCTGGAGACATCTACTGTATTGGGAGCTACCACAGGGGCTCAAATAAATTCCACCAACAGTCACTGGGAAAGGGTCTATTTACTTAAGAAACTAAAATTCCACTTTTTGATATTTCTTTTTTCCTTATTTGTTCTTTCTCAATTCCTTTTTCTACAGGCAATGCGTTTGCATTCAGAGCAGGGCAGCACATTCAAGTCTAAAGTAGACATGCAAAAGTTACTCAAGTTATGCTGGAGGGCACATATATTTACGCTACATGCCTCTCTGATAGAATTGCTGCCCCTTTATATTTAGTGAGAGGCATCAGTGGGGATAAAAATAAGTTTTTCCCCAACACAAAGTCTCCATTTAGTTCAGCCAAAAGCCAGTCACAGAACAAAATCCTACTACTCTGCAACCCATTCACACTACTCATTAAGAGCAAATGGGAATCTCGGCTTTTAGCACCCACACAAGTGAGAAAATGACAGCATTACTCACAGGTTAAATGTACTTGTGAACTAGCGCCATTATAGATCATCATTTATTAAATGGCACTTTATAGGCCTTGCCACCTGCCAAATGGTCTCCGTAATCAACAAGAGCTGTTTAGGTGTTCAAGAGAATGGAGCAGAAAAGCGGTTTGTATGCTGAATGCGTTTCACATGACTGTCTGTCAGCTCAATACCTGACAGAGGCCAAATATACCCGTCCACTCCAGAAAGATCAGATGTGCCTGTAAAAGGTGACAGCACAGATGAAGGGACTTACCTTATCTCAGTACTGTGATAAGGTCAGATTTTTTCCAGCTGATTACTTCTCACAAAGCTCGCAGTTATTCACTTTCTGCCGATCTCCTGTGTATCAAAGTACAGACAAGAAACTGCTAAGAGCCTTTTGCAGGCAAAGTCCTTCCTTCATTGGATCCCTGCCTCTCTCCATCCATCTCACAGCCTGCCTCTGAGGGATGGACTGAAGGGGTGTTGGAGACAATGTGTCTAATATTTTCAAGATCTTGTCAGGATTGGGGATTGGGAGATGAGAGAGTCTACACCTGTCAACAGAGGTGCCAGCCACCATCAGCTTGCAGAAAATACGATATGATAGGCGCATGTCCTAAAATTGTGTGGTTTTCCCCATAGTGGGTGTGGTTCGGGGAGATATCCAGACGGTTACTAATGACCCTTTCCATCACCAGCTCTGCCCAAGAGAACTTAACAATCATTTGGTCAAATGGTCTATCAGGAAAAAATGG
The DNA here is from genome assembly GCF_963691815.1 of Echiichthys vipera. Lineage (NCBI taxonomy): Eukaryota > Metazoa > Chordata > Actinopteri > Perciformes > Trachinidae > Echiichthys > Echiichthys vipera. The sequence continues at coordinate 9,488,196 of NC_139830.1, read as the reverse complement.
AGGAAGTTCAGAAAAGAATAGAAGTGAAAATAAGTGTGAAGCAATGAGTGCCCTGCATTTTCACACTGTGAAGAAAAAAAATTCTGTTAACTGACAATCTGTCTTTCTCTGATTGACCATGAATTATTAATAGACACACTAGTTTCTTTTAGCTTTGGCACAGGCATATTCTGCTATTTTAAAATGTCCATTTTACACAGTCAAGTGGTAGTGGTGACATAAATCTGTAGAATTTCGCAACCCAAGAGCTATTTTTAGCAAGAGTGGACTATATATTTGGATTTGATGCCCTCTGACTGAGTTTTGTGTGTGTGTGTGATTGTGTGTGTTTGTGTGTCCAGCCCATTAGACAGGCACTTACAGGACCAGTGGTTTCCATTACGGCTGTGGATCAGCTCTCTCTGTTTTCACTGTTGATTTGCTGGGACTGACTACCATGCAGTTGTCACTCATTACACCAAAGTCCACCCACTAGAGCGTGTCTGGCTGGCTCCAGAACATTGGCTTGTCATTTCTCTCCAACTGGAGAATGACAAAGAAAATACAAGAATGGAGAGGGGGGGATGAGTGACAATGTATTGTATCCTATTTTGAACTTGACTGCAGATATGACCAAATCCCTCCAAACAGGATGACAATGTGCTTAATGTTTAGCTGAAGCTGTAAGAAGAAGACCGGGATCTACATGAAAGAGCTGAGCTTTGGAGTGAATTAAATGGCAACGATGAGTGGATGTGACAGAGCTATCATGACAAAGGAAGAACAGCGGAGCAGCAGGCATATATCTGATTTAATCAGAAGTGATATGGGAGTAATCCCTATGTTAGGTCTAAGAAATGGAAATGCAGATGGCAAGAGCAGCACAACCAAGTCATCAGTCATGGTCGTCATTTGCAGACCCTGCCCTGAGGAGCAGGCTTAGGCAGTAGCAATGTAGGCTAAGGCCCTGACTCAACATCCAGGCCTAATGCAAAGGGCAAAGGCCATATTATAATAGTAGATGACTCTTACTCAGTTGATCAGGCTATGAATTAATGATTTTACAAGGGGATTATTGGGGGGCATTTTTATGGTGGCCTATTTCTTATAGTGCAATGCTATCCTGAGGCATCATTGTATCATGTAAAAGAGATGGCTGCCTCAAAATAACCCAATACAACAGTTTTTATTATCATTTCCCCCTCTGCTTTGTACCTGTGTAGACTTAAATCATAAGTTAGGTCATTCAGTCCTCAAGCATGCTAAAGCATCGTTACGCAAATAAAATTAGATGATTGTTTGTTGCATCCTCTTAACTACAGCTTACACACGTGTTTCCTCTTCAGAAGAAGAAGATTCATGGACTTAATTCATTCAAAACCCCACTGAAAATTGAACAGCTCAGACTAACCATGTCCACATACAGGACCATACACTGATATTGCTAAATAAGGTATGGCAACTTGTAACAAAGAGCACTTTGTTACTGGTGACTGATGGCTGGGGCCGGGTTTATTTATAGGTTTACTGGGTTTTATTTATTCACACTACAACTAATGCACATTAATAACAACACTTTACACTCGGATAGCGATATTTCCATTAATTAAGCAACCATTGCACAGAACAATTGCACATTGCGTATTTGCACATTTTACAGAAACTATTTATTGACGGTTTATGATGTGTATTTATTTATTTGAAACATGATAACCCGTGGTTGATTGTGTTGTCCTCCGACAGGTGCTGAGAGTGTCACCTGGAAGAGAGAGATGTTATTGTGAGCACAATTAAGAGAACAGTTAATTAGTGTAGATACGCTACATGGGAAAATGTTGTGAAACTTCTGCCAGTTAGAATAGTGTATTGTTATGTTGTTCTATCACTTACCTATTTTCCTTTGTGTCCACGCCAGGGGGTTCCAGTAAAAGAGTCCTGGGTGGTACAAGGACCACTATAAAGGTTCCGGCTGGGAACAAGCAGCAGGATGGGGATAGGGGTATTTGTGTATGGTTTTTGACTTGTTATTAATCATATTATATGGGTTAATTTAAAGTTACACAACAGTGTATTTATTATTATTAACATGTGTCCAATTATCTATATAAAATATCTGGTAGAAAATAGTTTGGCATATAGTGATAATAATAATAATAAAAACCCTGTCTTTAGTAGCCTCCAGGTGGGGTCCTTAGTGTTCCACTATAAAAGGCTCCAGTAGCCATCTGTCGGTGTTGCTGGTCAGATCCTCATGCTGGGTTCGGATGATGCTGTTTCCTGTGTATTCTGCTGTTGTTTATGAATAAACACACCCGCATGTGAACTTTGCCTCCAATTCCTCTGTCCACTGCAAATCTCCAGCCGCTCAAGGGTCATTCTAACACAAATTATTTGTTACAAGCGCTCTGGATGTCACAAACGATAATGCTTTTTTCAGTAGGTACCTCATTTTTACAAGCTAATAGTAGGAATGAGTGCACAATTAAAGTAGATACTAGACCAAAATGTCCTCCATAGTTTTGGGGGACTAAAGTTCAATCTCAAAATCCACTGGCTAGCTGTTTCATGACAATTTATACTCTGGGGCCAACGACTCAGGGTTTCAAAGGTAGCTTCCGGATAGTAGATACGAAGAGTTAAATTATCATTAGAGGATAGCAAGTGGGTTTCGAGATTGCACGACAGCTAATGCGTTCTGCCTCTTTTGCTCTTCAAACAAACTGTTTAACTGCATGCAACCAAAGCATGCAGGTAAACACAATAAACGTGAGTGGTAAATACTACTCTACAACCACTGCAAACTGAAACCAGAGCGCTTCCAATACCCAAATATAGATTCTACATTCCTTTTCAGAAATCAGTTTAAAGAGATTAACTAATTTTAGAATTAAACTAACAATCATTAAATGACGGATAAAATAAATTTAAAAATAGCTGCACATTTCTGGTGATGACACCTGTCAAAAACAGTATAATTCATCTAATTTTAACCTTCTCAATTTACAAACTCACATTGGCATCAATATGAAATAAATAACAAACATAGCTTGCGACAGAATCTAGTGTGTGTATTGTATAGTCTCAATACAATAATCAAAATGATCAACCTGAAAATGCATTGAGTTAACCGAGTATGCACACTGTCCTCTCTCTGCAGCATCACCACTTTCCCCACTTGCATCAATCATGCTTATGTCCCATAATGAAATCAAAAGCCTAATGGCAAACACGACCCAGCGGCACAATGCTGATGCAGGACATTTTTCTTGCTGGCATAAGTGGACACGTAAATAAGTGAGTTAGGGTAATCAGGGAGTAGAGATAGTAGCGGATCCTGGTATGTGTGTGCTTGTGTGTGCCGTCTACAACGTCAGCCCAATATCGATCACATTCACAGTTGCAAGACCATGTTGGGCAACCTGCCTGCTAGTTTGACAGGTGTCCTTGTCGGCCTAATTCTTCTTGTACCGCTTTGTCTCTCCTTCTTCTCTTTTCCTCTCTGGGGCGCAGTACCCCAGGGGGCTGTTCATGTAACAGGTGTCCCAGTCAATACGTAAGGCACAGACTAATACAAAGGTGAACTAGAAAGACACCTGCTTTTGTGGCTATCTCTTTAATATATCTTCAGTGACCTGCATGCAAAGTCACGCTTGTGCCTGACAAATGGTCTAGCTAGCACATAAACAAACATCAGACGCATACGCAAACAAACACCAAGTTGTCCTCATATGACTGGCTTTAGGGCAGGTGAGAGGCGCAGTTGTGTGTGAAGAATCCTAGCTATCAGCAGCTGCTTGGCACACTGAAGGAGGAAAGGTAATCACTATTCAGAACGCAAAGGCTCTTTATTATAGCGATTCACTGCAATGATGCAAGGCAGTCTTGCATGAAATTGAAGAACTGACATACTGTGTTTTCATCTCCTTTTTTATTTGTCAGCTTTAAGCAGTTCAACAACAATGTGAGTCACTCACTCACTCAAGTCGAGTGATGCTGTGTTATTGTTTTCCTCTTATTCCTATGCTCAACTTTTTCCTTATCGTCGCACTGAACGGGGCATCCGATTGAGGCGGCATACTTTCGTAACACCTGAAAGCTTGTGTGTCTGCATCTAGAAGGCTGAATCCCTGTGATTGAGGGAGAGAGCCCTTCCTTTGACATGTTACAAAAATGTGTCCAGGAGAATGGGTGATAAAGGGGTTTTTGGGAAAGGGATGTCAGCAAAAATGAATATCAGCACGAGAGGACACAACACAGGCAACGGTTCAGTGGTTCACCACATCCTGGCAGTTATTCACAATGACAACTTTTCACAGCTGTGCGTGACTTTTATCTCTGAAACGATGCATTCGTCTGAACCAACAGAGTCTACCTGGGTTATGTAGGCAATTCCGGGCTTGTGTCAAAAATGTTATTCTGGTTGTCATGTAAATTTGGTTGTCTCTAAAAGTGATTTCCTCTAGTATTCCTCATTTTCACTCCAAATGTAAAACAAGGCAGTTATGTAGCTATTAAACATACTGATTGCCCAATTCGGACCAAGAATTGGTAGAAAAAGTGCAGGGCTCTAGGACCATTGGTCTTATGGTCTGCAAAAGGTTTTCTGTATTAAATTACATTAAATTACTGCAGTGTTTTGCCCCACTAAGTGAGTATTTAGTTCAAAGACTCGATGCTACTGAAATACTTTGTTCACATAATTGGTTGAAAGGTTTGCTGTGCTGTCTGTAACTGGCCTTTCATGTGGTCATTGGAGTACACATGGAGGTGTTATTGATTTGACAGACTCCAGTCTAAAGCAAGTATTTGTAAGTCTCTCGATACTGAACTGTAATAGGGGATTTTCTGACCAAATAAATTCTTCATTTGGAGTAAAAGACTGACAGCCTGTCTTTTCTGCCTGGGCAGTTTGGTGTTCTACTGACAGTATTAACTGTGTTGAAAGTGATCGACATCCTCAGTTCCAAATGCCCTCCTCATATCTCTCGTTAAAGAGTATTTCAGAGTGAGTTGATACTGTGAAGTATACATATTATAGATATAGTTTTGGCCATGGTTCCATTTCCAATTGTTTGTTTTCAATTGCTTTTTAACTATATCCTACCACATATCTCACAGACATTTCTTATTTTGTTTCATCTTCCTCTCTCTCTGTTTTCTAACTATATATCTCCTTCCACTTTGGCATATCCCACTAGGCCTCCTGACCCTACATTGCACTCTCTACAATGCATTTGACTAGCTTTAAAGACATTTTCTTTCCTCTAGCTAAGCCCATTCTTCTGTATCCTGCCCTCAATTCTACCATCCATTAAAACACAGATCCCCAAGGTTTATGATTAGATGTTTTTGATGTTCTCGCACTTTATATTCCATTTATGACTAACTGGTACAAACTATGTAGTAATACAGAAGAGAGTGTATGAATTATTTCAATATTATATTTTTATGATATTATTTGCTGTTATGTCCTGATGTTGGAACAGTGGACACACTGGAAGATAAGTCAGTAACAAAGGGTACAAGATCCAGTTTGCAGGGCCAACACATTTAAAAGAAGCTGGGTGCAATTTCCATCCAAGTTCATGCATTCAAAACATCCATTCACACTCACACCTATGGACAATTAAAAGTAATCAATTGACCTCAACACGTGCATGTCTTTGGACTGTGGGAGGAAGCTGGAGAACCTGAAGAAAACCCATGCAGACATGGAGAGAACATGCAAACTCCAGACACAAGGGCCCCAATCGGGCCAGTTTGCATGTGTGCATGTAGCAGACATTGCTTAGATCTCACTTATCTCAACTAGTGGACACACTACGGATTGGCAAGAGTGACAAAGTCAGCAAGTCTAATATCAACCATGTTTGATGATGTGTGGGGCCCATCTTCTTCTAAAATGGTGGTGACGAGATTCTGCCAGTGTTAGGACTCTTTTCTGGAACTCGTTTGGCATTGAGTTAAGTAAGTGGGTCCTCAATTTTGTCTTTATTCCTGGACCCGAACCAAGAAAGCAGCTGGATGGGTAGCTATAATTTCTGGCTGTCAAGCTATGTTTGGGTCCAAGAATGGAGATAGGATGTCAGTTAAGTCAACATTTCTGTAAAAGCAGGATATAAGAGTTAAGAATTATGAATTATGAAAAGGCCTTAAAAATAGGGTAAGTGAGAGGTGCTGAATGGGTGTTGCAGCGATGGACAATATGAGAAATATAATGTGTTTTTTTTAATGATCAAAGCATGTAAACTACTACTACTACTACTACTACTACTACTACTACTACTACTACTACTACTACTACTACTACTGCTACTACTGCTACTACTATTGTAGTTGATCTGAAAAAAATACAAATATGACCCTGAAAAATAGCATAATAGGTAATCTTTAAATATAAAAATAATGGTTTCAAGAAGAGGCACAGACTGGTGTAAGAATTACACTGTGCTTGAAAACTATAGTGAAGTTGAGCATTGCACAAACATTATACTTATGAATTAATGAAATGTAAGTATCAGCTTGTTAAACCTCCATTTAAAGATGGAGGCAGTAGCCACTTATAACACAGTAATGAAAACATTTTCATACATTATGTAAAAATGAGATTTCAACCTCTGACACTGTCTCATAACAACTTGTGAGTATGATTTGTAGTGAGCCTACTCGATTTGTAGTTGCCATGGTGTTACAGCTTTCTAGTTTGAATTAAACCTCTTAGATTTGCAATTTTAAGATGATTGATTCAACATTTCACGTAATTATTTTATATTAGCACTGAAAGCAGTGCAAATGAAAAACAGCTTTGCGTGTAATCTAATACAGAGTTTGTGTAATGTAGAGTTCCTCAGACCTCCCTAAAGAAATATCCAAGACTTTTCAGAGAGAGAAATAGAGAACCCAAAAGAGAAAGCAAAGGAAAGGTAGGAGCCCTTGCCTTCCAACCAGAGCTGTAGTGGGTGGGTGAATATGCAGAGAGACTGGGGTAATAGTAGAGAGAGACTGTGGGTAACATTGCATGTTGGTATAGTATGGTGGAAACTGGCTGTATGGAATATGAAAAGCCCAAACACTGTTATCGTTGGCTGTCTGCGCGTGCAAGATACGATGTGACAGCTGAGCAGGGCTGTGAGGGCAGAGATGAATTCACAAATGTTAGCCCTAGGGACCGGGGGGAGGAGGGGAGTGGACAGGGGTGAGAGGGTATCGGTGCATGCTGGGGAGGGAGGGTCGAGGGTTTATCGAGGGCTGGCGAGGGTAAACTATCTGCAGTGCAGCCAGGATTCTTCATCAACCTCTCTGCCCTTTGTTGTGATGCCCAAATAAAAACTCTGATGGAACATCAAGTCACCATTTATTAGTTCCAATTCTATGATGAGTCACAGCCCAGGAAAACACTTAACAGACATGTTGATAGTTGTGAAGCCTTCATAGCACAAGATAACATTTAAGGTCAACAACAAGGTCAATGCATGTGGTCCCTTCAAGCTATGGAAGCTTAACCCATTTAGACCAGATGCAGTTTTTGCGTGTATATATCTTTAAGACCTGAATAGAAGTGCACACGTTTCTACCTTTAAGACCTTATGCGACGTCTGTTTTGCATGATCTCGTCTTTTTTAAGACAGGTGACCAATGAAATGTGATTCGCTGTAATACATGTGTAATAAGTAAGTATATTTACTGCAAATGTCAAACTATTACTTTAAAAAGAATGGACTGTAGACTGAGACAGACAGACAGACGGACAGATAAATAGATTAATTTGCAATCACGTGAAACAGGAATTTAGAAATTAGAACATCCTGATTCACAAAAAGAAAATCATAACATCTCTCGATTTGTCATCCCGATGATTCAGACCGGTTTTCAGTTTATCCACAGGGAATCCCACTGAGCACGTGTGTCTAATGGCTTCTTCCATGCGTTACTCTAACAACAGGACAATGTACATTATACTGGTTAATACATATGATGACATGTCTTTTTGTGACAACATTCTCCAACATCCAACTGCCCTGTCACCGGCCCACTTCTCTAACTTTACATCTGACGCTGTCCTTTATGTCGGCCCTTTCCTTCCTTCAGGACAAAATTAACCTGATGTCAGGTGAGTGTGGATGCTAATTATTGTTGTGATTTGGCTTCGAAGCCTCCCTCAGCAATACAATTATACTGTATGTCCCTGGACCAGTTAAAAACAGTGGGGTAATACCAGATTGCAGATAACGTTAGGCTTCAATCAATCAATCCATCACTGCTCTCTGTACCCCCTTCCATCTCAGCCACACACACATGCTTCATATCGAACCACAACAACGGAACCATCCCCTCAGCACAGGGAACATTAATCACAGATGCCAAGAGTGAGTCTGACAGCATTGAGAAGTGTGTTTGTGTATGTATGTATGTGTGTGTGTGTGTGTGTGTGTGTGTGTGTGTGTGTGTGTGTGTGTGTGTGTGTGTGTTTGTGTGTGCACGTGTGTGCTAGTGAGAACGAGGGTTTGTTGAGTGAGAAAGAGAAAATCCAAAAAACCATTTAGCATTTTAAATAGCTGCACCATCTCCAACTCAGCCGAGCCCCATTAATTAAAAAAGACATGCCCCGTTGAAGCCCAAATGAAATCTCACTCTTATTCACTGTAGAAGACGTCTGTGAGAATGATCTTTCCCCTGCCCCATGGTATAACCACGTAATCTAGGCTACAGACTTTATCATAATTGGATGAGGATGATTTATGCCAGGTAAAGAGAAATGATGAAGGGAAAACCTACTCCAGCACTTCACCCAAGCCCTCCTCCTCTCTCCTTTCTCCCCTTACACACTTACACTTTTTCTCACAGTCAGCATAAAATTATGTCATAATACACTTACAGCACCTAACATACTGAGGAGGTTCTCAATTATCTTGATTGACATTTTCATCTCACTTGGGAGAGTTGTCATCACTGTTTTGACATGTTTGTGTAATTTCAGTGGGATTAATTTGCACTTGAGCTCAGAAGCCAATTCTGAAGTGTAAATGCGACGACGGCACTTCCAAATAACATTCGCTATACTCTGTGAAAGAATACACCATTATTATTTTATTTACATACTTACATATTTATGTGCAGCATATCTAAGGTTTTTAAAGTCATTGAAAGTCCAAAGGTAACCCATGCTGTGACTATTACAAATGCCTTTGTGTTGATGTGTAGAGTTGACGTCCCATTCACAGCACGCTGAACTCATGGTCCCCTCAATTCAGTGGATTGGTTTATTTTGGAGTGCTTAGTAATCTATGGCTGAATTTTATAGCCTATAAATAATCATCATCAATGAGTCTGGATCAAGTCTGGTGTCCTTAAAACACACATTTAGAGTAAAGTCTGAAACCTCTTTCTATTCAAATTGAGTCTGACTCGGGTTTGAGTAATCGTCTCATGTGCCCATGTTTTGCTGTGTAGCAGCTGAATACCCTTATCACTGCCCTTGAACATCTAAATTTAGATGCAACCATAATTTTTGTGTGTGTTTTGGGGTGTACAGGTGCATGGGAAAGTATGCGCATTTGCATTTGTATTTATGTTTTTATTCATGTGATAGTAGTTTGCACTATTTTCCTCTGCTGTTGCTGTGGAATTTTGCTTGTGGCTATCCAACCTGCTCAAAATTTCAGGTAGCTGCACTCTTTACCCCAGAGGAAGGTCCTTAGGGAGGTCTTGTTTGAACAAAACATTTTACCATGTCTTACTGTAAAAAGTAAAGGCGGCTGCTTGCACATTGGTGCATATGCATACGGGAGTGGAAGAGACAGCAAGGGAGAGCAGGGCAGCTTCAAAGGTTCTCTGTGTAACTTTCAGAACACCCTTGTTATTAGGGTGACCGTTAGTAAACTGCAGTCAGCATCCTGTTGCCCGTGCCTGCATTCTCGCACACTCAATGGTGGGAGGAAGTACAGGTCAAAACAGTGAGACATAATTGACCGGCATTTTGTTGGTACAACGATGTAAAAGTAAAATAATATTTAGAAAAACGCTAGCTTGTAGTTTGCAAATTACTCCATCAGCCAATGCCAAGAAGCAATCGATGGCAGAGCCACAGCCAGATTAGGTTTCATTTCAACATTACCAAGTTAGCTAATGTTAGCCAACTAGGTGTAACTTGCTATTCTGCATGGATCTGGCAATTTGGCCGCAGTAGCACATTAGAAAGCAAGCTAACATTAACCACCTAAAACCACAATTTGTCCACACAATGACCACACATGTCCTCTAGGATTTTTATTAGCACCAGGGAAAAAAAGTTGTTTTTGTACCACCACAAGAGAGTCCACACAAGCTGTTCCTCCGTTACACACACACACTCAGCAGTGGCCAGGAGCCAGCGGACCCTCAGCCAGCCTAAGCCCAAGCAGGGTATGATCCTAGAAGGCCCAGAGTCCACAGGACAGCCGCCAACCTTAGGTCCATCTCTGGGCCGCCACTCAAGATGCAAAACAGAAGAACAGCATACAATGCTGTTACCAGCAGAGTCGGTTCATTTGTTGATGTTAGAGGACTGCATTTAGCTATGACTGTTGGCTGTAGGTGAGCTGAAGAGTGTTGAGGCCCGGAACCTTCACACAGAAGTCAGTCCACAGGCTGTCATAGACAACCAGGAAAGTCGGTGAAGGTCTCAATTTATGTAACAACCCCATTGTCAAAAAAAAAAAGATTAGTACATACTTAGTAATATATTATACACAGTACTTTAAACAATATATCTGCATATGTAAACCTACTAACTCTGATAATCACCACATTCTTTATCTACAGCTTGTTAACTCTTATCAGAGATCATACTGTATAATGAAAGGAAAGGGCGGGGAGGTGGTAATAATGCTTCCCCCACCATATATTGGGAGCGGATGTGTAGCTAATGAAATGGACGACATAGACGACATGCTGCTGATACAGTGGTAATTACCAACTGCTGCGACTGCAGTACCTACACTCCCTCAGTCACGTGCTTACCCTGAGCATGACTTAGGCAATGCTCAGAGCAAATTTTCTCTCATTACTCCTCTCCCCTGCTCGTCTTTGCTCCTGTCGATCTCTGCCTCTGCCTACCTGTACTTTAGTTCTCTGCGGCCTTATCTTTCTTTGCACAGACTTCTATTCCTGTGCCAACTAACAGGGCAGTTAATAGGTTTCTTCTAACTGCATGTGTAAGAAAATGTGTTATCTCATATGGGTCATAATTTCAGACACAAATGCAAATTATGACAACCTGTAAATGATACTTCTTAAACAGGTAGTGTATGTATATTTATATTATTATCAACCAAGCTCATAAGAATACAAATATTGCTAATATGCATCGTCCATACAGCCAAACCTTCTGCCTTAGCCTAAGCTCCTGATAACTTCAAATCTCAAGTATTTCTTTACCATTATGCTATTCTCAAATGCAGAATGTCTCTATTCACGTATGTCCAGTGGTGAAGTATTAAGATATTTTACTTAAGTAAAATAGTACAGTGTAAAAATACTCTGTTACAAGTAAAATCCCTGCATTAAAAATATTTGTAATTAAAAATACAAAAGTATCAGCATCAATATATATTTAAAGTATCAAAAGTAAGTGCTTATTAAGCAGAATGGCCAATTTCAGCATAAGATACTTAATTATTTATATTATTATAATCATTGATGCATTAATGTATTCAGCACACTAATGTTGAAGCTGGTAAAGATAGAGCCTATTTTAATTACTCTAGATTAATTTAGTATAATAACACATCAGAAAGAAATGGTTGATTATTATTTTGTATTAATAATCAGAATTCTCAGAGTAACTAAAGCTGTCAGATAAATGCAGCAGAGTAAAAAGTACAATATTTCCCTCTGAGATGTAGAGGAGTAGAATTATAAAGTTGCATAATTGATTGTGAGCCAAGTAAATATTCATAAATCTAATCATGAAGTGCATGAATAAAAACTTGCTGATGCACATGTTTAATTTAACGTGTGAATCTTTGGACTCATTTATTGTTGCCCCTAAAGTAAAAACTCTCATTAGAATCAAACATGTAATCCATTTGGGGCTCTCGTTGTCATAAAACTGCCAAGCGCTCTAACCCAAGCCGTTGCAAATTTGTGTATCCCATGCACAGGGACCTATCAATATCTGTGATCAATATACTGAACATGTGTTTGTAAAAGTGAAATGGAGATCTTGCTATCCGCATGCTACAATAGGATGCTGGAATCTATTTGCACATATCACACCCTTAATCTCATGCATTTAGGTCAGAAAGCATACTTCTCCAGACTCCAAAACCGCTTTGTATTGTACAGTATAACATATGGACTGGGTGTTCAACACTTGCAGACCCCTGTCAAATGCTGTTACGACTTGTACTATGTCTGTACTCTCCATTAGCTGTGTGGCAAACACATCTCACTAGTTTATGAGTATGATTATATGCTAATATGGCTATAGGTGAAATACTTTTATTGCAGTGTCATGAGACGGAGGGGTTTTGAAATTGCAATTGATTATGTTAAATAGTACCGATCTAATGTGTGTGTGTGTGTGTGTCTGGTGTGTGTGTGTAGGCAGCAGAATGCAGTTGTAAAATCACAGATGTTTGAGAGATCATGTATTGCGAAAAATTACACTGTGGGATGAAAATGATCATGTGCTTGGACAACATTTGCGGTAGCACTTGCATTATAGTCTGGAGGTCAATCCCGTTTACTGTTCCAAACCCAACAGACGGCTCGTTAAGCGAAGAAACATGGTTTAACAACAAACAATTATGCACAGAACCTAGCACTGTGAATGGAATTGCAACACCTGCAGAGACCCTTAAAGCTAATTTGGGAGAAATCCTTTGAGTAAGCCATTAACTCAGCACAAATGATATGAAAAGCTCAATTAACATTTAACCAAGTGATGAAATACAACAATACAAACAAGTGCGCCTCTGGGCACATTGAAAATGTAGGTGCAACCGGCGCCCAAAGATGATTGTTCATTTTCTGGATTAACTCAAACTGTCAGTTTGATTACAGTAGGCCCACAGCCTGTTGGAAAGAAGACCTCAAAATGCCTTCACCCCCACAACAGGTCACACCCAGGTGTGAATCCTCTAAGGCACCCAAACTGTTCATTGGCTGAATTGACCCCCAGGTGATGACATCATCCGGGCCTATATAAAGTGAAGCACACAATCTCTCGCTCTCTTTCTACTGAATCTTTTCTACTGGATCTTTCGACCGGATCCTCCTGCTCTTCTCCAACTCTACGCGTCCCTGCGGATCCAGGAGACCAGCTGCCCGCTGTCCCCTCGGCCCTGGACCTGGCCTATGGCGTGGGATCACCACAAAGGTTAACCAACCGGTTATCCTCAACTGAGCACAGCACAGAGCGATCCGAATCCTCTTTTGCCTAAGAGCCACAAATAAGACAAGAACCTCTTCACCACGGAGCTTCCTTTCTTCACCCAGCTGCTGGCATCAAGCAATGCGCAACATCTCCTATCTCATGGACTGGTAACTAATCACCAACTGGGCATTACTACATGTTATAGGACTTTATGAACGGCTAGATACCATTGTAACTTTGTAAGAACTGAGAGATCAGGCTTCCGGCCTTTGTGTAACAAAGAGAATGTTCACACCTTCTTCGAGCCCCCACCTCTTCTCTTTGTCTCTCTCTCTCTCTCACACACACACACACGCACACACACACACATACACACAAACATACGTTTGCTGTTAGCTTTAGTTAGTTTATTGTGTTTTGTTTGTTGCATTTATTAATTTGTTAATAAATGTTTGTGTTTACCATATGTCTGATTATTTAATATTACACAAAGATGAATGAGCCAGCTTCTACTAAGAAAAGAACTTCTTAAATCCTTCAACTAATTAAACTATTACATTTATCGGTGTTTAACCCTTAATTAGTAGTTTAATATATTTTATGAGACTTTAATATTAGTTATCACTCCGTCTATGACGGTGGTGCCCCGAGGAACTCTGGTTTGACTAGAGTCATTTTTATTATTATCTTTGATAATTATTGGTGATAACTAATATTTCCTTGATTAACGGTAAGTTTATTGAGAATACTCAATCTCATAATCTGAACGTGAGTCAAGGCACTATATTTGATTGGTTCTCCGTGTGACGTTTTTAATAAATTGAAGTTATTCATTTTTAGTAATTTTTCTTTATTAATTTTCCTTATCAAATATTTCATTTGATAGTCACTATTGATCCAATTAAACCCAAAGTACCTACATTGGTGCCCCGTGAGAGGGTTAGTTATGTTGGCTTGGCAATAATTCATAATTGTGTGATATTAATATTCGTCATATTTTTGGACATTTTACAATTTTTGGATTTTTCATCCAAAATTTTCAAAAGTCGTTCCATTTAACCCCACTTGTCTTCCACAGGAGTAGACATCCAGCTGTACTTACAAACAAGCACAAAGTGGTGTTATTTGATTAATTCCAAATTTAGCTAAAGCGATTTGAGAATATTGATAACCTCTGTAAGCCTGATAGTTACCCTTAAGATTTTGCTATTGCTGCTAGCTATTGAAGTTTGGTTTAGCATTGGAATATCACATATTCAATGCAATCCAATGAGTCTTGTCAGAAATTGTTTCTAAATTAAGTGCTCCTTCCCCTTAACTCATAGCGTGCCCCCGGCCCTATGAACCCGAGAGCGTGAACTGTTGGAACTGCCTTGCATTTCAACCTGAGTGGAGATAGATAGAGCCACAGTGTGCTACCAGCCCTGTGAAATAAAGTTACATACCCAGCTGTTTCTTCCATGTGTCTCAGCTTGAGTAGTACTTTATAGATATTATTCCCTGACTGACTGCCCTGCATCTCAGTTAGTGTAAATTCTGGTCCCAGAACCACATGGTGCTGTAGTTGCCCCTCCCCGCGCAGGAAGCAAGCTACCCACAAAGTGTAAATCAGAGGAACTGTTGTTTTAGGCTAGTGTACTACCCAATTTACATCACAAGGTGTCTGCCAAGCAACACCAGAGCCAAAACAATTGCATTGTTGTACTAGACAACAAGTTTAATCTCACCTTCCATTTTAACACAATGGAGAACCCAAGTGTAGAGAATTTCATTTCTTCCCTAGCACAGAGCCTTAAACCTGGCTACCCTGAGTTCATTAACACATTGAACTTAAGTGAGTGCAGGAAAGAAATAGACTCCCTTCTCAGCGACACATCAAAAGGGTCTGTGGTGAGATGTTTGCTCCTGAACTTCCACCGGCAAATTAACATTGTCTGTCAGAGCAAAACAGCATTAGAAAAGGAGATAGAATCCCTTAAAGCTCAAAATGCTAATCTCATTAGTGAAGTTCAGATAGCAAATCACAAAGTCCTGCGTTATTTAGAAGATTTGCACTCAGCAGAGTCACAACTCTTCTCCCACAAAAAGGAATTGTTAGGGCTTAGATCAGAAACTCTTGCCCCACCAAAGTCGTTCAGCCTTGCTGATTCTGGCCTTTCAAATTCAAATTCCTCCCTCAATGAGAGATTAACGCCCTCTCCAGAGCAGACCAAGGAAGTTCAGTCCTGCTCTACCTCCTCACTGCATCACTTTGAGAGTGATGACAGAGCTAGCATAGTCTTGCCTTCACAAACGGTGACTTCACAATGTCCCCGCCTTGAAGAGCTTGAGCTTCTAGCTAAAGATATGGACGTGTTTGATCCAGACAACTGCGATCATAACATTGAGGACCATTTAAGGGAATTAGATCAAAATCTAATTGACCTGCCCAATGCAACACAGAGAGAGAAAGTTAAACTTGTGTGGAAAACCAGCTCAAAAGCTGTCCGCAAAGTTATACAGTCTCAACCTGCCAGAGTCAGAAATGACTACAATGAGCTCCGTCATGCACTGACAGAAGAATTTGCTTCTACTGCAGACGAAATCGCTTCTTTGGTTGCAGCTAGTCAAATAAAACATTCCCGTCAAGAGAGTCCCAGAGACTATTACAGACGTTTGAGACACGTATACTTCCAAGGAAGGAATGCACCAGGCTTAGAAGAGAACCCAACCTTTAAGTCCCTGTACTTGCAGAATCTTCATCCTTGTATACGTACACACGTTATTCTTGAGACAAGAAAAGATAACCTCTCTCTTAACGAGGTTAGGAAAATAGCACAGGTGGCTTGGGAAACTGTTGTCAATTGCAAAGCAAGGGAAACAACATCTGCTTCCAGCAGCTCAAACACCGTGAGGTCACACAGACCTTCTGTCTCAGAACCCCATCCTCAGAACAGATCGAAAGGGGGGGACAAAACACGGCATAGGGACGCAGAGCGTAAACGCCATGTCCGCCAGCTGCCACGGGATAGTCATGCCCAGAGCAGGAGCTGTAGAAGGCCATACTCTGAGATCCTGGCCCAGCATAATGACCTGCCAAACCACTGCTCAGATGATGACCACAGCATCTCTGACCGCAGTTCAGAACCCGACAGTGACAGCGCCTCTGAGTGTCTTTCTGTACACGGCTACAGGCAGCGTTACAGCCCTGAGCCACGAGTTAAGAAGAACTTCAAACAACAGAGCTCCAGAGTCCGCTCCTCTCGGTTTTGTAGGTAACAGTCCTTCTGCACTGATAGTAAGATTAATGCAATCTCAGCAGCCTTACTTTTCTTACAGTCAAATTGGTAAACTTTGATTTGTTAGCAGCCGCAGCAAACTCAATAAGACCCAAATTGTAATGGACTTAACACCTTGTACAAACTTTGCAAATACTTTTGGATCAACTCCTTGTATTTTGTAATAAGCTCACTGGTAAACACTAGTTTAGGACACATCTTGGATTGACACACCAATCATACAACTGTCCTCATGCAACTGACAGCCGCATCTCATCTGTATCTCACCCCAAGTCATTTACATAACTAACACTTCTGTTCTCACTAACCTGAAGAGTAGCTGAGAAACAATGTTTATTATGTATTTCGTATAGTGCCATTGTCATGTTTAGATTTTGTTTTGTAGCTTTTGTTCTTGCCTAGTCGAGATATTAGTAGTGTTTAGCCAATTCCCAGTTGGTGAAATAACTGCCCAAAACGTTGCAAACACTAAATGAACTGACAAATGAACTCTGTACATCTATGGACTGTGAAAGATGCCCTTAAAACCGCACATCGGGTGCAGTCTCAAGGACATCGGGGGGATATGTAGGTGCAACCGGCGCCCAAAGATGATTGTTCATTTTCTGGATTAACTCAAACTGTCAGTTTGATTACAGTAGGCCCACAGCCTGTTGGAAAGAAGACCTCAAAATGCCTTCACCCCCACAACAGGTCACACCCAGGTGTGAATCCTCTAAGGCACCCAAACTGTTCATTGGCTGAATTGACCCCCAGGTGATGACATCATCCGGGCCTATATAAAGTGAAGCACACAATCTCTCGCTCTCTTTCTACTGAATCTTTTCTACTGGATCTTTCGACCGGATCCTCCTGCTCTTCTCCAACTCTACGCGTCCCTGCGGATCCAGGAGACCAGCTGCCCGCTGTCCCCTCGGCCCTGGACCTGGCCTATGGCGTGGGATCACCACAAAGGTTAACCAACCGGTTATCCTCAACTGAGCACAGCACAGAGCGATCCGAATCCTCTTTTGCCTAAGAGCCACAAATAAGACAAGAACCTCTTCACCACGGAGCTTCCTTTCTTCACCCAGCTGCTGGCATCAAGCAATGCGCAACATCTCCTATCTCATGGACTGGTAACTAATCACCAACTGGGCATTACTACATGTTATAGGACTTTATGAACGGCTAGATACCATTGTAACTTTGTAAGAACTGAGAGATCAGGCTTCCGGCCTTTGTGTAACAAAGAGAATGTTCACACCTTCTTCGAGCCCCCACCTCTTCTCTTTGTCTCTCTCTCTCTCTCACACACACACACACGCACACACACACACATACACACAAACATACGTTTGCTGTTAGCTTTAGTTAGTTTATTGTGTTTTGTTTGTTGCATTTATTAATTTGTTAATAAATGTTTGTGTTTACCATATGTCTGATTATTTAATATTACACAAAGATGAATGAGCCAGCTTCTACTAAGAAAAGAACTTCTTAAATCCTTCAACTAATTAAACTATTACATTTATCGGTGTTTAACCCTTAATTAGTAGTTTAATATATTTTATGAGACTTTAATATTAGTTATCACTCCGTCTATGACGGTGGTGCCCCGAGGAACTCTGGTTTGACTAGAGTCATTTTTATTATTATCTTTGATAATTATTGGTGATAACTAATATTTCCTTGATTAACGGTAAGTTTATTGAGAATACTCAATCTCATAATCTGAACGTGAGTCAAGGCACTATATTTGATTGGTTCTCCGTGTGACGTTTTTAATAAATTGAAGTTATTCATTTTTAGTAATTTTTCTTTATTAATTTTCCTTATCAAATATTTAATTTGATAGTCACTATTGATCCAATTAAACCCAAAGTACCTACAAAAATAAGCCCTCATTAGCCAGATGGAAATTATCAAAATAAGATAATAAGAAGAGGACCTCCCCCAGTGCAAGGCTGTGCAGGGTTGAAAAGTTAAAGATATTGTTTGTTGTTATTTACCAGAGATGAATATTAACAAATAATATTCAGGAAGGAAAATACTGTTTATCTCACAAGTAAAAGAAAAACAATTTGAGAAGATACACAAACAGATTGATATATTTTACTGACTAGATTTCTCTATTCTAATGTCATATTGCTGGTAATTTCAATTTAAAACAATATTTACTCAGCTAAACCATGCTCAGGTCCTCTTGCTATTATTTCAGTCGCTGGGCAGCTGATAGCTATATTGATCTCAGTGTTGATGGTTTTTGACCCACCAAGCAGCTCACTTATCTCCTCCCTGCATCATAATGGAATTAGAACATTGGGAGCAGAGGTTGGGATCGCAGGGGGAAGAGTTGCTACCATAGTGGTGATGGTCCCAACCTTTTCACCTCTCATGCCTCACTCATTAATAACGTCATACATCATTGTGAGAACTGCTTATTCTGCTTATGTCAATTTGAACTGCACTGTAGTTGCCTTAAACACGCCTGGCAATTTTCTGACTCCCACAGATGAATGAATAATTGGTTCCTGATTAGCCCCTTATCATTAAAATCTGCTCAGTCCCTTCACCATATCTCTGCATCTGTTGAATTTGAATTTCAGTCAGTTCCAGTCATTGATATTTTTCATCTCCACAGCCTGACAGTCCGTTGATATACGTTTATGCTGCAGTTTATGACTTTGTCCAGACTCTCTGTACAATACAATAAAGAAAACAATAAATCTACACTTTACATATTCTCCTGCACGGTGACATGCTTGCAATGTCCTGGTTGCAAAACTGGAATGCACTGCCATAAAATGAATGCATGTGTTGCTATTAGAGCCACATGTAAGGCTATACAATATACAGATATGATTTATGGAAGACCGCCATCACCCCTCCGATTCCCATCTATATCCGCTGCTATAATTACACTCAACAGCATTTCTCTTGCACTTGCTGAATGGATTGATGTGCATAATTTATTTACTTTCTGACAGATTTAAATACAAAGCATCAAACCACATGGAGTAACCTTGGCTCCTCATCCAAGTGCAGATACATCGCCATGACTTTGAAGAAAATAAAGTGTGAATATGCAAATGTATTTCCTATTAGGGCCACAGACAGCAATGACTCCCTCTGTTGTTTTTATTAACACCAATATGAAAATGCAACAAACGGCTATCAAGCTCATTGAAACTATTCTGATTATACACTGTAGGTCCAGTAAGGTAGGGGGCTTCAGAAACAGGCTGAACGTGTGCTCAAAGTATGAATGCACATTTTATTGTGGCGATTGAATGTATGACTGTATAATTCAGTCATCTCTATTATAACCAGGTAACCCTGTTGCCCATATCAAAATATGACTTTCTTGTAATGTGCTCCCCACTCTACACTGCGCATATATGAGATATGAGTCAGTGCCATCAATATATTTCCTACTGTCCAGTGTTCCATCAACATTATCTGCTAGTTAATGTATGATCCGCTGCTTTCTATTGCCAGAGGGACAGGACTTGCACCATCATCTAGGAACACCAGATAGAAAATATTAAATTAATATTTCATAGTGCTCCAACGCCCGTCAGACAAATTTATGTGGACATTCCGTCAATAAATGGCTGAAAGATTGATGGACTATGATGTCCCTGGGTGGAGCATGAAGCAGCTGGTGGCAGTGTTGATACAAGAGCTATTTTTGGAAGATCCCTGGTTCTTTCTTTTAATCTAGTGGGGCAGCCAACTGATGCATTGTTGCATGAGTCAGTGTGGTACGGGGAAATGTAAAGCCGGACATGTCACAGGATTGTCCCATCTCCGGACCCTCACAGTGTATGTTAAGTCCCTCCTCATACTGGACGTGTTAAATTTATGTTGACAGAAATATCTGACTGACTGGAAATACAGTAGTTTGCAAATGTAGCTTCAAAGGCCCTAAAGAGACCTAATTTCAATTGGCAATGTGACAATGCAGATTCTGAAACATTTCCTTCTTTAAACTTCTTCTTTTCTTTAAGCTCTTCGTAAATTTAAACTGAGCCCAGTTATAAAGTAAGTGTCCACAAAGTGGATATTTATGCCGAACTACATTAAAAGCTGGTTGCACCACACACACTAGTTCTTTCATAGATTATTTTTCTGTTAAATATTTACACCATGTCCGACTAACTGCCACGTGTAAGCATCGCGTAGCTACTGTAACTGAACCAAATATGCATTAGCTTGCTATCGTGATGTTTGATTGATGAGTGAAAATATCTGACACCTAAATAAAATGCTGATGTAAACTAAAAGATTCAAATGAGAAAAAACTTAATGCTGTTTATGTAGGCATAAATCATTGAGAATTTATTGTTTCTCATTGAGGCTTCTTTTATGTTTGCTTATCCACTTTGCTGCTGCAATATGGACATTTCATTAATTCTAGTCTGCATCATAGACTCTATAAAAACAGACGTAGCCTCTACATAGAGGTCCGTTCTCTCAACTTGATCCAGTCGTACTATGGGAGCTTATGGTAGTTGCCATCTTGTCAGGCTTTCTATTTTCCCGCCTTTTTCCTCATTTCCTCTTACCAAAAAAGGGCACTGATGTAACGTTGGGGGCGGGAGATACGTCCATCTGGCTGACGTATACCTCCAAGTCGAAGTGAGGGCCAGCAGCGAGCTTTCACTCAAGAGGCTGCACCCCTGATTATTCATAAACTTTGACCTCCAATAAAACAAAAACTAGCCTAGTATCCTTATTGGATCAACCAGAAAATCACTGTGGTTGGTGCCTGGTCTGCATGAATACTACTTACACTGATTTCTTTATGTGCAAATATATAAACCATAGTCATAACTACATTTACAGAGAATTGGCAGTTAAGTTTAACATATCAATTGGTCACCTAAATCTGTTATTTTTAGCAGTTATGTTACATCCATAGACTGTAGTCCATCTTGTGATGTGACAATGACTTCCTGTTTAAAGCTGACTGGTTTTGATAGGACAGCACAGGTGTTTCCAAGCGACTTGAGTATTTTACTTGCTAAGTCAATTCTTACATTTTTTATAATACAACCTAATGTAGTTAAAAAAAAAACATCTAGTAGTTACAAATAATTATGAAATACTTTACACACAAACTTAACAATGGATTCACGAAAAGCTGGTGCAACGCAATCCTGAAACCAGGCATCCAGTAATCATCATCATCATCCAGTAGACAGTTAAAATGTTCTCTCTTTGCTTCTGACATCTGTCTTCCAACTCCAGGTCTCGGGGCATGTGCCTAGAGGGTTGCCTGGAGGGTCACAACCATCCATGAAATCTGAATGGATTTTCAAAATGGCATTAGGGAAAAAGTAAAGATCTAAAAGCCTGATTGTCTATAATTCTAGGGCCAGCACTGTGACTCATGGCATGATCTTTAATACAGTGTAATTTTAATTAATGACAGGAAAATATTGCTTTTAGAGTGAAAGAAAATTTGTTTTCAGTGTTCGGTTATAAAGTACTTTTTTCTGCACCTGGTTTGGAATATAAAGCCTATGCATAAAGTGCTTCTCACAGTTACTGGAACAAGATGTTCCTATACAGTATGGTTCATTTTCAGAATTTAAGCTGACCTGTGAACCAGAAAAGAATCGTTTGTGATTCATCAGTTATTGTGTACAAGTCCACAATTTGGGTGTTATTACAAAACCAATGTGCCTTTGGCAATGGAATAGTGATTAATGTACTATCTACACAACATCTGTCTCTCAGCTCATTTTGTGGTAGTTTCATAGCTCGCCTCACAACTCTCTGACATCATAAATAAATTAGTTGAATGTCAAGGCAAATGCGGAACGCTTGTACAAAAACCCACAAGCCAAGGATGGAGGGACCACCGAATATTAGATGTGACAATGACAGATCTAAATCCCATGCATTTGACATGGTCCCATCATGCCAGATCTGTCAAACTCCTCTTGAACTTTTCTTTCTATTATTTTGCGGTAAAGAACATAGTTGAGCCTGGAGCAGCTCCTGCATCGGTCTGAAGTAATGTGCTTTACCCTGACAGTGAAGATAAAGGGCCGAGGCTAAGGGTGGGGGGTGAAAAACAGCAACTCTGAAGTCTCCAGAAAGCATACTGTGAATTTGAAGGTTAGCTCTGCAGTTTTATGCCAATATTTGATTCAAGTATCCCAGAAAGCTACTGCAATCAAATAATATACACAATGATCATCACACGGTAATATTTTTGACTTTCTTATTTTCTCCATTAAATGACAAGGCTAAATGCATTATTTCATTTGGACCAATGACTTCTTAAGAGGTTGCTGATATACCTTAGGGTCCGGCCTGCGAAAAAACATTGTAAGTACGTGCCAACCTTGCATATATATGAGGTTTTAAAAAAAAAAAAACACAATAAACATACAAGGATAATACAGTACATCTTTATTGGAATAAAAAAATTTCAGCTTCTCAAGTGCCATTTGATCGATAGGAACGCCTATTAGAGAACAGCTGTGTTATCTCGTCTCAATGGAGGAATTTCCTTATCGACTATAAAACTAAAAATATAAACCCATTCCAGTTACTTGGTTATTTCTTCAATAAACTGACATCAGAGATATTCGTCTGACTGACTGCAGAGTTCTTTATCCAGTGAGTGTCATTTCCTCAGTGCAATTACATAATTGATGGCAGTCAGAGTGCTAGCCTGAACACAAGTGCGAATTAGAGAAATAGTTCTAATCTGGAGGTTTTGCATGTAAGGCAAATATTTGCATCACAAGGAGTTGGCATAACATCCTCTGATCAGCTGATTACCATAGTGATGAGAATCTTCAAAGGGAAAACTTTCTTCTTTCGGGGGTTGAGCTCAAAGTTATAGGTTAGAAGCTGCAATATTGACTGTCTCTGAGGGCATGCTCTGCTCAGCAGCAGAAATATGGGACGCTCCTCTGTTGATTATAATGAAGCGGGTGAAAAGGCATAAGCTTACTTTTGGAAGAGAAAAAAAAGGAGAAGCAGCCTCTTTTAGACAGAACTCATTATCTTCTCTGAAGGTTTTAGAAGGTTTAAAAAGCAGCAGCAGAGAGAGGAGTAGAGAGGAGAGGGTTTGGAGATGGAATACGGAATAACCAGAGAGGCTGGAGATTCGTGATGTGATGAGCTTTATACTGTTGGGATCCATTTCTTAATAATTCCTCTAGGACAGACATTTCTCTTCCACTCCTCTGCTATAAAACCCCCTCCATATGGCACCTTTGGCAAAGGGCATGATTCTGCTCCTCAACGGGCAGGCATTAGGGGTGAGCGAGGCCATCTGAAATGTGCTGACACCTCACTTTTTGGAACACTTAACAGGGTAGGGGAGAAGTGAGGTAGAAGCATTAATGTATGCAAAAGAAACGTCCCTTATTCTTTTTATCGCAACAGATGCTGCTTGCATGTTCTTAATCATATACTGTATGTTAATATTAGTCTTTGGACACCCTCTCTAGGGGGAACTGGGGAAGAAGGGGGTTGCTGTTTGAGTAGAGGTGATAGAAAAGTAAAAAAGGGTTTTGGATGCCCTGCCGCAGTCCGTTTTGTGGTGTGGTTCTGATGCCAGACACTCCCCCACCCCCCTCCCTCTCTGATACTGCTACTCAGCACTGCAGCAGTGTAGCAACAGGATGGATCTCTCCCTTAATGTGTGTGTGTTTGGGAGAGGGAGACAAAATGCAAGAGGGAAGTCGCAGATATAAAATGAAATCACAGCATGTCAGAGAGGCAGCAACATGCAGTGCCAATATTGGGATGTTGAAACGGGCGAGAAAAATGAAGAAACAATTGGCTCGGACACCACTCAGAAATTTTTTGCATCCGTTTTTGTTTAGGAGGGTGTTGAAATGCAGTGGCATGCTGCCAGTGATGAGCTCTTGACTGCGTGTGTGTGTGTGAGAGAGAGAGAGATAGAGAGAGAGAGAAAGAGAGAAAGAGTGAGACAGAGCGTCACTCCATCAGATGTGAGGACAGAACATTCTTCTGAAGTCCAAAACTTAAAATTTGAAGCAAACTTGGGAAGTTGATTTGGAATTATTATTATTATTCTGCTGGGCGAAAGGATGAGTAATGCTTAACTTTATTGTGTTCACGAATGTGCACACTGTAGCTTTTCTTCTACTGCAATATACGCAGACCTGTGCTGTAATCGAAGAATCGTTCTGACTCACATAGTTGCATCCTGGATTATAGACATAATAGATCATATGCATATTGTATACGGACATGCATACATTAAGTGCAACACATTACTTTTGTTGTAAATACATATTTTATGCAGTTATTGCAGTATGTATATGCCACCTCCTCAACAATCTAAAAGCGAGCCTATATGTATAGTCTGCAGTGCTGAATAATAAATGACATCTACCACAAAAGTGGCTCTCCTGCTCTGTTAAATTAAGTATGATTGATCCACATATTCTACTGGAACTATAGTAACCACTCACCAAACACCATCCCCATCAATTGAGTCTATCCAATTGCAGCGCAGGAGGTGTAAAATAAGACTATGTATGGTGGAGGTTGTTGCTGGATTAGCACTGAGTATCACTTATAGAAAGGTACAGGCCATTAATCCGTGCACTGGATGCACTGAATGGGAAGCCACTCTGTGACATTACGCTGCCAAAGAGGGATGGCTTAATTAAACTTTCATCCGACAAATATTCATGTGCGTTTAATGATCCTGAATCACTTCATTCCACATGAATTATGAATATTAATGAACAAGAAGGAAGGGCAGCTGAGGGGTGTGTTGTGAATAGTCTGGAGCCAAAAGCAAGGGTGGACATTGGTGAAGGAAAAGGATGTGTCTCGCCACCAATCGCTTTACAGCCCCACCAAACCCTCCAGGCCAGAGGTCATAATTGGAAGTGAGCATACAGTGTGTGTATGTATAGCCTCATTACAGTAGCCTTGTGTGAAAGCACTAAACCGCCATAAGAGCAGGGTGGTGGCCTATTTCTGGGGTCCGGTCCTGTCACTTCTCCCCTCAAAGAAGGCTCACTGGCTATCATCTAGCCCTGAAGCATTACTCCCATTTTGCTCATGCTTTTTCTCTTCCTCTATTGATTAAAAAAATGCAGCTAAGTCTCATGTGCAGGCATGCTAAAAAAAACCCTAATAAAAACAGAAACTGAAGCTCTCACATTAATGACGCTGAGCGTAAGATGTGATGAGTTTTCGAGCTAAAGTGCATACCGCCGTTTCATATTTAGCTCCGAAAGGGTTTCTGTAATTGCTATAAATTAGCACAATGGTTTTCTGCTTGAGCACTACTTGTTTCCAGACCGATTAAAAGGCATAACAGTGCTCTGCTTGTCAGTGTCTTAGATCATAAAGTGAATGCAAGGCAATTCTCTGAGTTTCTACAGTACATTAAACTTGAACAGCTGAATGCACATGTGCTATGTAAAACGATGAGTATTCAAAAATAGTTATTTTAGTGACATATGATGCGAACCACTGATCAATTAGAATTTAACCTGGGATCATTCAGTCACCCATACATTATGTCACATTGTATGCAAACTGGAAAACAAGATATTTAATGTCCTGACACGCCCATAAACAGCGACAGAGGCCTTATCATATTCAACTAATAACATTTTCAAGATGATTTCCAATATAAGTACATGTACTGTAAATGTAAATCTGTTCTGTGGACCACTGAGCTTCACTTTGGGAACTTTGCTTAAAGTGAAAAAGGCACATGCACCTAACAAGCTGTTTAAAACCCTTTAATGGTACGAGAAACCTGAAAGTGGGCCACAGGCTAAACGAGAAACATGTAAGGAGGATTTTCCTATGACAATCAAATCCAATCCGGATAAAAAAACTCTTCTTGCATCTAGCTTCTTTTTCTTCCACAGTGCATAGCAACCGTCTGACCCCACAGAGAAGAAGCCCCACTAATGCAACACTGGCATTACCGGTATCATTGGCTCAATGCTGCCATCTACTGCTACTTTTCAAATTCTTCACTCTCATACACGGTGTTAGTAAATAACAAAACATTTTAAACATATTGTTGAGACTGTATTAATACTTGAATCTAGTTCAGTTTAGAAATCAATAGTAAAATGTCCTTATTACTTGGCAAAGGAAAAATACATGGTGTTGTATTTAGTCACTTCCTCTAGGCAGTCATGAGTGTTTTTACAGATTCAGCAGGTTTCTCCCCCATTTATACACTGTATACCTTGTCCTGTGGAACAGCACTTTAATAGTGCTCTCCTGAATTCCTTCCAATAGTTATAAAAGGGGAGGAGAGAATACATCAGGGAGATGTATGGGGTAATGGCAATGTAGGGACCTAAAATAGATTCAAGGGCTTTAGTCATCAAGTAGTGCACAGGTGTGGTTTTATGGTTCACGAGTTTTTACTGCTTCCACTGCAACTTTGCAGTATTTTAAATCATAATCATTTTGTGGGAAAGCGCCAATACACCTAATACATCCAATACATTCAATACGTCAAGTGTTAACAACTATGCACGGCAGCAAAAGTCACAAGACATGATGACAGCCAAGATTTTGGTGTTAAATTGCAGTGTTTATTGCCACGTGAGAAATATAAGTTATGTAACAGCACCTTGCATGGAATAAATAAGTCATATTTAGGTGTAGATTCTTCTAGAATGACTATAGCATGCAGTCCACTTCAATCTTTCATAAATTAAACAGCAAGAAAAATTAAATATGGGATGTCTTCAGATTGTGGCTGAGGTGCCATCCCCATTTCTCTTACTTGAGCATGCCATAATCTGAGGATATTTCCCAGGCATGAAGGAGAAAATCATTAGTTTAAATTGATCTAATTAATATGGAGGACAGACGCTGCGGCCCATCTGATTATGGCGGAAGTCAAGCCTTTCACGCCTCTCGCTTGACCTCCACACTCAATGATGTAACAACCACCAGAGGCACTTGCTTTCAGGTGTTTGAGTCACTGACCCCTTCACAGTGAGCCACAGAGTATGAAAAAAATAATAATGATAAAACCTTATCTGTGTGCAACAGCCGGGCAGTCAAATAACCTGAATACACCACAGAAGAGAAGAGAAGAGAAGAGAAGAGAAGAGAAGAGAAGAGAAGAGAAGAGAAGAGAAGAGAAGCTTTATAGATGAAGGTAGAAAATTACATCTGGTCTTACAAAAGGCAGGTGTCAATGCATACGGGTTATGTATGAATGAATGAATGGATGAATTCCATTTAGCTGTTTCGGTTTCAGGGTCCCTGTATTGTTAATGCTGGCTTACTGTCACAGCTTACTGAGACACATGAATAGCGCTGGGCCACTGCTAATGTTATTAGTTACACCTGTGCTTTTTTCATACTATGACAAATCAAAATGCCTTCTGTGAAAAAGGCCTTTTGTGTTTCAGATAGCTCAGAAAATCACTGTTCTTTAATGAGGATTGGGTGTCGTTTGGCAAGTCCTGCTACTGCAGATTTGTAAGTCAAGCAATTCGAACAATTTGGCCTAAAGCTTTAAAATCAGCCAAAAAAATTAATCTGCGTGTAGGTATGCCTTAAAAACCCTTCCACATATCCACCGCCCTCACTTCAGCAAAAAAACTAGGCCTACTTGCACACATGTAACAAAAAATGGGTTTGCTTCTCTTCAAGAAACACAGAATGACAATGAGAAAGCATACAGAGTCAGAGAGTGAAGGGATTCATTGATGAATCAATTAGGCTAGTCAATCTGCATAAAATTATTCTGCCACAAGTCTGATGAACGATTAGGCCTAATCCTTTGAGGCACATGCCAGCTTCTCAAATGTGAGATTTTTTTAAAAACATTAGGCTAGTTATTATATTAATTATCGAAAGGATTATGACATAAAATAGTCTAAATGTGTGATTTGGTTAAAGAGATAGTTATACATGTTTCCCCGCTTCCCCAAAAGTCAAAAACTAATAAACGCTTAGGTTAGGTTATGTCAAACAGCAGTTTTAGGCTTTCTTGGCTCAACTGTTCAGTGTCTGTGGGATCAAATAACATCAATAGCTAATCGTGATCCCATAGACATCTACCTTTAAATAATCAGTTGCATACAAGCCAATTAAGTAATTGTAGGCTACAGGTAGCCTGCAGTGAAAACACATTTTCTTTTGAAATGACTTATATTGCAAATATCATGTAAATATGCCGCGCATTAGAGCATCATCGAAAACATCTTGGTATTCATCCGTTTTTGTTACAATTTAACCAAATGTGTTCAATTAATTCTCAAAGCAAAGGTAGAATAGCACCAGCATTGATCAACATACCGTATATCTGTGTCGTGAAGTTTTCGTTGTTCACTGCGACAGAAGCTCACGCGTTACGGCATTTCACTTTACGATAGGCCTTCCGGTCGGTTATATTAGGCAGAGAGCTTTTTTTCACGCTAGCATTTTTATCGCCTAAGAGTGGTGTTTTCTACTCAAACACAATGGGAATAGAGGAGGAAACGGACCGGACGCTATTCATAAGAAATTTGGATTCAAGAGTGACGGAGGAGCTTTTGTTCGAGCTGTTTGTGCAGGTGCTGTCGCTAATGTCACGTCTAGGGTTAGCACAACACGCATAAAGCTAACACACCGAAACCGTGTCAGAGTTAAAATGCTCAAACGAGATATGATTATAAGGTGGTACGCTCTTTAACAATACGCGTGGTTCCTTTGTATATATATATATTTATTTGTATATATGTGTTACTGTTTGTCGTGCGCACGCTGTTGAGATGTTTCTTGATTCACTCACGACAGGTAGCGTTAGCTTTTGTTAGCGGATGTTGTTTGGGAACCTCATTGACACTTACTGCTTGTTTTTTGTGTATGTTTTTTTTTCGCAGGCAGGACCTCTCATCAAAACTAAAATCCCCAAAGACGCGGATGGCAAACAGAAAACATTTGGTTTCGCCGTTTACAAACATGAAGAGTCCGTGCCATATGCTATGCAACTACTCAACGGGGTGTCGCTGCACGGGAGAACTATTCATGTGCAGTTCAGATCAGGTGAGTGTATGACCGGTGAACTGTTGACGACAATCGTTACCGGGAACATTTCATTGAACTCATACACGTGTTTAAAAGTAGCCACAGTTGGTGTCCCTCGTGTATTCGCACACACCTGTGGCACAAAGTTAAACATCGGTTTCGTTTCTCCTAAAAAAAACCAACAATAACGTCAATTAACCGGAAACCCAGAAGGTCATTTAGAAACACTTTTCAGAATACACGAAGGCTCTTGGATGAAAAACTATATCTTCCGCTACACGATAAACTTTTTTCTTTTTTTAGAGAAGTTTTCGAGTTTTTTTAATTTTGTAACATGACAATAATACCACTCAACATACAAGGCACCCTACATGAAAGTGATTACATAAATTGTACTCAAAAAGAAAATGCAACAAATAAAAGCAGATGGAAATTAATAGGTCTAAATAAATACTAGTGAATCTCATGATTTTGTAGTTGCTAGGGGACCTCAAACACCTTCAACTCCTTGTAAGCATCAAGCAGTGTGTTTCATTAGTTTCAAAGCACCGGGATGATTGGCCAAAAGGTCCTGTTTAAAGACTGAAAAAAGGGTCTTCGAGTGGCGACTCCAAATGGTCTGCAGACTGTCATCTTTGATTTGGAAACCAAAAAGTGCAACTTGAGTAAAGAGTTAAAGTCTTTTTCATAAGTCAGTGGCACAAGTAACATTATGCTTTCAACAAGACAGTTAGAAGAGTCTTTGCTTATTCTAGATTATTATATCCTTCTGGCTTTTTCAAAAATATCCACTACACCTGAGACGTCAGATGGAGGGCACAAGTGGGGCTAGTTTAGACGACGACTTTTTATCTTTAAAATATCAATGAGTAGTCGTAGCAAATTAGTCACTTAAATGTTAAGATTGCCTTTGACTTTTAACGTAGAATCTTGGAATAGATCATGTTTTTAGGAGTATCAATTAATAAAATGCCCTTTTAAGTCTATCACGGATGATAAAATCAACTCAGTGTGTCTGAGAAACAGTTTCTGTAGCCTGATTTTTACATAACCCCATTAACTTTGCCTGGAAAACTGCCCCCTTTGCATATGCACAAAATGTGATGAATCGCATCATGTTTTTAAGCTATATGAAAGAAATTGTAATGGGACTTCTAAACATACTTTGAGTAAAAATGGTTCATTTGTGATCTATTTCATATTAGACCATACAGTAAATATTCTTGTTGTGTGGCTGGCACTAAGATTATATATACTACTGCATTAACTGGTTAGTGAACAATAGAGATACGAGTGTGACTCGTGATAAAAGTAAAAGATTATCATACTTGCATAGCATGTGTGGTAGTTATATTTGAACTTCCTTTACAAATAAACGTTGTTTTGTTCCATTTCCCCCATCATAGGAAGCAGTCACAGCAGCAGTCCAGGGAACCCACAGAATACAAGTCCTGCAAGCACCCCAAATCCGCATGGACAGAGGTGAGTGTCTCATGGACAGTTTGTCCAGAAGCGATATCTGGTTACCATCAGACTCAGTGGCATAACAGCCGCTACTGGCTCTTCCCTGCCTCTGTCTCAACAAATAGATCTCTGTGTCCCTCTAGTGTTGCAGATACAACTCTCATCTTGTTGGATCCCAGCCGCATTTAAATAATGTGGCTGTAGCTCTGATTTCAAGTCAAGCAAAGAGGCCTGTTGCTTTGTCATCACATTTTCCAAAAAGAAAGCCCATGTGATGTATTTGATCTCAACTTTAGGCTACCATTTTTAGTTTCTTACATGGAGTTAAACACAACACAATGTAAGTTGGGCTGTTACGGTAACTGCATCAAAACAGCACTGTAGCAAGCTATCTGAGGTGATAGGACAAACAGCTGTAGCAGCTGAAAGCTGAATCATAAAGTTGTATCATTTCTTTCAAATGTTTCTCCATAAGCAAGCCTAGTAGAAACTTTTTTAAAGATGTCTTGCGGGCAAGTCATAGATTTTATATTTCACATATACTAGAATATGGTACTATAATAATGGCAAATGCACACTTATTTATTTAGGCTGAATTGAGCCTATCGCCAGCCTAGGTTGTCAGCAGTTAATAATTTGGAGGACTGGCACTACTGTAGGTTTGTAATTGGTACCAGTTTTCAGTGTGTATGTTGAATTAGTTCCCAAAGATGCTTCCTCCTTACTGAATACTACTTTAACTTGCAAAGTGTTCATGCTCTTGGCACCTGCATACAAAAATTGTAGCTCTGGCAAAAGATGTGGCGTGGAATGGGATTGGACTCGTCTGTATTTACTCATATAGAAGACTTGGTGTGCAATCCTTTCCAGGTTTCTTGCCAAAATTCATGTAGCAGTGCTTCTTAAGGGCATTTCCTGGAAAACTTGTCGGTATTAAACCAGCATAATGCTTATATATGTTTTATCTGCAAGTCTGGCATGCAGTGGTGCTACAATTTTGTGAATTTGTTCAACTAGAATGCAGAAAAAAGGCCTCTTAACATTTCTTGAGATGGGATTTAGTAATTCGATTCTTGTTTCACATACAGTACAATGTCTACACATGTCCATCTTGACCAAATTAGAATCGGAATTTGGTATTGCCAGTTAACTTTCTCACTTTAACTAGGGTAGCTCACCATGGCATCCTTTTCTACATGTGAGAGGTGTATCGATCCAGTCAGCTCAAGCTTCTTTACAATACTATATTGACGGTTCAATATATTTTTATATCTTTTTTTTAATCTAAATATATTACACTCCAAAAAAACCCAGTTGCTTTACTATATCTGTACCTCCACAGAAGTAAACCCTGTTCACCCTAGGAGGAGAATGGGAAAAAAAAATTCTGGGACATTTCCTAAAGATAACAGTTAATTTTAAGCATAAAGGGGCATTAATGCATTCAAAGTCAATGAGAAGTTGTGAGTGTTGGCAACAGAGCACAACACCTGCACCAGGAAGCACAATTTGAGGCCAACAACAATCACTGACTGCAACATTGGTTGCAGGTCAACCCAGATCTTTCGAATGAGATATCAGACTTGGCTTCCTTTCAGTGCTGATGGACTTGTTCATCAGATATTCCATCACACATCCTGACACTACTCTTACCACTGATGTGGTAATGTTTCATTCTTTCAACAACAGCAGGGTGCATTCAATGCAAAGATTATAATGAGTACTTTCCCAGTTCATGCAGCATTGGTAATATCTGGCTGATGTGGCTGGATGGAGAAACTGTTAATTTATGTTGTCGGACTAGGTACTTATTGCACTTGGCTTAAAGTGTGAGTTTGCATTTGCAGAATCATGTTTAAATGATGTTTGGTAGAGCAAAGTACTGTGCTTGAAACACCAAGACATGTTTGCATGGCCTGTATTCACTGATGTTTTGTCAACATTTTACAATGCGACTTTATGATGATTGAGATGAAGAGTGTGGTTGAATCTCACATTATCAAGTATCAGCTTGTTGCCTTTTCAGTAATATTCCAATGGCTTATTTTCATCCCTTGTGAAAATCTAGCTGAATATGTATGTGAACTTCACTCCCAGATATTTTTTCATGAAGCCATCCAACAAAATGTTTAAATGCATGACCTTTCCGTTAATGCCAATGAGGTGAAATAAGGTCAATGTATGAATTTGAAATGTTCAAAAATTAAAATAAAAAACATTATCAAAAATGTTCAGACAAGTGAAACATGGATTTTGTAGACGTGGGTGACAGTCAGTATGTGGAATGTGTCCCTGACACTATGTAGACTTGTCCTTGTTTTGTTTTATGAGAAAATATGACATTGTTTGCTTAACTTTTACAGGACCCCGATCCAGTTAAATTCTCCCCCATATACTCCTCCGCCCCAAATGCAGAGGTCCCTTTCATCTCCCGATAATCTGCAGAAGAACGTCATGGTAACCTTTTCCTACTTTAAAATGACAGCACCGTATGACAGTTTGAATTTTTATAAACGAGACCTACTCCTCGCTTCTTTTTAGTTAAACTGTGCCTCTTTAACAATAAATGAAGACACTTTTACACTGTATCACTGGACAGAAATCGAAACAATGTTTTAGCCTCAATGAACCATATGAAATAAGTCATGTTACCGGTCTTTTCCTTTACCCGTAGATGAACAACATGATGTGGCAGCTTCACATGCAGCAGCTTGAGCTGTTGAATGGCGGCGTCTCAAAGCCTCTGCAGAGGCAGCCGCCTCAAAGTGGAAATTCTGGCGGAGGTGGCTCAAGGCATTACGATAACGCCCCCTATCGGCATCCGTCTCAAATGAGCAGCGGCGGTAGAAATCAGCGCTACACAGATGAACAAGCTCCCGGTCGTCATCAGCAACACAGCCGGGACAGCTATCACCATCAGAACGACAGAAGTGGCAACCGTCACCATGACAGCAGAGGTGGCAACAGACATGATGACAAGGGTAGCAACCGTGGTTACCAAGATAACCGATGGCGGCGGTACTGAGCTACGTTAAGGATTTCTGTAAAGACAAATTTGTGGACAGCTTACTAAAAAAAAAAAAATCATGAGTTATGTTGAAAGATTCACATGTTTACTCAGGTTGTTTGTACATGATCCTACCAGTTTGGAGATTCGATATTTTAAGCCTTAGAGGCATTTTTGTTTACTTTTAAGGCGTTTTTAAATTTGTACACTTCTTTCATGTGAGCTTTTCCTCACAGATGTTGCAAATGTTTGAGCTGCATTGATAAGAGCAAGTGGGAAAAAACAGACATGACTTGCAGTCATTTTGGAAGACAAAAAAGGGGGAAGAACTTGTATTTAAAAAAAGATTTAGAATTTTGGCAGACTCTTATGCAGAAAGTATTTAAATGGTGCTTCAAAAATTCTTCAGGTACTTTGCAAAAGAGATAAAAAAAATTCAGTTTAAGATTCCACCAGCACCACTTTTTTATGCCAATAGGGCACCATCCTTTCCTAATGTTGGAATTGTTCACCTTGCTCTTTCAAAAAAAATGGACTTTATTTTATTTTTTTATCCTGAGTCTAAGACACACTTTTAAAATGGAACATTTTCATTATTATAAAGCTCCTTTGATCATCATTGTTGCATTGTCTTTCATCTGGTCTCAACACAAATGCCTGGGTCTTGGCTGTACATCATGAATGCTATTTACAGCTCTTTGTGTATGCGACCAAGTTAACTGAGTGAGCTATTGTATGTTGATGCTACATGCTGTAATGCATGCACACATGGCCTTATCTGCACCTATAAATGGCCTACGTGTAACTAATACGCTTGTGTAGTGGGTTATGAAGTAATCTACAGGTGGCGCCACAGGCATCCTTATATTGAATCAATTAAGATGTTAAATATAACTGAGCCACATGATCAGCTCCTACATTTGACCTTTCTATTTAGGATGCTTTCAAGTCTTTACGTGAATTTGACACCCACCCTGTGTTCACTTTACAGCATGCAATTATGTCGAGGTTTATTTCTTGTTCAACAGAGTTGTACACGGCGGTATCTTGTTCTCCTTATATCAGACGAGTCTTAACACCACTTTGTAAACGGCACATGTTTTCGTCAATTTACAGATGTACAAGAATTGTCCCATCCTAGAATTAGCAGCACTTTGATCCTTAACATCTCAGGTTGCGATCAGCATTTATGCCTCAGTGTCTCTTTTCGGATTTGCTTACTACACAGTGATGTTCAAATCCCTTAATGTCCGTGTTGATGTCATAATCTACCCTTCCGAAAGTGCTTATGCCACCGACGGCGGCTCCTGCGCTATATCGACAACTATATCATCTAATAAATCTCCCAGTGTCCGAAAGCGGAGGTGCATTTGCACTATTTGCACTAAGCTCTGTGTCTTGTCTGTAATCTGCCTCGTGTCAGATTGCATCCCGATGCTCCCAACTCGCTCTAATAGAGAGTATCCTCTGTTAGGTGTGAGTACTCGGAAGGCCCTTATTACGCTCCTGGCCGTGGCATAACTCTTTTAATTGCTTGATCTGCCTGGCGTCTCCAGCCCTGAGGCGCGCGGATTAGAGAGGCCGCTCGGTAGCCGCTGCTGTGTGGACTTATATAGAAGCGTGTCTGCTGCACTGATTCGCTTCCAAACATCTAGAGACCCTCCCTCTCTTCGTTAGCTTATCCCGCAACACAATCCACAAGTGACAAGATGCCTGCAGCCGTGAATCCCGGATCTTGCCACCACCTCAGGTTGTTGGGTTCATTGGTGCCACAGTAGCCCGAGGTACGGGCCAGGCCTTATTCATCTGGTCACTCTTTGTCTTCTGATGCAGTGGTGGTTTCCGTAAAAAAGGGGATCATTTAGAATAGAAGTGAGTTAGAAGTGAGTTTTCTTAAAACAATAAATGCAGTTAAATTGTTCACATACATTTTCTAATTGAAACCGACCAGAAAATGACTCCGTAATGAAAGGATGATTTACAATAAAATTATTGGAATCAGTAAAGTTTCTGATTTTCAAGTTCAAAGATGATGGTTCAAAACGTTAAGGTCAAATCTTTAGCACCGGGTTTTTCTTTTCCTCATCTTTTTTTTATTTTTTTTTTCCAGTGGCTTGCCTCCACACCAAAAAAAGTAATATGTGCTCCACAGCAGTTGTTCTCATCCCCCCCCTCCCCTCTTTGATCAGGCCATCAAACCTCTGAAAAGTAGCCGAGCTTTCCTGTGCGGAGCTCCCATATTTCCTCCTCCATAATCCTCCTACACTTTGAACACGGCGGCTTCGGGGGCACAAGCCTCCAGTTAAATTCATTTCCAATTCTTTAGATGATAGTCGGACCCCCCCTTAGGACACCGCCATTACTCGAAACCCTTCCTGCACTTGGTTTATTCGTTTTTATATTTAAGTTCAATTACAAACTCTTTTTTAATACACCCTCTACTTAGTCTTTCAAACAAGTAATGGCTATTTATAAAGTAAATGCAATATAGGCCTGTAAGAGTTCTCACAGACAAATATTATATTATAAACTATTCTAAACACCATGAGGGAAATGTATAGAATATTTCCTCACGTTAATGTCAGACCCGTAGCTGACACTGATAGGCCGTCTACATTTCCCTAAAGCCTGTTTGATATGACTAACACACGTATTTTCATAAAAGAAAGATTTGATCGTTGAATCAAACTCGTGCCCACCCATGACTTGGAAAAAGGACCGCATGTGCCCTAGCTCACATCGCGGTATTTTATCTGAGATATTGTTAAAAGACAGTTGTATCTTTTATTCGACGTGCTTTCATGCCATGCGCGCGCACGCAATTGTTGATTTATATGAATTATTATTTAATGTAATTGGCAAGTCAATAAAGAAAATAACTGTCACTCGGCCCTTTAATCGCAGTTCTGACTTTTTGCTCCCTTAACTCTAATTTGGTGTTCTTCTTTTTTCAACAAGAAATTCCCTATTTTACAAATATAACTATTATATTTAACTCTCTCTAATGATAGTTAATACAAATAATGATAACAAAACCAGAGACAGTGTAATCTATCATTTGTATTAGGCATGCAACTGAACCGATACACCACAAGACCACCCTTTATATGTTCAGGGTTTAAGAATCGAAAAAGAAAAGAGGAGAATATGATTTGCCCTTTCTAACCCTTTTAAATCGCCTTTGGATACGACACTTAAAGTTTCACAGGGTGAGTTAAAGAATAGACGATTGTGGTCTGTAGCCGACGTCGGAAGCGAAATATAATAATAATAAATGAATAAGAAAATAGGTTTTACACGGGGTAATCAACTGTTAAATTAATAAACTGATTGAGACACATAAATATCTTAAGGCGTGTGAAACTAAGAGACGGCACCAGTTCACCTCAAATAAATTATTTCCACAGAAGTCTTTTCATGTGATCTGAAACTTTGTCAAACGCGGTGCTTTTATCAGACTATGTCTATTGAATATGGAAATAGTAGCCTATATATTTTTTTCTTAACATTTGACTTAATTCGGACGGAAAACATAACTTCAGGAGTCGAATTAACAAGTTTTACAACTAATCTGCTGAAGAAATCAAACGGTTTGGTGGTGGGGGCAGCGTTTGGGAGGTGGTCATGTGCATGAACACACACACAGACAGAGAGAGAGAGAGAGAGAGAGAGAGAGAGAGAGAGAGAGAGAGGGGGGAGAGAGAGAGAGAGAGAGAGAGAGAGAGAGAGAGAGAGAGAGAGAGAGAGAGAGAGAGAGAGAGAGAGAGAGAGAGAGAGAGAGAGAGAGAGACGAGAGAGAGAGAGAGAGAGAGAGAGAGAGAGAGAGAGAGAGAGAGAGAGGTTACATGGAGCAGTGGAGATGTGTTCAGGGATGGTTTATATAGCAGTGGGTGTGCGCGCAGATCGCAGTCAGATCATTACCACTGTGGCGCTCTGCGCAGCTCAAGTTGGCTCAAGGCTGCAGATCTTCACCACGACACTTCAGGGAAAACTTAACTGCATTTTGAAAGACAAACAATGCATGATTCAAACGCATGAGCTTCAGTATTCGCATCCGCCACACGGTTAAATCTGCATAGCGTTAGATATTAGTGAATAAAGCATATTGTGAAGCGAAGATAGCGCGCGGCGCACAGGGACACATCATGCACTGTCAAGCCGAGTTGAGGCTCTCCTCCCCCGGGCAGCTGAAAGCGGCCAGGCGGCGCTACAAGACTTTCATGATTGACGAAATCCTCTCCAAAGAGACTTGTGATTATTTTGAGAAACTTTCTCTCTACTCGGTGTGCCCATCGCTCATTGTACGGCCGAAGCCTCTTCATTCGTGCTCTGGTAAGTGAACTCTTTTCTGTTTGTCTGTCTTGGACTTATTAAGAAAGAAAGAAATGAGAAAAAGGCCTTTATAATTATAGCATTTGCAGATTTGTGGGAAACGACACGAGGTTACATAGATATTTTTACATTACGCACGAGATCATTTTACTTATTAATAAATGAATGTATTTATTTACAGCCTATATGTTCAATTTAAATTTGAAAAACAGCTGATACATTTTAATGGTGCATGCATGTGGTTAACAGTGGATTTACAGTGCAGAAGTTTGCATACATCAGACGGGTGAAATGTACTTTGTGGTCAGTTGTGCTGGTAATAACAACATTTGCCATAAAGTTGTAATTAGTTTTAAAAAGAAAATAGAATCCTTGCAAGTTTGCATGTGGAATAATTCGTATTTGTGGCAATTACAGCATCATTTATTTATCATCTTCTTCTTCTTCTTAATTGTATAGGTGTGCATTAGATGTTCTTTTTAAAGAAGTAGTTTAAAATGAATGAATCCAAATTAATGAATGCATGCTTCTTCCACCTTCCTCTGCGCTTCACATTATAAATCACTGCAGCTAAGTGTTGAAAATCAAAGACATATGGTAGACAGTGAATGTCAGTGATGCTTCAGGGCTTTTGTTGAGCTGATGAATGACTTGATTGATAAGTTGTTAACCATAAAGGTCAATCAAGTGGCAGCGAGACAGATAAAACTATAGATTAAAATAAAGAAAAGAGCCAGTGTCCAACTGTAGTGTATTTGGTTTAATTTCGTTTGATTAATACTTTTATTACATTTAACCAAATGTCTTACCTATAATGAGTTTTGCTACTGCTGGACATTTGCAAATTGGAAGATTGTATCTTATGCACTACTATAACACAGAGATGTGTGTGTGTGACCTAGAACAAGGTAAAGTTGTGCACACACAAAGAAATTCTTTAATTTACACTGTGGTTGGTCATACCTCCCTATAACATTTTTAGTGTACTGCACAATGATTTATCGTGACTGATACGGAAGGAAACATAGAATGAAAACGTACAAACTCCTGATCCAATCAACACATTAGCTGATTCCTTCGAATGATAATCACTCTCCTCCCAATCTTTACTACCCCATGAAGTGCTTTCCCTTTCACTTAGATGGTTAGAAGTATCTAGATGTCTACATGAATGATTGATAGACTGTTTTTACAGCCCTTTAGCTGTGTCTTCTACTTGCTGAAAATTACAAAACAAAACCCTGACAAAGCTCAGTTGGCACAGCCCATATTATCTTGTCAAAACAAAACACATTGACTGATTTTTAATTGCCATTCCATATGAGTCCTAACAACTGAAAGGCTACTGCACTCTCTAGTAACCATTAGGATAATTGCTCCAAAGTCTGAAATAATAGCCACTGCAATTTGATGATGACAGCGGTGGGTGGATAAAAATAGGGGAGCGATTCCCTCATCTCTCTGATATGGATTGGTGTATGCGAGAGGGCACTATGACTGGGCTTTGGCACCCCTCTGTTTGGATGGATAGAGTAACCCGCCCTACATATCAGAACACTGTGCCCACCACTTATTTGTA
Organism: Echiichthys vipera; assembly: GCF_963691815.1. Taxonomy (NCBI): domain Eukaryota; kingdom Metazoa; phylum Chordata; class Actinopteri; order Perciformes; family Trachinidae; genus Echiichthys; species Echiichthys vipera. Next base: position 9,448,204 of record NC_139830.1, on the reverse strand, counting down.
GCTGCAGGGGTGTGAGACACAGTATATTCCCTAACATCAATGGCTTTTAGTGCTGGATATAGAAGCTGGCAGGCTTGCAGGTCCTGGGCTAAAGAGAGGCGAGTGGCTCCTGTAAATTGACTTCTTCGCTCTGGAGGAGATGCTATAACCTCCTGCTGCCAGCGGAGGCCGCTGAAAGACAGTGATGCCAATGCTGTTGCATGAAGGAGTTGACAACAAATGAATTGTTGGTGCTGTATTGTTTATTACTGGTATGCCACTCCAACATACAACCAGAATTGTCTTCCTCATCTTGACCTGTGGCACTGAAACTGTGAATCTCAGTCCATTTTGATTTATCTGTAATCAAATTCAGATTGTAATTCTGTACAGTAAAAGTGGCTTATACTCATGAAGGAATTAACTGTCAGTGAGAGCCGGATCAGAGACAATGAGCCCTGACCCGGTGCTGAACAGTGAACAACGTAATGGCAGGTTCAAATATTTCATTTGGAGTCCCATCTCTCAGCAGGACCCAGGACAGGGCTTTTAGTGGTGTTTTCTAGAAGAGGTGAGAGAGATTAAGCTCAACTGTGGTGTAATCTCACCTGACAGCATGATGAAAAATACAAACAAAAAAAAGTGTGTGCAGCCTGAGGACTGCTGCATACTGGTTTGGTACTAGTTGAGGGCTTATATAAGAAAACCAAGTGAGCAAAAGGGTTTTCATCCCATCTTAAGCCCTAATCCACTGCAGACAATAAAGTCTCCCATTAAGCATAAAGTCAGCTTGAGAAGATTGAATACACCCATGTCAACACATACGGGCAAGTAGGCACACACACAAAGAGAAAATGCACGTGTGCAAATCTTCCAACTTCAGTTAAGGATAATGTTTGACAACCTGTCACCTCCCCGCCATTCCTGCACAACCACTGACACCACATTTTTTTTATATCTCAACAATGGATCAGTAATAAATCAGTTCTAAAAGTAGTAATAGTAGCACAGGCTGATTCCAGCTGCCACAGAAAGACCTGCATGGGTCAGGTTTCAGATTAAATAGTTAATGCTTATGTTTAATGCAATGATTGGCACACAGCTTTAGCTGGAGAAGTTTGCCAATGTGCCTGCTAAAATATCACAGCAATAAAACTCAACAAGATGCTCCTGACACCTTTCTCTCGTTTGTTGAGAGCTGACATTAAAGTGCTCCTATCTGTCATGTCCTGAAGGTGAATTACTTAATTAAAGCAATGAGTTAGAACAGATAAAGAGGCTTTACGTCCTGTTGCCCTTCCCGCCCAGATAGTGTTTGATTTGTGCTCAAAGGGCAAGGCCAGAAAAACTAAAACCTGTTTAATTGAGCAGCTCCCAAGCTGTCACCACTTAGTTTATACACAAAACAACGTTCACGTACACTTATCATAGCTAAGCAATGAATCATCCATTTCAGCATCCCATTGACAAAAAAAGAGTGTAGATGTTATCATAGAGAGCAGCAGGCTGATGCCTAGTTAAATATGGTTAATTTAAAAAGAATAATGTCATAATAAATACACAACCAATAGAGAAAATTGTTGGTATTAAAAGGAATGCTTAACAAACAACTCTTCTCAATCTATTCTTAGCAGGTATGTCTTCTGTAATGGTGACCTGAAGCACTTGTGCTGGTCCTTACATTCCAACTGTGATTATCAAGAGTATCAGTGTGCTTTTGCATGGGGCTGAGTTGTGCTCTTGCAGCTACTCAAACAGTTTATTTGTAGACTATTGACAGGACATTGGCGCTTTTCAACAACATGTCAAAGAGATGGCTTCGCTGTCAGTGGAAAGTCACCGCAATGGCTGACACCTCCCTCTTTGCTCTCTCTTTCCTTTTCTCTGGTGCTCTCTCTGAGGGACTGTCCGGAGACAACGTCAAGCTCTCTGTTGACAAGAGATTTCCTGACGATCATGAAGACAAACAGAGAAATTCCCATTCAGAATTACACTTTCCCTTCACTTTTGTACCACATTTGATACATGCTCATGTGACATCCTTCCTATAAAAAGGAGCTTGAACATTAAATCAGATGATTCACAGAAAAAGAGAGCGATATAAATGGAAAGGTATAAATGGAGAGCAAGAGCGCACAATGAGAGAAAAGAGGTCTTCTTGTCTAGACTTGTTGCAATAGCTGCAATCTCACATTGGAAGATTAGTAATGACCTCAGCGCCTCACCATGATGTCATGATGAGCCCAAGGCAGTGTCTGGTGTGTGTGTGTGTGTGTGTGTGTGTGTGTGTGTGTGTGTGTGTGTGTGTGTGTGTGTGTGTGTGTGTGTGTGTGTGGAGAGAAACCTTACCTACCTTCTTGTGTACTTGTGTGCAGAGCTTCTGCTTCTTATGCTTGATTTAAATTTAATAGTGGGGTTTATCATGACTTTGTGCACGGTTTATATATGTACAATGAAAATCATGTTCTACTATACTGTTAGATTAGAAAAGTAGACATGTGCAACCTTCTTTTAAAGTGTCTGACTTCTTCACATTTGTACTGAAATCCTTCTTTCTTTAGGAAAAAAAAAAACAGAAAGCAATCAAGGAACAGTAATAAACAAATCCACTCCTGACTTCATGTCACCTGTAGGCATTGGTGTCTGTGTACGTATGTGTATGTAAGTGTGCATATGTCTAGGTTTTCTGTTGGGACCTATGAGGAGATTACGGACACAAATCCACCACAGGCAACTAGGAACACACATATATTGTGTGTCGGTGTGTGACAAACTCCTATTTTCTTTGCTCCATTGCAGCCTCTTATCTCTCTCTCCATCATCCACCTATACTCCCATAAGCCCTCCCTGTGTCCTTTCTGCTTCTCCCTTTCAGCCCATTTGTTACAACCTGCTCTGTGTTCAGTTGGCTTGTAAATTTCAGATTGATTTTATATTTGAAGCCATAAGGATTTTTGGCAGTTATTATATTCACTTTGGTTGACCCGCTCGCATCCTCTCGACCAACCTCCTGGTTTCCTTCCCTCCTATCTTGGCTCCAGACAAGTGTTACTTTTTATTGATTCTGGCGTCGTGCTGCTTCCGTCTGCACTGATAAAGAGCAAAAATGTGTGTGTGTGTGTTTGTATGACTGCATCAATGTGTAAGAGCGAGAGAGAAAAGTTTATTATCTGAACTGTTTGATTTATTTTGGGGGGATTTTATTGCAGCTCATTCTGTGTCTGCATGTGTGTCTGCACACATCATGCTGCCAGGCTCAGTGTGTGCATGTGGGTTTTGTGTTGGGAAGCCCGTTATCATTTAACAACCTCTGAAAAATAATCAGTCATTTGGAGGGTTCAGAGGAGCAGTGTAAAACACAGTCTACGTCATTGGGATCACAGCCCTGTATGTGGGGGAGGTCAAAAGCAAAACACTTTTCACAGAAAACACAGGACAATTAAAAATGAACCTGTCTAAGTAATTATAGGCGATCGATAATGGTACAACTGAGGTTACTGAGTGGCGCATGAGAGCACACTAAAAACTCATAGTGATTCAAAAGGATATCTCTTTTTTTTCACACCGCATTTCTGTTTCTGTCATCTGACGCACTGTTTCTGCTCTTCCAGGTTCCTCATCACTACGTGCCTACCCTCTCCTCTCTGTGATCACACGGCAGCCCCCCAACCTGCCCCTCCACCTTCCCCAGCAGTCATCTCCGGGTGGGGTCCACTCGCACCTACAGCACCCGCGAGGCTCCGAGCCCTCACCCAGCCAAACGCCCCTCAGCATCAGCAGCGAGTCGGATACCGAGCGCAGCACGCCCCGCCTGAAGAAGCCACGCCGCAGCCGCACCATCTTTACTGAGCTGCAACTGATGGGCCTGGAGAAGAAGTTCCAGAAGCAGAAGTACCTGTCCACACCTGATAGGTCAGTACAGTTGATAAACTCACATCTAAGGTAGATTAGAATAGTAGTAAGTCACACAACAGCACATAAAATCTAATTAATTGTCCTGCATTGTAAAAAGATGCCTGTCTTTTTTGGTTATGAACCAGGTTGTATATTATTACTGTGACAGTATCAAAACAGTCACTCCACAGAGAAATGCACACAGCCCATGTTCAGGAACTTTTCCTTTAAATGAGCTGTCTGGACTACTGTACGTTTGTTATGCCACTACTATACAATATCTAGGTAGCAAGGGCAGTGCCGCTTAATTTCGTAGCTGCAATGATGGTGCAAAAGCAGAGGACCCAGAAATGCTGACTTATCAGAGAAGACTAGGTTTTGTCAGGAAGGGGAGTTAAAGAGACAGACGCTATATGGAGCCTTTCAGACAGAGGGTAAATACAGGTATATTCAGACAGACAGAATGAGAAAATTAATGTCTTTTGAACATTAAATCCAACCCAAAATACAAGTATGCACCTGAAAATGAGCCTTATACAGTATTTCCCCTTAAAATAAAGAAAAGGGTAAATCATTCCTGTTAACCTCATAGCTACCTAAAACGATTTTGTGACTAAGTTAAATAAAAGAGAGCAAACCACTGATATGTTAAAGGTAAATAAAACCACAGTTAAATTTCAACCAGATGTAAAAAGAAAAAAAGTAATGTGTCACTCAACTGTGACATTTTAATAACCTGCATACTTGGCATAGAGCACTTTTTGAAAGTACAGAACATGCACACACGCACATTCACAAAGCCGCAACTGCAATTATCAAGCAGTGGTTAAGCTAACATCATAATTTTTGATTTATCCTGTGGGGAATGTCTCGTGTAATGTGAATATGTCCAAGCCAGAGCATTACCTCAGCATTCTAGTTGAGAAGAAACCGTTTTAACCCTGAGCTCTCCAACAGCACAAAGGCCCGACAAAGAAACACTGCCTTATTCAAGAAAGCAGGGATGGAGGCCAACACAAGCAAACACAAATGTATTACACTGATTTACTACCAATCATTTCACACATGTGCAGGTGTATAAAAAGAACATTTCTACAATAAGATGAAATAATCTGCATGTTAATATCTGTCTCAAGTTCCATTCTGTAGGTCATTTTTGGGACCTGACATGAGGTTAGACTATATTTTCCAGTTTTATTATACGCTTCACTTTTACATTTGGCCTGCAGGCTGATTTTCCATTATAACCCAGAATAGTACTGAAACGTACATGTTGTAAAAAGCTTTTCTTCACATGCGCAGTCGGAATTTCAAACTGCTTGTGAACCTTTGCATCAAGCAGTGATTGGATGTCTGTGCACTCCACCCTCCTATTACTCATCTGTGTTTTTTCCACATATAGATACTGAGAGTAAATCATGATTTAAAACACTAATAACTGGCCTCATGTACAGTGTGTTCTTGCATTTAGACATGCAAACATTGTATCCTCTTCCAACGTATTTGCCTACCACATCTAATCTGAAAAGACATTAGCATATTTGGAGTAAACCAGATTTATTTGTCATTGCATTTGCATTTCATCCGTGGAGAAAACTCCCACGATGCATTATTAAATATATCGCATCTTGACTTGCCAAGAGCCATTGGAAAGGCGCCATGCCTCATCTTTAAGCAGAAGCCCCTAGGCTGAGCACAACTGATTGATCAAAACCAACCACCCATACAAATGGACGTGCCAAAATACAGTGTCCTGTCAAAATATCCGATTCTGACACTGTGTTGAAAATTAATTAAATACCCAGCTGGAGGAAAAACATCAACAGAGAAAATCCCCTTTTAAAGCCCCACATCAAAGGTGTGGCATGCTCCCCACTTATGTTTGTTATGATCCAAAGATAACTCTTCTTTTCTCTCACTTTTCTTGGCTCGGAATATCGGCGGTTTTGAACTGAGACTATACGTGTGGAGGCAAGAAGAACCAAAACCAAAAATATCCCTGAAAAATGACTGAATTATTTATATCATAGAGCAATAATGATTTTGTGCAGCTTCCAATGCTAATAATTAGTCTCTTAATAATCCTCACTGTCATAATCATCATTATGAAAAGAACCTTACAGTTACACCCAAGATTCACTTCTATAAGGTGTGAGAATGGAACAAAAAGGCAGTCTTGCCTGGAGGGAGAAACTCAAATACTGTTTCTATTGCTGTGTGTGTGTGGTTTCTCTCCATTGAAAACTAATGACCATAAATAAGAGGGCTGTTTTCCTTTTCTGCAATTACTTTTCCTTGCCTCCAGTTGTTGAACTGCTACAGACTGGGGCACGCATGACAGCTTGATTGCCTGTATGTCTGGTGTGTTTTGAAGCGCAGACACATACGGACTCACAGAAACCACACACAGCTCTTTATGTAAGGTATAAGATTATGTAGAGGATCCCACAAATCTCAGGGGGTTGTTGCTGCTCTGCTTTTTAGATTCTGTTCACGCCTTTTTTCAGTCTCTGCTTCCCCTTTCACCATTAAATAGAAGTCAGTTCCTTTGACTGGTGGCCGGGGTATGAATTCCTTCATCTCACTGTTAAAGACGTTGAGAAGAACAGGGAAGAGGAAATCTCATTTAAAAAAAAAAAACACAAAAAAACAGATAACCGCTCTTTTCCTTTACAAATGGATGCCTTGTTCACTTTATCTGTCCCTTCCTGATGGATCACATTACACCATCCAATAGCCCTATTAGTCATGGATCAACACATGTGGTGGATGCATTCAGAATTTTCCAACAGCCCCAATCGTCCAGCTACAAGTGCTGTGATTGGATTACTAACCTTGGTACAGATGTTTCAAGCAGTGCTGCAGGTGTACAGTGTCAGACTCAAGCTAGTAGCAAATCAGCTTTGATGTTAGATTCAAAGACAGGACATAAGAGAGGTCTTATACTGTACTTAAGTCTGCAATACTGGCAACTTCCAGGCATGAAGCCGAATTATATACTTTTTTGGAAAGGTAGAAACTACAATTAGTGTCAAGATTCCTATCATTTCTAAACGTTGCTGTCCGTGGGAAAAAAAAGACAGATAAATCTAGCTGCTTTTTTCGGAAATGGATGATGCTGATTTTTTAAAGCCTGTTAAGTATAAAGAGGACCCTAAAGGCTCAATCATGCTCACTAATAGATATGTATACAGACAGAGTCTTCAGTTTGTCCCCTGCGTTCATTTCATCTGTATTTGTGAACATTTTCTGAAAGCTTATGGATACAGACAAAACAGTATTTTATATCACCAGAAACTGCGGGGGCAGTGTAGCCAATACTTCAAGTGAGATGCGACCAAAAGACACGACAAAGACATATAGGAGTTCGCAATGTATTTCTGAGAAACTTTTTATATATCTATCATGTATTTATTGGCCACCATCACTGGCTGCAATGCTTCCTCCGCTTTTGCCTCTTTCTTAAGAGGTACATTATTACTACCTTTTCCACCACGTCGCAGTGTTTGTTGTCAGAAACTGAGTCTGAGCTGCCCTTTACTGGATGTATTGCTTAACATCTATGCCGAGAAAAGGACGTAGGCAAGTATGTGGGCAGTGATGGTTAAATCGTTTGTTTTGTTTGTGATTTTGCAGGTTAGACCTGGCACAGTCACTTGGTCTCACACAGCTGCAGGTGAAGACATGGTACCAGAACAGACGCATGAAGTGGAAGAAAATGGTAAGGGACACAGTAAAACCAGGCAGGTCTGAGAACAATGATTGTTCTTTATTTATCTTTTCTGTTATCCTTATGAGCATTGTTTTTTCATCCAAAAGCATGCCTTTTATTTAACTGCTAACCTACTGTTTCATGTAACTCTGATTTGAACTGTAACAGCGAGAGAATGGAATGGAAGGTAGCAGTATGACAGGAAGAGAGGGTGTGGTGTGAGTTGTGACTGATGATGACGGCAGGGAGAGCAAACACTTTTGTAGAAAGGTCAACAACTCAGAGGACAAAAAAAGGACCTGAAATCATTAAAGATAAATGAGTGCAAAGGGGCAGCCAGCAGCAATATGTCTTCTCTTAATTACTATAATAGCAAGAGTTGCCGTCAACTGCTGCTGCTATTTATTACCAATCCACTAACATTGTCTGTGTGTTATTCTAGGTGCTCAAAGGAGGTCATGAGGCCCCGACTAAGCCCAAGGGAAGACCCAAGAAGAACTCCATTCCCACAACGGAGGAAATAGAGGCAGAAGAGCGAAGAATTAAGGTGGAGGAAGAGGATAGGATGAAGAGGGCAACCAAGGAAGCAGCGTTAGCTCACGGAGGAGAGGCGTCTCAGCTTGAACCTCAAAATCTCAGTTCAGAAACACACAATCCAGCCGCAGCGATCGAGGGACCCGAGCGAGAGCCGACACTCCCGATGCAGTCAGAGACTCACACAGTCAGCTAAGCAAGAACAAAAAACAAAGACTGATGCCAACCTGAAAAAAAATAGTGCCTCAGGATCACTGTAAAAAGCCTGTGTGGTGTGTAGAGCCATTTGCTTTAGGGATTTGACTGGAAACATATTGCTGGAATCCAATCTTTATCTTTTTGTTTGTGTATTAGAAAGCGTACTGTAAAAAGAGCTAAAATGCATAGACACTGATTGCACTGATACAAATGTGGCCTTTAAAGCAGAGCAGGTCCCTATTATAAGGAGTGTAAATCTGTCAAATTCAAGCAGGTCTGTCAAAGCAAAACACATATCACCACATCACCTTATCGTGCATTACAACCACGAAAGATCAAACACACCACTGATCCTCCAAGCTGCCTCACATAGCGCATGTGCCAAAATGTCAAGATTTGCCTTACTGTATTGTCTCTATGTCTCTATGTATTATAAATCACTTCACTGCCAAAACAAATGATATTAACTGGCTACAGTGCCTTGTCGGTCTCAGAGGAAAGCTTTAAAGTGTTGATAAAATAACTATCAAATGCAAGTATATTTTTTACAGTGTTTTTTCATTACAAGTGCCGTTTTTTGGAGACAGAGTTGTAAAGTTTTGAAGAGCACTTCTATGTTTACGTCCGAATTCTTCTGCACAGCTTTAAGGTGCCAATGTGTTCATTATTTGGTCAGTTAAGCTTGCATTTTTTATTTTTTCAATCAGAAAAATCAATATTTCTGCCAAGCCATACACTGTATCATACTGTAGAAATGTGTATAAAGTATAAAATATATGGTCTTTCCAATATATATGTAAAACAGTATTTTTAACTGCTGTTTTAAATTGGATTAAAATAGTTTGTATGTATAATGTTATTGCTGTCCCTTATCTTTTTTCTCTTGTTCCTCCTGCTTTCTGCCACGAGGCCTCTAAGACTCTTAAGCTGCCAGAGATTCTCAGAGGAAATATATCATAGCCTGTGCCAGAGATGAACGGCAAATGCTGAACATTTAAAATCTCAGAGACTTTTTCAGCCTGCAGGCTTTGCATGAGTAGCCTAATCTGTATGTTAGACTTGTGTTGACGTAGCACTGTCTTCAACTGTCACTGACTTTTTGGTACTTGACTTCCAACTCGACTTTCTTCCCTTGCAAAGAATTGTAATTAAAGAGTTTCACTTTTTGAATTATACAAATTTATTTGTTATTTGTTATAGTTTCATATGAAAAGTGCAGTATTTTTCTGATGTATATAATGCTCATTTGGTAAGCTTGTTTGCAGTTTGTTTTTTTAGGTTTGTGTACAATCATTTTTACTATATACAAGTGTGTGTTTATGTATTTAAATACACTTAATAAAATAGAAATCATTCAAAATTCCACTTGGTATTATTTGATGCAATTGCTTTGAGTTTTGTTCGATACATTCCTGTTTTTTGACCCTACATTCTAAATGTTAAATGCATCACACTGATACTGGTAATGCATGCTTTCCTTTGTTTATTGAACCATACATTTACCAAACAGCTTATTTGTTTTGGTGTGTCTCTATTGAAAACAGTTCAACAACAAATTAAAGTCGCCTATAGGTCAGATGTACTGTCACATCATGCTAAGTGTGTGTATATGAAACATTTACAGTGGGCCTGAAAGGTTGAAGTTCAGGCAGATCCATTACTGAGGAAGCTTTCAAAGATGCATTAGTTGTAGTCAAAGTTCGTCATAAATCACATTCAAGAGAACAAAGCATTTAAGCACTATGTGTTATGACATTTATCAGCTTCATCTGTACGGCAAACAAGATGGCCTGTAGTGCACCTAAGGGCTCCTTTGTGACCCTGAGCGAGTCTGAAGTGTATTATTAGTGCCTGATACCGGACATGGATGGTTTGTAAAGCAAACAGCACATGTTTCACATTGAGTAGTGTGTACTGTGCTGTAACGCCTTGTGTAAACATTCTAGGCATGCTTTATATGTGTGTGCAATCAACAGCAGAAGCCCCGCACTTCTTGGAAGTATGATTGAACATTTTCATTTTTCAGTCTCGGTCTTTTATCACCAGAATAAAGTAGAGGTTGTCAAAATGTGCTTTTCTACATCATTATTCTTTTTCTTCAGTATGTTGGTCGAGTAAAAACATGGAACATTGGATTTCTCTCTTTAATGGTCACTTTTTAAGTTTTTTTTCTTTGTTTTGCCTGTGCAATACATATTCATCAGGGTAGCACTTCATTATTCCTGTGTCAGCCTAATTAGGAGCACATTTAGAACTTCAGCATAATTGTTGAGTGTGATGACAACAAATGTGAATATGTACATGAATGGGATTTGGTTTATATTTAGTGTACTTGTCAGGAACAATCCACAATGATCTTCAATATCTTTACGGTGTTCAACAGTAAAGATGAAAAAGGAACAAATGTAAAAAATGACATATATATGTATTAAATTACATTAATATAATGTATGTTAATATTTTTGGAACGGTTACTGGGAGCATTTGCTATTATGTTAATCAACCTTACTACGAAAGTTCTATTACTCTGACACAAATATGTACAAATTGTATGTATATGCAATGATGATGATGATGATATATAGTAAGCAATAAAAGGTGTGTGCATGGTTTCATCCAAACATTACAGAGCTTTCAGTGTCGTCATACCCTTTAAATGTCCCCATTTCTTTAAACTATACTGAAGAACTGCCTGGTTAAAGGCAAAAGGTATTACAACTATGACAATTTATGCTAACAACTGTTGGCATATACAGTAGCTATGTATTGGAAATATATTAAACTTTGATTATTCAGAATTGGCCTTGCTGCTAACAAGGCTGTACAGAATAAGCTGAGACTCAGCCTCACCACCTGGTTACATTAAGACTAACATAACAAAAGCCTTTTTGAAACAGGCTTCAGTGTATATGCCTTAATTGCAGAGAACGAGCGCAAACATTTTTTTTATTAAATATCCTTGTAAAAACACAGGTTCTGACTGGCAGGCAGGGAGGCGGGTCTGCAAGGAACTGCACTTTTCAAGTCTCGACAGGCTGCTGAGCTCCTCCAGGCTAATTGTTGTGTGGCGAGGTGAGACACTGGCTGCCTAATTGGAGAACCTGTTATTTTCTCACAGGTCCAAGTTCAGCTGTAGGTCACAGGAGTATGACACCCCCCCTCCAACCCCTCCCCTCCATCCACTGCTCCATTGCACACCTTCACCTGTCAGCTTAGTGTACGCTCAGGTAGTTAGCAGGGGCTGATGTGAGTGGGGGAGTGGGCGTAGCGCGCGATCTGTCACCCTCATTTGTGTCATGACAGAGGAAGTTATCTCTAAATGTTGAGTGCAGGAGAAACAGCAGGGCTTACCTAAGTCAATAAAGGCGGATGCTTTCTAGGACATGCACAATGCTCTCCATTGTCTTCAAAAACAGGGGAAGAGAAGCTGTAATCATCGGAAATGGCACGAGGATCACCTCCTCTCTGAGAAGCATGCGTAAGACACGCGGCTGACTGTGGGTGTTACTAAGAATCTGTTGAGCAAGATGCAATTCCTGGTTGGTGGTATATTTGCATTCATGTCACGAATTATTTAAAAAGATAAAAATCAAGCAGACGTCAGCCTTCATAATGAAGTGTATAACTGTGTTAAGGCTCACAAATGTTTGCATGTTACTTTGATTCATTCTAATGGCAAATATGGAAACTAGACAAATCTTTACCAAAAATAGAAATATGTGATATTAATGCTAAATGGTGATTATTCAACAATGTTACATTGCTTTGAAAAAGTGGAGAAAATTGCATGTCAGGGTTATGTGAAAACTTTTTAAGTGCAATGTCTATGTTTTAATAACGTATCTTTGACTTATGAAGCCTTATCAAAAGTTGCTACTTTAAAAGACAACCAGATGAAGAGGACATCTGCATCTGGTATTCTACACGTCCTTTGTTTTGAGTTTGGTCGTTTCTTGTTACAGTAGAAAAGTAGCCAAGACTATGTGAGTTCAAGCTGGCAGTCTTTGAAGGCTTGTCTGTGAAGCTGACAATTGAAAACACAGTTTGACCTTGTGCAAGGTCGCAAGTTGTTTCAGGTAATAAAATATGATTCAAGGAAGGCCGGTTTGAGTAACAGATCCATAGGTTTGAAGGCTTTTCAGACACCAAAACACTACTCAACGCTTTATAATACCATGTGATAGAATTTTACAACTCTGGAAAGTTGGCACGGCAACTGCAAGATAAATAGTAGAAATATAGTTTCCATGAATGTGTGCTTACACTCACTGTACTTGATGACACTGCATTGTATTGCAGGTCAGGTTCAACTTTTTTGCTGAACTACTCAAGTCCTTAAACCTAAATGACAAACGTCATTTGCCAGTGACTCCCAGAATGACAAATACAGTATGACCATTCTATTTAAGATTGTTAAATGGTTGTAGTTTTAAAAAAACGAGTGAAATTAAACTGCTTAAGGCCTAGTCCACACAAACACGGTTATTTTTGAAACCAAACTTTTATGGCCCCCGGTTAAAAAAGAAATTCCCGTCCACACCACCGGTGTGATAAAAAATATCTCCATTCACATAGCCGTGAAATCTGCCTCAGTTAGCTGTGCTCCACAAGTCTCCATGGATACAACTTACCGTTTACCGTCGCACAGTGTGACGTCAAACAATGTTGACAGGAAATTGCGGTTTTCCTCAGTTTTCCTGTCCACACATGACGGCTGAAAGAGGACTTTTCGAAAATGTTCACCCTCGACAAAAAAACTCCGGTTTCAGGAGCCCACAACTTCGGTCATGTGTTTGTGTAGACAGCCTTAGATCATGATCATGGATTGGCTTAAAATGAGTCACGGATGAAACGACGGCACAAATGTGAATTTGTTAACTTAAAACATGTCACCATTTGTTTAGTTCTCACACAGGACACAAATACCTGTGTCCAGGTATTTTACCCCCAGGACACAAATACCTGTGTCCAGGGGGTAAGTCTTGTGTGTTTTTATGACCCACTCACGCACCAAACCAAAATTCCTCCTTATATGAAGGTAAGGGCTCTTGTTTTGTTTCCGTGATGACTATTACGGCCACTAGAGGTAGCCGCCTAACAACAAAGGTAAATGCGGGTCGTTATAGGCTACGTGCACCATCGCATTAATGGTCATTATTTTGGGTGAGGAGGGTCTGCTTTTTTTTTCCGATCCCTCTCTTTTGAGTTCTTCAAACTGGCGGCATGCAAACACTCATCTACTGTAGGTAGACTGACTATAAGAACCTCATACAACCCCACTTCAAAAAAGCCCAACTATCTCTTTAAGAAAGTTACTAGATTTTTTTGTAGTAAGTATCTAGAATTTCAACGGATTATATCGTATCGTATGATATCTTATGAAGCAGTGAACTGAACATGACCGCGTGATGACAACGGGCCTGAAGTGGACCACAACAGTTGCTTTTGGTGTTGGTTAGGTTTAGGCACCAAAACCACAGTTACAAACCAGTTACATGACCGGTTTTAGCCTACGAAAGGTGGCAGTTAGGGTTAGGCTTAAAAACAACTAGGTTAGGATTGAAATAAAGGTTGTGGTTTAGCTTGGTACGTCTGGGACATGAAAGGCAAAGGGGAAACAAACCCCACTCACCCGTGTGAAAGTCCTGTCTTACTACATACTATTCCCCTTGCTTTTCATACATGGAATAGACAGCAAATCACAGGGCTATTTGTCGTTCCTAGAGTCTCCAAAAGTAGAATGGGAGGCAGAGCCTTCAGTTACCAAGCTCCTCTCCTGTGGAACCAACTCCCAAGTGTAGTTCGGGAGGCAGACACCATCCCTATATTTAAAATTAAACTTAAAACGTTACTCTTTGATAAAGCTTATAGTTGGGGTTGACTAGCCTTTAATCATGCTGCTATAGGCGTCTGCCGGGGATAATACTTTTCCTGATACTCTGAGCTTCTATCATCTCCATCTGTAACATTCATGTCTCATCAAGACATGTTACTAATTCAACTTCTTCCCCGGAGTTGTTTGTGTTTTGTCGTCTTGCAGGTCTCTGCTGGTCGTGGTGGTGCATGATGCTTCCTGCTGCTATTATTACTATTACTCATATATACTATCATTAGTTTTACAAATTATAAAATTTGTAGCCGTAAAAACATCACCAGTTTTCTATCTCATTGTATCACAGCTGTTATTACCACTACTCATCATTGATCATATTTACCACCATAATTACAATCATTGTCATATTCTATAACCTTAGCTGGGCCTGTTTTTAATATTCTACTATACTGACTACCATAACACTCACTAACTAACTACTCACATTACTATTGATATTATTATAGTTACTTTTGTGCTTGCTTGCATCTCTGGAACTATCTCTCTGTCTGTCTTTGTCTCTCTGTCCATCTGTCTGTCTTTTCTCTCTCCCTTTCTTCTTTCCCAACCGGTGCAGACAGATGGCCGTCCTCCAAAGAGCTGGGTCTGTTCGGCGTTCCTGCCTGTTATAGGGAAGGTTTTCGTTGCCACTGTGTGCTCAAAGGGGGAATTGTTGGGTCTATGTAAATCATAAATAAGTCACAGAGTGTGGTCTTTACCTACTTTTCAAAGTTTCCTGAGATAACTTCTGTTATGATTTGGCACTGTAAATAAAATTGAATTGAATTCAGTAACAAAAACGTGAAATACACAAAATAAATATGTGGAAGACATAAATTACTGTGCATTGCTTTTTGTTGTTATATGTACAAAAATGCATGAGAGTAGCCTGAGAATTTAAATTCACAACAGGGAAACAACCCAAAAAAGCATGCATGGGTTGCCAGGACCTTATGAATCTGATTTTCTTTGAATCACTTCCGTCATTTACACAATCATCCTTAACACAGATGCTTTGGTACTAAGTGCCCAAATCATTTCTCAGGGCATTCCCTGTTGATGTACTGTGGGATCTTTCAGCCTAATGTATTTAGTGAGTTAATTACAGTGCTGCCCGCCTCCCCGTCGTCTTTGGATAGCTCATGCTCTGGTCAACATGTCTGGGAGACGACGACACTGCCTCCCACCTCCAGGCTCTCAAGCTCATAAATCAACCAGTAAGCGCGTGTGTGCGCGCATGTGTTCTGTGTGTGTCTGCGTGCATGTTTTGCTGCAGGGATATTAAAGGGCTTGTTATGGAAGTCATGATTACTGGCTCAAGGGTGTATATCCGCCTGCTGAGGAGATGGGCGGTAATAGACCTGTCAGTTGAGTTTTACCCAGGAGCTACCGTGTGCTGCTATGTCCGATTGACTGCAGACTCCCCCAAACCCCAAAGACCTCCACAAAGATCCCTGTCAGTAATAACTTAACCCTGCTCAGGGTGGTTGGTAGTGTGAGGGGACAAGCATACGATACTTCACCAGATTAAAAAGAAACATATAGAGAAACAGTTTCATTAGGTTTATCAGTCAGGGTTCTCTGCAGACTAATAGTGAAGAAAAAAAACTTCCTCTATTTTCCTGGAGAGTGTAAAAACAGACCAACCAGTTTGCTGTCTTCCAAAACCTTTAATGCCCTGTCACTTGCTGTTTGTGGCCAATCAGGGAGGATCTCTGGAATTAGTGCTTCTTTGACCCAGGTGGTATCAATCTTCACTCATTAGAGTTAAATGGTAACCACTGGAAAGGCATAATCAAAACATGCAGATTGTTAGTGAAGTTGATAAACTAATAAATATCCCCTTCTGATAAAGACTAACATTAGGAAAAAGAACATGTTAAAGGGGAAATGCACTCCTGGGATATCCGAAAATGTGCCATATCCCCTGAACAAAAATGCTCTGTAAATCTGAATACTCTGAAACAATCTAAAACAATAAATAAACAATACAACATTTTATAATGAAGTTTCCATAATATGTCTTGTAACTTAGAGTTTTATGTGCGAAGCCTTTCGCCCTTAGCTATTGAAGCCATAAACTACAATCACATAATAACTTACATTAAGCCTCAAGTGTCTTTTCATTGCTCATCAATGGGTTTTATTCTTAATATGTGTAAAATGTTGAAAAAAACTACAACAATCTAATAAGTTAATTTAATCATCCGAGAACACAAGCAAAATAAATGCAATCTAAAGCACATCATGCTACATCAAAAATCACTTGCATGATTGTCAACTTGCTTCATAACGGACGGGGCAACCCCACAAGCCATCACAACAATTTTGAAGGTTCGAACAAATATGATGGTTAAAATAATTTGCCAAATTGCACATTTTATAAATTCATTAGACCTTGCAGACATACTTTCAACTTAGTCCCACTCATGGTTCAAATACAGTTGATGGCTCTCCTTATATCAACTATAAACATTTTAAATGAAATGATAGTCAAAATTACAAAAACAAATCCAAGCTTTAAAATTAAATGTATATGGCTCATCACAGGTTTACTAAGTGTTTCATGATAGACAATCAAAATTGCAACTTAACCTGAGAAACAAATCTAATGCACAAATGTTTTTCATTTTTAAAAACACTATACCTATACTTCCAGAAAAAAATATTATATTCATGACAAAATGCGTACAAACAGCGACAACTGGATAGAAAAATCCAAAGTGAGACAAGAGCCATGTGGGTGGTGGGTACTGTCAGAGTTTCTCACTGTGCCCATAACTCATTCTCAGGGACAGCTGAGTACAAGGGAGTCATCCATACAAAATCCAGCAAAGCCTGCTGCTCTGATTTTTTTTTTCTTTTTCTGCCATGACCTGCTCTGGCCTTTGAAAGATGTGCGCTCATTTGCCATTTTAGACAAGGATTCTTTTTGTACTCTCCCTTACTTTGGTTGACAGTAACAAATTAAACTTTTCAGATGTAAAGAATGTTCAGGGGCCAATGTTTACACCAGCAAATTGATTGCTGAAAAGATACTGTATATCTAGAAAGATCTTCCATAACTAAATATAGGAACTTTTACTTGTTAAATATCTTGCAGGCAAAGCTGTATTTTCAGAAAACAGCATTTTAACTCGATTTTACAGACTCTAAAGCCGTTCATTTCACAGAGGGATTCTTCCCCACAATTGTAACTTCTTAACCTCTCCTCATGATATCTCTCTCTTTTATTTTTCACCGCCCTCCCTCTCTCCTCTCGGCTTTCATTCAGGGTTTTCCCTAATGGTCGAGAGCAGCTCCTAATGCACTTAATTTAGCCTACATGAAAAAGTAAACTCAATAGGCTTGTAATCCACATTTTACACAGAGTCTTGAGTTTATAAAGGAAGCCACTCTAAAAGCCAAGAAAATGTCAAAGGGAGTCGGAGAAAAAGTGCAATAGGGCTGGCTGTGTTATGTGGGATCAACCAAGTGGCAGAATGACTGAGCAATTACGTATTTGTTGAAAGCTCATTTCATAGGTCTGTGCCTAACTGAAATAAAATGAAGCGAACCATGGAAACGTGTGCGTGCGGGGCCGGCCCTAGACTTTTGGGGTCCCACACACTTTTGTAACATGGCACTAACCTAAACCTAAACTTAACTTGTGTATTGTAATTATTAGTTTCCGCACACATAATGTACAAATAAGCGTGTAGACTAAAGTAGACCTTTTAGCAACAACACTATCTTTGAATAGACTACAGTAAACACAGTATTGGTCTATAAAATCTATTAAACCCTAACCATATGAATAGTCCTTCTTGGGGCATTTCGGGTGATGTGGTTAAAGTTTGACACATATTTTAGCATTACTAGTGCGGTGCCTGTTTAGGGTGGGCCCACTGCTTGGCCTCCAGTATTACTGCTTGCAACACACAAGCATGCACTCACTATCTGAATTGTCAATTTCATTACGTTCATTAAGTCATTTTGTCACTATTTGTTGGCAAAAATACCACAAAATGATGTCAGTTTTTGTTTAGAAAGTTTAATTTTTATTAAGCTATTGTCTTGTCACTTAATGGTTGGACCGGCTCTATGTCTGTGTGTGTGTGTGTGTGTGTGTGTGTGTGTGTGTGTGTGTGTGTTTAACTGTATTTTTGTGTTGTTTTACCTTCTCCCAGAGATTTTCTTGGTTCTGTATACACAACCAGACACATTTTATCAACTGATGTTTTCTCTTCTCCAAGAGAGCAAAGAAAACTTCCTCCTTGTCAACATTTATTTGAATAAGACTTCTATTTGACACATATCCGTGCCAGGACTCATTCCTGTGCTGACAGTTGATTTTCCTTTTCTCTACAGGTGGACACTTAACCCTCTTCCTGCAAAGAGAAAGGAGTGTGTGTGTGTGTGTGTGTGTGTGTGTGTGTGTGTGTGTGTGTGTGTGTGTGTGTGTGTGTGTGTGTGTGTGTGTGTAGAGAAGTGACTTAATGTCACTTATATTGTGTTGTAGCGATCCGTCCTCTCCTCAAATATTTCCACTTGGGGAAAAAAAGGTGAAAAAAAACAGTGGATGGGTATGTTGATTGGCAAGCTGTGAGGAGCTTATATTTTCTCAACATGTTTAGCCTCTCCTCTGTCAACTGCTTTGACAGCAGAGCATGTCAGTGATCCTGTAAAGGAGTTCTGAGCTTTTCTGCCTTGGCTGATGTCAGGGAGCAGCCGGGGGTCAGCCGTCAGCTCGAGGGGTGGATTTAAGAAAGTGAGGGGGGTGGAGCCAACAGAAAGACATGCGTTGCGAGCTATGTGGCTTCATGAAATAAACTCAGATGTTATGACACGATTAAAATAATGCTAAATTATGATTATTAGTTATTTTAAACAAGACCATCATGCTGCTGTCATTAGTAAGAGATGTGCTGAAACAGCTGTGCTTATGGCCAAGACACATACAAGCTGCTACACGT
This sequence comes from Echiichthys vipera, assembly GCF_963691815.1. NCBI lineage: Eukaryota > Metazoa > Chordata > Actinopteri > Perciformes > Trachinidae > Echiichthys > Echiichthys vipera. The sequence continues at coordinate 9,429,060 of NC_139830.1, read as the reverse complement.
GAGGCAGATGCATGCGTGACTCATCTGTGGGCTATTCAAAAGGAAAATATACCACACATTACTCATGATTGTCATAAATAACAAGTGTGGATTACAAACCATAGACAGAGGTTGATATGATTAGTTTTTGTGGGCAACTTCAGTAAAATTACTCACACCTAGATGTTTGCAGAAGTCCCATAGTAAGAGAATTTAACGGGCTACAGTGCATGCACTATGTCTGACAAGTGGCAAGCGAGAAGGAAATGCCATAATAACAATGTTAACATACAATTTGTTTTACAAGGTGTAGTATCAAACATAAATACAAGCCTGTTGCCACAAAATATATAGTGGATCAAAGCACATCTAACATTACATTTCAGTAGTATGAGAGTGTGCATTTCAGCCAATTCTGTTGCACTTTCAATCCTTTCTCTGCTGCAGACAAAACCTTCTTTATATGGGACATGCTCAAGTGAGTCAGTTCCTCTTGACTTGCTGTCATAAGGCATCAGAAACCACAGCTCCATGAAGAGCAAGACCTGCCAGCCTGCCAAAGGTTCATCCCTCTCCACCTGTTGTGGCACTGGTTGCTATAAACATTTGAGTAATTTGAATTGAGTATGCGGTACTGTAATGTTTCCTTCAAGATGTTATCTGCCTGCATCTGGCTACGTGCCATGCACTCAGGGTGTATGCACAGGCCGAAACACATACACACTTAGTCACTCACAAAGACACACACACACACATACACACTGAGTCCCTCACAAAGGTACACACACACACACACACACACACACACACACACACACACACACACACACACACACACACACACACACACACACACACACACACACACACACACACACACAGATTCACAAGTTGGAAAATTAAAAGAGATGGTGGAGAAAAAGAAAAAGAATAGAGGAAAATGCAGAGTCGAGCGCAGCAAGGATGAGAAGGTGGTATCTCTGTCCTGGCCCTGACAAGGTGAGCTCTCTGCCCCGAGGACTGACTGCACAAACAACATTGCTGGCTGATGAAGCATAAGGAAAAGGCTCTGAGCCATCAGTTAATATAGATCATTTCATAAGCACTTAAGGGTGATGAAACATAAGGGCATGGCAGATGGAAGAGAGATACATTGTGTTTTATGTCCTAGAAGGTGTGTGTGTGTGTGTGTGTGTGTGTGTGTGTGTGTGTGTGTGTATGTGTGTTAACTGACAAAAGTAAGACATATTTTATCACAGTATCAGCAGGTGCCAAAAGGAGGCCATTGAAAGAAATACATTCTTTGAGAATGAATGACACACCCGAGACAGTACTGTTATCATAATTTCTGAGTATTTTTACGTTGAATTTCTCTGCACTAAAAGTGTTTACTGTTGCAGCTCAGTCCACATGTTTAGATTACAGACTCAGCAGCGTACTCATGATCTGCCACTGTTCATAAAATATTTATTCAATTTTTCTGAATGCTTAATCCTATTCATTGATTTTTTTTTGTCAGTCCACTAAGTCCATATTTTTTTAGAGACTGGGGCATATCCCCAGCTTGCACTGGGCAGAAAGAAAGAAATACTCTGGACACGTAAACTGCGGGTGCGGTCAAATAGTAGCCTATTTAAAAAAACAACAACAGAATAACTCCTATGTCTTTTCCTAACCCCTTTCACTTGACCCTGATGGAAATGTTGAGGTCGGGGGTCGGGGAAAGCGTTTATGCCTATTCATGTGAAGTACTCAGTGCATGTTATTTCCTTATGGTAAAGTTAATTATAAATTAATATATAAATAAAGTTTAAAGCTTAATGCTCATCCCCCTGTCCAATCCCAAATACAAGTAAATGTGGGTTGGCTGGAAAATATGTAAGTGTGAATATATTTATTTATATCGTTTATCGTATTATTTTCCCTTACATCTGCCACTTACTGTTAAGTTTACCTCTTAATTGTATTTTTCTTTAGCATTAATCACACGTTTGTAGTTGTATAAACGTAGTGACAACAAACATATTAAATCTTGAATCTTGAAAACAAGCTGCTCTGCGCATTTACTTACCAATAATAGCAGTGCAGAAACTAAACATTAAGCTCTGTTTCCTTTGTCAAGTTTCTAACTACAGTTTTTTGCTTAAATATCCCAGGACATTTGCAGCGTGTACATTGAAAGGTTTATAGTTAAAGAAAAGCCGTCTCTCTAATTAAAATACAAGTTAAATAAAACACTTAATAGAATACATAAAAAAGCTACATAGCCTACGACTGGTAGAAGGGAGTGAAATCTGTTTAACAAGAAAAGGGCATATAAGACACTTTTAGCTAGATGATGTTTTTAATTCAACATGTTTAAACTTTGAATTAATTAACTGCTCCGCTGTAGAGACACACACAAACAGCTGAATTGTGATACAAGGAATTGTGGGGTGGGATTATTGAATAAAAAAGAAGCATTCAAGCACCTTTCCTCATCACTTAGATAATTTAACCAGTTCTTATCATTTTACTCAGTTAGGAATCTTCCGAACTAAAATGGAGTATTTGACCACAGCCAGAATGTCACAGGTCCAAGATTGGTCTTATACGGGCAGTTTATAATCTGGGCTCCCAGAGGAGATGATGATTTCTAAAGATACCCCTAGTAAATGTTGGCTCATCTATTTTTCCACATGATCCAGGCTATTCCTCCTTGAGTGAATCATCATGAAGAACATTTTTATAATTGGCCTTAAATCCTCACTTAATTGGCAAGAAAAATAGTTTAAATTCATATTTAAAATGTAATGAGCCTTTATTTCGCATATATAAACATGCACATTCACATTCATGAGTTTTCGGTAAACACAAGTAAAGATCTTTTTAAACGATAGTTTGTAAATTAGCTAAAAGTAACCACTACTGGCAAAGTTGAAATATATAGATTATACTCTAATAGATTGGGGAAAATAATCGGTTATATATTGGAACATTTTCCTGTAGGACAGTTATAACTGAGCTAAAACGTGGAAATCTGCAAAGGTCACATCACAAGCCAACTCGTTTAAAAGAAGATCAAAGCATTATCATTAACCCCTCACATCTGTTAAAATGCATAATGGCAATCACTATAAATGCAGTCACAAAATGCATTAGGCGATGATGATGTTTTTCTTTCCTGTGGTGTGGGTGGTAATGATTCGATTTCCATGATAAATAGGGACTAGGTGCTTCCTGATTAGTGACCAAACTGGAAGTGATAAAAAGGGGGAGAAGAGATGAAGAAATGATGAGAATGGCCCCTCTATTAGGTTTGGGAATGATGAAGCAGAGGAACAGCCGAGCTTGTTGATAACCGAAAGCAAGAAGAAAGACTGAAATAATTTCACTGCGCTACAGTATTTTTCTTCCACCAAAGGAACACGGTAACAGAGCCTCAGGGGGGATTTTCCTCACAGTTGAGGGGCTTATTTGAATTGGATCTGCTGTTGATTGAAATGAATCGGCCCAATATCACAACTCCTTATAACTCGATCCTGGGGACAGATGGACGAGTCATCTGAGAGGACACTTTCTCTAATCCTCAGTCCTCTCATGTGCTGTGGCATTCTGGGATGTCGGAGAGAGAAGAAAGAGAATAGAAGAGGCCGATGACCCTTTCGGCCCTCAAACGTATACCCACATATACACACAGACAGACACACACACGAGGCATTTGGGACTCTTGGCTGTGGGACAAACTGATTTCATGGTGGACAGAAGAATGAGATCAAAAACAACATAAAGGTGTAGAGGAGAGTGTTTTCTTAGTTTTACTTATCATCCAGCAGTTGGAGTGGCAGGGCGCTTGTGTCGAAGGTCAGCTTGTCAGACGAAGTTATCTAAACGTTGCTGTGACCCTTCCTCACCTTTATCAAGGTTGGATTTCAGTGAGTTTGAAAGGAAATGCTTTTAGTCAGATAGAAGCTAAATTGACACATATTAATTATTATGAGAATGTTTTGGGGAAATGCATTTCTGCAATGCAAAATAAATATCTCACATGATATCATCCTTTGATATATTATCGGAGATAGCACAAATGGACCTTTGTCTTACTGGGTTTTTTCATCTTCATAGCTAATCTTCTTTTCTTCAATTTCCACCCTTCTTTCTTTCTGACCGACCCTGGTATTTGAATCCCTTCTCTTTCCACTCCCTGCTGTTAAATCACTCTGGTGCTGTCAGCACCATGCATTCTGGGGCTCAAATCCACTCATCCCCATAGGCAGAGTGTCCACAGTGCAGGGACACTTAAATATCAGGGAAATACGCTAATGGTGACTTCAAAATATTAAGATGAGCCCAAATAACTATTAACCATTGTGAGCTGATTTCGTAGCTGTGATTTGTTTTATTTATTAAATTGGATTATATAAGATTCATTTTTTTTTCTAGAATATTAAGTTTGTAACAAAGACATGTAAATAGAGTTTGTGTACACAAGGCTCTCTCCCTTCTGTACAACATTCAAGTTTACAGATCGTAAAAGTGGCTGTTATAGATCTCATATATTTCATAACCATAGCTCTATATAAATGTGTTCCATTGTGCAATCGGAGTCATGTTCCTCACGATGAATGCAAATATTGCCTAAAAGTCGGAATTTTACTTTGGAAAACATTAGGTAATGTTTTTCAGTTGCAGTGTTGCAATATGTTAAAGCAAATTTTGCATGAAATGATGTCATTAGTGATGCATCCTTTTAGCTGTTATTCAGGGTGAGTCTTGAAGACAAGACACAATGAGGCTATTGTTCATGGAACTCACTGAAATAAAAACTAATGGTTGCTATCTTTATCAACACAAGCTCAAAACACATCTGGTAAATTTCTGTTAGGTTGAGTGGCCATGCACAAAGGCAGCCAGTGTTCTGTGCTGACTGACACAATCTCTGAGACATAAATGATTTACTCAGCCTTTAATACTAGGGCAGGGCATTGTGCAAGTGCAGCATTAGGCTGGATGACACCAGAGAAAGAATAATAACCTGTGGATATCCACCTACACATTCATGCATTCAATATACATGTGTGTAGACTCTGATGCATGCACTGCACATTCATCTGTATGCAGCAGACCTTTGCTTACTGTTGCATACAGCACATGCATACACACAATCACGCCTTTGAAAATACTCATGCATTACTCATACAGGGTATTACGGCTTTGTGGCGCATGTGCACACTTCATTGTATGTTGTTGTCAGTGTGCAGGGTTATCCAAACAGAGCAGCAGCCAAGAGATACAGCGAATAACACCTGATACTTCTGTATTTTCCATTAACTGTCATCAATGACATTCAACTCTTTCCACACATTGAGCAAAATGTCTTCACAATAAGTTTCTGTCCAGATTTAAATACATATAAGTGGCATAAAGTCATTTTTGTGTCTGGCTTTGCTTTGATTCTATATTCCTGCACAAAGGCCTTTCACAGTAAAACACATAAATATATAAGCATGATGATTTAAACATTAAATAACAGTACTATGTTGGGTCACTTAAGTGTTTTTCCCCTAGCAGTTAAATCAGTGAAGACCTGAAGACTATATAACACTGCTCATTTATAAAAAGGAGCATGAGGCCTGAGTTATTGAGAACAAAGGTCTTGCAGACTCCTCTGGCACAGTGTACCCATAAATGATTGTCCTTAATTGGATTAAAACCTCAAAGGGATCTTGGAGACCTCCCACATTCAGACAATGGAAAAGACAAGCTTGATCATTGTAGATTTCCATCTCATATGGTCTTCGTTTTCTCTATAGCTTAGACAAGGATCACTATTACAAATTCTTTTTTTATTGAGACAATAAATCTATCATCTCTACAAAACAGAAGGAAATAAAAAAACTTTATTTTCTTTGGCCCTCTTTCCCTCGGAAGAGATGTTCCATATAAATAAACAATTGGTATCTTCCTCATCATCTTCCGTCCTTTTTTTCCTTTCTCCTCCTCCCCTCTTCTTTGTCCCCAGGTGAAAGGAAATTGTTGGCACATGTACGTGGATTGCTCAGTCAGTCATGATGTACTAACCTCCCTGACAGTAATCCTGGCTGATCTGTGTGTATGTGTGGTTACATAGGTGTGTGCATTTGCTGTATGTGTGTGTTTGTTTGCACGAGTTTGGTTTGGGCATTCATGTGTTGACAGCAACCTGCTGGGTGAGCTTAGCGCTCAGAGTGAGTTGAACTGATGACACTGTGACACATGTCAGCAGAAAGCATCCTGTTCAGTCAACAGTCATTTGTAACTATTTATTGACATACACTCAGACAGTCAAACATACAGTTGAGTATTTATTCGTTTCTCTTTTGACGAGAAGGAAGAGCGTGTTCAAAATAATAACCTAAGTATAGGTTAACGCAAGAAAACTGGAAATTAACTTTTAGCTTACAGAAATGGCATAGCTATACATTATTATATAAAGGGGCCTGAAAAACTTAACAAATGCATAACAGTAAGCCTAATCACAATCATTCTGTATTCAGCAGTGTTCTTACTGATGATTTATTCTGTTTTATTGGTTAGTCAATCGTTCTAGAGATCAATGAAATGAACTGCACAGTTATGGCAACTGTGACAGTTCTGAGAGAACATATTCACTCAGTGAAGCATTTTATTCCATGGTTGGAAATCCAGCTGTGATTCAAAGCCGTATAGGCCGAAATCAGAGGAAAGACTTCTTTATGCCATGTGTTTGGGGAAGATAGATAAAGAATAAGAATCCATTTATTGCAGTAGTGATTGACATTACAGTCTGGGCAATCATAACACTTCATGAAAAGAGTGAAATCTGGAAAAATGTGGGTCTTCTGAAATAAGGCTGAAGCTCACTTTTTTCAACTGTATGTGGAAATAAGTGGATCAGTGTTGTGTTAAAGATAGACTTTCCAGAAACTGGCGGCTGGTCTAATGCCGCTGCCCTTTGAATGATAATGACTGACCAACCGCCTGTATGCTTTGTCATATTACAGCTGCCAGTAGAAACTTTTGTCAGAACTTGCACTCACATTCTATTAAGGGACATTTACATACCTAAGAGTTCAGCAACTCAGAAAATGACACACATGCCAGACAGTATCTTGTATCTTGCTAAGTGTATCCAAAGCAGTAGATCATTTAATTAAATAAACAAAACACAATGGGGGTAATCCTCCCATCAAAGTTGGTACTGTATTAAAGAATGAAAAATGTGGAATGTACATGACATTGTAAATATTATTATATTATCCGACTGACAATACGTGCACTCAACAATGAAGATACCACCCAAAAAGTGCAAGAATCATGCAAGTACATGATCAAATGAGAAAAAACTGCTTCATGTATTCATCAGTCCGTGCCAAAAGATATATAGGGTTTCTGCTGTCTTGATGTCAGCGGGAAGCTTGTTCCACCATTGTGGAGCCGCTCGGGCAACAAACAGATGGGATTTTATTGAGGATGGGAGACTCACACTGAGAGATGTCTGCAAGGCATGCAGAGATTTGTGCTGCCACCTAGGTTTCAGACCATGGAAAGGATAGAATTAGAAAACCCACAGACCAGTGACTTGGTGTACAGAGAGAAGAAGAACTGAGCTCTAAGGGACCCCAGTAGTGCGGTTACAAGGCTCAGACACAGATCCTCTCCAAGTTACTCTGTAAGGGCGACCTTTAAGGTAGGATGTGAACAGTGGCGTAGTGGTAGTTGAAGAGGGGAGGGTACTGCTAGCAAGATGATAATGTAAACATGAAGGGAGTGGGTAAACTTACATTTCTTTATTAAGAGGTGAGTATACTCCGTATACCTGCTTATACCCGCCACTACACTACTGTATGTGAACAGGGAGAGTGCCGAGCCTGAGACTCACAGTTTTTGAAGGGTGTAGAGGAGGATCAGGTGGTACACTGTCAAAGGTGGGCAGTCTCTTTTGAGTGACCTGCCTTGAATCCAGACTGGTGAGGGTCGAGAAGAGTGTTCACTCTTGCATCTTTTAAAGTTGTAGTCTGTAAGATTTTCAGTTACTATCTATCAAAGAGTGAGTTAAAACAATGGTGATTAGACACATGGCTCACTAATAAAAGCACTTGTATTTGCCTCTTTGCTAAGAAATACGATCTGAGTGTCTGTCAAAATTCAAATGCGGCAATAGTGATGTTCTTTACATCGGGCCGTTCGAGAGATTTTCTAAAAGGCAGGCAGTCATATTTTTATTTTGGTCATGTCAGTTACAGTTGTGGACGTATTCAAAGAAGTGACGGAAGTCCTCTGACTATAGTGGAAGTGATGCCGGGACACACGGTGGGGCATGTGAAGGCGTCATGCAGGTGAGAGCTGCCAATCTACTGAAGTCATTAATTCAACACTGTTCTGGGAGATGACGTTCCAGAGGCTCACCTGCAGTTACATCTTTCAGCCAAAGTGGCCGCTATCAACAACATGTCTCAAATCTTACGCACTACAACTTTAACAGAGTTCTGAAAACTACCAGCTGTCACACAAAGTAAACAAATTCGCTTGGTAGAAGGGATGAGGGAGGTGGGGGAGTGGGGGGATCAAAGATGATTTTTTGGGATTTAAATATAAGAGCTTGTTAATGAATAAAAAAATGTCCGCTCTGACAGTAGCAACACTACAAACAGTTCTTCTTACAACCAAATCCCTGAATATGGATTTTGGATGACTGAAAAAAAGGGATGAAAAAACAAACCCGTGCCTGGTTTTCATGTAGGGCCAATATAGACGTATTCAGCTCTCACACACCAGCAAAGGTTTCCACTTGCTCATCTGAAGAACCCAATCCTCCCTGAATTACAGGGAGATTAGGGCTGGATTACGCTGCCTCTGAGAATCTCAGCCAGAGAGCAGCTATTATATCCATCAGAGGAGACAGTGGGCCACACCTGTTGCCACACAGCAGCCTGGAAGGGGACAGTTCAGGCTCAATTTAGGACATTTTAAAAGAACAAAGCAAAAATTAAGAGAATTTAAAATGAAACTCAATGTTGTTTTAACCTCTTATTTATTCTCCAAAGGAGCAATTTCAAAGCACCATATGTGAAATGTGTTTAGAATTTTATAACATTACTTCATAGCCTGGCAAAAGATGTCTCCAAGAGTACATGAATGTGTGTATGGCCCAGGAGGTTCTTTATTGTCCCTGCAAGCACTTTACAACCAGCCGTGTGTGCAGTAATTCACTAAAATGCAATTATCCTGAAAAAGAGGACCATAAAAAAAGGCAATTTAAAGAAAACAGTGTCAAGAAAAGTTAATAAAAATGGGAGTTATTTACATGGATAACTGTGCAAATGACGGTTAATGCTGTGGTAATGGAGGGGAGGTGGGAGTGAGTGCTCACAATTAACTACCTCTCTTAAAAGTGCTGCCAACTCGCAGGTGGAACATGCAAAGCCTTATTAATGTGTGCATCTTGTGGAAATAAAATATGAGAAGTCACAGTTTGCTTGAATTACTTGATCTTATAACATGTTATGACACAAATGGAGCGTTTTTATGCGGTTGACATAATGCTGTTTAAAACAAAATACAGCCCAGAGGACTCACATTATTTTTATATAGATAGTATTCCACTCAGCAAAACTTGCAGAGACAGAAAAGTAACAGGAATGAGAGATTAAGATTTGAAATGAATTCATAAAACAAATATCAGCATTAAAGGATCCAAAAGGGGAAAAAGCAGATCATCACACCCCGGGTCCACAATGCAGGTTACTCAACCTTAGAGTGGCCGCACCTAACTCTTGCAATAATGAAATGACACGGACAATGACATCCCTTTAGTCGTGCTGAGATTGATTGAGCAAGCATGTAATGGTTTAGCATGAATTCATTGCGGTTGAATCAGCGAGCCCCAGAATGTCAGTCAGAGCAGTACTGCGCTTTTTACTCAGTTTTGATAGGAAGAAATAAAATAATACTAGACAGTTACTTCAGTGTTAAAGCTCTTATAAAAAAAAAATTACAAGGCCTTTGTTGACTCAAATACTGCAATTACCCGAAAACAAACAGCTGCTGTAATGTGCATTTGTAATGCACAGTACAAGGGATTCGTCTTTTAAACTGTCTGCAAGGGATAGTCTGACTGCAGACAGACAAATGCTTGTTCTTCACCAGAAACAAATGTGTAACCTGTCCCCAAATTCAACAATGCTATTGTGCAATAAATAAGATGAGACAATTTACTATGCTTGTCAGGAGACAAACAGGTAACAGTACATGAGGACAACAACCTGCAGTTGCTAAGTAACTGGAAAACAAACAGAGTGGAGAAAAGAGGTAGTTGGGTATAAATCAGCCTGAAGGGACAAGGGCCCAGTCACTGAAGCACAGAGAGCCAGTTTCACAAGGGAGGCCAAGCCAAGTATCATCCAGCGTGAAATACCAGCAACTAATCGTTTACCTTTTTCCTTCTTTGTCTCTTTCTTGTTATCCATCCATCCATCTCTCTCTTTCTTCCTATTAAACAGGGCATCACCAGCAGATTAGTTAAAAAAAGTCCTTTTATTTGTCTGTTAAAGCTCTCAGCTCTCTGCTTTTAAATGTGCTGTATAAATAAATTGACTTACATTTATTGCTTAACCCTTAGAGACCCTCCATAGACCTGGATTTTGGAGGTAGCAGGTCAATCGAATATGCCACATAGAAGTGCTATACATCATCTGAAAGCTGGGAACCTGAAGCTTAATTTGAAATGGAAGATCTTTTTCCCAGTCATAAATCTAGTCATAGTAAAAATATAAAATGGAAAAAATAAAACCACACTGAGTTCTGGTCTGATCTAAATTTCCATTGTAAAGCAGCTGAGAATGTTATGATGGAATGTAAATGATGGCAATTTCCTAATCCATTTTAATGTCTCATAAGTTGTTGGAACAAGTTTTGGGTTTATACTATTTGTTACAGAGATATGGTGCAAAACGTAATTATTTGTACCCCTATCAATATCAAAAGTTCCTCCAAAAGACCACATTAATTACTTGCAATACTTTTTTAGTCAAAGTAATCCATAATTAGTTTATTGCCCTTTAAAAAAAATGTGGAAGTTTCAAATTAGCCTATCACATTATATCCATAACTTTTAATTATTGCTCTATTACCCTGTTCAAAGTCGTTTAAAAGAAAAAGCATTTCCCTTTGGCACGCTGGAGGTTAACTACTTCATTTGATGTCTTGAAGCCAAAGATATTCTTTTCAAATTACAACCACGCAGCAGCCATGAACTTTGCGTGATGCGTCAGCTCTCAGTATGCAATTTTCTTTCCGCTTAAGTTGCTCCGGGAGATGACAGACAAGTTAAAAGGGTAAAGTGAAGTGAATGCGAGATGTAGGTATCTGCTCTTAACCGTGGCCTCTCAGTATCACCGCGCTCTGGGCTGGCTGAGGTGATACTTGCTCTCCGGTTTCGATGCTGCTTCGCTCGACCGGGCAGACTGGGGACATTCCTCAAATGAACAGGGCACACTTAAACACACGTTGCACACACCCCTGTCACATGCTTAATTCATACCCACAGGGACAGCAGCATATCATAATGTGTTTCTCATCTTGACATGTTAAGCTGAAGAATGTGCGTGAAAAGACGGCAAAGGTCTCCGCAAGGCTTAGTGGCCTGTTTTTCAGCACCTCTGGATCATCTCACTGTGACAGGCATACATTAATGAGCACACAACTCTTTTTGCACAACATGTTCACTAGTTCACCCTGAGCAGCAGCATAAGAACAGTTTAGACAAAAGGACATACTGAATTACTTGAATGGATTGATTTCACAAGTGCATTTTAAGAGGGGAAAAAACAACAGCTATTCGGATATGTTTGCAGTGTATGACACACATTCACAAGTCAAGGAAGTTAAGTATCAGATTACAAAGGGAAAGTATGATTGCAGTCATCATAAAAATATCCACACAAATAGCATGTGCTATTTATAGACAGGGAAGAAATAGAATTGCTTAATGCTAACATGCAGAAGGCTTAAAAAAAAAGCATTTTCAAGATATTTGCACATCACTAAATGTTCATTTATTAATTAATTTATTCTTTATGTTGTAAATGCCAGATGTTTCATTTTACGGATTTGCACATGCACAGAAAGTGAGTTCTGGTGGTTGTTTTTTGTCACCTTATAGCTCCAAACCTCATACGGGCTGGATGTTGTCAACCCAGCTGCTGGCAATATCACTCGGCACCAGCAGCGTGGTGTCGTGCTGCGAAGTGAGCTAATGGGCCCCGCGTTACTTCATCGCACTTCTAAGTGTTGCTCCATTTAAGAGAAGCCGGAATGACTGCAGAGGCACTAATAAAGCCATTCAGAAGAGAGAGCGTCCCTGGAGATTTCATGGCTCTACTTGTGAATCGTTGACAAGTCTTTCCTAAAGGCCCAGGTGTATCCTTCACAATGGAACTTTCCCTCCTCCGCTGCTTGTTAGATACTCTACAAGGCCCTTAACGTGACTTTTACAGAGGCAATAGATTACAGAGCACAGAGACTTCAAGTGAAGATTTTTTGTTTCCAACTTGTCAAATTAACTGCTGTTAGAAAATACTTTTTTTTCACATTTGCAAAAGTTGCATTGTTTTTCATCAGAATTGGATATGAAAACCCAAACACTGCATGATGTGTTGGCTTTAACCATCTGAATGCATGAAGTTGTTTTGCTTACAAATTAAAAAAGGCAAAAGTAGACGTTGGAAAATGACAGCCTATTGTGGTACAATGCGAATCTAAAAGCTGAGAGCTGAGCAAAAAACTGCATTGCAGTGAAATTGTTAAGTGGTACTCCCTTTTTTGCCTACAGGTGTGCCCCCCACAGTTCTACACAAAGAGACATGTGTCTGAGGACCTGGGACAAATTATTCAAGCACCATACACCATAGAGAAATGGCAAAATGAATGTAAGGATCCGTGGGGGATTGAGACACCTGTCTGGGTGTAATGTGATATCTATTTTTTTCTACCAGAACAGGAGCATCAATCATCCCTTGTTGGGGAGATACATGCTGTATGTGATATGTCATATGGCCCATGCATAAAATCCCTCGTCACTCCATCCTGCAAACTCCTCGCAGCAAGCTTTTGCAGCTTGCGTTTTGCCTGCGAGGCATTCTACGTCTATAAATTAGATAACAATTACACAACTGGTTGACAAAGTTTGTACTTGACATTTTGGCAGGGCTGTCAACACATAAGGCAAGGCCGTGGTTGGGTGTAAGCAGTGGTTTGTAAATCATCCTTTCTTGGGTGGGGGCGGGGTGTGTGTGTGTGTGTGTGTGTGTGTGTGTGTGGGGGGGGGTAAAAAGCTTCAGCAGCATTTTTTCTTCTTCTTTGCATGTCTAAATTTAACGGTAGTCACTTGCTGTTATTAATTCTTCAAATATCTGTTAGGATGATCAAAGAGTAACAAGGAAACTATGCAGTCTTGATTTTGGATGCAATGCCTTAAGGCAATCTATTATGAAGTATAAAGTGTTTTTCAAATACTCAATCAAACAGGTGAGATCACTGCATTGGCACTGATCCTCAGGACTGGACACGCTCGGCTCCTCTCTCGCCAGGTGAATTAAAGGTTGTCTTCATTTTAAAAGAGGGGTATGTTGTTTTTTTCCACTGCTGAATGTTATTTTCCCCTGTCACCGTGATGCCTATTTTTTTTCCACTGAATTCACAGGATCAGATCCTTACCCATCAATACACGTCAGTCATTTTTCATATCCCCTGAAAACTGACAAATAGGCGCAAATATGTTTGGAGTTGTTGCTTAGGAGCAATGCAGGAGAATCATAACAGAGAAGACCCTGGGAGTTAAATTCAACCCTTTTTCACCTTGAGGCACCATCCAAGGTCTCTCTTGACAAGTTAAGAGCGCTCACAAATATGAACAGTAAAATATGCTCTGTTGAAAAAAAAAATTTAAAAAAATCATTCCTGTCCAAACAATGAATTTTATTTGCCTTAGTCGATTGTGCATAGTTGTGATTAACCTCCTGACAGCAGTGCATACAGTATTAAAGGATAATGCTTAATGGAGTAAGTTTGATAAACCTATTGTAGACAGGTTGATGCTAGGACATCTCACTGTGCAATCAAACAGTAAAGACTTAGCCTCAGTCAGCAGATACATTAATCATCATGCACATTTATCATAGGATGGTGGTTAAGTTGTTGGAGACGGAGGAATTCACAATGTTCAGAGTTGAGCGCTCAGTCATGACATCATTTGCCAAATCAAACAAACAGTTAATTGTAATGTGTAAAGCAAAATGTTAGAATTAAAGACATAATATTATTCAATTTGAAAGAGCAATCAAGTTTTTTCAGTCATGTGTTTATTATATTTGGAAGAAAGGGTCCATGGAAAGTCACAAGTTTTTCAGGGATTTATTACAGGGATATGTCTGAAAATATCTTTACTCAAGTACCGTACTTAACTATTGTGATGTAATTTACTAAGTAAGTACTTGCATTTTGTGCTACTTTACACTTATACTTTACTACATTTAGGGGGAAATATAGTACTTTTTACTCCCCTATACCTAACAGCTACAGCCACCAGTTATCAGATTAAGATTAGGCATTCTCTAAGAAACATTAAGGAAATATAATGCATTGTACTTTATATGCTACCCAACAGTACATAAGGTAGTTAAAAATAGCTCCATTGTGACCACCTATTACAAAATTATTTCTATGACAAAATTACCCTACTTCTCATTCGTTATCTTACCTCAATAAATACATTTCCTATATCGGTAAACGTTTTTCCTAATGAATCTTGTGTTGTTTTCAGTACATTATGACTTTTACTCTTTGGTAAAATACGGTCTCATTTAGAGTAAAATAGACGATAAAGCAGGGTATGGTTTAGGGCCTGGCTACCTTGTAATGTCACTCCCACAGTGTTGTCAAGTTTGGGTATTGTCCATGTTTTCATCTTTGAATTGCAACTCTTTCAGTGTTCTCAGTTCAAGAAAGTTAACATTTAACAGTTAACAGTTAGCTTTTTGGTCGCCCAGAAAGACACAAAGAAGTTGGCTGTTCATTCTTGAAACTTGTTAACCAAGGTGGCTAGCTAGCACTAGCAACTATAATTCTTTTAATTTTGAAAGAGAATTGTGAATACACACAGTGAACTTTTCATTATTTAATCCTTTGTCATGTTTTTGGCTGAGAGTAACAAGAAAAAACTGGATTAGAAAATAGCAAGTAGTTGAACATGCCAAATCAAAGTCAGTGTCAACCTTGAAACACAAAATGATTTGATTGCAAGTTTCTCTCATTTTAAGTAACAATTTACAAGATAGCATGTTTATTTCCCTTAGTCCTACCGTCAAGAGTTCTGTTAAGTTCAAGAAAGACATCTACAGTATTCTGCCTCCAGGCAAAGGGTTCGAGGAAAAGGAAGCAAGAAAAGCACCTATTCATAACTGTTAAAAAACAGAACCCTTCCTCCAGGCCTTAGCCGCTGATAGACTTACGCCCATTGACTGATAAGGAGGAGGGCATCTTTCAGCATGCATTCTCCTGCGGGGCTTACTTAGAGAAACTCACAATTCACCATTCAGGAGAGAATCTGGTGTTACACGCGTCCATCTGTCTCTCAAGTGGCATACATGAGGCGAGCAGTGGCATAAATAAAAGATAACCTGTCAACCTTGCAAGGAGGACTGACAAACTGTCAGCATCAGGGGGCAAACGCGGTGGCCATTAGGCAATGAAATGCACAAAGGTTGCAAGAAAAAGGGTAAGAAATGTTTGCATTTGTTTGCAACGCAAAAAAAAGGAAGAAAGAAAGACAGAAAGAAAGTTGGCAGGCAGCCAAGTGCTGTCTGGTACACATCCAGTTGGAATGATGTAATAGTGGGTTAAGTAGTTCAGTGAGCTAAAGCAGTTGGAAAGAAGCTTTGTAATTTTTGGGGTGACTTTGCAGCAGGTGAAACATAACAATCGCTGAATTCATTTCCCATTTACCCCCCAAAAAGGGGGGACAGAGCCTTGAGACAGAAAGATAGAACGCTCTTTTCCTCCCCAGTTTCTTCTATCTTTTTCTCCCCTGTCTCATTGCGAAGTTGTCAGAACTTTGCTGTGTTGTCTTGAATTTGCTCATACAGTACTAACATTGCCATACCCTGTGTTACAACACAGGGGCACTGCATTGCGTACATTAGTGAACCTTTTCTAAAAGAATGCAAAACGAAAACATCCTGTATAATGATGGCTTGTTTTGCCTATAAATCAATCAACTGAGCAAGCATTAATTCATTCAATCCATCCATCCATCATCTAACCAACAAATCATTCCCCACAGGTAACAATACATATGAGTGACACATCCATCGCCTATTATATATGACCTTTAAGGACAACAGTTATTGCAGGTGCATGCAGAGGTAACCTATTGAGGAAATGAAAAGGTAGCCTTTTTAATTTCATTTAATGTGGGAATTACAAGAGAGAAAACACATTCACCGCATGTTTTTGTCCTTGTAATTTTACGTTGGAGTTACAATGATTAGATAATGCATCCGGCTCTGTCATGAAAGCCGGTCAGCATCGGTTTAAACAGGGTATACTTACACCAAACCTGAATTACACGGTACACATCAAATGAGTCACACTGCAGAAGGATCTGTTTATACAACAACCCAGAACATGTTGTCTGATTGTAGGGTCCGATCAAGACAGGAAACTCACAATGCTCCTTTATAACTTTGTGATTGTGAAGAAAGAACCAAAAACTTGGGATGTTAAGTGACTATGCTGTGTGATGCATGTTTCATACCAAAAAAGAAAAAACTGATAACACACAAAATAAATTCATAATTTAAACATCTTAGAAAAGAAGGCATTTATGAGTCATGAGAGAGTGGTTTGATTATTTGCTTAAATTTGCTTTTCTACTAGGAATTGACTTTCGCAGCGGATACTGAATTGAATAAGCTACTTAGTTACTAGAATTTAATTGAACCTTCATCAAGTAATGTTAAATGTTCTGCAATTTAGACTTAGAAAAACAGAATAAATGTTTATAAAATATGACAATTAATTCATTGTTTTGGGTGTGGGTCTAAGTGAATGAAATGTTTATTTAGTGGTCAACAGGTTTGGTGTTTCAGTTACTGTATAAATCAATGCAATTCACAATAAGTGATTGTTTTGAATCCCACACCTACCAAAAGGCCCTCGAGCGAATGACTGCTCTGTCAAATACCAACTCTGTAAAGTCACTCTCCTTCTGACTCAAAGACAGTTCTAGTCGGTGTGTTACCAAACAGTCAGTGTTACTACGGAAACATTTAAAATGACGGCATACAAGATTGAATAAGAAATAGGATTTTAATGTCAACAGACGGAGGTGCCAGGTAGCCCAATATTACTTGTTGGTCGGAGTCTCGGCAGTATTTAAAACCACTGATATTAATGGTGGTAGAGGGAAATGTTATCCTTAAGTCTTGTGGTTGAATTGAGCACAGAGACCAAAGGTCTGCCAATACATATGAAGCTAACCCAGTCTAATATCCAAATTATATTATGGCACACTCAATCAGACCGAGGGCTATTATTGGTCACAGGAGAGGACATAGGCACATTTGCGGAGAATGGTTGCATTTATGAAGCAGGTCGTAAAAAGTTGGGTTTGGGGGTGGTGCGGCAGGGTACTTAAAAATATCTGAACAGGGGGACATGTCATTGCTGTAATAGCATTAAGTTAGCCCTTTAATCTGGACTGAAGTATGTTTACTTTCCAATTATGTTGAAGTAATAAGATTCAATAGATCACAGTTGGATATTTAAAACATACAGTACTGAGTCTTGGATTATTTCAGATTAATAAATATATGGACCTGTAAAAAGGGTGGGAGGGAAAGAAAGAAAAAAAAGACTGAATGAGTAAAAAGAGACTAAAAAGTGAAATGACAGTCCATCATATTTCTTTCATGACATTTGAACAGTTTGCTTGGCTTCAGTATTAGGAGTATATATTTGGGTCTATTTTTCCTGGTGATGGTGCGGCTTTACAACTTCCCTCCAACGGGCCCAACTGGTCACTATTACATACAAATCTGAGACAGATTTTTGCTCTCTCCAACAACAACAGAGACAGTCAAAACGTCCCCTGCTTGCATTCATATTTCAGTTGGACAGAACTTAACTACAAGTATTTATGATCTCAAAAACTAAGCCATGGCCACTATGCTCAATAAAATAAAGGGCTTATTGAAGATGAACTTCAGTTTGAGTAAGTGTTTGTTTAAAAGTGGCTGATTCAATCAACTTATCAGACGCTCAATAAAGGAAATAATATAGGAGCCTCTTACCGGCTGTCACAAGTGGACATTCAAGGACAAAATGTTGACAATACACATTACGACAGTATTTTCAAATCCTCAATGACCTCAAGACATCCTTTACCCCTTTCCTGAAAGCCCATATTGTATTTCAAATGAACATTCATAGATATACCTCTATTCTAATATTAATGTTTCTTTCTTTTACAGAGCAGAGAGAGTTTGGAGCATATTAAGCCATTTTGCTTCACTGTCATTTATCAGTTACATGTCTGTTGAAGGGAAATAGAACAGAAATCCTTGTGAAGGAGATGAAAGGTCAGCTCTGCATTAGAGGGACTGAGCTTAAGCCCAGGGACTTGCTTTAGCATTGGTGATCGGTTTTCTTCTCACTCATTTTCTCTCATCCCTCCCTGTCACACTCTCACTTTCCTCAACAATGTTTGCCCAAAGTGAATCGCCACCCCCCACCCCCACGTCCCTGGGCCCTCCATCTCCTGGCTCTATCAGCCCTCTCAGTGGTCTATCAGCAAGTGGCCACCTCTGAACATTACACTGAGCTTCTGTGATCTAACAGCTATAAAATGCCAAATAAAACTTACGGACAGCCATTGCCAGAGAGCAGCAGCCTATACAACACAATGGATCATTGTTATGGAATGGATGATGTCATTACTGTGCTGTGCTCAGTGCTGCTCCTCTTCATTTTCTCCATTTGTTTTAAAGAGAACAATTATTATTATATCTGTATGTATCTTTCATGAGGTCATTCATTAAAACTTTACACAAATCTGTGACTGTTGAAGAGATTAGATAGAAGCAATGATTATGAATACACGGATCCAAATGTGCTATTGAGTTTAATGTGTAAAAGTCATATTTAATGAAATATTCACAAATTACCTTTTTCCAGTGTGCTATTACAAAACTATGTATACTGAAATGCAATATTGCAATGTTTATTTAAAGACATAAAAGACTTAAAAACCTGTTACTAAATTTAAAACACAACATTGAAACCTGTCAACACGTTCTCTATATTTTAATACAGCCCTTATTTAAGTTATCTGATTTTGTATTGTTTAAACATTTGAGTAAACTGTAAGGAACACAGATTGTTAATTTTCCATCTATAACATACCAATACGCTTGTAAATTTTAAGAAAAAATAAAACTGTACTTTGGTATAATCAGACTAAACAAATACACATTATAATATTACAATGACTGACATTTAAAAATACAATATGCTTTCATGAAAGCACCAGAAAAAGCTAAAAAGTAGATTTTTTTCCCGTCTTGACAAACTACTGCATCCAAGTATGAGCTTTTACGCTCAGTGTAAGCTAATGTACTGCATGTTGTTCCATCTTATGCCAAAATATCTAAAACTTTAAGGTATAACAATATGAACCAAGCCTGAAGCAGGCGCCACACTGCAATCCTGCATTTAAAGACAGCTTCCCAGATGCATAAGAACAATTAGATAATTGCATACTTCCCCATCAGCATCATCACTACAGCAAATCATGGTAGTCTTCTTGTCAGTGCTCATTTTGCAGGCTAGGTAATAATTTGATATGTTGCTCTGATATGGCTAGGAACTATGTGTGTATAATAATTCACCCGTGGCATCATTGGGCAGGTAGTAATTAAATAGATCAGCCATAAATCTTTCCTATGAACTTCATGTTCGAAGCATCTTGCAACAGAGGTTAAAAGGTTTCCACTTTCTTTCCCTGTTGAATGCTGTAAATTACATCTGAGAAGTATGTATTGTGATGCTTTGTGTTAGGATCCCAGATGAAGTATACTGGCATTTATTATGCACTTCTAAACAGAGGACTTCGAGACAAATTTTAAGTATTTAAAAAAATATTTTTTAGGCAGTTGTCTCATTTCGGCATTAAATGTTATAACAGTAAAATTGTTGAGGGGGTGTTGTAACACAACCTTTCAACCTTTGCTCAATGTCTGTGCTTAATGTCAGGACTCTGAATTCATCCAAGTCACACTCTATTTGAAAATCGACAGTGAAGGGTTTATATTTAATGAGAAATTACAGAAAGCTGATGTTCTGCGCATGGAAAAAAAATCTATACATTTTCAATATTAAACATGTTTTTAAAAGATAAGAAGAAAAGACTATAATATCACTATAGTGCAGCCACAGTGTCTGTCACTGTCAACGTCTGTGTGTTTTTTTGGCACAAACTTTATGGAACCCCCCCACTCTGTGTGTGTAACCAAAGAACACAGTCTTTGGCCAGAGCAGCACATGCACACAGTCTTATTCTCTCTCCCTCATCCCACTGTGCCATCCCCAGTGGTCCCCGACGTTCAACCCACAAGCCCACCAGCAGCACCAGCCGAGCCGTCCACCCTTCAGCCATCCTGCGCTCCGTCACCCTGGCGTCGCATGACATTCTTTCCCACAGGCAGCCACATAGTTCCAGCGTCTCCTCATGCGAGGGGGCCTGGGACCCTGCAACAGGCGGGGGGCACTTCAAAGGCCGGCCGGCCCACAGCTGCAGCCTGTCGCTCCAGCAGCCAGCTCCAGTTTGTAATCATTATTAAAGGCTTGACCTCGGAGGCATCTCTGCCGCTGTTCACACCCCCTTCCCACCCCTGATAACGCTGCACGGGGTTCCTCTCAAGGCGACTCCAGTTACCCATCAGTTGAGTGGACTGAAAGGGATGTGGCGGAGGCATTGTTTAATGCTGTCGAGTTGAGGCATTGGTGGTTTCAGCAAGAGCCATCTTTCTTGGACCTTTTCGAACTGTAAGGCACTTGTATCGGTGCAAATGATGCAGCAGGGGCTGGTGACAATTCTTTGCTGGGGTCAAGCATACCGCTAAAAACATCAACAACATTGTGTTATGTTGAAAAAACTTCAACTACAGACCATCGTGTGTTCAGATCATACCAGCCGCAGCCCACACCAATCTTTTAACCCGACCATTAGTTGGATCTACACACCTGTAAAGTTTCATGACTCTTCTTGTATGGTTATCAGGTCAGGGGTGTAAAGTGGCGGGTACATGGTCCCTTGCTCGGACCACACCCATTTTCAAACTTGGCAATACACCTGTAAAGATCTGTGACTGTATCTTGCATGGTTGGGATTCTATCATGGTGACAAAATCTGGCTGCAAAATGACGCCAAGCAAAATACTCAAAACTGCTTCTGTGGTAGTTCCTGCTACAGTAGCTGTCTCCAGGGTCAGATATGCCACACACACAAGGTGAAAACAATACTAGCATCGCTATCACTGCCAGTAGTAATAATGTGGATTCTTTTAACTTCTTGACAAGCAGACCCCAGGTGGTGAGGGTGGGTGAACGCACCTCTTCCACCCTACACTCGAGCACCCCATGGCTGTGTTTTGAGCCTCCTGCTGTACTCCCTGTACACAACACACACACAACTGTGCAGCCACTTTCAACTCTTACACCATCATCAACTTTGATGATGACACAGCTGTGGTGGGCCTGATCACAGATAACAATGACAAGGCCTACCTAAAAGAAGTAAAGGACTTGGCACGCTGGGGATGATGACTAAGGAGATGATAGTGGACTCTGGAAAGGAGCAGGGATGAAACCTCCTTGAATGTCAACAGGTCCTTGGTTAAAATGCTGGTCAGCTTCACATGGTGTTCACGGCACTGAGAGCCAGGTACAGTATGGTGCTGCATACTGACTCAGTCATGAGAAAGGCAAGGCAGAGACTGTTTCACCTCAGACTCATGAGGAAATTCCAGGTATCCCTTTAAATACTGAGGAATTTCTATTCATATACCATCAAGAGTTTATTGATGAGAAAGATCACTATGTGGTATGGAAACAGCATCAAACAGGACTGTAATACCCTGCAAAGAGTAGTTTGTTTGGCTTAACTTACAACAGGTGGTTCCCTACCCTGCCTAGATATTTACACCAGGCACTGCAAGAATAGGTGAGCAGAATCATTACAGATTTCAAACATTTGCCTTTTCCCCCTGTTGGGTCTGAAGGGAGGTGTCAGATACACCAGGCCAGACTACCCCCACTATAAACATACATTTCTCATTACACTATTTTAATGCACAAATTGATGGAACTAACAGGATTTTGTTTCACTGGAATTGTATTTTATATGATATAGTGAAATAAATAAAATGTATTGATTTCTGCACTCAGTATTAAACTAAATTACTTCACATCCACTCCACAAGATCTTTCAAGTGTGCTTTCTATGTGAATCCAGAATTTGAGCCTGAGGAAGGAAAGAAGGCACTGTCCATAAACTGTATACAAGGTCACAACCAACTTTAGTAAAACAATTCTGATATGATAACTTTGGGTTATAACTATAAGACCATGGTGTCTTTTTCCCCATAGACCTGTGGAGGGCACTCAACAATTGACGCTATGCTCCTGACTCGCCAACCCCCAAGGTTTAGGGGGTATAGCCTGTATCAGTGCGTGAAATGTCAGAGCTGCTCCCTTACTCAATGAGACTAAATGCATTGGTTGATGCCTTCCCTCAGAAGCTTTACTGGTATTTTTTCTCACCTCAAAAGCCTGTTGATTCGTAGTTAGGTAAGTCACTACGACAACTAAAGGACAACTTTATTTGGACTGTATCCTCATCGCTCAACAATTCCACGTTTCACAGCTGGATCTATTGTGTACATATAGATTGTAAACAGGATTGTAAAAAAACACTTGAGTTATCTGTATTGATAACAATCATCAGAAGAACAATACTCTCATGCTTCAGTAATTCTAAAAATCTATCCAGATGTTAATGTGCCAACAGCCAGGATGCCCTCCTTTCCTTTTCTCATTAATTCCTCATGCCCTTTATTGATGTAATGCACTTGAGTCACTCCAAAACAAAAAAATAACAGCAGGTGTCCAATAATGGCAGGCCTGCAACATCAGTGGGAGGGGTCTATACCAGGTGTGCTGCGTTGGTAACAAACATGGAGCATGATAACCCTTCATTAAAGATTCCACACTCTGTATGGCATCCAGCTGAAGCAGGATTTTGACCTGAAACTATCTATCTCTACATAGTAATCAATCCTCACAATAACTCATTGGTTTAATAGGGGCTTTATATTGCCCTACAGATGGTTGGGTGTTTTGAAAACTGACATTCTCTAAAGCTAACGTTGAATTTATGGCTCCATTATACAGGCAGTAAATCTTCTATGACACTTTGTGTCAAATAAACAGGCTGTAGATAACATATTGTTGATTACACAGTTGTGTACAGGGTGAGTTTGATGACAGTATATTGTACCGTCATTTTATTCACAAACTTTAGACTCATGCCATTACAAATGCACAACTGTCAGAAATACTTTATCCTCTGCGGGTCTGTAGAGCTGAGTTGTGCTCGACAAAGCTTTTTTAATGGAGTATTGAATGTCAAGTCATCCATCATCCATCATCAGGAGATTAAAGAGGCAAATTGTATGCTGTGAATGCTTGTGCTTAAACCACATGAATTATGTCTCTTATAATTGAACTCTTCCTGACCACATTTGACCCTAGAAAAACCGTTAAATGCAAATCTGACATTTTCTCTGGAATAAAAACGAAATAATACGTCATCAAGATTACAGTAATTTTTTTCTCCATTTCCATAGCTACAGACACAACACTGTAATGTCTAGGTAACAATTCACATTATGACATCAGGACATTTATAAATCATCTTGTGGGATAGAATTATTTTGTTAAGAGAGATGAAGGAAGGGCGCTACAATGAAAATTGCAAGTCAAAATGACACATTCAGCTGTGTTTACAATAAATCCTGTCTTATTAATACTCAGATTTATCACTAGATCCTATCTGTAGATTCAGTATTTGTTTTCATGTGTGTGGTATAAACCTGTCCTAGATTTCCATGAATGATGATTTATCTCCTGTTGCACCATTTTTGCACAAACATTGGCTTACAAAATCCCTTTGAAGACCAGTGACAAAAGTCTAAAACAATGGAACATCATAGTAGATAACGTCTCACGAAAACATTATACAGAAACCCCCCGTTTAATTTACACGTCAGACATTTAGTATTTGTTTTTATTTGAACAGTTTTAATGCACCCTCAAAAATCTTGGGTTATATTGTAAAAACACAACATGCTCAATCAGAGTCAGCACTGTCGCTATACACAGGGTGTGTGGTGAGTGGAATCATTCCAAAGCTCAAAGGCTGACAGCTCCAAACAGATGGAAAAGCCCCCATCCCATCCAGCCAGCTCTCTTTGTCCACCTTTCCCCTTTTGTTTTGTTGATTTGTTTATTTTTGGTTTCTATACAATCAAGAGCCTCTTGAGCTCGGAGTGTGGAGAGGCCTAGACATAATATGACGGCGGTAACGGATAAGAGGGACAGCATGGGACAGGACCTCCCAGGCGTGCTGCAGGGGGCCTGCTCGAGCAGGATGCCAGGAATGGCTCAGGGGTCCCAGCGGCACGAGCCTCTGACACTTAACAAGCGCCTTGCAGTTGTCCCTGGCCTTGACCTTGTCTCGTCTTAAGACACATGGAGCTTAGACAAGAGAGAGCCTTAGGGACATGATCAATTACACTCTGTCATATTATAAGAATATCTTCAATGAGAATATGTTTTTTTCCATTACATACTGTGGAGGGAAGTTTTGACGCATAGAAAGCTACAATTGTACACATTTGCCACCAATAATTGGGATGCAGACTGAATCAGCAGTTACTTAAATTGTTTTAAAAGTCAATTATGATGTACTGAACTGGTTAGAAGCAATACATTATATACAAGAAACATAAATCTGGTCAGTTTCTGACAACAGTGATTGCACTGTGAGCTCATGATGCAGGGACATGGGTTCTCTTTCAACTTGGCATTGGATTTTGTTGTTTGATGAGTGTGTGAAGATTGTGCAAATGTATTTTTTTATATGAAAATATACAACAATAAAACAAATATACGCCTATTGACACTGTCCCTGTTGATTCTGCCCTTTTTCTGCTGCCTCCACATACTTGATAAAGTCCTGTGGATTTCTGACAGGCAGGCCAGTAGATGTCTCAGCCCAGGGCTTCCAGTTACAAGACCATAACAGACTTTGCTTGGTGAGTAACAAGGACACACTCTCTAGCTCCTTGTTTGTCCAGTGAGAGGCTGTGGATCACGTAGGAGAATCAGTAATATAGGGCACAGGCAGGGTAGGAGGTCAGAAGCAAGAAAATGGGTGATTGTCAAGTCCTTATCTCAGGCTGTATTATAAAAGGTCATGTTCAGCACAATCCTGCAAAATGCAAAGATGCACCAGGTAGATGGAAAGTGCTCCCTTGAAGCTGTATTTCAAACAAAGCTAGCTGTTAACTTGCACTGTGCGCATGTATAACACAGTCTCGTTTTCAGTCAGGCTGTTTTTATTTTAAAATGTTTAAAGGAGCTATAAAACTGACTCAGGCCGGGGCCTGACAGGCCTACGGTCTTATAAATATTTCCACATTTATAGTGAAAAGAGGAAGAGACGTGCTATGCTAATGTTTTTATTACCTTAGTTTTATGAGTTGCCAAAATAATCATAAAATGCTTTTCAAGATAAATGGTGAAATTAGGAGATCTAAAAACACCAGTAAAAATCTAAAGTTTACAATTGCTGGTGAAAAAAAAAATTGGATAAAAGTCACATACATGGCAAATTAACAGCTGTTTGTTTAGGAGCAGTTGAGGTCAAGGACTTGACGTTTAAGTATGCCACATGCCTGAAAACAAACATTTTCCATAGCCATTACAAAAAGAATACCATTAATCTGTATTGTTGACATGAATGTCTTTATATCTAAATGCCCACTGCATTGCTGTCTCTAAAAGCTGAACCATTAAGAATCAACACTCCACATACCGGGCAGTTAATGTGGTGGAAATTTGCCAAGTGTGGATTCCATGCAAACTGAGCTGCCCTGTCCTCTATTGGCCTGGGAATACACAAAATGCCCCACATGCATTATGTGACACTGAATTGTGCTTTGGAAAACGTGGCTTTTAATGTTTCCCTAATTGGGGGGCATTAATCAATTGTGCTCCATCAGCAGAGGCTAAGAGGGCCTGTAAGCATCTGCCCACAATCCAGCTCTCTGACCCAAGACCAGCTGGCTCTCAACCCACGCTCTGCTGCAAGAAATCACTTTTGACTCCATCCATCAAAGCTACATTAATATTCTGTCTTAAGCAGCCCACTTCTTGGACTGCATAATGGTCTTAATTACCTAAGGCCCTGCTAGAAGAAGGTGACCGCAGAGACCAAAGCAACTGTATCGTCTCTCCCCCTGTCAGTTACCATACATTTATACTCCATCAGGGACTAGTGACTCTTTCAAGCTTGTCCGCTTTGGCTCGTACATACCGCGTACAAAGGACACGGGGGTATCAGAAATCGGGGACAATGGCAGCAACTGCACATCTAATTTAGCTCCTTGTTTATCACAAGTTGGTAATCAGATCTGCTGCACAATGCAGGGGAGCACAATGGAATGGTGATCAGGGAGCTATTGTTTTTCAAGCTAATTAGCCTCTGGCCATACCTCTGAATCCTCAGGGGCATAAGGAGTTAAATGTGGCTAAAAGTGGCGTACATCCCTGGTACCATTAAAACGAGCCTTACAAGTCAATGGTATTTGGGGATGTGCTATATGATGGCCTAGTTATCTGCTCATTACATTGCTCTGTTGTTCATAGCCCAGTGCTTTGGGTGCCTGCTATCCACACAACAGTTGTTTTTGCTCTAATGTGGTCCATTTATGTGTTGTGCTTCCAACTCACATAGTGCACAAATGACAATGCAACTAAATCCAAGAGATTATATGGCAAACTGGGTGGTATCAACAACATTGATGACATTTAACTTTTCCAACACTTTATCTTGGAAAACTATTCATCATGTCATATTTAAAAGCATTTAAGCCTCAGATATTAATTCTTCTAAATATACATTATCAGTTATTACTGCAACAATATAGCAACATAATCCTTCCAACAATATTAATTACAATTACAAATATTACAATATTAATGTGGTAATTTGACAATAACATGTTCAGCATGCAGAATCATTCTTCAGACAGTATACAGCTGCCCATCAAGTAACTAACTCAGTACATCTCACAATTGGTCTTAACTGTTGATTCAAACATTCAGCACCTAGGGTGGGAACTGTTACAGCCAGAGAAAGCAAGAGCTCCAAACCAGCCTTGTGGAAACAACCTTTGACCTTAAAGCATTAGCCCCTGACCTGCAACAGGTGGAGACAGTGTCTTTCTAGCCAGTTGGACCAAGTGTCAGGGGCTTTCTAGCATCTACTCTCAGCTCTTTGGACAAATATTATCATTTTGCTGAGGACCACTCAGACAAACATGGTGTAGACCACATGTGAGGTCTAATAGCACATGTTATTGCTGTTGTAAATGCTGTGTCTGGGACTAGAAGGGGTCTAGGCTAGGTGTCCGAATGTGGATAACAAACCAAACACCTGTTTTACACTTACAACTCTACACAACACTGGGAATCTGATGAGATGTGAGGGTGAGAATTTATTATAACTTTGTCAGCTGAAGCATGTAGATATGATGTCATGCAAGTCATTTTAGTGTAGTGTAGTCAAAGGGTAGGCATGACTTAGTGTAGTGTAGTCAAAGGGTAGGCATGACTACACTGAAATAATATTATATGGACAACTGAAATTACCATTGAAGTAATTTAATAACATTTGCTGGCTTTTCTATATACATTATCAAAATGTTGCGGTTATATTCTAATGCCCAAAAATGTTCTTGCTCAAAGACCATTCGAAATAAGAAGAAACAACATTCTTTAATGTACATACCAGTTATTCTTTATCGGTTTTAACAATTATTCCTTTTAAAATCTTTCTGGCTTTGCATCTATCAGGCACCATGCTGTTTTAGAGCTTACAGTTAGTAATGGGGTGAGGAGGCACAGAGTGCTCTGTTGGCTGTGGACCAAATGGACAATCTTTGATCTGCAACTGTGCAGTTTTCTTGGCCAGGCGGCTTCATGAGCCTATGAGAGAAAGAGGCAGGCGAAGCTTCACCAATAGGTGTCGGCAATCTCTCTCTGGTCTGTCTTCATCACGGGGAGAATGCACGCAAGTGGTCCTCAGAGACTCTCCCTGACGTGGATCTCAATGGCAAACGAGTTTTAATGGAGAGGTCAGGGAGAGTTCCTCACCAGCGGGGCAGAGGGCCAGGTGGCACATCACAGTGTCCCTATGTGCAGCTATCCCCAGAATGCGACACAGTGGCGTCGGCAACTTTGCCTCTGATCAACAAGGGGAGGGCTGGGTGTGATAGCATCGCCAAATGCTGAGGGTACTGTAGCACGGGCCCGCTGTGCCAACTCTCGGACAGGCCATTCTGTTTCCTAGTCTGGGATGAGCTAAACTGTTTTTCTTTATATTGCCAAACAGAAATAATTATCGACAACATGATGATCGTATTTTTTTGTTCACCTTTAAAAAATTTGCTGAAAGAAAAAAGACTGGTTAAAGTTATAAAATTAAAAAAAAAGTTATTCTCCTTTTTAAAACACCCTAGACCACGGTTTATAATGCTTCTGTGCTATGTAGGATTTAGTTTTGTGGTTGTTTAAGTCTCTTAGAAGTACTGAAATACTGTCCTGGGATAATGTGGTCACTTAATCTTTTCAAGGGCAATGTGTTTGCAGCGATAGAGTGCTTGAAAAGGATGTAGGGAAAACTATAAATACAAACACTTCTAAAGAATTGTTACTTATTAACTTAAGGAATATGATGAAATTAGGTTTGGGTTGTTGGGGTTCACAAGGCAGCAATGTGTCTGACACAACAGCTCTACAACAGTGAGTCAGGGGGGTGAACTCGAAGGTTGAAGTATCCTCTTTATCAGGGCTCGTAGCATATAGTACAGTGAGTATCAGCACCTATCACTGTAATGATACAGTAATCATGTACAGTATCACGAACTTTGTTGTAAAAAAGTACAGCCTCATTTTACACATCAGCTCAGGCAGGCTTATTTTTGCTTTATGTCTTAGTTGTTCTTGTTCCTGAGGAATTTGTATTTGAGATTTTATTTAGATAAAACAAAAAACTATTTTTGGTTGCTTTTACAGCCAGCCCGAGCTATAAGATCGTACCTGAGCCATCTTGAACAGAGTTGTCAACATGACATGAAACAAACATTTGTACATGTTTCTGTGACTGCCAGTTAGGAGTGATTCAGTAATGCCATCTACTGGCTACACATTGTTTCACTCTGTTGGGAAACAGAAATCTGTCTTTATGGTCATTTCTATGCCTGATTAAGATTCACCTGTTCACCAGCAAAGGCATCATCTTACACTTTGGAGACTTTCAGTGTACTTTCAGTCGTTTATCTTCACTTTAATGGAGCTTGGTCCCGTCTGGAGAGGATGACAAGGACTAATTAGGCTGCACACGGCCCACAAAGTGGCTCTGTCATCTAGTGGCCATTGAAGAGAACAAACAGTCCCTTGCTACTCTCAGCTGTTCAGAGATATTGGAAAAAAAACATTTTGAAACACCAGCTGTCTTGTGGTTTTCAGTGTTCAATCCTCTAAAACCACAAGCCTTGCAGTATACTGCATATCTGTCTGCCTCAAGTCAGAAGATATTGTAACCAGAGCCTATTGTCGTGTTTGGTCCAATAAAAATCTTTGAGGATGACAGTGTCCAGTTTTATATGCAACCAAATAGCCTGTTAATGACCTGTTAATAAAACCAATGCATTCTAATTCAAAGCATCAAGACCTTCAAAAAATTTAACCCAACTAAAGCAGCACATACTCACTGAAACCTTAAAGTAGCTGCAATATTATGCCCTCAGCTGCCACTAAAGCACTATTAACACTTTGCTGGGTAGCTTCATTTGCAGAAAGCATGTTAATGTGTTCATTGACAGCATTTACATATGAAAGACATACATGTTTGTTTGCACAGATCCTTCTATAAAATTGCTCTCTCTATAATCTCTATAATTAATGTTGAAACAGCTATGGCAGGAAGAAGAGTCATTCCACACATCTTTTTGGTTGTGTAGAAAATTAACCATAGTTACTCTTTTCATAAGGATTCACACTGTGCCCAAAATTAATCAGCTTTTTATCCAACGCAGTTAAAAGTCGCACGCCATTTCTACCATCTCTTTGTCAATACCTGTAATTAAAAAATATGCCAAGCCCTTATTCTTCTTTCATATTCTGCCATCAAATCTTCAAACACTGGCTGCATGTATCCCTAACTGGAGGGGCTTAAAAAACATACACATACATACATACATACATTCAAATTTAAATCAGCGTTAGTGTTTACACATCTGTGTGCACACCATTGCTGTGAATTACCAGATACAGTGTTGCCTCAAAGAAGGCAATGAATTCAGCTCTTCATTCTGGAATAATCATTAGTGAAAAAGACAGTGCCGAGTACACAACATTATCTGGGTTCCATTGAGTGAACATTTGTAATTTGTGTAAACAGATGCTCAGCCTTGTTTTTACACCTGCGCCATTTAATTAGAAATGCACACCTCCCTACAGGCTAATTCTGTTATTTATCTATTTTGAGGTGGGATGTTCATTTGCACATTGTGTTCATGTACAGTAGAATAAACTAGTGTTGTAATCCCCTGAACAAAGGCTGCAATCCCCATAAACTAGGAATCATTTAGACCACCCTAATGCAGTATAAAGCTCCATATGCATTTCTCATTTCTCTCAGTATATAGAACATAAACATTTGTGTTACTAAAATGTTTTTTTTTATCATCTGAAGAGAGTTCCTCCAACCATCTTTATCTACAGTGTTTAATTTAATTTAATGGAGACTGTTCCAGTTAAGCCAGTGTGGCTTATTTTGTAGTCCGTGCACAGGTACAAGAAAAAATGTGATGTCAAAAATATATAAACCACACAACAGACTAAATAAAAACATGGTTACATTCCTCTCTGTCTTTTAACCACAACTTG
The DNA here is from genome assembly GCF_963691815.1 of Echiichthys vipera. Lineage (NCBI taxonomy): Eukaryota > Metazoa > Chordata > Actinopteri > Perciformes > Trachinidae > Echiichthys > Echiichthys vipera. Next base: position 9,397,731 of record NC_139830.1, on the reverse strand, counting down.
AGATGAGTGAATAGGAAAAACACATTTCAGTTCCCTGCATTTAGAGAAGTGTATCCTGTGCGAGCTGCACAAAAAGCAAAAGCAGTCCTCCTCCAAGGAATTATACAATCATAACAGATGCAGTACATCTGCTAACAGTTGTTTTCTGCTTAACAACATCAGCACCGGGGTGAAGCAAAGCAATGTGCAGAAAGATGAAGACAGGCATCACTGGATTTGAGCAAGTTGTCTAAACTTTCTCAATATAGGCCAACAAGCAGTGCTGGGAACAATTGGGAATGGGATCACTCACCTTAGCTGCCAGGTGGTCATCTAAACAAACAGTACTGCATGCACTGGAAATTAAGTTGTAATAAACATTTGTAATTTATTTACAAAGACATAAACAGTCAAATCTTAACTTTCCCATGTCGTTTACAGGAGAAATCCCTGAACAATGTGACTTTACCCAGTTGTGCTGAGACAATGATTATGTAATGAATAAAAGCATATGCAATTGTCTGGACATATTATCAAACTCAAACAGTCTCTCATTCATTCCCCTTCATCCCCAGACCCCCTAAAAGAACAGTTATGATAGATTTAAAGATGCAACAAGGAGCTTTAGGAGTCAATGTTGCAATGTATGCAGATTAGACACTGCTAACATACAAGTGACAGTGAGCAGCTTGACTTCTGGTCCCCAAAGAATGACACATTATTCTGCATCTTGTCTTGATAATTACCCTTTCTACAGTGCATGTTAAACGGAGCTCCAGCCACATTGGGTTTATGGGAACCTCTAGATGAAATCATCAGCTATTTAAAGCACATGAGAACACTTGCCCTACCTATTACGTCTCTGCACAGTCAAGAAGGTTTCTGCAGCTATAACGTAATAAAAAGCCTGACCTTGATCATCTCCCCAGAAGCTCAGATAGAGAGAAAATCAAATGCAAGCGATGATTTACCCTGCTCCCTCCTTCCATTAAAACTGAAAGGTACTGAATGATGATATAGTAAAACCCTTAATATGAAATGAGGTCCATTTAAAGTATTTAAGCCACCTCCAGCGGCTGGAAACGAGTGTTGTCACTGCCCTATTCATGTAAGAACTTTCTTAAGAAAGGCCACATGTGAAAAAAATATAGGAACATGTAAACAATGATATCAGGTTGTAAATTTACAATGAAATTATGCCAATAACTAAATGTCTAATGCTGACTTTAATCAATGATAAGACAATATTTTCTCAAAATAACATTGGCTGTGGACATCAAGCAATTAATGGTAAAGGGCAAGATACCGGAAGAAATTGGTAGAAAACCTGTGCCCCTTGCATGTTTTTTAGTCAGCCCCTTACTTCAGACCATAACAGACCATTCTTCCTTTTCTCTATCATGCATCACCATAAGCCCTGGTCTGAGACGATGAGGCCTTCCTCTGCTCCTCCAACAGATGGAGCTAGTGCTGCACTGCATAGCCCGGCTGTCAGGCAGCTTCTTCCCAGATGGTCAAAGAGAACACAAAAGCTTGTGTGTATTTTTGGAATGTAATACCTTCCCATTCCTTTTAATCTACATTGCCATCCTGTAACCATATGCATCAAAGCATAGCAACCATATGCATCAAAGCATAGCACTGCCTTGTTGCCAGCTTTAAGCTCATTAGTGTGAAAAGAGAGATATTACTGCATACAAATGTGTTAATCTTTAGTCTGAAGCTGAAAAACGATGTAGCTGTATGTTTTAAATGGTGGTAAACTACAACATTTATAGCTCATACACTGATGATAAAAGCGTTACAGAGTCTATGCTGGATAGAGTGTATTTTAATGGAAATAATGGCGAATTAGCTGCTTTCACCTGGCTCCCTCTGAAAAGATGTACAGACAGACAGACATACAGACAGGAGTACTGCTTTTTTGTCTACCGACTTGTCTGTCTCTATATACAGTTTATTGCACTTGTGCAATTGTGTAAAAATTCTTGTACATCCCATGCACATACTGGATGCACTTGATTGAATATCTGATTATCTCATATTCTGACGGTTCAGCGATAGGTAGTCAGAATAGTAGACACCACAGAAATCTTGAGCATCAAGCAACTGCTCAACATTTTGTTTAGTTTAATTACATTTTCATACAGAGAAAAATAAACTGTCAGACGAAATGTTGTAAAATAAAACCCGTAAAATATCTAATAAATAAATAGAAACAGGTAACATCCAAATGAAATTTAAAGGAGTGTCCATGAAATTTGTAGAAATCACAGCTAAAAATGTAACTGTGCATGACGGTGTTATGGTGACCTTGAGCAATTTGAGAATCCTTCATTACAGCCGCGCACATAATGATTGCTGTTTAGTCTTTTAATTGTGATAATGAACAACATCCTCTGCAGAATGAAGAACTACAGTATGAAGGCTGAATTTGATTTGCTCACGCTAAGCATATTTTGTATGAACAAACAAACAAGCCGAAGAAGCCTTGTGACAATCCCACAAAGACTGGCTTTGGTGATTTTCCGTAGAACATTAGCGCTGTTATCTGATGCAAAAATGTTACGTGCTTTGTTTTGCAATTGGCACATTTGTTTGCTCAGTGAGAGGAAAAAGCCTTCAGAATCTGACTGAAAAGATTTGTTTTCTGCACTTTTCAATTACCTCTTGCTTAACGTAGAAGCCCATCTCCCACACAGTCTGCCAATCCAAGAATGATGAGAAAAAGAGCGACAGTGGAGATGGATAAAAAAAAAAAGCATCCTGGTGACACAAAATTAGATGGAGTTCCTCGTACATTCATGACATTCCTGAGACAATCAAAGTTAATGTCAAGGCCTTTGAGTAAAATTTAGTTAAAACATATGTTGACTGTTCAAAAAATCTTTAATGAAGGCTGACTGGCTTTCCTAAGTGGCTGTTGTCCTTATGTTTGCATAAGTAAACAATGGCACTAAAAGTTTAACCTAGTTTTTTAATGAGTTCAAAAAGGAAAAAATCCCTGTTGTATTTCCCCCACTTACTAATACCATATATTCAGTAATTAATGCAAGAGTATCAGAGGCAAAACACTCTTGGTTGATCTATTTTGCATGTACGGCCCCAATGAGAAACAGATACTAAATGTGTCCTTGGTGTGAAAGAATATGGATTGCAGAAGCTACTGATGTAGCCATTGATATGCACAGCAGTGTTTTTTTTTCTATTTTCTCTTCTTACTCCAGAGACCTCAACTTCTGCTTTTAAAATGAACCGCCCACCTCAATCAATGAGTTAATTAACATATTCTAGACTCGCTCCGAGGAGTGTCGACGGAACTTCACACCAATCTTCAGCTGCCGTCAGTTACCCTGTAGAATGGAGACAGATCCCAAGGTCGTACTAATCAGACAGCTGATTCAAATTATATTCAGCCTAAAGGGCTGTAGAGCAGCAACAGTGGCAACAGTCCACTATCAATGAACACTTAGAGAGAGGAAAAGATGCTGCTTTTACACACCAATGCTTCTGTCCTGTTTGTCAAACTAAGCAGTGCTCTGGTACACAATTCTCTTAAAATGTCACAGTGGAAATAATGCATGACTTTGTTTAGTTTGCAGCAAATTGTTCGTCCTCTCAGGCTAAGCTCCTTCGAGTGGGCAGCACAGATTCTTTTTCAGTGGGGCTTGCAGAAATGGTTACATTATACTTCATTTGCAGGGGAGAAGTCAAGGGAATCAGTTACCAAATATGCTTTGAAGTGCTACTCAGCCCCTGCTTCTTTCTTTCCAGCGCTAGCGCCACGCTGCCCTCTGTCAGACTGAATTGCTCTTTTCTCTTAATAACCTCAATGACGAGTTCTCTCTCTCCCTCTCGCTCCCTTTTCTCTCACTTGCTTTCTATTCCCCTGTCACTAATGCTTACCCTTTAGCAGGGTTCTCTTTGCATCATTCAATGCCCCTCTCAGTGTTTGAGAGTAAGAGAGGTGTAAGGGAGAGTCATAGGCTTACACTTGCCCTGATAAGCATTCAGATGAAGCATTTAAGTGATGAAATGGTGTAATTTCTGAGGGTTTTTTCCTCAGCCTGAGGGAAAATAGGTTTTAGGGTCAGGGTTTGGTTGTGATGTTGAGTATTTCACATGCTTCTTTAGCATTCATATTGTTTATATTGCTAATTATTAGTTAGAAAAGAACTGCATCATCTTCTATGGGATGGGACTGTAAATCTGTATAATAGTGTTAATAAATATCCTATATCAAACTTGAAAGCCTAATTGCCTAAGTCTCCCACCTCAAATGACTGGAAGTGCCCTGACATCCATCAGTATTTATCCATACTAGCTGGGTGATAGTGACAGACAATCCCTCTTTCTCTCCACATGCAACTGTTCTTGTCATCACACATTACACCGCTCTTCAACTCCTTTTGCAGTCCACTGCTTTAAACACGCTGGCAGGGAGGATATCATTGATTTAATTCACAGTAATACTTTTCAGATAAATATAATGTCACAATCTATTGGCGAAGATAAGACATCTGTGGTGACAAAATCTAAGTGGGGCAAAGTAAGTAATGCATTTATGCACAAAGAATGAATTACAGCTGCTGAGAGCACTATAAATCAATTCCAACAGCGAACTGGAGATCTGATTCACAAGTGACATTGCGCTAATGATATTACAGCGCAAACATGCCCGTAAAGTTTTGCAGCTTAGTGCAATTTGCCCTTTTTTTCATCTGATCCCAATTATGTGGCAGAGTGTAAATGTTGCCTTTGCACAAAGAACAAAGTAGTCAGAACAATGTCAGAGATAAAAAGAAAAAAAAACTAGCTACAGGTCCTGACCCATGAGGTGCAGAGGCATTCCTCACAACATCAAGCAAGGAATTTAAATGAGAGAGAAGTCATATTTGTAATGTAATATCCCAGTCTTTCAATGCTGTTTGTGCACTTAAGCTACCACCAACTCTGGGAAGATACTAATCATTTCACTGTTACTGCATGTGGCTATTAGAGGTGATGTTTGTGAATTGGACTGTTTTTGCAATGAGGCTTATTTCCATTGAAAGGGGGGGATTTTGTACCAAATGCATGAATTTTATGTTATAATTAATTGCAAATAGCCCAGGAGCACCAACATGCTATTTGCTTGATCGTGCAGTTAGAGCTACATTGCACTCTCTGCAGGTCCTTAGAGAATAACATGGTTTCTTTGTCTTATTTGTGCAGGTTTAGCACCTGCAAAAGCCACAAAATCCTAGTGTGATTTTGCCTGTCAGTGTGCAGTTGATCTACAGTAGCAGAGTTCACAGGCTGCCAAAGAAAATGCTGCTGACATGGTGATTAAAAAAAACAATTAAAAAAAACTCCAGCATACTAGTGTTTGCCTCTACCTGTGCTAGAATGATCCTTTCACACTTATCTTGCGGGCTTCAAATAAGCAAACATATCTGTGGTATTAGTTTGATAGGGAGGTTACCTATTCACAGACTTTTGGCTTGTAAAGTAACACTGCAATGCAGTACAATAGTATGACACTTAGCTTACAGTGGAGTTGTCTGACATTTGAGCCAGTCAAAAGCTTGGGGAAATGTTTTAAAAAGACAAATTTAGCTGATGGCATGGAGTCACAACAGAGCCTTGTCGAATTATGCTGCCTGCCTTTTTGTTTACCTCAACTCGGCTTAAGCCAGACAAAACTTCAGCTGCCTCTCCATCAGCTCCACTAGATTTCAGGTACATCTACATCTCTACATCAGAGGGGGCACCTAGGAAAGCGTGGAGGAATTAAACACCTGCTTTGATTCACGGATCTGTTGGCCAGTGTGCAGGCATTGGACGGTGAGCTGGGCAGCCTCTGGGCCTTTATTGGTTTCCAGTGGGATGTCGGGAGCTTTGGTGTCCTTTTGCTAGAGACTTTGCTAGATCCTTGAGAGATGGACAGACCCATTCAACCAGGTGACTCTTTATCTGTGTGCTGATCTCATGGCCATACTTCCATACTACGATTCCATTCGCTAAATAAAACTGATTAACTGAATTGCTCAACTAACTATATGCCAAACTGAATCTATATAACTCGTCACATACGTTTGGTCAGGACCCGTCACTTTTTAACACTCAGGGTACCCCTTTGGAGTAATTTTTCAACATGCAGGGTAGTCCTATAGACTTCAACACATGGCAGGGTGTTCTCATGCATTTTCGTACATAAAACAATGAAAAGTAATGCGCAGTCATATTGTGTATTCCACATATTTATTGTGTGTAATCCCCACAGTGAAAGTATGTGAATTAGTATAAGACAGCGAGGCACCATGTAGGGAGGCAGGTCGGGGGGGATGGCTGGCTCATAAAACACAGTACTTTAAGCGCGTGTGAAGTTGCACTTCCGGGTCAGCTATTTTCCACAGCGGACCATCAGTCCTTTACAGCTTTTTTTCTAATCCTAACCAAGTGTTTTTTCATGCCTAACCCTAACCGTCACATTTTGTAAAATCAGTCACAGTCACGTAACGTTTTTGTGTGTTGTTGCACTTCCGCTTTAGCGTATTTTGACTTCCTATCCATCCTGCGGTCCGCCAGCTTGTTTTTTTCATAGGAATTTCCGTGCATTACTTTACAAAGGATTTGCTACAAACGTGTTCATGACAACATGTTGACACAGGATAGAATAGTGGTCTACTGGATGAAAGTGTGTTTGTTTTACCCATTCCATCCACCCCAACCTCTTTCCAATGTGGACTATTTCTCTTTATAACATGGGACACAGAGTGTCTTTGCTGTGGATGGGTTTACACTTGAATTAGTTGGTAGGCCAGTATGTTTATATACATATGCTAAAGGGTGACTTGTGTAGGAGATGAAGAGAGAACTACACGTATCATAATAAATTCATTAATAACGTTATTAATAAGGCAAATTTATTATTCCTCGTTAAAAAGGGGCACAGCCCGATGGAAACGTAGTCACCTGCAAGAATTAAAAGAATACTTTTCTATCAGTTTCTCTTATCAATTAATTGTATAAATTAATATCACTCTCAATATGAAAATGTTTGTTCTCGTAAAACAGTGACCTCAAAACTTTGCAAAACAGAATGAAGGCTCACAGACAACAGCTGAGGTTTTACTACAAAAATTGGAATATATACATTATATACATGATAGATTATAACATGAAATGACACACATGAGAATAACACAGAAAATGGATGGGCATGGTAAAAGCTATGATATGGAAATGTAATTTCTAATCATGCCTTTATGGAAAGTTCAGATCTGGATCAGATCTGCTCATCTCACCAAACTAAGCCGTGAAGAGGGAAGTCCAAGAGGAAAGGAGACGTCTCAGCTCCAGGACAGCTTCCGGCCAGTCGTGGAAAGCACCAGGCTTTTCTGGGGCCAGGTCTGGCAGAGGCTGGTCAAGGCCAGTCGTCAGGGCTAATGGGTAGCAGGGCCAAAGCAGCAGTGCAGCGGTCCACCGGGCGACACTGGACAGTCTCTTGAGAGGGGACGCTTTATCACCCCTTTATAAACCCTTTATCATGAAAATCATGGCCAACCTCACAAAGTCTAAAGTGATGACAAAAATGTGGCATATTCATATTCTTGTAGTAAAACCCCAGAACCCAAGTTGTTGTCTTTGTTCTTTCATTCTGTTTTGTAAAGAGTCTTGAAGTCACTGTTTTATTAGAAAAAGCATTTTCATATTGAGATTGACAAAATAATTGATAAGAAGAATTGATAGAACCATACTTCTTTAACAGGTATTAAACCCTCGCCAAAGTATAATAAAAATCCTTTAGATATTGGTGTGGTGCCCTTTTAACAAAGAAAAAAGCATTGGCCTAATAAAGGTGGTTAATTTATTATGTGTATTATGTCAATACATTACAAATTACCTATTAGTTGGGTGAAATTTGCAAATCAGCTTCCAGAATGTCAAATCAAAAATCCTCAGGTTTATTGATAACTAATCCAAACTCATCATTTATGATTGCTATGCCAGGAGCTAATGGTAGTGTCCAGTAATATGCATTCCTCATATATGTGCATATGTAAAGTAGTCCCAGCTCTCAAAAAGTTCTGGTAGGGTGCATGAATCAGAAGCAATGAGTCTGACTTGATTTATTGTAGCCGGCAATAGTGACCAGAAGTTTAAAGACAAAACTGGATACATTTCCAAATTAAAAATGGTCATAGTAGCCATTAGAATGCTCTTTTAATCTGTGATGACTAATACAGCCGATCAATGAAATGGGAATGTGTCCATGTGATAACCTCAAACACAGTCACACTGGTAAAATATATCTAAGACATGGTTGCCTCCATGGTTTCCGCTACAATAGTATAAAGACTTTAGCACTTCAATTATTCTTGGGAAAGGGTTGGCACATCATATTCTATGGGCTGAGGTCAGCAGCTCAATCCTCCAGCTACAAGCCAAATGCTTAAGCGATATGGCTGCCTTTATGTATGTGATCTAGGCGAGAGGTGATAATATAGCATTTGTATATCACACCATTTAATTTTAATGCTGTGCCTTGGCAGTAAATATCCATGGGAGTTAGAATAGTCTGCAGTTTAATGGTCAGTGTGGGTCACCAAGGTAAGCTTTTAGCAATGGACCTGATGGGCAGAATGAGCTTAATGGACTGGAGTTCCTTCTTAAGAGAAGTGTGCAGATGGGGAAGCTAGGCTGGGAGGCTGGGGCCTGCCCTGACCCGAGGAACAAGTGTCAAGAAGGATGCTATTTCTTGCTCATGACTCAACTGAGAGCAAGAGCTAGAGTGGTTTCCACTCCCGTTTCCCATGCTGAAGTCCCAACACTAACACCCTCCGTTATGTGAGAAGCTTGTACTTAATGAGGCATGCAAGGTAATTAGCTGCAACACAGGCCACAACGCACTCTTTTCACTTGTATCACCCTAATCTCATATATCTGTTCATCTATTCTCCCTTTTCTTCCTCTCCTTCATGCCAAACATATACAGCCCATTTTGACTTTCTAAACAAACACTGGAGCAGTAAACAACTGATACAGCAGATAAAAAGACACAGAAAGACAGAAAGTCATCCCATGAAACAGGCTCATGAATGATCGACGGGTCCTGCTCTTACAACAGATGATTAACTGCAGAACAACTCAAGGTGAACGCCAAAACATGATTAAACTTAAAGCAGTCTGACCCCCAGCAGGTAAAAATGTGATCTTCCATTTGATCGATGTTAACACAGACATTTTATCATTTTGTGCAAAAAAAGCCTGGTGTTTGTTGGTCTGAGCGGGTGAAAGAACATTTTTGACATGCTCATGGTTTCAAACCTAAAATTTATTGTAATATACATTTAGGCAGCAGTGCACAACTTTTCACCTTGGGGCAGGAAGCATAGTCCTTGCTCTACTCCCCTTCAGTTGTTAAAGTTCAGCTCCCAACACTTGTCACTCATCCTGATGAGCTGTCTAAGTTGAAATGGCATGAAGCCTGAGGCTGAGGTAACTGGTAAATAAAAACACTGCAAGTTTAGAGGTAAGAGAATGCAAAATTATAAAACACATTTCAGGTGTCAAAATGAAGGTCAAATTCAGAAATGGGTGCGGGGTTCGATCCGAGCATGGGGGGGGGGGGGTGGGGGGGGCTTGAGAGGGATAGAAAGTAGGGAAGGGGCCACTGCCCTACCACATTAGGGCCCTAACCTGATTGGGCAACTGGTGTGATCCTATCACAAGATGGTTTATAGTTTTTCCGCCATGTTTTCAATAACCCAGAAAAAAAATGACACAACCTCCTAGGAGCGTTGTCTGTGCTAACATTAGCTGCATTATGTTCGGCATTGGGGTGGGAGCGGAGGCTCAAGAGCGCGGATGGTCTGCAAATTCTTTCTTGCACAATTTGCACAGTCATGCTCTTGTCAATGTTTCCACTTGGTCATTTTTTAGAACTCAAATGTCTACCCACTGAACCCAGCAACAACTCTTCACCTTGCAATGTTCCGCACTGAGTGCAAAAATAAATTGCGATTAATTTTGTTATTTTCTTTATTTTCTGTAATTAATCGTACTTAACGCATTAAAGTCCCAGCCCTGATTATATTAAATAGAAAAAATACATTTCTTACAGCAACAATTAATATTTTTTCTTAACAGTTCATCATACAACCATGTATCTTGTGTTTCTATTTTGACGGTGTAATGGGTTTTCATTAAAACTGTCTCAAGACAGCAGGAATTGGTAGAGGTGAATGTGGATAAGAACATCCTCTTCACATGGATACTTTTCCATCCTGAGCTCAGATACCGTAACAAGAGACGTGGTCTGAACCAGAGCTGGTTAGTCACACGGATGGATGGGCAGAGGTTTGAGGAAGGTGGCAGATGGAGTTCAAAAGGTGTGAAGGTGGTGAAAGGTGCCGGAAGTCCCAACTGGCTCACAGCAGTGATCCAAAGAAGTACGGTGAACTGACAATTTCCATGGCGCATTGTAGCTTCCGTCTAAAAACCCTCCTAATGAGTTAGTTTGTGGCATGTGGGGATTCTTTGTGGCGATTTTCCAATTTCTGTTTTTCCTCTTTGTCAGTGTGGTGCTCTTCATCCTCCCTTTATTCATGAGTCTTCTTTTACAGCTTCCACATCAACTTCTCCAGTGAAGTTATTTGCTCATTAGCTAATACAGTACAAAATAATGTATCTGTCAGGCAAGATTCTGTTTTAGAGAGGGAAAAAAACCTGTCTCACTGTGTACCACATTCAAATTAACATGACTTACTTGCAACCCTCCTACTCCTCAATTGTTGTTGTTGTTTCCTGAATTGTTTATACATATTTACTTTAATTATACATGCAGTACTTCTCTGAAAACTCTTAAGATAGGAACAACAGATACACAAAATACCCTTCACAAATCTCCACACATTACAAAATCTAACAATGTGCCTTCAGAAAATGTTATCATCATATGATGGTACCTTGGTATCTTTCTATGTTTCTATGTATTAATGTGTGATTTTATGTACCTGTGTCATTCACATTTAAGCCTATTTGCCATTAGGATATTTTAACACTCCTCCAATCTGATCATCCAATGACTCCCAAAATGATATGGCGTTGAGAAAGGGTCGCAGTTTTAAACATGTTAATGTTGTGAAATTGAACTACTTAAGTTTAGGAAACAAAACAATTTAGTAACACCGGCCTCCAGGCAGAAAGTCATGGTTGTTTGACCCAGAGATGAGGACTTGAGTTTGAGACTCGGACTCAAAGAAAGTCATTCTCTCCCGCAGAGATGCGCGAACAGCCACACATGCTGCTGCTGATGACCGGGGTGAAGTTAATTCTCACCTCAAGCTCACTTCCTCCCGGTGTGCTGGTGCAGTTTCATTACCGTTTCTCATATTGTTTGGCTTTAAAAACTTCAGGCACAGCCGAAACAAAAGAATCGCCGAATGTGATGTCTGTTTTAAGCACAGCTGCATAAACTATCAACGTTAGCTTATTACTAATGTTATCTTTGTGAGAGGATAATTTTTAGATTGCCGTTCGTTGAATTACATATGTTTGATTTGTATTTGCTTGCCGGTGCTGCCACCATCAGCTGGCTAACAACGTAAAACCGGGAGCAATACACGGTCATTATTAATGTCAGCTAAAGGCAAGTTTACGTTACAGGTTTATTGTTAATGTCACTGTGTTCTAAGCTTACCATTACACTGTATTTGAGAGGATGGAGGAATTTTTATTTATTTAAAAGAAAGAGCTCGCCGACGTTAAAAATCTCTTTTTCAGAGTGCCCTGGCCAAGACAGGCAGCAGCACAATTAATGTTTCTGACTAATATTATGATCTGCCAGTACAAAATACATGACTATAATACAATAGAAATATATTAAATAACAAGTGAAAACAGCAAATGTATATCAAAATTGACCATAATCATGAATATAGCATGCAAAATATCTACAGCCTTTTAAACTTCTTTAAAATAATCCAATAAGAGCAGGACCTGAAGTTTCAGGTGTGTCTGTAATTTGTTCAGGTAAAGAGAGCAGAAAACTGTTTATTTACAGTAGATTATAAACTGTCATTAGTCTGGACCTTGTGTAATTTTAAATTACGGTTGCACTCCATAAGAGACTTGATTAGGACTTGCTGCTTCCCTCAGAGACTTGACTTGACTTGGACCTGCAAAAAGTGACCATCTCTGGTTTGACCCATCTAACACCCTAATCTTCTTTGCTACAGGGAGCTTGGGACTCTTAAACTACACCACCCTTCTTCCTTGTTTGCTCCCAAAATAACTGCTATGGCCACTAAAGGGCGCTTCCTATCAACAAACGTCAAAATTGGTCACTTTAAGCTGCGAGATATTCCGTAAAGACCTTATACATATTATAATAAAGTTACATTATCTGTTAATAATTTAATTACTAGTCCTCGTTCTCCATTATAAGATTCAAAGGACACTGTCTGGATTTCAACTCCTCGCTTAAGGGCACATCAATTTACAAAGTATTTTGGTAAAGAAAGAAATCCAACATGGGATCAGTGCTTTTCCCTGGTAGAGATATATACAACTTCCATTCAGTGGTTGTTTTGATTTGATTGCTTGGCTTTACCGGTTACTCCTGGCAACAAGGTGAGTGTCTTGGATTACCTGCACCCTTTCTTCTCTGCGTCGTCAGTCTCGCTTGATGTCAGTTGCCAAGGGTTACAGCAGTGGTCAGGCATGAATTTTTCATGTTTTGCACACAGAGTAGGTCAGGAAAGCAACATTTTAAAGAGGGGTGATTCATCCATCCATAAATGTGAACTCTGTGCAGGTTCATCCTATATGTTTTTATTTTTTATCCATGCCATTTATTTTTATCCTCTGCCATTTCTCATAACTTTCACATCCTCAAACTGCTATTTTACCACTCTGGTGCAATAGAGACGATCACTGCTCCCCATGACATCTTTTGATATCTTCTGTGCCTCTAGTTTGTGTCAGCATGGCAGAGGACACGAGTCACTGCACAAACCCTGACCACTGAACTGTAAAGTCTCTGGTAACTCCTGTGGGGACACCGCTGGAGGGGCATGAGCAAGAGCACAGGGATGAGCCATCAACCAGATCAGCTTGTTATACCTGATATTTTGACAGCTTAAGGTGATTGACATCACCTTTGTGTAACTGAGACATAGCTGGAAGAGGTGGTTGACAAAAGCATTCAAAGAGTCTCTGATTGAATTTCACATCATAAATATGTTATTTCAATAGAGTTCATTTAATTACAGGTCAATATTAAAGTATGTGTAAGAGGAAATTCAGAGATTTGTTTCAAAACACATTATAAATGTTGGAAAATGATTGTAATTCATGCAATATTGAATTATGGAGTTTAGAGCATTGGACAGTTTTTTCACATTTTTGGGGTTCAGGATTTTATGGGCAGGCCTGAAATAATGGCTTGATGATGCACTTGGGCCAAAGTGACAGAACAAACATCCACACCGTACAAGGACCATTTCACTGCTCTGTTGACTTTGAACTGTGTGAGCCTAAATGCTGCTATGTGGTGGGATGTACTACAAAGAAACTGTAAATAACAATGTTTACGATATTTAAACCCTAGTTCTATTAGCACAGTCAGAGCCCTGCACTCTACTGGTAATACTCTTCTCCAGTAACAGCAGCAACACGCAATTACCCACTGAAATTTGCATAAATGCAGCTGGCCGATAAGGATGTGCATACCTTAATACGCGTTGTTTCGTACACACCGCTGTTTTCTCTCCTACACTCTCTTCATTGAGCAGCATTGGAGCTACAGGGTCCCTAGTTAGAGGGTCCGCCTGTGCTGGTAGAACTAGGGTTACATTTTCATTATATCTCATACAGGCTCATTTCATCATTATCAAAATTATTTTTCTTTCTTTATACTTTCATTTTCAGTCATGTATCAGTTTAAGTCATTTAAAGCTCTTTGGAAAAAAATCTGCTTTACTATACTTTTTTGTTCCGATTCTGAACTGTTCATGAAAAGAAAAAAGAATATCTTGTCAAGGCAAAAACAATTTAGTCCTATTTGACACTGGTTGTCTTTTTCTCTTGGGGAAGCATTTTAGTGATCTGAGAACTGGACCCTACAGACAGTGTCTGGATATTTTCCTTGCTTTCTGCTGATGGATCTAAGTGAAGACAACAGCTACACTCCACTGTCAGCTACCACCCACCAGTATCTGGCCTGCTGCTAATGATGCGTGTGTGACTACTGTATAGGAACCAAGGCCTTGCTGAATCCATCCATGCATGTCAGTGCTTTATTGTGTAGGTGAAATACAGGGTTGGGAATTGGCATGTTGCGTTTTATATACGTTAAAGTTAACCAAATGTCTAAAAAATATTTTTCTTCCATTGTGTTCAGATTTAAAAGCTGTTGTTAGGAGCTGCTCTGACACCGACTTCATGCCTAAAGTTCTGTTTCTGTCAAAGTTCTCATTATTGTGAAGAAATGTACTCAACTTAAATCTAATGCTTTTACCATTTAGATACTACATCTCAAACAATATTGCTTTTCATTTTTTAAATCCACAAAATTCTAGACACCAGTGTTCTTGTGTGGTGTATTTGATGAATGGATGTCAACTACATGTATATTATCCTAAAGTTTGTAATGAAGCTTGTTTATACTCTTTTGATCCAGGCCACACAAAAAAAAGAAAACCCACTCTGTATGGGGTTATTTATAAAATATGTGTGACACACATCCACACAAACATGAACAAATGCACACCCACATTCTCAAATGTCAGCAGGGGCAATGAGCTACTTATTAGAGAATATGCTCCCCACTACTTTAATTAATTTCTTGCCTGCCAGTGACAAGGAGAGAAGAGGGAACATGGTCAATTTGGTCTCCATGGTGACATCTTCAATCCAGTTAGAGGTGGCTGTCCTGAGTTCACTTTACTTTGGCATATTTAATTATTTTCAGTTTCAGAAAATATTTACAGTCATTGCTTTGAGTAAACTAGTTATTGAATACTTATCGTCAACATAATCATAATAATGTAATAATGTTAGTCTCAGAAATCCCAGTGTGACATTAGCTCTGACAACCAATTGATTCTAGAAACATGAGTCAAATCGTATTGTGCCTCTTACTGGGAAGCTTTGGCATGGACCATGAGCCTCAGCCCCTCAGCTGAACCACCCCTAAGGCCTTGTGTCTGACTAACAAGTCTCTGCAGCCCTTATTAGATTCGTATTAGCTGGACACCATCATCCATTTTCCCATCCTCAGAGTCTCATGTGTATATTACATTTCCAACTCAACATCTAAACACATCCACAATTAAAGACTGACTGTTCCTCAAGAATTCACTACATCCTCCAAACAGATGGATATATAGTAAATGTGGTGGAAGTGAAACATGGGAAATGAAACAAACTACCAAAGAGACTTTTTTTTCTCCTCTTGGTCATTATTGTGTTGTGGACTGATCACAGTCCCAGGATTTGTGGCTTGCTAACAGACATGCGGTACAGAGTTTTCTGGAGGAAAAAAAGAATGGACCAGCAATGAAGGTTGATTATATTATGAAGACTATGAATTGTTTTTGATGGTGCAGGAAATTTATGGAGTTCATGACGTAAAGAGTTTAACCTCATAAACTCTATATGCTGAAATCTATACAGAAACTACGATCGTAAAGTTAAGAATTGATGTGGGAGCATATGAACAAGGCCCTTTTTTGAAACAATGAAATAAAGTCTACAGGTAAATCCTCAAAATATTCTGATATACAATGAAATAAAAGACATGTTCATCTTCAATTCATTATACTCTATATCCTTGAGGCAGCAAGATTTAGCTTGGCTCATTAATCAAAGTCAATGAATCTTGGAAGTAAACTTGTTGGTGTAAATGAGCAAGACAAGACAAATTAGGCTAGAAATCTATAACGAGATAAAAACAACTACAGCAAAACTTTGTCATTACGTGAAGGTGTGAAGATAAGATGAGCTCTAAATTAATTAGAAACTTTAGATATTTTCCTATTGGGCATAAGTAGCTGCTGGCTATAATGAGTTACAAATTTGAAAGCTGGTATGCAACATATATGCATGTTGTGCTCAGGGCTATGCAAACATAAGGGATCTAAATTAGCTAATAAAGAGAGGGTTTGTGCATAGAAACAGTGACACTGTGTTTTGAAGTAAGCTTAAACATAAGTAAAGCATACAGTATAGTATATGTATAAAAAAGGATACACAAGAAAAAGCACAGCAGACAATGGCGGAGCAACTGAATCTTAGCTGAAACAGTCAAAACTACTGTATATCATTCAAGGGGTTACTTGTACACATTAACAGTTGCAGTACACTTTCTGAATGGTGCTTAATAAATATATTTTAGGCTACTTGCACATTCAGTGCCACACTTTTTCAAGCCATGGATTCACTTAATTCTGGATCATGACTGATGTCAGCCCCTCCCCCACCTACTGATAATGTTTTCATACTAATCCAACCCTCAGTGGCAGAAAATGATGACTGGTCCTAGCACAAGATTTTTTTTATAGGCTCTTCCCTCATTATATATATATATATATATATATATATATATATATATATATATATATATATATATATATATATATATATATATATATATATAATGGCTATAATTAATAGCCCCTCTCTCTCTCTCTCTCTCTCTCTCTATATATATATATATATATATATATATATATATATATAGAGAGAGAGAGAGAGAGATAGACAGAGAGAGAGATACATTGTGGATCAGTGGTTGCAATTAGCGTGTTTTTCCAGAGTAACATTAAATTCCACTGCTCATTTTTAAGGGTAACGTGTTCACCTATTCATTTATGAAAATTACGTGACACAATTGAGGTGTATATTTTTGAACACATGCATTTAGACGGTCTGATATTGCCCGTCACCCCTTTTCTCGTTGGCCGAATTTCCTTTTTACTAATGACATGCAGCTACTTGGACGCAGAGAAGAACGCTGGACACGTCTTTTCCGTGTCTGCATCGGTGAATCTGTGCTTGACCTCGCGGTCTTCCATTGGAACACGCACTCAACAGAATTACTTACACCTGGCTTGACATAGCCGCCGCTTCTCATCCTGGTTTGGCGTACGTGCAACCGATTAAGCCAGGATGACCAGACCAGACTAGTTCAAGGCTGGCTTTTTCTTTTATTCCAAATGTCTTAATTCTGCCTTCAAGCAACAGCCTGATGAGTGGATGGAAAATGGCAAAGAAGGGGCCTGGGGAATAGGGAATGTTGCTGGAGTAAAGGGACAGCGTGACATGGGCCCAATTCTGACCCAGCCCCCACTCCCTTCCACTCTGTGACGAGTGTGACTCAGCTGGATGAAGCACTCTTCATTAAGTTGTAGGGTATAAATGCAGTGGTAAGCTTTGTGCCAAACTTACAGAGTAACAATTCTCAATGATAAAATATTGCTTCTAAGGCTAATGTAAACATAGCAATGCTGTCAACCAATGCGGCCATTATGTCGGTGATTCTCTGAAAGTTAGTTGCTTAAATCGACCCCTTTCTACTGATACATTATTAGAAAAACAATTATTATGGCTTTGATTTAGCTTCATTATGCTATGCAAAGAGTAAGAACTATCTGAACTGAGCAGTATCGGTGAACTGTGCTGTTGCAGCGTTGAAGTTGTATTGCCCTATAACGTCTGACAAAGCAGTTAGATGGTTCTCTTGACTAAGACATCCACTGCTAAATTGGCAGCCCCGTTGTGTTGAGTAGGATCTGGCAGACTGGCAGAACAGGGTGTTATGGGAGCTGAAAAAAGCAGTGTTGATTTGATAAATACTTTTTGCAGTGTTGGTGATGCTCTGCAAAGCAATGCTCACCCCCCGGTGTGATGGCATATGTTAATAAAAAAGCACTACAGGAAGTCCTCTGCATCCAAATCTGCTGGTGTCAAAATGAATTTTGAGTGTGTTTGAGTGTGTGCGTGTGTGTGTGATTCTCCATCTTTGTGCTGCAGCCACTTGACGATTTTATCAGCGATGAGCTGTGTGTGTGTGTGTGTGTGTGTGTGTGTGTGTGTGTGTGTGTGTGTGCGTGTGTGTTGTGTGCACAAACATTCATACATGCCATTTATGCACATGTGCATGCTTGGGGTAGCGACAAGCACAGCACCTAATCTACATATCAATTTTCCTCATTTGAATACACCACTTACTGGGTGATGGTGGTGATAATTACCTGTTGTGCAGTGAATAGGGCACAGGCTCCCACTGGGCCTCTCTTTGTCATGCCTGGGTCACAGAATCTGTACACAGTACAGTAGAGTATCTTACACTGGGGACTGGTGAGACATGACAGCACAGCAGGAGTCCTAGCTTTCCATTACTAGCACCAGACAATCCCTGGTAGTGTGTGAGGGCCATAATATAGTAATAGATGTGGAAAAAATGGTCTCTTAACTTCTGTTATTTTAGGCAGCAGCTTGACAAGTTGTAAACAATAGTAAGCTGTCTTCCAGAGCAGAAACTGTTGAGTCAGGAAAAGGTTAAAGAGTTAAAGAAAAGGTCAAGAGATGGTGTTACAGAAAGACAGCTTTCAAAGGTTGTGGGGAGAGTGAGATTGGGAGCACACACTGAAGTGAAGACTGCCAGATGATACCATGGATATTAAATCTGACAAAGCTGAGTTTGTCAAATGGTACCCTCAGACATGTTTGATTCATCACGTTTCAATTGCCACAGGCATCAATTGTGGCAATATTTTTCTAAATTAGTTTGTGATGTAGCAATTTTCTGGTTCCCATAATTCATAAAAAAAAGAGCTCAAACTCTAGGTGAGCACAGGTGAGTCATGCTGTCCAACCGGTACATTGGACTGCCCATAGCACCTCTGCCAACGTTCCACATGGATGCATCCTGAAGATGCCACTGAACATTAGAAATGATCCAACTCTTGCTCTACAGCTGCCTAACCTCTGTGCCGCAGTCCAGGGCGCGCTGTGAAAGGCCCACAAATGGGAATGAACAGGTGTCACTTTAATTATGTGTCCTCTCGTTTGAGCCTGGCAGAGTCGGCCAGGAGACGGTGGCTCTTTTAATTAACCTTGGAGCTGGACAGCACCACACGAGGCACTTGCAAATATAGGGGGACAATATCAGCCAGTCTACATGACTCCCTGGCTTTTAATTACAAGCACCAAGGGAGTGTGCTCAGTTTTCTTCACCTGCACATACGTTTTATTTACCTCCCTTCTCAGCCTGTCTGCTTAAGATAATATCAGTTTCACATGTTTCAGTCCATTGGTTTAATGTCACCACCATCAGGCCATGGCTGAGAGAGGCAAACTGCTCCTTTCATGTTATTTTTACTTGAAATGAGGTCATTCCACCCTCAGAAAGTATTTTCCGTTATCTTTACATTAATGTCTGGCACTCAGAAATGAGCCAGGATTGGAACTTTCATTTTTGGAAGCCCTCTTCTGGTTCAGAGAGGGAAGCAAATAGATCGGTTTGCTGTTCTCATCATACTGGAATGATGTCAAGAAAGTGGTCATTTATATGTCAGTATGTTCATACAGGAAATATTTGAATGTCTGTGTACATTTTCCACACTTTGAGTTTAACTACTTTCCACACCTTATATTTGATTGAAATTGTTATCCAATTATACTGATAAATATCTCGCAAACTCTGCATCTCACATGCTTCTGGTTTCTTTTGACCAAATAAAACAGGCTGCCGGTATCACAGTGTATCCTGTGATCTACCCTCATTTCATGTCATTGCCATGCTTGTGTGATGCTGTTATATATTATTATACTGGAGCAAACCTTCCATATGTTATAGGTTATTTAATGATACCACACATAATAAAACATGTGGTGTCTTGTAGCCTTCAAATTGTAGGTATACACTAGACTTTAGAACTAGAGAACAAAGTAGTAAAACTTGATTTATTCTGAAATATTAACTTTTTTTAATGTTCAGAATTTGATAGAATACATAATAATAAAAAATAACCAAGGCACTTCAACAAATCCTTTATTTTGTGAAAAAAGCAGTGAGCAATTTTTTTCTTGTGATCTCAAGTGTACATCTACATATTATGATATTTTTCGACATTTTGTTGTGCAACCTGAATCAACTGTCCGGATTGACTTTGACTTTAATCTTATTCACAAGCAAAAGTTACATAAGCGCTATATCAGAAAAGTTTTCAGCTACAGATGAAACAATTTTAGATATCATGCTGATGCATCATGTATCTAATTAGCGTAGATTCAGGCTTGAATGAAGAGTTTTCTTTTCAGTACTTTCTTTGAGTTCCCTTGCTTTTGGGAGTGCAAATGCAGCTATAAATCTAGCTAAGAATAGACATGTGCAGAGTGTATAAGAAATGAGTATATGTCATGGAAATGTTCACCTTAAGAGAGGAATTTATTTTGTTATGCTTCATATGGCCCTTTGGATTACAACACAAACACCCCATGGAATCCACTGAAGATGAACTCAGTAGGAGATCAAATTTATCTGGTGCAGTTGCACATTTTGAACAGCTTAATGAGTTTTATTTTTATTTTCTGTTTTTTCTTTGCTCCCTATCTGGCTGTCTAGACACAGGAGAAAGCTTTTCATCAGCGACAGCAGCTACAGCTAATTGAACAAGATTCCATGCTGCAAGCAAACAGTCTTATGACCAATATAGCATCACAAAAGAATGCTACCGTTGCCAGAGAAATGTCTCTTTTTGCAGGACATATTAAATCATACTGCTTTGTAATTAACAAACCAAGAGAGTTGCAGTAAAGGAAGCTCATCCCCAGTTCACGAGGAGAAGTTTGCATGAGGGCCGATCATTTGACATGTCAGGCTTCATTTCAAGTTAATCAACGGTGATGGTGAATACACTGGTCAATTATGAGAATGGGTTTTGTATTCAAGTCACCATCTCATTGATAATCATGGGTTAACATTGATCATTGGTTCTCATTAATTAATTTTTTTCCAATTATGTGGGAGAAAAATTACGACTCTAAGTGGAGTGTCATTCAAATATTTTACGAGGAAGATCATTTCTCTGGCATTTGGACTTTTAGCATTGTTTTCTTACTTTCTCTATTATCAATCTTCATTCATAAATCTCCATGGACGTGCATTTACCCAATAAATCCAAGCTAATATTTGACATTTTGTTTACATTTTGATCATATATTATGCCTTTATGAAACATAAACATGTCATTGCATCCTTCTGTCTTTAAGAGTATTGCACAGTCCACCCACCTCACTACCATGAGCTTCAAGCATTGTTTGCCTGATTACAATCTGTTACCACATTCAGTCATTAATTCAGTCTGACTTTTTCTCCACTCTATCCGATCACGATTTCCACAGGGGAGGATATTTGATTTTCCCTAACTAATGTCTAGAGATCAACGTATTAGCTTGAATCTCACGTCCTTTAATGCCGACAATGATGTGTAGCCAACATACTGGTTTTGCCAGGGTTTTAAGAATGGAGCAAAGTGAAGTAAAAACAAACTATGATGATGGCGATCTTGAAAAGACAAGCCTTCTACATACACACAGCTTGACAATGTTTGACAACAGCATTAGTCCTGCCTGTGGCACTAATTGGTTAATCGTTACCCCCCAACGGCACATGTGGATCGATTGTTTTTTCAACCAAGAAACCACTGTTTCATGTAGTGATGCTAGGCAAATCATTCCCCTCAGTGGAGTGGGTGGCTTCAAAGGTCTGGACCCATGAAATAACATTGCCCCAGGAAATTTGGTTGATGGTTCCATCTCTAACTCCAATTCTAATGGGCTTTCATTTTTTTTTTTTAAAGGATTTATATATGGCAATCCAAAGAAAATGTGCAGTAAAGTTAGACATACATTAACCAAGGAGCTCTCACACTAGACTGATATATATAAGGTATATGTTAAGATGCTAGACTTAGTTAAAGTGATGAAGCAGTATTATTTTTCTTCATTTTCCAAATTATATGGTGGTTGCCAGAGGATGAAAAGAGCAAATAGAGTGCCTTTAGTACTACTGTAGGTGCTAATACAAAGAAAAAAAGTAATATACCTTTTTCTCTGTAAGAACAGGTACTTTTCTTGTACAGGTACCAGGGGGAGAATGAAAATGCCAGTTGAAAAAAACAAACTTGTTCAATCTCCCTCAGTCTCTTTCTGTCAGTCTCCACTGACTTCTTTCTCCAATGAATTTCTATTTACTGTGAAGTAGTGCTGCAGACGTTTTGATACAGCCATGTTCCATTTTCTGTATCTTTCTCTAGCGCTCCAACAGCTTCTAATTCTTTTCTATGGGATTGCAAGGACTCCTCTTGCAGTATTGAGTTTTAGAACTTTGGGCTTCGTTCTCAGACTGCTTGCCTTCACCTCGCACCCACCCACTGCACTCTGGTTTGAATTATACTGTCCCCTCTTACTGTAGATATTGGATTTTCTCCCTCAAATTCCACATCTTACATCTGAAATATAACAGTAAATTGCCTCAGGGCAGCATGTGTGTGTACATGTGTTTGTTTGCGTAATGAAATGCTCGCCATGATTTTTCTCACCATGTCAATGTGCAAATAAAGTCAGGATCTTGGCCCACGCAGAAATCCAATCAATAATGATGTGCTTGATCATGTTCCAATATGCCTGCTGCACTTACCTAACAGTAAATACCACATCTTTTGAGTTTACTGATTCTTGCTTTACTTGTTGTTTGTGTGTGTGTGTGTGTGTGTGTGTGTGTGTGTGTGTGGGGGGGGGGGGGGGGGGGGTAAAATAAGGAATGCAGCCTTGCTTCTAGTGACATAAGTCTTCTGTGCTTTCTTGCAGGCCTACAAAACTGCTTGTCGATGAGGCTACAACACAAAATAATTTCTGAAAGGTCAAAGCGATGGCAAGGCAAAGGCAATTTGTGACTAAATATTCAACACTAAACACCTCAGAAAACTTTACGGACAAAAACTGTTTAATGAAAAAATACTTCCATTTTTTCTTTATCGACCTATGCGACCCAAGTGAGGAGAAATACACATCTTTATGGATCTGAATGGATGTTTACACATTGTTATTTTGAAAATGTGTTTTTCTGGTTTCTCCCATATTGCATATGACAGGATATTGTGACCTGGTGTGTTCCCACACAGGGTCTGAATGCTGTCATCGACAAGCTTATTTCTCAAGCACATTATTTATATTTGCTGGTCCTGGTATTGATGCTGAGTGGTAGGTAAACGTTTCCATATCACCGGTGTGTTTTGTTTGTTTGCTATATCCTAATAGTTCACATACTAACAAGACCTTTGTCATCTACTCAGTTACATGTCTGCCTGTCTCAATGATCCAATAATGGACAATGCCTGCAATGTGTTTGTGCAACTCACAAGTATGTAAAGCTCCTCTGAGATTAATGAAATGACTGGCACCTGATCATTGAAAGCATACAGAATAACTGCAAAACAAAACATCCCTTCAATCAATCATTCCTCTTTGCATAGGCAAATACTAAATGACACTTTAGACATTTATGATATGTAACTCCTATAATACAAACTGGTTAATAGAATTGCAACAATGTTTTTTTATTCACTGCCAGTAGATGAGCCTTCCTCAGCAATGGTAGAATAGAACAGAGAAAATCTTTCATATTAAAATTTTATTTAAAAATATTAAAGCTTTAATGTCGAACTGAAATTTTATCTCAAAGATATGGAAATGTTTTGATATGGTGGAAACAATGGAGGGCCGGTGCCATGACAGTAGTTGAAAGATGTCTGAGAGTCAGTGTTGCTAGATAACACTACATCTGTGTTCCAAATTGTTCCCTATCATAGAAGCAGTGCACTATATAGTGTGTACGCCATTTTGTAGTGGTGTTTGAATTCTCTGTGGTTAATTCCATTCCCAATACAGCTTAGTCCTTGTAAGCTTACTACTGTTACTTGCTCGTAAAAATAAATGAACTGTGGGCCATTACAGCTCGCAACCAGCAGACAACAAAACCACACTTTCACACCATCAAAATTTCAACAACCTTTTTGAGATTTAATATTAAAATTGCCATGCAACAGCAATAGAACCTTTTACCTTTCTCCGGAGTGCCTGGTTGGTATTATAAACAGACTCTACAAAGGGTTTACAGCTCTGTTTGTTTATGTGATGCTGGTCGTGCAAGCTTCCATCACACATCTATCCAGCACATCTATTGGCTATTAGAAAATTCCAGTGTAGTGTCCGAAATCTCGCTTGGTCATTCCCTATATAAAGCACTATTTAATAAACACTATTTAGGGAATAGTGAGTGAGTGAATGAGGGAACGATTCCAAACACAGCTTACGTCCATATCTTCGGTGTGCAAGTTGTTTGCAAAGCTGAACCTATAAGCAAAGCACTGTGTCAAAGCTGGAGTATGGTCTAGTGTAGCTTCACCAGCTAAGGGATAGGGGAAAAAATAATTGGGCTTTTTAGTATTTCTTTGAACCAATCACAAACATCTTGGGCGTCACAAACCCTAATAGCAGAGATAGCAGAAGATTAGGAGAAGACTGTGGCACGGCTTCATCCAGGCTCTGTACATCTGGTTAGCCAGCCTAATGTGATATTGACTGGAGCATGTCAGTGTTGTACATCCAATGGAAACATAAACACACACACACATGCCCTGATTTCAATAGATTTGTGACTTAGCAAAGTGTTGCTTGTGCCACATGGTAGTTAAGTAGGCTAATTAGCTTTAGTCCAGGTAGTCTAGCTTGCTAATGTCAGATCTAATTTCAACTCAATGGAATAGAATAGAGTGCTGCAAGGATGCCATAAATTTGTAGACCAACCAGTGGCGGATCCAGAAAATTCTACATGGGGTGGCAAAGGGGTGCAAGAGGTCTTGGCAGGGTGGCATGGGAGGGCGGAACGCAAGAATCCACAAATGTAAATGGGTGACATGAGTGACATGTACTGAGTGACATGATATGTGATGCTACTGTACTGTGATTTACATGGAAAGAGGATAAAAAACTACCGTGGGGTCCAGGGGGAATTGTAGTAGGCCTAGGACCCTCTTCCTCCCTGTCATCTTCATTTGCCTTGTGGTCACCCGTCCCACTTTCTGAATCTGCAGCAGCCTCCTCTTCATCCCTCACACCCTCTTCTCCTTCACTTATGTCTTCATCTCCTTCTGTGACCTTCTTCTGCTCTGACCCTCCTGGTCTCTCCAGTTGACGACCTTCTCCTCCCTTTCCCTCCTTCTCTTCCTGCAGTGCACTTTTTTTTTTACTAAAAAACTCTCAATATCCACACTTTTGCTTTCCTTTTGATTGTTCTTCTCTCTCCAGCTACTCTTGCCTGCAGTAGTCAAGATTTGCAAAGCTCTGGTTATCCTCAAATTACGTTACACTATAGGGCCATGTAGCTTATAACAAATATAAAATCAGAAAATATTTCTTACACGCACACAGTTATATTTAGACTAATTAATGCTATTGTATTGGTTATTTTCCCAGTTTGACAGTAAAGGATGTCACCTGGTTTCCTTTGTGCAGCGTCATTGTTGTGATATGTGATAGTGAGTGGTTTTATTGTAGGCTACTGATTAGCTCATCAAATCAAAATGATTAATCTCCTAGCTAGCACTATGTAGTGTGTTGTAACATAACGCCGGCGAAACGGGGAACCTCTGTAGACGTTATGTATTGAAACAGACAGGTTTTAATATTTCGTATGAAGCTGTTCTTATCTTTACTAAAACCAAAACTAATCAGAGGGAAACATGCTCTTACAAATCACCAGCGAGCGATTTCACGTTTGGTTGAATAACGCGCACACTGTACACACACTGAGTGCTGATGCTGAATCACCTTTAGCAAACATGACATTCATTACAAATGTGACTTTAGGTCAAACTGGTGTGTTGAAACTGCAGCAGGGGAAACTAACATCACCTTCAGATGCTCGGGGGCAACTCAGTCGCTCCACTCTTCACGCCGCTCTGCACCTTTGATGCAGGGCCGTAGCTGAGTGGGTCAGGGGCCTAAGATTCTATTTACAACTATTCACTTTTGGCCAATTAGTTTTTTGTTTCAATGCTTTGAAAAGCTTGTGGACATAGTGGCGGTTTGTTTTTACAAGTACAGTTTGAAGAACACAAAAGTTAGGGGGGCAGCTTGGGGGGATCAAGGCTCTACAGTAGGTGGTTTTTAAATATTCTGTTCTGACACGATGGTCTCTGTTTTTTTTCCGCAAAGTAAAGGTTTTTGTTGATGTGCCTTGATTATTTAAAAAAAAATGCTAATACAGCGAGGTATAGCCACAGATGATAATTCTGAACAATAAAAAATAACAATATTTCAGAATAAATCAAGTACTAATACTTTGTGCTTTAATTTTGATCTCCAGTGTATAGTATATATGTGATGTCAGGGTGAAAATGTATCGTTTTAGTGTCAGACTTTATTGTCAATTTGCATAGCAATATTTTTTCTGCTTGAAACCTGGCAGTTTTTGTCATTGATTCATCTAGCACAGAATATTTTAAACCAGATTTACATAACTAAAGACCTATTCTGTGCTGTTTACCTCAGGTCTCCTAATGATCTATCAATGACATTTAAATGAATACTCATTTGAATATGTGCACACACTCTTCACCTTTTCCTCTCTCTTTTTAGGCAGGATATTCTCTCTTTTTCTCTTTCTCTTCCACTCAGCTTTCAAAAGGGTTTACCACTACATTGCACCCTACCTGTTCTCTAAGGGGAGTTTGAGATAATTAGGATTTTTAACATTAAAAGTAAATTAAGGTTAAGTGTTGTCTAGAACCCTTCATGAAACCCCGCCCAGATAAGTAAGTTGTGGGGCACTGTGATATACCATCCTAAACGAGAAGTTTATTTGACTTGATGAATAAGATTGATGTGTGGGATAAATGACACACTCACCACATCAAAGGTTAATTAAATGAGAGATAATTAAATAAGTGGCTTCTCGGGTGAATATTGCTCCTTGTGGATGGAGTAGTTAAGACACCTGAAATGTATTTGGATGACTTCCACATTAGTTATCTTGCATCCTTAGACTTCTAATTATTATCACAGATGGAGGTGTTCTCCAATCACCTAATTCTGCACCCTGATTAAGCTTGACATTTTAATCCTGAATGTCCTAAAATGTTCTATGTGCAAATCAGTTAAAAAGGCCTTCATTATGCAAATTGGTTGCTAGACTCATGGACAAACATATGCCAGACGACTCAGTCTATTTAATAAAGACACATGTGCAATGATTGTGATTGTACAACGTGATTTTTTTTAGAAAGTGATTGACATGTCAGTTAAAGTAACAGTATTTATGTCACAGTATTGTTGTCAGTTTTGTCCGGAGACTATTACTTGCTGCTTAAATCAATGTACAGAAAATAGACCGCACACTGACGTTCAGTTCACACAACAATGTTGTCATAGGTTGTGAACACAGGGGGGCAGTATGGAATCATAATCCCTGAGTGACATTCTCACGTAAATGAGGAGAGTTCAGGCTTTTTAAAACGAATATCTGCAAGTCTTTGATATATGATCATAAATGTTTGATCTCTGCCTGATACTCCAATCATGCCATTTTCTCTTACCTGATATGTTTTTAATCTGTAGACTGTTTTTTCAACAAACACTGATATCATTTTCAAAAAAGAAAGAACAAAAAGGAAAGAAGAACAATAAATGAAGATAGATGATGTATGAAATTCAAAAAATCCGAATCGGCATTCACACCGAATGGCATGTTGCATTAGGAAGTCTTGTTTTATGCTCTGTGTGCTTAATGAGCAAGTCTGAGCTCACATAATGTCATCAGAGAGGTTGTTTTGTAATGTGAATGGTTTTCATTTGACTGACCAAGAGACACTTAGAGGGAATGTTCAGCTCATTAGAGAAATGAATCATTGTTTTCTGTCCTTTCTCCATTCCATCCTTTACTACAGGCTTGGTCACAACCCCTCGGCCAAACCCCCTCCTTCTGCACTTGTGTGAATAACTCAATAACTCCCATCCATGGCACAATTAAGGCATTATTACACCCTCCGCTGGACTTCCCTCCGCTCCAGGGTGAATCGAGGGGGCAGAAGGGGCCTGGCCCGACCCCCCATTTCCATCACAGGCCAAATGTGAAGCCTAGGCTACTCTTATCCTGACCCATTTTTACACTCCCCATGTGTGCCCCACTTCAACGCAGACACACAAACAGCCTTACTAACACCCTCTCAGCATGCACGCACACACTTGTGCCCCCCTTCGTTGTCTCCATCTAGCAGGAAGAAACATGCCATTTTGAGTCACGACATTGCCAGTGCCAGCAGCTGTGCAACGGGCGTCATGTGGGACGCTCGTTTGGCCAAACATTGGGTGGGGGGCGGGGTTGAAGGGTGTGTGTGTGTGTGTGTGTGTGTGTGTGTGTGTGTGTGTGTGTCCACCTCTGCTCTGTCTCTTTCTTTTACCCTTCTCCTCTCATGACTCTGCATGAAGGGAGCCATCTGCCTACTGCCAGTCATCTAAGGCTGTACGTCTGTGACACTTGTGCGAGCTTCACCCACCCACCTCTTCCATAACACACAGGATGAAACCATGCTGAGATCTACTGCCTACCATCTTTGGCTTTTTCACTTCTCTGACAGCTCTAACTTACTTTATTTCCATCAATGACATCAACCCATTGTCATACCAACTTGTCACATATAGAGACTCTGTCAGGACCCCTTGGTGATACTTGCAATGCACAAGGTAACCCTGCTCAACCCTGCGCATCAAACTGCGATCCACTTTGGCCGCTGTTTAAACGAGGGGGCATAATGTTGTGCATTCAAACACACTACTTATCTTGGTTTAGGCAAGATAACAAATTGGTTATTGTTTAGAAAAGATCATGGGTGGGTTAAACTAAGTAAGTTTTTTAATGTAACTAAGGTGATGCAGGGAATGCAGGGGACACGAACTGCAGTCTCCTAGGTGAAAGTCCTGTGTCTGAACATCTAATATTGCTGGTTTGTCTAAAGGATACCTTGTGCATTGGTATCAGACGCCGAGGGTGTATTCATCAAGTTCTCTGAAGGAGAACGATCTGATAAGCTGATAACCTTACAGTTATTATCCTAATTCTCTTCACCTTAGACATGCTCTTGTACTGTGTTGTTGTTTGGTTTTGGCATTGCCATACCAAAGTTTTTCTTTTCGCACACAAAAGAGAATCTTGGCAATGTCAGCCACCAAAGAATAAGAGGCTTTGAATAAACTTTAACTGATAGTTTCTTTCAACGTCATCTGCCAGAGCATCTTTCCAAGGTGTTATGTGTTCGTTATGAAATGTGTGCATCAACTCTCCAAAATAGCTTATCTATGTAATAAACCCATGGGCGTTGAGTCAATATTTGTGCAAACAGTTCCCTCCCAAGCTGATCAACAGTGAAACAAAAACCTCATAATTTTATTCTTTATCATTGATGCTACTCCAGCCCCTCTCTCTTGATAACAACACAGACCAAGGTCTTGTTTTTCTGTATTCTAGCTTTGGGAAATATTTTTTTTCAGTGGATTAACTGAAATAAAGGTCATCACTGTCTTTCATCAAACTGCAATAAACAATGTTTCATCATGATTTACAGGAATTAACTTGATAAGCTTGGGTTTCAAATAATAATGGCTACTGTTATTCTCTGAGAAAATATATCTGGGTCCACTGTTCATACACTCAAACATTTTCTTGAATACTATCAAGTCCAAAAGACAAGTCAAACAAATGGACTTGCAATAGAAGGGAGGCTTGCACTCCAAATGTCACGTCTGCGGGCTGTTCCATTTGTTTTGAATGCACTCCAAATGAAAAACAATTCAAGAGCTCCAACCATTAAAAGAGTATTCACCACTTAAGTGCAAACCAAACCTTAATCAAGAAAATGATGATTGTTCTGCGCACGGGTACAATTTGCTTTACAACTGGACAAGCTTCTTTTTTAAACACCACCCTCTGACAATCTATATACTTCAGCCTGTCTACATTTGCAAAATGTCAACATGCCAGAGATTAAATTAAAGCAGGTCTCTGTAAAGAAGACACATCTATCACATCATTACTGGCAGAAGATTAACTGGCTGACATTTCTCTCCTCAAAACCAGCACAATAGGACCCAATTTCAGACGCTTCTCTGTCAACAAGCCCCGTCAAACACACAGTGCATGATGGAGAATATAATTAAGTCAAATATCTGTCACGCATCAGATTTTTTCCCCCAAAGAACTCTCAAAGATTGTATGTTGACTTTTGTTTGTGCTCAAATGTCAAGGACACAGTGCAATAATGTTGCTGAAACGTCCATTCAGTCAATTTGACCATAAATCAAGAAACACACAGACACACACATACAAGACCACTTCACCTGTTATAATACTATGTAAATACAGCCAGAATAATTGACAATAATAATAATAAAGGAAGTAAATATTTGATCAACCCAAACTGCCCACAGTGTGAGTCCAGTCAACAGCATTGGAACAAACAAGAGCAAACCTTAACACAGGGAAAGGTCACGGGATCAATAATTCATTTAAGATTCTCCCTGGGATTGACTCTGCAGTCGCCTTGTAATCAGGGGGGAGATTTATTTATCTTAACCAACTTTAAATCCACATTCCTACGGTAGTAAAAACATTGCGTAACCTTGGTCGATTTTCAGTGCCTTCACAAGGACATGAGATTTTCTGTTTTATTTACCCCCCAGGAGCTGGTAAGAAGCGGCTCTTTAATAATACTTCTACGGTGGACTAAGGATCTATTCAGGTAACTTTGTGAAAGGAAAGAAAATGAAAGGATGAAAGGACGGATCCAAGGATAGAAGTGGATTTACAGTAATGTTTAATATAATTCACACAGCAAGATAAAAACTTGTCAAAATCTTTTTCAAACTACATACATTGGGTGCAAGCATCCAGAGGCTTTGTGTCGGCTCAAATGCTACAAACCTTCCTGGTCTGAAAGATTTACCAAGTCTCCAGTCAAACCCATGTCAAGGTTTAAAACCAGATCTCCCAAAAATATAATACTTTGAAGAAAGGATGCTTACAACCAATTTTGAGTACTTTTTCACACTTGCTACTCCTCTGACCTGATCAGAAGTTAGCGGATGAAATGTTCTACTCCTACTTTAGGGATCCACTTAAGATTCCACATTTCTCCAAAAGAGACAGATGCTAGTTGAGTGAGTTTCCCTCTGAAACAGCTGTCCTCAATAAACAAATGACTGTAAAGGAGACATTTCATAGGCAATTGCGTCAAGAAAGCAGCAGTGTGGAGTTTTGCTTCAACATGTCACTCAACTCACTTTCCAGCGTGCCATTCGACCATATGGTTTATAGTTTGGAGACCATAAACAAGTTTGACTGACAACAAACTGTCAAAGCAAAGAGAGAGCAATACAGTTTTAGTCTCAATGAATGTTGGCCAGCACACAACAGTATGATGACCTCAATAAAGGTTCAGCCTGTTCTCTTTGTATCTGCTCTCTCTCTCTCTCACACACACACACACACACACACACACACACCATGTAAATACCTACCTGTAGATGATTTTCTAATAGAGTGCGCCAAACGCTAAGTCTGCCATTTGCTACAAATTTGTACCTTTGTTAAATTGGATTCCAAATGCAATTACTTGCCAAGGTAATTCATGACGGTGTAGCCTGCTGTAACTGCTTATTTGAAAGGATGCAGAGTCATTTATGTGTCATTTTGGAACAATATTGTATCTCTTGGAAGAGGTGAGGCCCATGGGTGTCTTGGAAAGCTCTCTACTTTGTCAGGAGAGGCAGGAATGAATGATTAGTGCCTTCCAATAACTAGTTCCAAGGAGAGTGTTTAATGCAGTACTGTAAGCAAATGTCTGGCCTAGATCTGTTTAGTAATGAGCTGGATCTTCATGATTAGTCAAATCTATTTGTATAATGTTTGTAAAAACAAGCATTCTCTTTAATTCAACATGGGATGCTTTTCCAGGGAAATCATGATGCTGGCAGATGGAGTCTCAATATCAAGACCAGACTGGTTATAGCATTCACTTTGAGGTTACCTAATGTAGGCATGGTGAGTCCTTTCTCTCTGTTGTAGTTTGATGTGTACTGTAGCAGTGAAATGCTTACTTTTTTTTCTTCTAAGCCAAACAGCGTTCACAAATCAGAGAATTGTTTCCGATGCAAGACTTCAGGAATGCTACATTCGCATGCAGGCTGCAAGTGGATTAATCCAGCTAAAGAGTAATTGCCCTTGCATTGTATTGACTCTATGCATGAGGGAATTCAAATCACTTGAAAGTTTCAGTTGTGTAGGATTGGAGCCTGTGCATGAGACAAGCTAAGGTGTTTATGTGAGTTCATTTAATTTGGAGTAAGACTGAAATGGTTCCATTAATGGATTAAAGGACTGCGTGTAAATGTAATTGTATGAATCTGCTGACTACATAAGAAAAGATCAGAGAGGGGAGTGAATAAAAATACCACTTTTAACAAATACTGTAAAAGTATGCTTGAGCCAGGCACAAAATACTCTGTATTACAGTGAGGAAGTGATGAGTTAGTCAGACTGCTACACCAGGCTGTTACTGTAAATTGTGCTGTTATCTCTAAGCCCCTTATTTATAGGGAGCATTCATTTATTGGCAGAATATTGGTATCGGCTGATATTTGCCTACCGGAAACTAAAATGGTTATCACTGATGGCAATGGCCGATGTTTCCGTGATATTTTTTTGTGGTCTGACTCGGAAACAGTCTGCTAGCATATGCTGCTTATGCATCTCTGGAGAAGAGGCAACTGGCTGGTAACAATGCTGGCAATATGCATGATGTAAGAGGTCAAAGGGTATAGTACGCACGTGTTGTTTGTTTATATTTGTTTACAGTGAAAGAAAATGTTGGCCGCGTGGGAGTATTATGTTGTGTCGGAGAAAGATCAGTCCTTCTTAATTACAGCACATATTCTTAACAGGATTTTATGATTTCGTACGAAAAGTTAAGCACAACAATTCATATGACATCTCCTGCTGCTATCTAAAGCTGTGAAATTGTGACCGTTTTGTTACATGATGGTTAGGTTTGGGCAACAAAAGTTGACGGTTAAGTTCCCGACCCACCTTCCTATGTGGATTTCATAGTTATATGTACAAACAGCCTGAAACATAGCATTTTTGAAAGGTAGAGCATTTATCATGGACAGCGACATAGGTAAAGGGATTACAAACAAGGTAATGGAGTTCATCGCATAAGATGACCAGACTTTCTGTTGTGGAGGACGTGGGGTTTCAAAGTCTACACTCTGCCCCCTGAAATCTACAATGTCGATGCAGCACAAATTCATGATTCATAATTTCGGTATGGCAGGTACAAAATCATTATCTAGCTACATAAATGAAATAACCTGACACTTCTCATGAAATCAATAGCAGAATAGAACATCACAAAGGCAGACAACATAACACTGTCAGAAGAATGCAAACTTCCCAGTATCTGCAGCCAACAAACACATATTAAAGCAAAAAGAGAGCTAGACATTTTTTACACACCACATAGCAGACACAGGCAACACTACAAGGCAACGCAGTGGCATTCTCAACTGGACAGCCTGTTTTTGTACTCACCTGTCTGAACGTCACTCTTTGAGCCTAGGGCAACATCCTCCCCAATCTGCTCCAGGTTCAACTCCCCTTTTTATTCTCAAAGCATAATGTAACCACTCCATGCATCTCAGTCCCAGTATAACCACTCCACTCGGCATCTCAGTCCCAGTATAACCAGTCCACTCAGCCTCTCTGTCCAACAGCATTCCTCTAACTTCTCAAACAAGATCACAAACAACAGAAAGTCCTCACACATCTCACTAAAAGTAGAAGTTTTCCAGTGAAAGCCACGCTGGAGGATCCCACATGAGCATTTTAGCATGTCAGCTAGACCCATGTGAAGCATTGTAGGTGTTTGATTTGGGTCACCTAGTGTTCTCGTTGGGTGGTGCATCAAATGAGTGATTAATTAAGGTAGATGCAACCTTTTTTAAGTATGCCAAGTGTAGTGCCGCCACCCCATATAAAGGGCAGATGAGGTGGTTTGGCACTGGGTAACTTTATGGGATGTTGAAAAACCAGGTCACTGAGAAAGAATAGTGCAAAAAATAAAAGCCTTTGTTAACAGGTTTACTGAAAAAAAGGGCAAACAAATGAAATCCAGGAACTTCAGTGTAATTGAAGCAAATAAAAAACACAACACCAAACAAAAAAAAACGCTGCAGCTTCACAGCAAGCCCCTCCCCCAATCCAGTGAGTGGCTTTTTTTTTTTTTTTTTTTTTTACCTTTTCAGCTTCACTTAATTGGAACCTACCACCTGTAAGTATAGGGTAAGCTAACACTGGCAAGCACACCAAACACACAGAATAATGAACATACCATTAATACAACATCTCTAAGTTAATGCTGACATCACAATCTATCTATGGGCACAATCCAAAATGAGCACCCCAAATATTATGTAATTTACTGCAGACATATCTTACTATCTATCTATCTAACTCTCTTCCTACATATGAACAGTGCCTGACCCCTCTTTACTAAGACAACATAATAAGGGAAACCTGTTTGCACTTTCCTGATTGAGCTACTGAGCTGCTGAGCAGCTGTGGGGTGTACTACGGAGCTTGATTAGTGGGTTAGCAAGATATGTTGCTCTCAAAGCCTAGGTTAGCTGTGACATTAAAAGGCACTCTCTTTTACCGTCGCTCTATCACCATGGTAACTTATGCTTTCAACAAAACCTGGTCGGGAGGAGGTTTTCAGCTAAGACATAGAGCTAAGTGACAAAGACGTCGTGTTAGATCGTCTACTTAAAGCTAAGCGCAGCTTCCTAGACTTTCTTTTGAAGGTTCTCATCAGAGGGTATTCCCTATTTGATCGTCCTTGTTGGAACTTATGTTGGCAATGCTATACAAAGAAGCTGTGCACTTAGTGTTATGCAGTGTGTCTGTTTCACTGCGATTCTTTGCCACGGCTACATATTTGCATGCATGCAGTTGGTGATGCTGAACATTTGAGCAAAAATACTGTGTGCTGTGCTATCCGCAGGGTTGCACTTAATTGATTGCTCAATATGTTTGTAAAGTTTCAGAGCTTTTTGCCCACTCAAACTGTCAAGGAAGGATTTTAAAGTGTTTGAGATAAAAGAAAACCATGAGCTCTGTGAGACAGTGGTAGAGTGGAGGTAGCGGTCAGTCTTGTAATTCTGTGTGCAGGGTTTGTCTCCCCTGTGATGTGCATTCATGTGTAATTTAAATAATTCCTTTTCTTGCATCACATGGAAAACATATTCACTAAGGTTTGTGCAATCATGGCCAGTGTGGTGTATTGCACCTTTGCATTCTCTGAAATATTTAAGATTGGATGTTGCTTTTTCATTTTTAAATAATCATCACTCTATTGGGATTAATGGCAAACAAATTCTGCATTTGACATAGTTATTTTTAGACAATATGCAGAATCTTTTCACTTACAGGTTTACATGCTCTGCAACTGTGTTGCCCCTTGCTGTTTTTACACTCTTGAACTGCTCACAGGAGTTCATCATATTCTGCTCTTTAGTGAAATATGCGGTCCTTGATCCAAAGGGGGAGTTTTATGAGAACACGCACTGAAACTAAACCGAAAACTCTGGCTTGAAAAATGAACTTCTAAATGAACTCATGGTACTGTTTAACTCTGATTAAGAGCTTCATATTTGTCGATCCAGGTTATCCAAAGAAACCTTGGGTATGTTCAGCGTACTTCGTAGATGATCTCATCCAAAATCCCAGGCAGAACAACAACAAAAAGTTTATGAACACAAACCAATTAAAGAAGCTTGTGTCATTTATACACCTTAATTGTTAATGCACCAAACAAACTGAAATTAATAATTAAGCAGGCACAAAAACACTTAATGGTGGGGTACTAATGCTACTGAAAAGGGAGAAAGGAATCCTTTTCACATCACTGCTAATCATAACCAACGGGCATCATTTATTTTATTGCATTGCTGTGCAGTGTTTTTTTTACTGTTCATTAATTGCCAGCCGCTGCCACTCAGCACCCCTCCCACCTCCTGACCCTTGGCCGGTGAACTTACAACATGTATCTCTTCAGGAGTGTCAGCTTAACGAGTATCCTCTCTGGATCTCTTTCCTCCTCTCCTGTACTGCAGCTGTGGATTTATCTCCTTTCTTTTCCCAGTTTATCATGACGGATTCGTGTGACTTGGGATTAAGTACTTCAGTTAAAGTAAATTTACTGATTTTTAAAAACACTACAACAATAGGCCAAAACACAAATAAGCGGAGTTTGTTACTGTAACACGAGTCAGTGCAACTTGTGACTTCCAACACTGATTATGGTTATATTAGTAAACTTGGTTCATGGTTTATTTGTTATGCTTTTGGCTTAGGGTGTTGTAGAATATCTCCCCTTGGCTATTGAGTATTTATATTTTTCTACTGAATTATATATTTAGTTGTAATTGAGAATTTCATTAAATGTTTGTTAATGTTTTTTTTGTCATAGGCCGGTCATTACAGAGAGTGTACAGTAGAGTAAAATCAAAACTTTACAAAAGAATCAACAAAAGAAGTATCTCTGTCTCTGTGAGACCACCTATCAAAACTTATTGCACAGTTCCTCTCAACAAATATACAACTGAGCTTCTGAGCAAATTATGTGCTCATGTAGTAGTAATTCATCCTCTGCGGAATCTCTCCAATCTGCTTCTTTATTCTCAATGACAGACATTAGTGCAACATAAACACAAACTCAAACATTATTTTTATTCTCCAAATATACAGAGCAAAAGCATCATAGATTCACAGACCAGTACAGTTAAAATACAACCATTTTTCTTTTTTTCCTAGATACAGAGGGCCACTGCCTGAAAATAGTGGTTTACCGAGTAGAATTTACATGTTTTCTTTTCATTACAATTATGCTTATGGTTCACTATTTATACAAATTCTCCAAATAACCATCTAAGTTAATGACTTTTTCAGACCTGGGTCATGTAATATTTGCAAACTAGTTTGCGTTAATTTGGAGTATGGAACCATTCAACCAATCACAGAGAAGCGTACTCATTTGACTTTCAAATGCTTTTCTGTGATTCTTTCCCTGTTCTTCTGTGACTTATCATACACTGTATGCTGCAAACCAAACCACTTCCCCGGTGTGCCTTGCAGGCTGAAGCAAACTCTGAGGATTGTCTGCAAATACTATTTAGTCCAGGCCCTTTCCCATTACAGTTGTATGTTATTACCAACAAGGTATTGATTGGTAGAAAAGAAAAGAAGTGCGATAGAAAGATAGAAACAGTGATAGAAAGCATTTACACAGTAAAGAAAAGGGTTTTTTATGACCAATTCAATGTTTCAAATAGCATCTTCCCAAATGTGTTCCACCATGGACGGTAACAGTATCATAGAGTGAGGGAGATTTCAAATCCCCTTCACAGGCATGTGAGATATTGGCAGTACTAATGTTCAGCATATCTTTACCCTTTTTTTTTTTTGCAGTTTATTCAGACCAAGCAGTAAACATAATATAACGAGAGGGCAGAAAAGCCTTTACAAACACTTACCAATGACTTCACTTTTGACTGCTCATAACCTCTGTCTCTCATCTTTGGAAAGTCCTTATCCAGTGCACTACAGGCTAGTTGTTAGCATCTCTGAATAATAGACTACCCTACATCCTCCGTTCTGAAAAAGGGTTGCTTTGTTTTATCAGGAAAGGGCAGCAACCTCTTGTAATTGTTCAGAGTCTTTGTGTTTATTCATCTGTTATACCCTGGCATCTGTGTATTGCTTGTAGCCAGGCAAACAGGCGCCACCAGCACCAGCCGGAGAGGCGTCAACAGGTGAGCAGGGCAGACTTTGTCCCCACATGGACTTGGATTCCCAAAGACTGACATGGCACTCACGTCCTGTGGTACTCTCATGTCCACTGTATGGGGACAGAAGGCTGGCCTATCAAATATTTATCTGTTTGCTGTGCAGTGGGCTGATTCTCTGGACTGGGAAAATGCATTATGTTTGGATCAGTGCATCAGATACGTAAAACTGGACCCTTTGGAGGGACAAGCCAATTTGTTTTGCTTTGAGGGAGACAGACGTACTGAAGGTGTGCATTCTGATACATTTTGATTGGTGAATATGTTTGAATTCTGAAGCTGTGGATGTAAAATAGTGCATAACAAATACAAATAATAATAAAAAAATGTAAACCTGTTCCATGCAAAATAGATCACAATGTAATTGACTCCTGCCAATACTAAGGTAAGAATATGATCCTGCACTCATAAGAGAATGAGAGCTTAAAATATAAATAAAAAAATGGCACAGGTGTACTTGACAGTCATCATGGTGCCAAATCCAATATATTGCTGGGCATCTGGGCATCTCCAGGAAGGGCTGAAGGTGTAATAACCTCTCACTGCATCTCACTTCAAAGCTGTCCCAGCTAAGCTCACCTTCTCATCCTATAGCCTTCTGTGTGCTCTGTGTACTGAGTGTGAGTTTTCCCGTTGTGAGATCTAGGGGGAGAGGAAGTGCTCACACAAGATTTTTATGGAATTTGTGCCAAACAAGTAAGGTTGATGACATTTTTGGAAAGGAAACAAAGAGAAAATGATTGTCTGTTGTAATGTTTCGATGCCACATGGAAATGCGGAGCTCCGATATTGTGAAATGTGAGAAAGAAAAGAAAAATTATATACAGAGAAAGACAGCATTAGAGATTTATATACAGTCTGTTAAGTGCCAAGCTGGATTATCAGCATTGAAACAGAGCTTTTTGTCTTAAGCTGTACAATGGGCAGCAATCCATTTATAAAATTAGAGTCCAAACCACTGCCACTCAAGTGGAAAACCCCATTCAAATGCCCTGAATCAAACATAAAGTGCTTACAACAACAACAACTTGCTATTGTTAGAAATGCCGTGCTCATTTTTTTTTCTTTTTCTTTTTCTTAAGGATTGTTTCAGGCTCACTTAATTTCAAATGACTGCTCAACTATTGAATAGACTGGGTAAAAATACCCAATTAGATAAGTTATATTGGAATCTAGTAAACTTTCTGTCACATTTTAGGTTGTTTTGACAAAACAGAAGTGACATTGTGAGCCACTTTTTTTAGTAATGCTATTATTTTCCCCTTCAAAGCACTGATCAAATAACCAACAAACTGATTCTTTCTGGTAGGGCTGGAACTGAACTTTGAAAGGCATATGAGGATTTTGGTAGCTAAAATCAAATGTGTTGAATTGTTTGAGACAAATGTGGCTGTTACAGAAAAGATCTGTTTAGGGTAAATGATTGTGCGTATCAAAAGACT
This sequence comes from Echiichthys vipera, assembly GCF_963691815.1. Lineage (NCBI taxonomy): Eukaryota > Metazoa > Chordata > Actinopteri > Perciformes > Trachinidae > Echiichthys > Echiichthys vipera. The sequence goes on along the minus strand of NC_139830.1, from coordinate 9,358,300 downwards.
GCTTTAATAAGGTTAAGGAGACAACAATGATATCTGATCACAACCTTAGTTTGGTTAACATCTTATTTAGAGGTCCAAATTTGATTTGACTGTGTGATATGGGGTGGTATCCAGGTCAAAATAAAGATAAAATATTTTTGCTCAGCTGCTTTACAGGATCTGCACTGTAAACACACATGCACTAGGATTGCATGTGTTCAGCATTGCAAAAAAAACCCAAAACACTCTCCAGTCATTACTTTGTTAAGCCACAAAACATGCAAGATGCATGACTACGACACTTCTGACAACACTTTGAAATGTAAAGTATGAGCCTCTGTGTAGCTGCAAGTTAAACCACTACTGTCTCTACTCACAACTAAAACAAATAGTGTCAGTTATTAAATAATAAATCCAATTTCATATATGTCACAAACAGTGCAGAACAGAACAAAATAAAATGATGAACTTGAAAGGAGTTAATGCAACACTGTCAGCTCCACAGTATCCAAAAATGAATAGTAGAGATTGCTCTTCATGTCCCTTGATGACCGGCACGATCACAGGTAGGGATACAATCTGGGTGCACTAAGCTCCAGTGTCAACAGTGATATTGACAATAGCAATGGGATAACCACACAATAAGAAGCTCAGCTAAAATATGTTTACATTTCATTCAACAGGTACCCTCAAGTATATGGCTGATGATCTGTGGCATTAGAAGGAGAAGCTCACAAGTACAACACATGTTGCAGTTTGTGGGCTTAACTGCCACGTGCCTCGGCGAGCTGGATTTGGTGCGTTAACGCCATGGAGGATGCAGCTCCATTTCAACAGAAGCGCTGGTAGTGTATATCTCCCTCAGTCAAAGTTTGTATTGACACAGATCAAACAGACCCTCAAGGCAAAGTAGATATGGACAAGAAGAGGCGCTCATGTCTCATTTAAAGTTCACAATGAGGGAAATTAGATGCTAGAAAAGAAATTACAGTCACGTATGTACACTGATATTCTTTTTGGGTCACAGTAAAATAATGATTCGGGGATTTAAAATGAGATCTCAGCCCCTCTTTATATGTCCAGCTCCGTGGCCCAGATACTGCTGCAGAGAGAAAAAAATAGTCATTCTTCTAAATTTCTGAGACGTCTGTGGGCACAGAAAGTTTTCTTCCACCTACACAGAAGAGTTTCAACGAGCCAGGCTTAACATACAGTTTTTTTTTAACTAAAGGTGGGGAGTGATTTATCGCTTTGACAACTAAAAACCACATGCACATTCATTTTTTTGTGCTTCAAACGGAGCAGAGAGCAGCAGGAATTGGCCTGCACTCGTTATTGTGACATTCGTGCTGAGTGCTTCAACACTTGAAACAACAATTTCTGTTATCCTGAATGACAATCTTCGAAAGGCAAAAGTGGTCTTTGCCAGCGGAGCTTATTGTCACACAAATCCTTTGTAGGATTCCTGCCCTCTGCTAACAATTCCACTGCAGAAATGGGTATGATTATTGAATGTTTAAATTCCAAACTTGTGTTCTCTGTGCTGGCAAAAAAAAAAAAAAAACTCTCTGTGGGACAATTTTGATTATGGGCTCAAAAGGAGGTGGTTGAGGAATTAAGCATGACGGAAATATAAGGCTTCTTGATCCACTTTTGGGGACATTGAGAAGTCTGTACAAGTCACAACAGCACCTGTGTCCAGAGGAAACAGTAACAACAACATTGTTATTTTAGGGGCTCCTGTCACAGTTTTACAATCCCGGCTGCATGTTACATCCTGTTCAAACTCCCTGGTGGTCAGACATGGGTCTGCATGCGCTTCTGGAGTGGCCGGGTGAGGTCTGAGTTTTGCGAGGAGGACTGGGAATAGTGGGAGGAGGAGGAGGCTGATGCCTTGCTGTCTTTGTCGAACTGCACGTAGCCGTCTGGCTTACTGTAGCTGCTGATGCTGCTGTCACACTGCGTGTCGATAAAAGAGCTGGAGTCGCTGAGCGAGCCACGCTGGAACTCCCGCTCGCACAGCTCAATGGAACTGCTGCCCATGCCCAGCACGAAGCGTTGGCTGTAGTCATAAAGTCGGTTGGGACCTGCTCCCAGAGTGGAGTAGATGTTGGTGAAGGACATGCCCGTTGGTACCCGCTGCTTGCCCAAAGTACCTGTGTTGGAGGGGTTTCTAACCTCAGTGGACTGATTCCCAGCCATGGTAGGCGTGTGGTGTTCCTTAAAGGTATTGACACTGTAGTAGCCATTTGTAGGGTCCTATATAAAACACATGAAAGAAAGATTATTAGTAATATCCTATGTATTGTTGTAAATCTGTGTTTTATTCTAGGCTATACATAATAGCAAGATAATATAGGAAAAATAGGGAAAAAGAAAAAAATCCCTTTGTTTTCATGCATTCACATGTAATCGTCTCAAAGCTCAACAGGACCGAAGGTCAAACTGGCAGTAATTACCTTTCAGATTTCTGAATAAATAATGAAACGGCCTGCTGTGTACATCATGGAAAGAAAAAGAAAAACAGTGGCAAAGCTTAGTGCAGGGATTTAGTCAGACCCCACACTAACCTTAAAATCAGGATTCACACTAATTAAGCAGGCCTTGATGATTCATATTTTGGCACCCAAAGTGTCACTGCAAAGTTCACTAACATACCCACTTTAATTAGGCCTAAACGGATTGTGTCTGTGATTTCATATTTGCACTGAAAAGTCTTCTGAGGCTACAGCTGTGCCACTTGTTTGTCTGATAGGCTGCAGGCACCGTGCTGTTGCTAAGGGTTCTGTTAGGGCATGAGTTTGTGTATGTGTGTGTGTGTGTCTGTGTGTGTGTCTGAGTTTGTTTCCATAATCTCTTATGAATGTATGTGAATGTCAAGCACAGAGCATGGCGGCAGATCCCAAAGGAAGAATGCTCACAATGGGGAAATGTGAGAGACAACCTGAGAAGATTCTCGTTACGCTTGTCATTATCAGACAGCAGACAGGGAGATTGTTTCTGTCTGGCCTTTGTCTCTGACTCAGTCCCCTCTGTGCTCTTGCCTCATACATGCTGTCATTAACTGGGATCAAAAGACTGTGGCCCCAGAGGGAACAGGTAAGCAGGCAAACACAACAGAAGCACACTCCAGGGAGCCAACACCAACATTCGTTTGGACAAAGGGACTAATGAACAGGTCATGATGTGTTTTTGTGGTGTTGATAAGCTGCGGTATGCTGCAGAGTCTGAACGGACATATGTCACCTATGACACCTTATATAGCGTCAGAATGGCGATATCATCTTTGTTAAATATAAACTGCAGTATGAGAATTCATCTACAGTCTAGCAGACAAAAAAGCAGGTTGTAGGTGGAGTAAACACCTGCTGAGATAATCCGCTGTGCTTGATTTACCGATGCATTTACATGAACAGCACCAAGGGGGTTCTTCTTAAGGGATAGTAAACAATTTCACCACATATTTGAATAACTTTAACAACAACTTAGGAATAAATATTGTGAATTCCCCTTGCATAAGAAGAGGATGTGGAAACAAATGCAGGGAGGTTTAAGGACAGAACAGTGTATTTCTGATCAAATTTAATTTAACTTTTGGTCACGAATATGCCACTGTGACTATTATATGGAGTACTTTATTTTTACAAATACTTATAAAAAAACAACAACAACATTTCTTAGATTTCAATATGATTGAAGCAACAGCAACATTTAGTTATTTTTTTACACATTCTCTCTCACCACAGCCTGCCTACAGACTACAAAAGATCTAGTGAGCAGGATTATTGATATCATAAGGATGTTCACATGGAGTGGATGTCATTGATCAAAAAGTGGCTACAGTGCACGGGGTCAGACTCATCTATCAAGTTTCTAAATATAGCATTATGGCCTTTTGTTACCTGCCAACAGAGGGGTCAAAACTGAGCTGTGACCAACCTCTTGGCCTGAAAAGTGAAGCCAATACATAAGTACCTAAAACCTGCATCTTTTAATGGACAGCCGGGTACAACTCCACTGGTTACAAAAAGAAGTCAGATTGTCGATAACTCTATGAGAAAATTACCCTACTAAACTTTTTGAAATTATGATCGCAATTGCTAGTTTCAAGTTTCATTCAATACGTCCATTTAGTAAATCATGGTCCCATTTAATGTAAAATAGACATAAAAGCAGGGGATGCTTTATGCTTTATCTGCATTCCAGTCTGTCTCATAACTGTTTTCTCATCACACTATGTATCATAATCTGCTTCCCCGTTCCACTCCCTCTCCCATTATCTCTGTGAAATAACCTTGACACAATACTCCCTTCCTTATGCGCCATACTTATCTATCTATTCTCACGTCATACGAATGAACTGTGTGAACTTTGTGATTAAACCTTCAGAATATTGTTGAATTGAACTTGGCTTTATGTCTCTTTTTTCTCTAAGTGTCCGTAACTGCTAGCACAATAAACTCACTATAGGATCAATCCAGTAGAATGATTGGATTCAAACCACAGAACAATGGTGATCCTATTCCACAACAGGTTGTATTGAAAGATATTCTGGAGCGCTGTTAATGTTAATCAAGTTAGAGATGTACAACCATACCTTGATAATCAAGCTAGCTAGCTAGTGTTAGCTGGAAACTCAGTACTGAGCCTTCATGTCCAAATATGGTCACTTCTGGCTCCAAAGAAACAAGGTCGCGATGGGGAAAAAAGTAGTCCACAAAACAAATAGGGGATGCCACAGTGGCTACGTCCACTTCTTTTCTATTTAGCATATACTGGCCCTTTAAGCTGTCGCTTGTGGGTTTATCCGATGCGCACATTTGCAGCACCGAAATTTTTTTTCATCCACGCCCACATTTCTGTGTAGGCCTCACCTTGTGATAATCCTGAGTATAAATAGATCGGACAAATGAGATTGGATTGGCTCTCACTTTTCTTTAGCAGAACTGAAATGACGTTGGTGACTTACAAAGAGAAAATGTCTTCCTCCAGTGCTATCTGCCCAGCCTGCCAGACGGGCTACATCATTTCCAAAGAGCTTCATGCCTGCTGTGAGTCATGCTTGGGCCCGCCAGCACACTGACCTGCCAATGACAACTCAGGCAGTGTGTCCCTACTGCGCTTGCCTCTCTCAGGCAGACAAACAGTGACATTTTTCATGTTGAGGGGCCAGATTTAGACAAATTTCGAAATTCCATGTGGGTCACCTCGCGTCCCCCTCCCCCTCCTGGAGGGGTAGGAACTTGAGGCAGATCCGCCGAGGTGCACCCATCTCCACCTCGACTGTTCTTTTCTGAGATCTCCCCGAGATCATCAGGAAAGCATATAAGACCATGAAGAGCCTATGAATTTCTTCAGGAAAGTAAATTATATGATGCACATCAGAGAGTTTCGACCTCAAATGAACTACAATGGTGTGATTTTGTTATAATGTTTTGTGACTATCTAAAACTTTAGAAAAAGTCATAGCATCATTATTCAAGTTGAAACCAACTGTAATTTCTTGGGCAATATATGCAGACTGTGCCTAATAGACTGGAGAAGCTCACAAGTTAATCTGCAGGTCCAAGTGATTTTGATTTGACAGATAGCACATCAACGGGAACATAATGTTGCTTTAAAAAACGTGTTGGAAAAGATAGGTGTATTCCAAATTGAGTATTGAATAGTACACTCAATGATTTAAAGGTTTTAGAAAAAAATCAGTGTACCTAATGAATACCCAGCACTTCTCCCAGTCCTATATGTCATTCCAACATGTGTTCAAGATTGATTCCTCTTGCAGTGAATGTGAATAACAATCAGCCTACAGGAAGTTAACAAGGACCAAGGCTGTTGCCTAGCAATGGAATTCCATTAAAATATCTATACTTAACTTAAATAACAGTTTAAGGGCAAACCAGCTTCTAATTTCTTGAACCGCCTTTGATGAAAGACCAGACAATAAAAATTAGACCTCTAACAGGAGTAATTTTGCCTCTGGATTTATCCTTGGAAAATAATATGTAGCAGGAGAGGGATTAGGCTTTTCTGTTATTTTAGTCCCAGAGGAAAGACCACCCTCTACTCCAAAGGCTGTCTCCCTCTCACCACCCTCATACTGTTGATGTTCACAAGTCCTACGTACCTTAATGTGCTGATACTCCTTCTCTTCCTCTTGTAATACCTCCAGCTGCTTCAGAACAGACTCCTGCTGGAACTCTCCCCGTTCAACCTGCAGAGGAATACAATAAAAAAAGTATATATAAAGGGTCTGTGCAGTTTCTGAAACTCTTCCACTCAGAGTGAAAAGACATTCTGAGACGGATGGGTTTCACTTTCATCACTTCTAGTCAGACACGTTTCACCTTAACTCATTGCTGTCTGGGAGCATTAATAATATATTGCTGGATATCTTTTATTTATCTTAACAGAACACAGATTTGTAACGTAGCTAAGCTCATTTACCCACACTTACATCAAGTACTGACTGTATTAACAATTTTTGAGGGAAAAAGGGAACACACTGCGAATAGCCCAGCCCTGGAGCAAGCTGCATGATAACCAAAACACTGGTACCGTTCCAAAGAAGAAACAGTTATTTGTGTGTCTAGAAGGCATGTAGATATGGAAGTACACCCACTGTAGGATTACCCAGTATGTATTAGCATCTGCATAGTTACAGTGTATTGGGGTCTGTTCTGCTCCTAGGATTTGTGGCATAATAATGATAAATATAGACCCTATGCCTTGACTACAGCACATATAAAACCTAAATGGCTTTCTGTTCTTTCATTAGTCATATAAACAAACATAAATAATGTATTACACATGAAATAACCATGACAATAGTAACATTCATTAACTATATTCCTGGCATCTTGAAGGGAAACGCCACCTAAATCAAGAATTTCAATGTTATTTCCATAGCCTATGAAAGTTCAATCAGTACTATTTGTGAACATAGAAACTAGAGAAGTAATTCTCAAACTTGTGATGTCAGTACAAAGTCTGGAGCTGCTTCACAGACAATTAATGAGAGATGGATTTTGTGGCCCCGCAGAATGTTTGTTTTCTTTTCTATACCCAAAGAAGCTTTATTCTACTGTAGTGTTCTCAGTTCTGAAACAGGAACTATACCCATGTACTATCCTCTGGGTTATCTCAGTGTGTTATATGACATATTTTCCAATCTCCTGGAGCAGTTTGAGACATTATACTCAATGACATCACAAATTTGAGTTTAAGCACTCTAGTTCACAGATTTGGGAGAGGGTTGTTCATGTTAACTCATATTTTCCGTCTTAGATCATATATATAACGTATTCATTTATTCATTTTGAAAATGGGCATAGTTCCCCTTTTAGAAGGACAAAAAAACAAACAAAAGAAAATCTACATATATATACAGGTATATATATAAAAAGCTAAGAATGCATTTCTGATAACATGAATAAGAAGCGGAAAGTAGTATGTTGTGACACTCACACTCACCATCAGTTGTTTCATGGAGGTGTGTTCTTCATTTTCACGTGCTGCATTATGGTCTTTGTGTACAATCTCCACCCGGATGTCGTTTTTCGCCGACACGACTCCCTTCAGATCTAGCAGAAACAGATGACACATACATCTCAATCAGATGGATAAACACCATTCTCTATGTGTTGACATTATATTTTCCCTTCAGTGTAGTTTGCAGTATGACTGAATTTAGCAAAGATCCCTGGATTTTGATTTGCGAAAGACACCCCCCCACCACCACCACCACCACCCCTTTCCCGCAAAACAATACAAAGCAATATTAATAATTTCTTTCCTGCCCAACATAAGATGATATTTCTACATACATGCAATCTCACATAGCCGTCCATGGTGGCTCATTCTTTTTGGGACAATGGTGATGATACTGTCATATAACAAAGTCTTACTTTCTGTCTTAATTTTGCTTGCAAGTTCTCTCTGGTGAGCACAGATGGAGACGGGCAGTGAGGGCATAACCAGGTGCGCTTCCTCTGTAGTATACAGACAATAGACATGCTGAAGGGACCAGTAGCACAAATTGGTTCTTGGATAGAGACAGTGGCTGACTGTCTCTAACCTGAGTCACTTGGTACATGGGTAGGTGGCAGTGAACATAGCGCAGGATGTAAATAGCATAAAAAGCGAATGCAGCCAGACTGAGATTGCATGAAATGAGCCCTTATTAAAACCTGGCTATCTCTGCACCACAAAAAGATGTCCATCTCGACAAGTCTGTTTCAGTAATTTATCAGAAATGTCTTGAAGCAGCTGGCAATGATATTTTTTTTAAAAAAGATGCCGCACATTTAAGAGTCAAATACAAAAAAATAAATCTTGCAATCAGATGAACAGATGAATGAAAATAATATCTACATTTGAATAGGTGGACATTTGTTTTCTATTGTGCTGGGGGGGGGGCACATGTACTTTGGCATGCATGCTTCAGTGGATGTAACAGAGGAAGGAGAGACATACTTCGCTGAGAGCGGGTGCAACAGAATGCTCCAATGGTGCCCATGAGGACAATGAGGGCCACGAAAGCTCCCACAGCTATGCCGATGATCACCGCCACTGGGAGAGATTCTGAAGAGAGCAACAAAGAGAAATGTCCTTTTATGATAACAGACGACAAACATCTCAAATGTACATTAAATTCAATATAGGGTGCATGAAAGAGAGTACAGAACAGTGTAGAGGCGTAATGTTGAGGCCACTTTTCCCTGCAGGGCAGACACACATGGGCTAATTCTCTTCAATTCTCCCCTTTGTTCTTTCTTTGCAACAAACAGGAACTATTGTAAGATATGCTATATTTCATCCCTCTAAGTGCTTTTGACATTACCCCTGAAGCATAAGGCTATGAAATAAAAATACACAGGTGCAGCGTCACAAAAAAAGTCCTGTGTCGAAATTTAAAAGAAAACAAATTACTTAACATTTTGCTTTACTGCAAGTGCAGGTAAACATGTTCCTACTAATATTGTCTCATTATCCTACTGTCTAATAACTTTTAATCTACACTCATTAGGTTAAATAAGCCTCTCACCGAGGGCTTTTATTTTGCAAGACTTTGTGCATTAGTTTAAGCATAATCATGTTTGTGTGTTTCTGCGAGGATGTTATAGTGCATTTGTGACTATGAAGAGATTAAACCTGCATCTATATGCTGCTCCAACATTAGAGGTTCTCATTAAAGCACACTTTAATGACCCGAGTTACCAGCCCACATTCATGACCTTCTCGCATTTTAAACAAATGCAAAACAACCAAGTACTCTTCCTACACCATTAAAGCCTGTTTAATGTCTCCATTGATCAATGTCGCTTTCACATAAGCAGCTCATAATTTATCATTTGCGATAAGTGGATAGAAAACACAGCTTCCCCCTACGGTAGAGGTGGAAAGGTCGACAGATATAAAGTATTAATTTTTTAAGCAACAGAAGGAAAAGGGTTTAAGCGTCTATTAATAAAGAAAGCAGAAAGCACAATGTGTTTTATATTCAGTGCCCATTGTATGCTGGGTCACCAGTTCAGGGAATGGACATTATGGTAACCCAGAAAACTAATTTGTCAGGAATTTACCATCACTGTAGATCAAACGTTTCAGAATTAAGGCCATGCACTGTAGTTTTTTTTTTTACAACTATCTTGCAGTTCAAATTTAGTAAAATATCAATTTGGGGCAAATTAATTCTGATAAAAAAATCTAAAATTGTGTTTATGTACATATAGCTGCTGTATCACTGTAAAAATGCACTTTACAATTTACTTAATCTGTGTGTGTATCTGTGTTCATAGTCGTCACAACTAAAATGTGTTGTTTGTATTCGTTTTTGTGCATTTACATTATTTATAGATGACCAATTTGTTTTTGAAATCCTGCCTCGTATACGTATACAAAAGCACATTCACAAACGTACACACTAAACCGCTAATATTAACGTGTACAATCACAGGCTCACAGACACAGTGGCGCATGACAGCTTTGTCACCATCTACCATCTATCGCTATGTAGAAAACCACAGTCAAGTGATTTGAAGAAGAGGAAGGTGGAACCTGTCGAACCTTGGCTCCCACCTTGTTCCTTAAGGCGTATGATCTCAGTGTCCGAGCCAAAGCTGTTCCATGCGGTGCAGTTGTAGATGGTCTGGAAGTCAGCTGGGACAATGTTACTCATAGTCAGTGTGGAGATTACTCCTTCCTCTGTGGTGACGGTCTCCACAGTGTAGCGGCCTGATGTTCCAGACTCCAAGACGGTTTCTTTCCATGACCAGGCCTGAGAAAAGACAGAGGGAAATGCATAAGCATTGATAACCCCCTGACCTTTCCTCTGTGGCCACCATGATGTTGACATTTCTGCTTTTGAGTGAGCTATTGGATGGAATGTCATGAAATTTGGTAGACATTCATGCCCCCCTAAGCCCCCTAGCCACACATCTTGCATGAGCAGTTTGCGGAGACCACCTTGTTGAAACTGCTGCAGCACGCAAGCGCATTTACACACAAGAAACAGTAACGTCTTTGAGTATTTCAGATGCTTAAAGTGTAGTTCTTTTTCCTATGTTTCCTTAAATGATGCTGCTAACCTGCAACCATTATATGATTTCACCTACATGCCCTTGGATGATCCCTGCACTCTCTTGGGTAGATTTATCTTGCAATATACATCCCTATGGAAGCAAATTATATCCATGAGTAGATTAAAGGTATAAAGGGATAGTTATATTTCATTCTGGTATAATAGGGTATGAGTTAGTGCAAGGATGTTAGCTCATTTTTTTTTTTTGGTGAGTAGTTGAGTTAGAGGAACATATCAGAGAGAAATGAATCAGTTGGCATATATTAGAGATGTTAAATTCTATTGTAAATGGTAAAAGCATTCCCGAACACTGGGCTTCATTCACTAACTGTTTTTTTCCTTTCTCTGGAAGAAATATCGTCTTAAAACCGACAACCACAGTTTTTACAGAGATTCAGACATTCACCAGTTCTCCAGTAAGAACAAAATCTTGACCTCTCAACTTTTCTTTGCAATATCTGTGTGCACAGCCTTTAAGTCTCATGGCCTTTTATGGAGGTTGGCAGGGTGGCAGACCCATGTTAATTAGGATCGACGGAAATGACCTTTGAATTTACAAGGACAATGGGATTCATTATTATAAGAACACAGGCGCGAACAGTTCTGCAGTTTGCGTCATGAATCTGATAGACTTTTCTTAGGACTTTTCTCAACAACAAATTTCTTCAAAACTTACTGTAAACTGTCATGTCACATTGGTACATGTGTTATGTATATATTACAACAATATAAATATATACGGTATATATGTGAAGGTATTTTGGAAAGCACTGCATTTTGGCAAATAGATGTCTTATTTGTTAGAGTAAGACAATTTTTTGCTTCCAAATTATGATTATGTAATTCATACATTCAAATTTATTTTAAATGAATAAACATTTATTGCTTCTCTGATAGACAGTAGCTCATTAGAACATCTTGAATAAATGTAATGTGTAATGTAACAAAAGACAAAATGCCAGAAAACTGAGAGCGCTTGTAATTTTTGCAGTGTATAATAGGCATAAGGAAGTGATGGGTCTGACATATGATCGACTAATGCGATGTGGCATAATGTAGGAAAACAATAGATATTTGCATATATTGGAGTTATTAATACAGTGTTGTAATAATGTAACACATATCATTTAGTGGCTGCTTTTGTTCAGACCATTTGTTTTGGGTGACTATGATGAGAATTAGATGATTCGTTTTTGTTGATTTTTAACTGGCAAATGAGGCAATTCATTATAAATAAAGAGAAAGCCAAATTGGCACTCAGAGGATTATCATGCATATTCAACTTCAATCTTGCAAGTAATGGAAAGGTGACTATATGGAGTTATGAAATGCTGTGTTACATATGGTTCCCAGGTTCAAGTGGTAGAATGCTGTTGACTTCTAGGGTACAAAATGACCGAGGTGAGGTTTCCTTGGTCTTATTCTTCCAATGAGTGGAGCTTTTATATGAATATATGGATGTTGTAAGACTGTACAGCCCATTGGAAAAAAAATGTGTGCTCATATAAATTGACAGTATTGACAGTATGAGAAATATTTTTAACATTAAAAGCATGTAAACATGTTCTTGTAAAGACCCAACATACGTTTGTATGAACCTGAAAATTAGACTAAAATGTCCCCTTTAAGACCCAGCAGCACAGCCTCTGGAGGCACCCCTCTCAAATAAACCTGATATTAATTATGTTGCTGGTTAATGCTGGATATCAATATAATAAAAACACACATTAGATGACAAAGTATGGCAATTAACCACGTGCATATGAACACACCCACACACATACAAATTAATAATAAGCACAACGTGAGCTCTGAGAGAAGGCTGTTTATATAAGGTCCATAAATCTTAATGGGATCAGTGCTAACAGAGCACAAGCATGAATCAAATGGGAAATTGAAGATTTAAACTATATTTTGATGCCAATCTTTACTATATACTATAAACTTCTTCAACTTTTCTTTACTCATGTGCTGCTGCCTATGTGTAGTTAAAGCTATAGTCTATAATTTGGAATATTGGTAATTCTAATTAACATCCTGATTATGGTCCTGTGGTCCTATTCATACACAATATGAATAGCAAAAAGAACCAAAAAAATCCAATCAGTCTATCTGCCGTAGGCCTGCATAGAAATTAACCAAAGAGAGCCAACCGGTCGTCTCACCTGCTTTGCGTCATCGCCGCCTCACCCCCTATCACTCCCCCTCCCTCTCTGTAAACTCTGAGCGGTTAATGATTAGCTTAGCAGCTCAGCTATCGGAGCTAATATTACCATGGAGAAGGAAAAGACAGATACCAACAAGCAGCCTCTGCTTGCTCCAACGGCGAAGGTTAGAGAAAAAATAAGTCGACCAAGGAAAAGGCAGAAATATGACCTACATAGGAACCAATGACTGAAATCAGATGCTGAGATAGCAGACTTTTTGTTGAACAGGTAATTTTGCATTTTATTGTGGTAGATGTTACAGATATAGGCCCCATAAGTCTGTGCCAATACTGGCTTATGACTGTGAACGTCCCGGTCTGATTAACGGCTATGTCAACACGTTAGCATACGTTAGCTTTGTATTTTTAGCCAGGCGGCTTCTGGCTCTGCGTGTCGTTAGGAGGCTAGGGACGGATATGAGCTTGGGGGGAGGAATCATGGAACACTGAGGGGAGGAGTTTGTTTGGGGTGGGGCAGGATGCTTATTTCAAATCTGTCTCAGGGTCTCAACTGATTTTCAGAATGTAGAAGCATTCGCTTTAACAGATGAATAGTGCAGTCAAGCATTATATTCATAGTTCAGTCAGGCATCATAATTCACACACAGATATGAAAAGAGTGGTTATTCACATAATTTGAAGCATTTAGGTACAATAGATCCAGAAATGTATCCTTGCAATAAAGCCAGGCAAAGTTCAGTGAGAAAAGGTGAGGTCAGAAGAAATTAGATATTCCAGTGTACTTACAATGCGGTCTGGAGGAGGCGTACTTCTAATGAAACATTTGATTTGTCCTTTTTCTCCATGTAAAGCTTGCTGAGTCTGTGTACTGGAGATAGTAGGTGGCCCTGAAACAGAATAATCTGAGTATGAGTTACATACATTGAAACATGGATAATACAATTCATTATCAGTTTTAGATCATATGACAATAAAGCTCTATCGAGAGTTTTTACCTTATATTCTAATTTCCCTCCTGTTTCATGCAGCAACACCTGAAGTGTTCAGCAATTTGCTACCATACACTCTTCCCCAGGAAGCATGCCACATGCCTCTGTAAAATCTACCCAAGGAAAAGGTGGGACTGAACAAAGGGCATAAGTGGGGGCCTAGACCTAATTCCGGATCAAGAAATTGTTGATTTATGGCTGGCTTGATTTCTCTCATCTAGATAAACCAATAAGTTGTCAAAAACAAACACACAAAAAGAAAACAGCGAAACAATAAGCCTGGGCTCTCTATAAATACATTTTCCAAAAATGTTAAAACATCCCTCACACTGTACGAGAAAATACTGTATGTTGTTACAAATTGTAATGTAAATATACTTCTAACCACCACGAAACAATTTTGGAAATGTGAGGTTTCTCTCATAATAAGTTTGATTAAAACCTGCAGGTATGGACTTCGAGCCAGTGTGTGTTAAAACCTTGGTCAGGCTACAAGATCTTGCCTGACAAGGGCAGCTTAGTCTAAATGACTGGTCTGCTTGCCATCTGGTCTGGAGGCTGTTCACACCAGGTGACAGCACTAATATGAAGACAAGATGTCACACATGACCCAATTCTGTCTTTCAAGTGTATTTTCCCTTTGGTCCTGAAGAGCTCCCTGTCAATACAATTCCAGAAAAGCAAAGTACAGAGACAATGGTTTACATTTACATTAGTTTTATATTTAAAAAGATGCAGATAGAGTTCAAGAATAACACCATGGAGGAATTATGTATTTGATCCAAGCATATTGTATTTTATAATTATTTCATATACAGTAATTTAAAGTGAAATTAGATAGCAGTTTGCCACGAGTGTTATGAAGAAAACTAGTAATATTGCTGATTTAAACTACATGAACATCTACACTAATAGTGTTGTTGTTTGACAAACTTTCCCAATTAATTTATTTTTATTTTGCTTCTCTCTACTCTTAATTAGCTCTTATCATCGTCACTCAACTTATGACCTCTTCACAAGACAGACATGCTTTAATCAGTAGCCTTGTGTTTGTTCACATTACAAGCTCATCGCATCCTGTAAGATTTAGGGTTTCTTTTAGAGAAATTAATGTTGAGCTCCCTAGACAGATTGCGGAAATAGTCAAATTAAAAACAATACGCAAGGAAATTGACATAATCACTCTAATCCACCTATATTTCTTTCGATTTAAAGGTCATGTTTCTAAAGAGATGTTCCCAAAAAATTACACAAGGAGATGTTTTCATTTCATCCTTTGTTCATGGTTAGAAGACCATTAAAAGTAAGCTTTTAAAATACAACAGTAAGCATGTCTCTTGTGATGGTTAAGGTTAAGATTATGGGTTTGTGGGGGTGGCAAGTGAGGCAGCTTCTTGATTAGTGAGACAACTCGCTTCTCTGCCAACTTCCCTCAAACTCCCGCTCTCTGCCATCTTTCTGACGATACATAATTGCAGTTTATTACCTGTCTCTTATTAAAATGAATTAGCATTTTAATGAGACTTTGCCAGATGGCGTCTTGGTATGCTACTGGAGGATGCTGCAAGGCTGCTCGTTGCTGCAGAATCAATGCTGTAGCCAATTTAAGAAAATGTATTAAAAGCTGTTCCCCTTCACTGTTTGTCAACAGGCAGTATTAGTACAACATGCATGTGCTATAGTTCTTACAAGGACATTTTTGTGTGTGGTGTCTATGTATTAACCTGTGATTGGGTATTAAATATAAGTGTTTGGTTTGTATGAGCTACGACTACAACACACAGCAAGATCAACGGCTTGCAGGCTGCTAAAGGCTTGCTAAAGTAGCTGCGGGGAATCTATTCTATGGATCAGAGCTGCAAATGAGGAATATAATTAGATAGCTTTATCTCACTGGCTCAGCCTGAGTTTTAAGTATGTGTGTATGCTTTTGTGTGTTTGAGTATGTGTTTGCTACTCGCTATGTGATCAGAGCACAAACACGTTGGTAGCGAGGAGGTGGGTGGCACTACAACATCAATGTTAGCAGCAGGGGAGGTAATCAAAATGCTGGACTCACTCATTTGAAGAGGAGTTAATTCTGGAGTGGACATTGCAATCTGATTACACAATAGCAGCGTGGGTGTCAAAAGGCCATTGCTTACATTTCCTTCCAAAACAGAGACATCCGCTTCGAACAAAACCTTGACATTTCCTCGCGCTTTTGATTTCTCTGGGGTATTTTTGTGATAAAATAATGCACAGAGCAGTTACAGGGCAACTGAAACAGAAGAAAAATGTCTGGTATTGTCACTGGTTGCCACAATTTCCTATGTTGAAGAAAGCAGGTCAGTCAGATTTTAGATTAAATATTTTTAACAAAGTATGAAATGAAATCTAACTTGGGTTTATAATGTACATTCCACAAACATTAAAAAAGGAATTTACATCACATAATTGCACTGATTTTGAATATTAACCTCCATACTTTGAGTATTTTAGTTATTTCGCTCACTCCAGTCACACTGTAATTTGCCCACATACCGTTAGTGAGAGTGAGTCTATTGCTATCAAGTGCCTTTTATCTACATTTCTTGTCTATATATACTGTGTGTTACTTAGATAAAGGGGGATAATCATTACTGTTTATATTAGGGTGATTGTGTTTTAGTTCAACTATGCTATATACATTATATACTATATATACAGTATAATATATACATTAACAGTGGTAAGTTGAAGTGAATGCAAAGCCCAAGTCACTAATAAATTAATCTTCATCCGTAATTGGTCAACTGAGGCAGCCATCATGTTTAACTTGAGCAGAAATACGCACATTCCTACCCCGAAGGCTCTGATAGCCTCACCACATCTGCCTCGCTTTGGCTCAATACATCTTTACAACAGAGACCAGAGTGTATTTTCTACCCATTCTTTTCTTACATGCAGTGTGAGCCATATTGTCATTGCTTCACACTGTACAAATACAATCTGTACTTATTATAAATATTATCCTAAATAATAACTCAGTACAGATGACAAAGGCCAGAAAAACCTATCATTTTATTTTCTAGCCGCTATTAGAGCTTACGCCAAATTTGCAACTTTTGACGGGTGAAACCATGGTTTCAACCAACCAGTATTTGCAAACAAAGGGTGTTGTGGGGCTGTCACATTAACAGAAAACAGTTGCCTTAAAAACATTACACTGTACATGTACAAGATTATTACATTATGCTTCCAACTATCCATAGTCTTGAAGTGATTATAGCCACACAATATTGATACAAGCATGCAAAGACACATCATTAAAGCAGGCTCAAGGTTTTTATATTTAGGTGCAATCCCGGTCCATGTATCTTTTGGTCATTTGCTTTTCATTTCACAAAAGGACACTAAAAAAAAAAAAACTGAGTGGTTGTTTGATTTTTGAAGGCGTTTTTTTCTTTATCAAGGTCAGAAAGGGATGGGATACATTTTAAAAATGGTTTGTTTTTCATTTTTTTTAGTTAAAATAAAAACGAAATCACTAGAAGACAGGCATTTCTGGCATGTTGCACAGCACTTTGCAAAAAAATTTAACATGAACAACTTCACCTCTCTCCAAAGTCCCACCCTCTTTCCCCTGCCTGACTTGCTTTGGGCTGAATGAAATGACTGGAAATGACTTTTATCAGAAATATGAGTTTCAACACCTGATGAATTTATATGACATTTTAGTGTGCCAAACGCTTTTAAGGAGCATTTTATGATTACAAAAGAAATGTGTAAAAATGCCAGAAAGGTAAGAATTGCTTTAACCTCCCAACAATGAAAAACAAATCCTTTTTTTAAATATAGTCCAACCCTTTCTTGCCTTGATAAAGGATAATGCCTTGTAAATTAAAATGTTTGTATTTTAAAACGAAACTCAAATAACCACTATTTTTTTGTTTTTTAATATCCTTTTGTGGAATGAAATTCCAACAACCAAAAGACACACAGACAAATCCGATTCAGTGAACAGCTATATTAATTTTTTTTAATTAGTTTTTATTGACATTACATCTGTGATGTGAGTTCCTAATTATTTGACCAGATGAAGATCCAAGTTAAAACCCACTGGTTATTGTTGGAACTGACCTCTAATGTGGCGGTTGTTTATTTCTAGACTTCCTTTCCACCTCACTGAATGTACCAAGGAGGATTTCTCAACCATTATGTCCTCCCTGGACAACCAGAGGACACCTTGGAGCTATTGACCTCAAAGCTGTTGTGCTCCAAAAATCTTATAAGCCTGTGTGAACAAGCCTAAAAGTCACTATGAAACATCCTGTTTAAAACATGGTGGGGAAGACATTAAAGATATTTTTCACAGAAAAAGGCGTCTGAGCTGCTTAGAGAGAGCATGTGACAGGTACATGCAAATGGGAAAAGTGAGTTCAAAGTCTTCCAGGAAGTCTTGCAGACCATATCTTGCTATGCTGAAAATGAAGCTGGTCAGATCAACTGTCTCACATTTTAAATGCAGTTTTCTCCTTCATTAATTTGCACTTTTCTTTCTTATATGGTGATGAGCCAGTTTAAAGAATGCTGGGATGCTAATTAACCAGGCACATAAAGGCTGTCTAGAAAGAGAAATAGCAGAAAAAGAAGATCTATAACAACCCAGTGCTCAGTGGGATATTGAAAGATTCACTGGCCCTCCCTCTACATGACTGTGGTAATGGGCTTTCTCTCCCTAGGCTACATAGCTTCTATGTGTGTCATTATACATACTGCTTTGGCCAACACAAATAGTCATACAGATCTACTCCTGCATGTGGATATATTAATTAATATGTACTGCAGGAATATATGGTCCCTAAGAGTACACACACCAAATCCTTTCAACCATGTCAGATAACTTCTCTCAATTCCAACTTCTGCAGGACCGTGGTATAAGCCATGCATATATATTGTATGCTATATAAGTAATCACATGCATGGGCGTTCACGGCCCTCTTTCATACATGTAACCATGTGATGACTGAACATGAAATGCTGAAGAGCTTTTCCATTCTGAAAATGTTTGACTGGAGTAAGCAATATGTATCCATTAGTGACTTAAACACAAACAGCCTCCCCTGCTAGCTGTTTGATTATAATTAAATTACATTCTTCCCCAGGGAAGCAGGAATCCTCATGTCTATGTGGTATGCCACAGTGGGAGCCAGTGACACACAACCACAGAGAAGAGAGAGGGAATGACAAATTAGAAACACATGTAATTTTAAATGATGGCTTTAAGAAATCAGGGATAACTGCAGGGAAAACAAACAGCAAATAAACATTTAAATGTGCAGCAGACAGCGTTGAATCTTGGATGCTCGAATTATGCACAGCACAGTCCGATAACTACTGTATCATGGTCATCCTCCCCAAAAGCTTGCTTATTTGTTATTTTAGTTATTCACTCCATTGAGTCCTGCTGACTCTCAGTGATGTAGGGCTTAACGGCTGATGAGAGGAGCGCTCACATTCATCTGCAGTTGAGGCAGTGGCATGGGACAATCAATGAACCTCGGGTGAGAGCCCCTCTCCCAACACATAACCTCTTCAACGGCAGTCGTTGAATTAACACAAGTTTGACAATCTGATTTGCCTCAAGGACCGGATGAGAATTAACCAAAGCTCTTACATATGGTTGGGGGGGTATTTCAATTATTCAGAAGGGTAAAAAGGGAGGAGGCTTTTGAATGTCAAATACCAATTCAGCGGTGCAAGATGCAAAATGAGAGAGGAGGAATATAAGCAAACAAAAAGAAGAGAAGATATCCAGAACATGCTCGAATTAAGTCAGCAGAGACTAAATAAACATGCCATTTCAGCTTTTGTTGTATGTTTCCCAGTGTGCTTGGTGTTGTGTTGTGTTATAGTCTTTATTAAAACAATCCGTCTTCTTTCTCTTAGATAGCATCGATTTGAAAACAACACATTCTCCATAGTTACAAGAACAGAAAAGAGATGCATCAAAATAAACTGGTACATCGGATGTTATGTATTATGTTTACATATTAAAGCTGCGGAAAGGATGCCAGTATGGGTTATCAACAGAATGGGAGATAATACAATTTGTTATGATGTCTCCTTACGCCTCTTCTGCCTTGAGTTCAACTGAATTCCTGGCTGTGAAGAGGGGCCTCACTGTAATTCATAGAGAGTCATGGTTCTGATCTTTTGCTAGAGGGAGTACTGGTATCCCATTCTCTCTGATATGCAAAGCTAACGTCTGGGTTTTGAAAAGAAAATCTTGACTCTTTGTTACTTGATGTATG
This sequence comes from Echiichthys vipera, assembly GCF_963691815.1. NCBI lineage: Eukaryota > Metazoa > Chordata > Actinopteri > Perciformes > Trachinidae > Echiichthys > Echiichthys vipera. The sequence continues at coordinate 9,338,308 of NC_139830.1, read as the reverse complement.
TTCTTCGCCAAATCATCACCAGTGTTGCTTACAGGCAAACTCTTTTGTTAGCTTTCAAAATGTACAAAGTACAAGTGATACACCCTCAGCATTAACTCAACATCATCTCACAGCTACTTAAAACCATCTGCGGTTTTTTGTTTTCTTGATGGCTCAGGTTACTTTCAGATGGACTCTGGGAAAATGAGACACGCAAATCCCACAACTAAGAACCTCTGCCACATCGAAGGATGCTCCCTGAATATCAAGCGCTGATAATGAAGTCATTTGTTTGAGAGTTGCCAGGTCTCCCACTAAGGCTGGTATTCATTAGTCAGTCAGTGCCTCAGAAAAGGCAGCTTCCCTGTGACTTATACAGAATATAATTAGCATTTAAGAACATTTCACCTGTTCATGAAATGTGTGACCATGTCTTGAAAAGACTAAGTCTTTAGGTATTGCCTTTTCTACTTAAAGGCTTTACAATAATGACAGTTGATGAAACCATTCTGATTCATTATTTACATTACCTTTGACAGGAAAATTGCCTGGTGACTATATGCTGCTGTGTGTGTGATGTCTTTTACTGTGTCTGTCAAATGAACTGTCTTCAAAAACACTGGAATAATAAAAAAGTGAGACATACAGCTGCATATTCAGTTGGAAGGTTTGTACATGGAAGGCTTTCGTATATCACTGAGGAAGCAGAAGACTGACTCCTGTGACAAATTGCTTTCTTTTTACCGCCGTTGACCCAAGACATCAAGACTGACACTTGTATGTGTATGCATTTGACAACTTTGTGGGTGAGCATCTGATCCTTTATGTGGGAAAAACACAATAACAATACAGCTTACCATTGACAGTGAGAGAAACCTCCTTCTCCCCAGCTCCTACACGCGGGACCACAGCCCGGCAAACATATTTCCCAGCATCCTCCTGTCTCACGGATTTCAATGTCAGGAGGTTCTCGTTGCTAAGAACCTGCAGCAAAAAAGTCAAAGATGATCAAATGCAGTGACAGCAAAGGCACCTTCAATTTTGAAATAGCAACAAGGCAGAAAGATCGGTATCATTTAATACCTCAAAGGGCACCTCTCCTCAATTATTAAAATCCAATTTAGGGTTTGAGCTCAGTGGAGTAAAGGGGTTGGCTTTGGCCTTTGATGTTGACAAGAGGGAAGGTGGAATGAGTCTGAATTTGTTCATGAAATCAACAGATCTCACGTGAGAACAGGTCGCCAAGAGGCTGGGACTCTTTAGTTTTAATGGACATTTCAAAACACATGGCTGTAACTACCTAAAGTACTTCATATAGCAGGTGCTGGCATCATAGAAAGTCTCAAACACAGACTTTAGCAGAGAAAACAAGTAGCTCTCATCCCAACATGTCACATACCATAAGGATGCTTTAAGTATATATACTATGTACTATAAATAAGTATATCTGTACGGAACATGAACCTTTGTCTCCTGGTTGAACATCATGTGTTTGTTGTTTGACTAATGTGGATGGGTTTACAGTTGAAAGCCCGGTGTGCTAATACAGATGCTTAAGGGTGCCTTATGCATTGGTATCAAACGCTGAGGGTCAAGACAATGCATTGGTATTTATCGCTCACTGAATGAGAACAGGCTGGAGAAAAGCAGCTTTAAATCTATAGTAAGCCACAGTTTGTGACTGGATGTAAAACATCCTTGGAAATCAATAAACTCACCACTCCAGATCCCCTCTTCATCCACACTATAGTAAGAGAGGGATTTCCTGTCCAGGCACAGTTGAAAACCGCCTCAGATCCAAGGTCCACCTGCAACGACTGAGGCTCCGCAGCCATGCGAGGACCAACTGTTGAAATAAACATCATTAACTGTCTACGATACATCCATAGTTAAGCAGCTGTGCTGGCTGTGGAGCTCAGTGTCAAAATATACAAGACAGTAAAATCCATAACCACACATTATCAAGTTGCTGGCATTATTGAAAGGCATGCAGTATTGCTTAAGGAACCACTCACAGTAGACATCAACATTGCGGCTGATGTTGGTGCTGCCAAGAGGGTTGGTGACCTCACAGGAAACGGGTTCCGTAAAGAAGGAGTGGTCCACAATAACCTCATATGTGTCTCCGGAGACCTCCTTGATTACGCTTCCTCCTTTGGCCCACCTGGTGAGAGGATTCGTAGGCGGAGAAAGAAGTGACGGTCAGAAATAAAAAAAATTAAGGAGAAGGGCATTAAGACAGGTTCTCACACCTCCTTATGTCAATAGCATTCTTTTGTGTGAATAAATCATCATTCTGGGTAAGGTTTTTCTGTGCTGGCTTCAGCATATTTTTGTGGCAGCCCTCCATGCTGTGACAAGCTCCCCGGTGACTCGGAGCAGACAGCACGTTCCTCATTACGAGAGGCACAGAGAGTAGCACAGAGTGCCAGCTAAGAAAAACAAATCACAGAATGACAAATGGGTAGTCCCCCCACCTATGAAGACGGAGGTTGACACGTACTGTATTACACAACAGCTGATGTTAATAAATTGACACCGGATCACATAAAAAACATCTGTTTGTGTTGTGAGTGATAGCTTCTGTGACAGGGGACACATACACTCCCTACATGTTTAGGTAGACTTATGATGTCACAGGCATTGGTGTCTCGCTCTGCATGCTGTGGATGGCTCTCTGCTGTTACAACAGACAAGGCCCATTTATAAAAGTGAAGCAAAGGCATCTGTGGATGTCTTGGGTCTCTTTTGAAAATGTAGACAGTGCTGTGGGACTTACAGTGCATCACTGATCTAAATGCTGCCATCTTCCACAATAGAGATGTGACTGCATACTGATGTGGCAAATGAAAACATTGACAACGGAACTGATGCCTGTCTCCATTTTTTTTCTGACAGTAGTGAGAGCAGTTTTCACAGGATAGGGAACTCATTTGTTTTCCATGACTAAGCTGGCCCCATGCTTGACTGAAGTGCCATAATTTAAATGGAAACAGATTACCTCATTCAATCAGTACGTGAAGTGAAGCAGAATTCTAATTGGGCTTTGTGGGATTGTTTTGTGCTTTCTTTCCAGCAGTAGATCTTTCCAGAGTTGTGTTCTTGTGTGAGAAAGATACAGCTGAGAGCTCTGCGACACCTGTGTTTCCAAAAGTGACTGGTGTTTTTGGCCTGTGTTTTTACATTACTAGTAGTAGTACTCGTACGTGTGTATGTGTGTTAGCGAGCATGAACAGATGCATACCCTAGCCTTGGGACAGAGTAGTGTAAACACACTTTTTTATCCACAGAGCCTCAACATCATATCCCCGGTAAGGAAATCCTGTATAATGTATGCTACAAATTAAAAGATTAACATATTGCGAAAAAGCATGGTGTTAATAATGATTGCTACTGATGTTCATAGCAGTGTGTCTCTGAATATGAATTTCACTGTGAATGCTTCCGCTACTGTTTTTTTGTGACAGATGATGATGATGATGGTATTAGTTACACTTGGAACGGTTTGTGGTAATAACGATGAAGATAATAACGCGATAATTAGGATGATGACAACGATGATGAGGACGATGATGAGAATGATGATGTTGATGGCGCTGATGACAATAACGAAGATGGAGATTGTACAAATTACGCTGGTAATGAGTTTCAAAGTTCAAAGTCTTACTTTTGGGGACAGCAGTTGACAAAACAATCTCACCTCAAGGTGCTTTTAGCGGATGTTCTGGAGCTTTTGCTCACGAGGACAAATCACAAATGGTAGTAAAAAAATAAAATAAAATATGCATTTCTACAACTTGAAAAACAACTAGACAAACTCCATCTGCAGATGAAGATCATGTGATATGATCAAAAGCTTCCAGAACAGCTACTAAAGGAACCTTTAAACCAGAGACAACAGAGACAACGCCTGCAAATGCTGGTTGCCTTGCTTATCTTCTGTTTCCTCTGTTTGCAGTGTTGGTTGTGCACATCATCAGAAATTAACGCTATACGTCCGCAAGGCACATCAACGGTAGGGGCAGTATGGTGATTAAAGTTTGTAGCTCGCTGACAAGGCTTGGTAGCTGCTGCCTTTTGCTATAAAGGGGAGGATTACGAAAAGCTGCTCTGCTGAACTGACTGACTCAATGCGTGGTGTTGTGGTGTATAATCAGTGGGCCAATCAGATGGAGCAAATCATCAAATGTCTTGACAGATACTCAAAATTACTGGTTGTGTTTGTCATCATCACTTTCTTGCACTGGCGGATGAGTGAAAAATAATCCCCATTTTCACAGCTTGCTGTTTGTGCTCTCTGGTGTGATCGCAGGATAATCAATATAGTAACCTTTTTGAGTGTCGCCATGTTTATTGTCTATATCACGCAAATCCAGAAGATCTATTTGGTCTGAGTGCTCTGGTGTACTGTCCAGTGGCATCCTCCAGTAACATGCGTAGTACAAGTACATGAACACTTCCATTCACAAGGCAGCTGGTTGTCTATCTGAATGCACGGTTAGAAAACAAGCAAATCTCCAGCCTTAGCAGAGTTTGCTCTGTCATACACAGATAATGGTTCCGATAATTATGACAGTTATGATGAGTACAACAATGATCCATTTATGTCAGTATGATACTCTTTCCACTTACACCTCACCAGCTCATACTGTAGGAGTTGTAAGGGGATAGGGACAGATGTTCACTACAGAGCGGAGGAGGCGGCTGCCAGGTTTGTGAGCCCTTGACTGTGTTAGAGGGAGCAGAGACAGAATACCGTCATCCGCAGGGAGCACGGGAGCTCTGTTGGTGTGCTGAGCCTTGTCCAAGACTCTTGTCTTAACATAACTGGCCCTGGGTAACACAAACACCTGCATTCCCTTTGGGAGGTTAAAAGGGCCAGTGCAAGCTTACTCAATAACTAACTCACTTTACACTGCTGTGTCCTATTCAGGGATTTGATTCAGATAAAGGGTGTGAATCCTGTACGCGTGAGTGTGTGCGTGTGTGTATCTATGTGTGCAAATGCGTGTCTACAAGGTGTATGTTTCCACATGTGCATGAGTCTGTAAGCTAACACTGTTATGCAGACAAACAGGTCCGCCGGTAATGGCAGCAAAGGATGAAGGAGATGTGGAGGAGGGGGTGAGTTTTGTATTTGCTGAATGTGATTAAGGCAATAAAAAAGTAACAATTAAATTAGGCAGGTATCTGTGCCATCAGTATCAGGACCCACAGTAAATCAGGCCCCACAGTTATTATCAGCATGGTTGAGCACAGCACAGCACAGCACAGCAGAGCACAGCAAAGCACAGCATAGCACCGTTCCATTCCTCCACATGCATATTAAGAGTGATGACTACTTTATTCTCAGAGGAATATACAATTAATACTTTATGCAGGTTTATTAACAGCATGCTGTCATAATGACATGAACATAAATTACAGAGCTATTTCATGTTCTACCAAGGGGTTGAAATAATAATAATAATGACAACAACAACAATAATAACAATAATAATAATAATAATAATAATAATAATAATAATAATAATAATAATAATAAAGACAAGTGTCATGTGTAAAAAAAAGTAGCTATAACCCCAGGAGGTTGGTATTGACCTAAACAAATCCAAAATAACTTTTCGTGGGTATTCAGAGTACTTTTTTTCAGACTACCCTAGCATTTTTCTTAACTTATAAAATACCTGTTCAGTTCCAACTTCCCAGTTTGCCACCTATTGTTTTGTCTGTCTTCAGGAACAGTGAACTTAACTACAATTGTAGGTGTTTATATAGTGACACTTTTTCCTTCACACATTTTAAGTATGTCTGACTTCTTTAGTGTTATCCAAAGCCAGGCAGTGGCATGTATCATTTAGCTACCTCCAAGGTTTGCAAAGAAGGAAGCTATGGTGATTGTAGTGTCGGAAGCAAACAAACAATCCAGCAGTAGCAACAACAACACTGAGAAAATAAGTGTGGGGAGGATTGGAATGTTGTTTGCTGCAGTGCTATGCAAAGGATGGGGTTCTGTTTGTCGCTCTGTGCATGGTTGTATGTGCAGACGAGGGACCTGATTTGCTCTGTTTGTTATTCTTTCTCTTCTCTCTGGTGGTTCTTGTTTGGATCTGAGAACTCCCTCTGTGTCTTCATCAGAGGGTGGTTGAGTGATTGTGATGTATGCCAGTTAGCCCTCCTACATTTTTACACAGTAATGAAGATGTTCCGACCCACTTTTCTTTCCCTCTCAGAGAGTGTTGATTCCCTAAGTGCCTACTGAAATGCATGCCCATTACTCTTACTTCATTCACGCTTTCAGTAATACTTTCATCGTTTCTTTCAACCCCCGCCTCGACACCAAGTCCTCTCTGATCACCTGACTTCCTCCCTCTTTACCCTCTCCTTGAGCTGTGTTCCAGCAAAGGTTCAGGTATCCGCAGAAATATATCTTATTTCCATTGGAGTTATTGAACCAGTGTTTCGATCACAAGGGGTTGTAGGCAGCAGAAAGCACCATGTCTTTGGCTAGTGCCTCCACTATCTTGGGGCTGTCCATTGAATTCGAGGATGGCAAAGTGGTGCAGTGCACATAGGGAATGGATGGCTCTCTCTGGGTTGGAAAAGAGGCCATCCATCTAGGAGCTACTCTGTCCTTGTGCCATATCTGATCTAGGGTAGACAGAGTGTATTAGCTCTGAAAAATGGCCCCACACTGCTTGACCAGCTCCCCACTCTCCTCTATGATATTACTGTATAGAGGGGGGATTTGTGTGGAGCTCTCCATAGTCGAAGCCTCTCAGGCAAGCATTACGAGGCCCAAAAATCCCCCGTCTACCATGCCCTAAACTCCAATGGTGCACGAGAGTCCTGAAGCACTTGTAAAAATTGCAGATAAATCTAAATGGGAGAGATGAAACTGGGGAACTGGTGAAGAGTAAAACTTTGAAGTATCAAAAGTTAGTAGTCTGTGTGGATCTTATTAATCCTACAGTGGACTGTGTCAATGACAGAGAGCCAGAAAGCAGGAGAAAGAAGACTGGAAGAAATAAATTAGAGAGTGGGAAAGTGGCAGTTTTACTCTCTTTTAGCTTCAACCTCCCACCATTTTTCACTCTGTAGTTTGTCAAACTAAAAGAAAAAGTCACCTCAACTGCCATTGAATCTTAGCTCTTGATACCCCAGGGAAAAGTCTGATTGTAGTATTGATCCATTCTCATAATAATCGAGGTGAAATCCCTTTGCAGGTGCAACAGACGTCCTGTATATGTTGTGCACATTCACAATCAAATACAAACCTTGTTTTCCACAATATCACTGCCCTCCCTCCTCCTTTTCTTTATAAAAAGGGCAGAATCCATGAAAAAGGCAACATCTCTGTTTTGCCACCTGTGAGTGTTTTGTACATCCATTTCATTTCCCAGTACCATTACAAGTTTCAGAGCTGGCCAATTCCCTTTGCTATTGATTTTATTTCATTTATTTTTCAAAAGGTTTTTAAAACATCCCACACAGAAAACCATCTTTTGACAAATCACTTGAATATTACACTTTGAGAGGCAGATGCAAGACTTTCTGATAATAATTAGTGACCATTTTGTTGTTTCATAAGGATTATAGCAAGAAAAAAAAACTATATTTATTCCAACAAGTGCAGCTAAGAATGTGCCTATCAATACACTTTGAATAGTGGTGCATTAAGGTCAGCAAAACCTTTCACGAGAACAAAGATTCTGCTGCTTTTTTCTTTTTCTTTGTTCGGTCTAACTTGATTTGATATGTGCCAGCTTATATTTCATCTACCAGTGTATTTTCAGATGGGTTGTTTGGCCATCGGCAAATGGTTTGGATTCAAATGAAATCAGGAAATGTAACGGCTTTGGGTATTTCAATTAATCATGATTTAATAAGTTGTATTCAATGTATTTTAATGCAAATAATTGAAAGCAAGATCTGGTTCATCAAAGACGTTATCAAAACAACAGTACATAAAACATGCACAGCAGTAATGTCAGAAAGGTCAGACATCTGCGTTTAACTATATCTTTAGACGTTTTGTGTTTCTTGTGTTTTCTGTTCTTGTCTTATGATATTTTTTCTTTTGCCCAGATCTCTGTACTGCCTTTTGTCTATTTAACCTGACAGTAGCAAGTACAAACGTTGAACTTTTCCTCTGTGTCCTGAGTCATGCATTGGGGTTCATTTCTCTGCTGTTTCAGTGAGATGATAGAAAAGTGCTACTGTGTTATCTTTGTAGCTTCAGAGAGCATTGCAATCCCTTGACGTTCACTGTTTGCTGTTGCATTTTGAAGTTAAAAGCAAACACATGTTTGTATTTTGTCAATAACTTCCTGTTAACAGCTAACCTGAAAACATGTTAGAAAACAGTTTGAAAACATACGTAAAAACATATTGAAAATGAAATAAAGACTGGATGAGGCCCATCTAGGTTATGAAGAGCAGTGTTAGGCAACTGTCCTCTGTATCAAATGCATAGAAGTCACCCTCTCTCATCTGGTGACTGTTGCAGGCAATGGTAGTTCAGTGGTTCTTGCAGGAAAATACTAAAGGCTAAAGGTCTAAAGTAATGAAAATATAAGTAAATTAGGTATTAGTTTATTTAAAAGGGGACAGTGCAATTTCATAAAACACATGATTACACATGGTTAAAAAAGCCAGAATTAGCCAGAAGGCTAGTTTTCATCTGTAGTCCTCTGGTCATGATGTGAAAAGGCAATAAAAATGACAATAACAGATGACTTGAATTGCAACGCATTACATTGCAACAGAAAAGTAATCTGAGTACTTTGTAATGCGTTACCCTTAACACTGATTATGAGCAATCTCTAAGCCATTGAAGCCACTGGAGAACCTTTTTGTTCCAAAACTACTATATCTCGGTGGTGATTTGCCAAATATTCAATGTCTCTAGTAGTCTTTATACCACAGATTGTGCCCTTTAGAAAAGGCAGTGATGATTGTAATCACACTTCTATCTCTATCCTCACTCACAAACATCTCTCACACCACTTCACAGTAGGAATTATGTGTGATAAGCTTGGCCAGGTCAAAGAACACTTTTTAGCATCTTCAGTGTAATTAGTTTTCTTTCATCAGACAACAGTCTCTTTGAGCGCATTTTATTCTTCCTCAGAGTTAGCCTTGGCATCTTGACCACATCTTATGAGAGTGAAGATCTGAGTTTCCATCCTTTCTCATAATGGATATATGGATAAAGAATGGATATATTTTCTTTTGAAATCCCATTTTTGTGACCTTAAAAAAAGTAAAAAAAATACAATAAAAGAGTAATGACTGCATGAGCTTGAATTCAAACTTACAGTATGCACTGTCGCCATATTCAACAACTTCTGTACAACACACATGAAAAAACACTAGCAGACCCCTGTGGAAAAACCTGCCTTCTGACTGTGTACCGTGGAGCACAACCCAATCTCACAAAAGCTGTAATCTTGACAGCTTCATCAGATGTCATGCACATTATTTTTCCAGCTTTCCTCCAACATGCTGATGGACATTTAATGTTCAAGGGAGATGATATGACCACAAAGCAAGCAGCTATGCAACAAAGCCATGTATTGCTTTGCTGCAGCCCGGTGGAACATGACAAGATTTCCCAAATGATTTTCCTTGGTATAATTTCATTAGATTGTATCAGAATGACAGTGTTTTTCAACTCTTCATTCCAAACTGTGGGCAAATATAATGGTGTCATGGCATCGTGAGAAGATGTCTGGGAATGATTAATGCTTTGAAAAATGAATTGTTAAATTTGACCATAATATGAACATGTATTATCCACCAGCAACATTGATTAGAGAACACTTCATTTAAAGTTAATTGTACATTCTTCCTATTTTACATTAGAGGATTGTGCATACTTTTTGCCGTAAGGACTTGTGTGTGTGTGTGCTCTTGAAACACTTATTTCACCTGTAGAGTGTGACAGGAGGGTTGGCCTTTGCAGAGCAGTGGAATTTAACATGGTTGCCCTCCAGAACAGGCTGAGGCTCCACTGAGAGATTGACAAGCGGGAGATCTAAAAAAGACACAAAGACAATCAATTATAGAACTGCCAGCCTCCTCACACATCATGTATTAAACTGCATGCAAGAGACAGACACATGTATCTAAATAACACTCAGAAAGAAATATGTATCAGACAAAAGACACCACATAAATAGTTTCTAAAACATGCTACCTCAAAGGAAAACAGCCAAACACACTGAAATGCAACATTTATTTATCTAAAGTATGTTATTCAGGGAGATTTTCCAAATGTTTTTTCTTTCACCCAAAGCTGATTTGGCAGCCTTCATGTAGCCATACCACACAAAAGCACAAGGAAAAAGTATTTCTTATTAGTAGTATCTTACACTACCCTGTGGCAGCATTAGGACCAGTTGTGACAACTTATCACAGTTTGTGGCAGTATTTTCACCCAAATAATAGGCAATTACTCCTGAATAATTTGAAGCCCTATTTGTTATCTTTCTGCCATTTACCTAGGATGTCTAGACCCAGCTGCTAAATAGCACTGTACTTTATTTCAGGTGTTGGAGAGAACATGCTATTTTTATTCTCATACATTCATTAGAAATATTTTAAGTAGCGAATCAAAGGCAAACTTGACTTGATAATTAGTTTCAGTAAATGGCAATTTGAAAACAATGAATAATCCAGAGTGCAATCCAATGCAATTAAAACAATGAGCAACCTGTGATACAGTACAATTAAAACAGTTCTTAGAATAACAAAGGTACAGATTATGCAAATTTAATAAACATAATTCATCCTAACTGCAAAAGGTGGGTTTCTTTTTGAAGATACATGCTAATTTCCATATCAATCCTATCCCCGTGTGAAACAAACAGCTATTTACTCCCAGACTCAGAGAATGAATTTTAAACAGTTAAAGCTATTTGTCAGGGTTTCTAAAAGGAGGCTGGGTTTATTTTGTGAAGAGCTTACAAATGTAGCAAGGGGAAATTGATCAAATGCACCTAACCACTTGTTCAAAGAAACATTGTTGCTGATTCTAATCCAGCTCAGTGTCATGGCAGTGTGGGTGTCGTGTGCAGATCAATGGTGCTTCCCAATTATAAACAATTATTGTCATAAATTGTTAAGAAAACCAAACAGCATGGCATCATATTTTTCTTTCTAATTTTAACTTTTTGTTTCAATGTCAAATAACATATTTAACACACTAAACAGATAAATAATTTGTACAATCTAATCTGAAACTGTGTGAATCGGGAATTTCCATTCATATTTGACTCTTCCTAAACTGCATTAATGATTCTCCATCCATCCATCTTCAACTGCTTGTCCCTATCAGGGTTGCGGGGGGGCTGGAGCCGATCCCAGCTGACATCGAAGGTAAGGCAGGGTACACCCTGGACAGGATGCCAGTCAATTGCAGGGCACATAGAGACAAACAGAGACGGACAACCATTCACACTTACGGCCAATTTAGAGTAATCAATTAACCTTAACACGTGCAAGTTTTTGGACTGTGGGAGGAAGCCGGAGAACCCAGAGAAAACCATGCGGACATGGGGGGAACATGCAAACTCCCCAGCCCCAGCTGGGATTCAAACCAGGAAGCCTCTTGCTGTGAGGCGACAGTGCTAACCACCACACCACAACCATGCATAAATTGAACTGAAAAAATATAGATAACTGTTACTTTTACAGACTCAACCATAACCAGTAACAGTGGCATCATGGGCAGCTTTAGTCACATAGGGAAAGAGCTTGTTCTGTGTTTGATCCTGGTACAGCCATCTGTTTCAAAGGTGATCTACATCTATGTGCTCTGTCTTCAATAAGACTAATGTACTAACTAGGGACTGTTTGGAAGTGGATGAATAGCAGCGGTGGCACAGAGATCCACACAGAATTAAAGAAGCACTCAAACACCACTGTAATGACGCCAAACAACAGTTTATAGTTATGGAGAGTGATTCTGTGTTTGTGTGTGTGGGCATGAAGTGTAGGAAACTGCTTTTTTACCCTGTGGCTGTGCAGATGCTCTGGGCTGGCTCAGCTGCCACAAAGCCCCAGAGAGGGGGGTGGTCCAGGTGCTGTATTCCTCCCTACTCACACACCAAATTCCCCATCAGGAGACTTATTTCCCTCTGAGACAGTTGCCCCCCACCCCCACCAACCATCCTACCACTTCCAAAACCATGAGCTCCACCTGTGCCAGTTTCCCCAGGCCAGTGAAGAAAACAACAACACTGTAAATCCTGGAGGACTGATGGCCACAATGAACCAGATACTCTCTCCAGGTACTGAGAAGCCATCTGTGTGTCTCTTTGTATTTGCATGTGTAGGCATGTGTTTAAGAGGTGTATGTGTGCATATGAAAGGGCATGTAGGTGTCACAATAAAACAGACAACCTATCAATGCCTTGAGCAGCAGCGCTGGCTGCCCAGTAGGTGTTTACAGCATCGCAAGCAGTTAATTGTGTGGACAAAAATGTGGGTAGAGGGAACCTCAGGGGCAATATGACAGATGTGGAAGTAGTGGAAGTGGTAATAAAATCCAACAGAAAGCTGGAGAGTACAGAGAGAAGCAAGAGAGCAAGGGAGATAGGGAGGTGGTGTCTGGGGTAATAGACACAGCATATGGGTTGAAGCTAATTGCGGAAGCTAATTCACAAGCCGTTCTCAGTTAAAGTGTTCCTATACTGTAGTTTTCACTTTCAATCATACTAACCATTTTCTCTGGTCTTCACGCTGCTAGTCCAGTTTCTAATTAATATTCTTATCAATTCTCCCAAAAAGACCTCAGTCCCACTCAGCAAGGGGTAATGTCATGATGACTTTACATTTCTAAGCCAGATGAGCAATTTGTTTGTTTTTGATTTGTCTCCCTAAAGAACCATCAACAAAGACAGGCATGGGAGCAACAGCAGTCCAAAGTCTGCCAGGAAAGGCCTTGGGTGTAAATTAGGGACTGTCACTTCTCTAATCTTTGACCCTTTAGATATGACAGGCATATACTTAATAAAGAAGTACATTTGCCACTTTGATGTAAAATATATAAGTTTCTGAGCAAGTGCATTTGAGGCATCATGCAACGGCACATCAATATGCAATATTGTTAATGCCTCTGATTCATCAAGAGAGTAGTAGCAAGAGATAGAGTGAAGGAGGGATGGATGAATAGAGGGAAATGAAGAAAGTAGGACTGATCGGAGCTCCAGTGAAAACAACAGGATGAATGGGGGGGTGGTAGTGTTATAGTTGGCCGACAGCTTTTGATCGGTTAGTTCAAAGTGAAGACCAGATGGTGTTTTTGGAACAATCATCCAACCTCTCTCTGTTTCGTGGAGATAGTGCCAACATAAATTGTTTTTCCTTTTCTTAAAGCTCAATTTCCAATCTCTCCGGGTCACTGTAGGCAGCTGTTCTCCAGTAGGACTAGCCTCAAACTCCAGGAATGTCTGCTGCCTCTGAAGGATGTGGAGGCTGTTAGTGGGCCAGCTGCTTGTGGCGTATAGTCTTAGCAATATGGGCACACTGTCATATGGCTGGCTGATTGGAATACATTAGGGGAGAAGACGAACGATGAATCTGAGGTCCAGCATATTGATTATGGGATATTCCACTGTGGAACAGCAAAGAATTTGCTCAGTTTAATGAAGGCAGATGTTCTGCTATTCATACAGCAGTTCAAATGAGGAGTGCTGCATTCCTTGTAGCACAACTGTAATAATTCTGTTACTGATCCAATGAAAATATAGTAAGCTTTGTTACGAGCATCAGATAGATCTTCAGGGCATTGTAAGTGTGATATCAGTATTGCAAGACAATTAGAGCTTAATCTAATGTGCAGAACATTTGAAACATTTTTGCCTGCTTATCCTTGCACTCTTTTCCTCTCATTTTCCAATTCTGTCCTCTGCCTTTGGTTGAATTTGCCATTATCTACTTGATTAAGCAGGGAGAGCATGTAGTTGCTACCAAAAACAAATCCTTCCAATTGCACATCTGCATGTTCTTTATTAATTAGTCTCAACAAATGGCATTCATTTTCCCCCCACATGGCTCAGCTTGTTTGCAATGCAAACACATGGAGAACCTTGGCTTTGCTCGTCTCTAGTGCATTAATTTCCCACTAGGCGTTTGAAAGTATGTTTCTATGTGGGGCAATGCTCTGCAGATTTGCAGCTGGACTTGAAAATATTTGAGGAATAATTTAAGTTGTGTGTGATGAGTGGGATGAAACTGTGGCACCGGAATCTTATTTCACTGCGGTGGTTTGATGTCCGGGGGTAGCAGTGTGTAGTGATTAAAGTCAAAGGGCATAATGCAACTTAAGACATGCTGCTTGAGAAAACAGCATCAGGGGGTAGCCACCCCTCTGCTATCAAATAATTACAGTCTGCTAATGGACTGGTACGGACAACTGAAGTCAGCAGTCTACCCGGGGTTCGGAATCACCTCTGTTGGCTCTAAATCTCTCTCAGTTTGGCCACATCTCCTATACATACTGTATTTAGATGCTAATTTGTCTAACCCTTGGTCAGATAACTCTGTATGAACTTCTGAGGGAATGAAAATGCTGATGTGGATGTAAATCACGAGCATTAAAGGGATGATAAAATAAAATACCACTGTAAAATGCATTGGATTTTGTGTTTAGATTACTCACATTGGGATTGCTATAAGCATGAAGCAGAGAGGGGAAAAAAGAACATCTAGGCTTAGAAGTGAGTGAAATTGGAAATGTTGAGAAGGGCAGACAGACTGAGAACAATTTAATTACCTTTGTTGCCATTAATACTATCTCTCTAATACAATCAATGAGAAAACTCAAGTACATAGATGAGACTATTAATTCTAAGTATTGAGACGTACACATAAGAGACTTCCAGTCGGATACTGAATACTCAGTATCCATAGTTGCGGGGAATACACAATCATTTTGGAACATTTATTTATTTGCTGTCTTAGAGAGATAAAGTAGAGCACCAATATTAAGTTAATCTCAATATTCAATACAGTGTCACAGAATCTCATATAATGCCAGCAAGGCATTGACCCTTTATTTGATAGCTGTCAACTAATAATTTCCTGTATTAATTGCAAATATGGGGCAGCTGTGGCCCATTCGCGAGATGGGCAGTTCCAATCTGCATGTCCTTTGGCAAGACACTGAACCCCCAATTGCTCCCCATGCTGTGAATGTGGTGTGAATGGTTAGATGGTATGCAGATGTCCACTGCCATCAGGGTGAATGTCTGTGTGAAGGGGTGAACGTGACGAATAGTGTAGTAGTGAACTTGAGTAGTCAGAAGACTAGAAAGCGCTATATGAGTACAAGTCAATTTTACCAAATTACAAAAAGGGAAATAAAATAGTTTGAAGGCAAAGTTTGTATGATTGTCCATTGCAATCAACACAAATGTTGCTCTCAAGACAAAATGCTTTGAAATCTTTTCCAAGTTTTAGGAAGAAAAACTGAATTTAGACAAGTGAACCTAAGTGTACTTTCCACTTTTTCCCTCATGGCTCTGACCGGAATGGGACCCAAAGATCAAAGGGACTTTCAGGCCGACAAATTATAACTCAATGAGATCTTGGAAGGACAGAAGTGGTTGTAGTGTGCACTCTAGCCTCAGTGACTGACTGTACCCAGACCTCCCCAGGGTCCCACTTAGACAAATAGCAACTATTCACCAGAGACACTGATCCCTCCATCTTTGTGAAGGCTACATGACTGGTGCACGTTGCAGCACCACATGTCAAACACATGAGTTCATGATATGCAAAGGAACATGAAAGGGAGTTTATTATCTGAACTAAACATGGCAAGCAATTATGATTATTTTTACATGTGTCGACAACTTAATCATATAGTTCTGGCTACAATCTCTGTCAAAGATAATGAGAAAACTTTTATTATTACTTTTTCATTCTTGTCTCAACAACGGAAATTCCCCTTTTTAATTGGCAACCATGTATTTTCTTATTTGCAAGCATTATGACTAAACTATCCACATACGGAAGCTTGGGATGTTGCCTTATGTGAAAATTAAGTCTAAAGCCCTTTTCAAACATGCATTGCAACCCGCAGGGCTTTATGTGACCTCTCCTGTTTGGCCTTTTTTCCATCTGACAGTTGTGTCTAAATCTACCTGCACAATTATATGTGAATATGATATGTCTTCATGATTGTATTATTACAAATGAATAAGTAACAAATAGATTAACATGTAGGTTTTTGAGCACCAGTTATGTTGCAACATTTAATTTTGTGGAATTTATGAACCTATTGTACTCTCTATGGCAGTACAGGGTCATGTCTTTTTGTATTCTGGATGTCTTGTTTTTTTTTTAAATAAAGTTTTAAATAGTATGAAAGTATGACTATAATAAAATCAAATCTTCCAAGGAGACATATAAAACATAAAACAGGATCACCATGCCAATATTTTGGCTTTGGCGTTATCAGGGCAATGGAATATTTGGTTGGGTGAAGATTTGAGGGAAAGCATATTTTGGTGTGTTTGGCATGCATGTGTCCAGTCGTTTCTCTCATCTGATCCTGGCTCATCATGTTGTGTGTTGTTCTTTCAGTGTACGCTCCGATGATATCTGTGCTGTGTGAAAGCAAAACTCTGTCGACTTATTCTAATGCATGTAGGCTACATAAGTAACATCACAAACATACTTACTTTAACTTAAATCATGATCCTTTCCTTAACCTAACCAAGTAGTTTTGTTGCCTACGCCTAACAAAGTAATTAGAAAGTACTTATTTCAACCCAAAACTAACCAAGTAGTTTTGACTCTAAAACCCAGTTCTACCCTGCATGTTTAACAATGATGCCAAAGGGTACCTGGAGTATTAAAAAGTAATGCCTAGGGGTTCTGACCATAACATAACAGGCCGACAGAGTCTGATCCATTTTGAAAATTTATGTCCAACCCTTACGATGTCTAAATTTGGAGGACATTTGTGGACAATTTCCTGGAGATACACTCGGAAATTATTGAATCGTCTAATTTGGTTCAGTCTGGCCTTAAGAACTTTTAAGAACTCACTTTGGTGGCTGCATCCTTTGAAGGATTTGTCCTCTGAATTAGGACACAGCTTTTGTGTGCTGCCTCGTCTGTCTGACAACAGCAGCTTCCCATCAATATTTACCACTCTGTTGTCCTACCACACCGCCTTCTGTGGAAGAGCAATCATAGGCCAGACCCATCTAGACGTATGTGGTGTTTGGTCCTTAAAGAGAACAAGGTCAAGTTTCATCTGCTACTCTTCCGTCTGCCAGTGTAGCATCATTTATTCATCCATCACCTGTTTTTATTGTCAAAAAAAGACTGTGTGCGTCTCACTAGTTTTCTTTTTTGCAATTCACAGTGCATTAATATTTAAGTGCTTCCAGATTTCCAACTCACCAATATCCCGTTCTCACAGTATTAATATAGTAAACTCACTCTAGAACTAAATTGGACATACATGTAAATAATCACAGGAAACTCAGCTCTGAAAACCTTTAAGGCACACAACTCTTAAAATGCAATTGAAATCTGAATACATAAGGATGTCTCAGTAGACGTGCATTTAGTGCTAGCTTTACAGTTCAGTGTTTTGCTCAAAGCGTGTTGTGTACATCTGCACTTGTTATGTATTTGGAAAAGATAATGAAAATCTTATTTTCATATTTAGAAAAGGCAATTTGGCACTATTTTTTGTTAACCGATACAGTGGTCAGTATACCCCTTCAAAAGGTCAAGGGGGTTGTCAGCGAACTGATACCTGTATGTTTTGAATTTTCACTTGTGTCTTTTCTGATGCTGTTTTCTTGCCAACAACCTTTTAATCGAATTAGGCAGCACTGGAATCAAGCAAATACATGCCCAACATGGCTGAATCAAAGTGCAATTACAGCACGTTTCATTTCAGAAGAAGCTTAATTTGAAAGTGGTTCTTAGCACAAACTCCGGAGGCATTGCTGTACTGTGCTGAACACTTTACCTGTCAAGTCAGAGGAAAGGGGTGGGGGAGTGAGAAGGAGGGAGGGAAACAAGAGGCTAAGCCTTGTGGGAGACAATTTGAATCTCGACAATTAGTCTCTGCTGTCGCTCAGTTTGATCTTGCACTGTGAAAAATGCTGTCGGGAGCTTTAATTGTGTAAAGAGCACATTTTGGAATGCTAATTAGAAATCTGCTGCACTCATTTTTCAGGGTTAAATCACACATTCAGAAGCAAAGACGATGCTATGATGGTGAGCATTTATCACAGACACATCATTATACATGGTGACAAATCAGTTTTCATGTGGGCAGACTTCCCTCTCTGACTGCATGACAAAAAATGACGAGGACAAACTGCAAGGGTTGCAAACACTAACAACTGTTAATCACTTTTACTCCCGCGCCTGAGTTGGCCTGATCATGACGTGCCCGCACTTGCCATTCTTGCCTCTTGTGGTGCACATAATGAAAAGAATGGAGCCGTCAGTCATATTGCCTCTCTAAATAGCATTTTCTGCTTTATTAGTCATACTTAATGGTGTTGAAGGGGCCGTGAGTGATGCAAAATCGCTTTGTTCAAAGCCCCTCTCTTACTGTGAACGATTCTTGATCGAAATAAGATTCCCTGACAATTGAGGCTGAATGTGTTTTACACGCTGGGCTTACTTTTCCTATTTTAGAGGGGAATTGTGCATGCTCTCATCAAAAAGATTGATGGAAAGAGCAAGGAAATAAAAAAGGTGGAGACAGTGTGCATAGCACCACAGCAGGCAGGTAGTTGGACCAAAAAAGACAATCCCATTCATTTTAGATGGACAGCTCCTTTGATATTTTATCAAAAAAAGGAGATGCATCATCAATCCATCCACCCATCTACATGGTGTAAAAGCAAAATGGAAACCAATTATTAATATCCATCAGAGCCTAAAGTGAATCCTAGATGTTTACAGAGTGTTAGTCACGTATGCCTGTCAGTTTCATGCCTCTATGTGTAAGAAATATCTCAAGACTAAGCTATGCATGTCATACGTAGACTTCTTTCCCCCATCTGCCCTGATCACTATCCATGGATACAAAAAACTGAATGGTAAGAGGGGAGACACTGAAAACAATAAAGAGAGAGTTGGAGAGGTGGTATGCTTACGCTGGATGTCAATTGTGACACTGGTCTCCTTGCCGTTGGGGACTGCCTTGTTGGAGGCCTTACAGATGATCTGCTGTCCTGTCTCGATGTTGGAAGGAGATAGGTAGAGCGTGCTAACAGTGCTTTCTCTCCTGCCATCCCGGAGCAAGGTCTGCAAAGAGAGTAGCACAATTGAGTACAGATGAAAGTAACGGGGCAGGCAATTATGTGGATAAAATCTTTTAGGACTCTAAATCCATACCATATGATTGGTCTGATGGATTACCATGTTTGAACCTTGGATGTAAATTTTCATAATCAATAGACATAATCTCCAACTATTTCGATTTTGGGTGGACAAAGCAACAAAATTTAGAGTCAAATATTGGATTGTATCTTCAATAGCTGAAATTCAAGTTGGGATTCTAAACTGTTTAAATGATTTACAGAGAGATGGCATGGTTCACCAGATATGCTTTGATGAAAAAGGTGTAAAACTGAAAATCAACAACAAAACAGCAGCAAAGTCATGAAAACACATACTGTCCCTAGGGGGACCACAGGCAAACCCTCAGATCATTCTAGCCAGTAGTTTTACTGCAAAGCGGATTGATATAAAAAAATAAAAAAGTTGAAATATGTTTTTTGAGCCTCTTTTGTGTGTCTGGAGAGCTGCGGTCTAGTGCATGGCTTGTCATACTCCACAAAGGAAATCAATCTTCTTTTCAGTGCTCATCCTCTGAGCCCTACATTGTGGAAGCCATCTGGAATCGGTTGGTAGCGCTCAGTAGCTTTCACTCTCCCCAAAACGCTCAGGGGAGGGCTCCCGGAGACTATGTTAACCAGTGCGGGGCAGAACAAAGTCAGTGACTTGAACAAATTGCGTGGGTAACGGGGCACAGTGTGGTCAACCACAAAGTCGAGATGCATTTTCCTGCCATCTCTTTAAAAGGAGGGCTTACTCTTGCTTTGTGCTTTTTGAAGAAAAGAAATCTCTGCTAAGAACACCAAACATTTTCGATATAGAAAAAGAACTGCTGGGTTGACCATGGGGAGCTCACAGTGGACTTGCTCTCAGCACTGTTGCATTTGGATTAGCCTCACAAATGTATGGATTGCTTTATGGATATTTAGGGCCAGAGCACAGAACAGCGTTCAGTCGGAGAAGACCCTATTGAAATTGTAAGGATTATTATTTGCAGACTTTGAATTAATTTTTGAGAGGTTAGGCATGCTCGAAAAAATAGCATTTTGATAACACACTGTTGCCATGGCAGTGAAATATCACGTTTAGCCATAAAATGGGAAGTTTGTAACTTAAGCATACACTGACACCTGACTTACAGTACCAGTAAAAAGTTTGGAGACATTTTCCCATTCAAGTTAAGGAGAAACTTTTGACTGGTACTATATTAACAATGTGTTGTGCTGTGTTAAATGTATACACCAGTTATACTTATCTTCTCATTTCTCTTCTGTGAAGCAAGGCTTTCTTTTGAAAGCAACTATAATGTAACTATGTGCCTCTGTTTTAAGCCCGGGACTACCGTATTCTGACTAATTAAAATGTCACTGAACTGGTAAAATCAGACGAAAAGTATTTTCAGAAGAAATGTTTTTATCCAACCACTTTATAGTTCAAATACCTCTTAAGTCACAGAAAATCTGTAGCAGTGGCATGAGAATAAACTTCTTTCTGCATATTGAAATTGCTGGTTTCAAAACACTTAAAAAAGATGGCTCCATATCGTTTTCACTGACTGTTCCCAAACTCATCAAATACTGATGTTTTGGGAGTTGCTATGCATCTGATATAGATGCACAAGGCAGTCAGATGCACCAACATACACGTGCAGCCAGATCAGCTGTCAAACAAACAAACACAGAAACTCAGATAATAACACACACAGAGGGAGAGTGACTTCATTATCTGCTCTCTCGTGTATAACTCATTTAATAAGCAAAATTATAAGGGTATTACAGATACCATCCATGTTCCTGTGTACTTCATCTGTAAGTGAAGAACCATGCAAGGATGAAACTCATAGCTGTGTGTGTGTCACTTCAAAAGCAAGATTGTTTCCCTCATCACTCTGGACCTGTCTAAAGTCATTAATCTTAAGAAGGGGGTTAGCTGGCTACTGCATTGAATCTAACATCATGCCACATTACAAATTGATACATTTTCATATTACTGCCGGGAGCCTACGTGAAGAATACTGGGATAGGAATGGCAAAAGCAACAAGATTGAGAGTGAAAGGGTTGCTTTTTTCCCAGGTATATTTAAAGCTGCATCAGGTAATTTCTGAACACTAGAGGGTAAAGAAACACACAGCAATAAGACATGCCTTTGCTTGTCAAGTTGATTAATGCAAACATAAGCAGAAACTGTGGGGGCAGGGGCATGCAACTATTATTTTGACAACCTTTCAAATTCAAGTCTAATATTTGCTGGCTTTAAGTCTTTGGTTTAGGTTGTGCTTGTTTACATCATCTCTGCCATCTACTGCATGCATTGTGATGTGGGGGATACTTCTTTAGCTAATTAGACAATCTAACAATAGTGATCCCAGCTTAACTTAAAGCTACTGTACAACTGCAACTGCCAAACCAAATGTTAATTTACCAAGAAGGTGACCTGTAAGTAAAATACCAGACAGTGGCTTCAAAAAGTCTATGCTTGTGGATTATCTACTAATTAAAGAAACAGCTAAACCAAATGGATTATCATCTAAATTGATAAAACCTGCTGTGCTACCAGCCAAGGTAAGTAACTGTAAGCGTTAAACGAGCACTGACTTTGAACCTCTATTCTACTCACAGATGTATTTAAACGGTGCTGTTAATCCATGAAAGTAAGTGTAAAATGTATTTTAAACGTAATGTACATACCAAATTCACCACAACACTAAACCCTTTAATTCAAAGGATATCTATGTTAATGTTTTCAGATGTTGGCCAGTAGATTAACCATAAAAGAAAATGGATTTTATTCTTTTCTAGACATTATGTTTGGTGGCAGTTGTTTTGTTGGTTTTGGTGAATTGCCTGCTAGTGGTATGGTGTAGCTGAGAAGTCAAGCCATTGAAAACTCAAGGCGCTTCAATGGCTGTTGCAGACAGTTGTTAATGGGGTGAGTAGGCTTTACCACTGACAAAACAGGGTAGCAACCTTGCACCATATATTTACCATATCCTGTATCCTCTTGTAAATATGTCAAGTATATTTAATAGAAGGTAATATAGGCTACTTATATATAGTAAGTAGATTGTATAGTATCAGGCTACGTTATAAATGTACTACTACTCTGCCTTTAAATACATTGGCCTATACATATACATTAGCTGAATGTGGCTGTAATGTCTTCAGTCCAAATAAACCACTTCAAGGAATATAATGTATTGATGTATGGGTTTGAGATATTAGCATACGATAAAGCACATACGTATTTATATGAATATGAATTCTGACCACCTTTTTAAGGGCATGCAGAGGACTTAAGCCTTCCTCGGGGTTGGTGTTAAATTTACCAGGTAAGCAAAAGCTCATAATTCATACATCATTAATATTCTGCTAACACATGCAATACACATTTGATTTGAGATCAGATGTATCTCTGGGTATCTATTAGCTACTTTAAATTCTAGACCATAACAGGGTTCTTTTAATAAAACAGCTGGATGCGTTAACATTCTAATATAAGTTAATGCTTAAGAGAAGATATACCTTTATACAATGGTCACTGAGGTGAAATTGGTTTCTTTTGTTTAATTTAACTCACTACTCACCTTAAAAAAAACACATAAAAGTTCCTGAAAGAAATTAATTAAAGCTATCTACATTTCAGATCACTCTTTTAATTTCAATGAATGGATTAGGTCAATTAGCTTGCCAGAATAATAATAATAA
The DNA here is from genome assembly GCF_963691815.1 of Echiichthys vipera. Classification (NCBI taxonomy): domain Eukaryota; kingdom Metazoa; phylum Chordata; class Actinopteri; order Perciformes; family Trachinidae; genus Echiichthys; species Echiichthys vipera. The sequence goes on along the minus strand of NC_139830.1, from coordinate 9,315,292 downwards.
CAGACACAATGCCTTATTTAATGTTGATTTAATATTCTCCTCCACTGCTGAGAAAACTATACCTGTTTCACTATGAACAAAGGTTTATATGTTTATGCACACTCAGATTTTAAAAGGTTACCCCTCCATTACTCAATGGGTGTGACAATTCAAATGAAATAAAGTGCCCCAAATACAAAAAAACTCTCATGAACGATAGGAGAAAAATTATGAAACTGGGAGGGAATACTTGTAGGAAAGGAAGATGGGGAAGAAAGAGAAAATCTGGGAATGAAAAAGGGATAATTTATTTTTTATTGAAAATTATATCCAATGAACAGTACCAGCTTCATGTAAACTTTAGCAATTTTACCTGATATTAAACAGCAACTCAATTGCACTGCAAAGCTGAGAACATACACAATAAAAAAAAAAAACATGATCCTGCTTTTGCCAGCAGGAACAGCTCATAAAAATGTCATTACTTTTTCTTTTTTAAACCTCATACTACTGAGATAACTCCCGGGTCTCCTGCTTACCTCTCTTACCAGAACATTCAGAAAAATATGTAACAGATTGGGGAGGGGGTGCATCAGGTTTTTCAAATGATTTGTGTAAAGGTATCACAGAGCAAGTGCGCACACCCCCAAACCACATCTCAGACCTAGAGGCTGCAAATTGCAAATGGTACTTTGCTTTTTTTTGCCACTGAGCAGCTACACTAGAGCAGATGGGAGAAGAGTGTTAGAGGGAAGAGAGAACATTATTCATGTATTTCTTCTGCCCACATTTTCACAGCTCGTCTTGATATTTGAACCATTCACCTTACTGTGACAAGATTCTGCCATTCATTTATTTGGTGAGCCTGTTCCATAATATCCTAAAGTTTTGCGTTTTTTTCAAGCTACCCTCACTAATGATACGCAGTGCATCAATTCAGTGACTCACTTGTATGGTACAACCAACACACACTTTTTGCCAAGTGATAGCTTCAATCACACACTTTATCTTTAACCACTGGCCCAATAAATAGTTTTCTAAGAGGTCATAGAGAGGAGCCTTTGGAGGCCTTAATGGGAAATTATCATTGGGTCAGAACTATCATTAGATATGACACCATCAGGGAAGCCATTTCTGTGAATCCTCCACCACATCTGGTCACATTAGTCCTCTTGATCTGGGGGATATGACAAGACCATCAGAGCAGATGATTATGCTTACAAAATGCCCCCTTACTGCTTTTCAGATCCAAAGAAGACTCATCCTCTTTTAATTGAACCCATTGCTTTTTAATGGTAGGCAATAGAGATAAGAGGGAAGAGGGACATACTTGGGTTCAGAGCAGACATGTGAGCATCCATCAGCTGCCAGCACAGAATGTCCCTTATAACTGCCTTCACTCTGAGAGGAAGTGAAGGCAGGAAATGCACTCTCCGCCCACCATCAGCAAGCGTCACCTCAAACAATCACTTTATTCAAATCGGCCTGGTGCCGTACCCCAGTCCAATCAATGGCATTTATCTGCTCTTTGAAAAAAGCCGATAATGGGATGAGGCAGGGCAGGGAGAGAGGGAAGACAGGAGAAGTGTTAGTGCTCTAAAGCGCCTGTTCTCTTTATATTCTTTGTTTAAATGGAAATAAAACAAGACAGTGTTGATTGCATGATTAGCCTAAAGGGTGAATGTCAGTAAAGAGTCTATGGGGTCAGGTAATCAGGCCACCAGGCTGGTGTGAACAGTTGCTATTGTGGGCTATGGCATCAAAAGTGGGAACACAGTCTGTCAGGGAGAATCATACTTTACCATGAACATGTTCAGGCAGATTCCAGCACGGAAAGTGACAAAGTAGATAGCATAAAGGTTGGGAAGATGAAGCGAGACAAATACCACTGAGGGATTATATCAACACACCAGCAAGAAATGCAAAGTCACTGAGTTCCCCAATCTCACCATCTGCTTGTCTGAGTTGATTTGTTCACTGGTAAAAAAAAAAAAGGGCAGCCATAATTTTTGGAATCAAAACACAACCTGGATATTCAAGGGATTTTGTTTAAAAAAGCATTCTGGACGCTGAGGCAAACACCCACTGATGACTCACAGTCATCTACCATGGGTGTTTAGCACTTTTACAGTAGTTATTTACAGTAAAGCAAGACATGCAAAAAAATGTAAAGTAGCAGGTGTGTTCATTCACTATCTCAGATTGCTTATATATAGTCAAGAGAATGAAAGCACAGCCACCATGCAAACCTCGGCCTTCATTCCACCACCACCCTGTCCCCAGTTCATCTTTAAACATGGTATGACACACACCTCTATGCTTACCTTGGAGTACATGGCCCCATTAAGGACCTCTCCATTGCGGATCCAGATGATTGAGGCTGCTGGCTTGGCGTTGTCAGCATGGCAGGTCAGATTGAGTGGGTCACCAGCCCTTAGACTCACCACTGGCCCTCCACTGATGACTGGGTCCTCTGGGGGCACTATTGATACAGACACAGAGAAAGACAGGGCATTAGCCGCATTAGCCATATTATAATGGCATAATATCATGTAACGACTTTGATATTGTTTTAACATGAAATTATCTATCTATTAGTCTGATATATTGCTTTCCAACAACATTGTGGTACTAAGAATGTGGACCACATATGGAAATATAATTACAAACAATACCTGCAAGGATTTGCCTGCATGATACCTAAACTCATCACACAGCCAATCCCCATATAATGAGAATGCTTAACAAGTGACAACATTTTACTTTATTGTATAAAAAAAATATTATGCTTTTGAAAATAAAAGCCACATCTACGGTGAGTCATTCAAGGAAGGTAATGACTTCACAGTAAGAAACAGATTTACCCTGTACTTAATCGAAAACCAGCATTAGATGGTGCAGTCTGAGGCCCGAAAAGCTTTACACAAATATCAGCATGACTTCAGTCAAAGTGGATGAGATTCACCCACTATACTGTACATACACTACACAGAGAAATGTAAGCATTAAACATGACTCTGTCTCTGTATAACCCCACTCAGCTACCTATTCCTTTCTCTCTAAACTTTGACAAATACAACAGAGAGAACAAGGCATTTCAACAGCGCTATATGTGCCTCTCAGTGGTACTGATCAAAGTCCTTTTCCTGCTTTACCCATGAGCTGATCTGCTTATTTTTCTCTTTTTCTTGTTTTTTATAACTGAAACTCCAGTGAATTATTGATTGACCTGAGTGCTCATTACAATGCTGATCTGGGGCAATATTAAATCAAAGGCTTCAGGCAGCTGCCATATTCTTCTGCAAAAGCATCATGATTGGAAGGAAGGTTATTACGGGTTAGATTTACGCTATCAAACAGTACTGAGATGAATGAAAAGAGAGAACATGTAATTGGGATACTGTTTTGTAGTATTAATGACAATATGTATAAAAGGGCTCTTTTATGGCAGGCATACATGAGAATATTGTGACAGATAAGTGTGCATACCGTGTTGTCTGTTGCATACTCTTAATTAAATAACTAAAATAAAATGTTTTTATGACTTTACAGAACTCAGTGTTAGTTGTAAGTTGCTGAAAATGTGTTTTTTAAATTAGCAAACAACACCTCTTGTCTGATCTCAGACTTGGATAACTGCATTTGATTAAAAGTAATACACTTTTGTATAATTATTTAGCAAATCAAACCTTGTTTTTGAACTTTGACATTTTAAGATCACATAAAAATCACAATTAGGAAAAAGTCTATTTATTCATTGTATTTATTACATTTTATTATCATACAATATTAAGTCTTTGGGTACATGGGGCTACTATTTCCCTCTAAAATGTCTAATGTACAACTGGTCACAACTACTTTGTAGTGTCATGAAAATGGTCTTTTCTGTAACCAGGTCCCAGAGTGGGAATATTTGAGAAGGCCCCTGTGGAGTTGTCATCTGGATGGCGAAAACGCATACTTTGGTAACGATGCAGTCATCTCCACGACTCTGACCCCCGCGGCGTCACATTACAACAACAGTGCTGCTTTGTGGAGAGAGACACAGACCAACGGACTGAACTGGACTCTGAGCCACATGCATGTGTATAAATTAGGCCGACCATATATTTCTCCCTTTTCCCTGAGGCTCTGAATAAGACTCTAAATTGGTCGCTAGTAGCTTTTTATAAATAAAGTTGCCCAGAAGGTCGCAAAAAGTAGTGAGACAGTGCCTGCCCGTGAGTGCTTTGGGACGGGGAAGGGGCTCACAGCAGCTCTCCCGCTCTTTGTTGAGATCAGTTACTACAGAGTGATTCGTGCATCAGAGTCCAAAATACCAAAAAAGTCTCCAATAACACCAGAAACAGTCAACAGATTTCTCTCTAGGATGGATGAGGATTTGGAAAGTCGCCAGATTTGGGGACAGACTCTCCAGTGTTTGTATTATGATTTTACACAACCGCGTTTCCCCTTCTCTTCTTCTCTGTGTTGGTGTATTTTAGTGGCAGTTACAGCACCACATCCAGGCCCGGCATGTGTATTACAGCGTTTTCAGCTGGTTTAACTGGTTTCGTGTGGAGGCAGATATTTCTTGAGCCGGGTCCGTGTGAACGGAAAAACTTTTCGATCGTTTTCGATCCTGTGGCAAGTGGTGTGGTTAATTAGTCCATGGAGGTGGCATTTTGGTATTTTGCTCTTATGGCTCATGCCAAAAAGCATGGAAAATATGTATTTGTCCAATTGATCAGATAGCATGCCCATCAGTACGACACATTTCCAGTGAATAAGGACAGAATCAGACCAGTGTGGGAACAATAAAGTCTGTACTCTGACTAGACCAGATAAATAACTGACCAACTGGACCAGGGAATCTGCAACTTCAAAGACAATTCCCACTAACTAGTTCCTATTGTGTGTTTGAGTTTGAAATGCAGTGTTAAATCTGGCAGGTTCCCTTTCATCTGGTCTTCATTAATATGCAGGGGGTTGGGAGAGGGAAAGGAATCTCAGGTCAGCACTTGCAGATCAGACAACTGGGTGTGCTGATCTAGGCAAGTAAGAAAGAATCTTTGTGAGAATGTGGTCACCTTCTGGTCCTTTATCAGCAATTGGAAACAAGGTCAAGGAGATCACAGTTTATTCTTACGCTAAGAATAGAGCTGCTGCATGGTATGCAAATAAGACAGGGAGCATGTGAAAAGCACTATGAGCAGGGAATCTCAAACAGCTCTCCCACTTGTCGTTAAATAAAATGAACAAAATGTAAGGCTCGTGATAGCGCTGTGACAGTTGATTACAAAGATCCAGTGTCATTGGCTTGCTGTCAGTGCTCTCTTGAACACACGACTGAAACATTAATTAAATGCCAAGCATATACGGTGGCCACAAAAGGCTTTTTATGGAGAGGGGGAGATTAGAAAGGAAGGTCTGACAGTATGTGACTGATAGGACTCTGACGTAAAGTGAGGTGATTTTCCTCTCGTTGCTTAAAAGTGCTTGGAACGCTTAGAGAAGGCGAGATTGGAAGCGTCTTTGCTCTCTCTCAAAGGAAATATTCCTCCTATAGACACATCAGTGTCTATAAATACAGTAGGTGCTACAGGGTCAGAAGGTGACACCACTAATTAATGTGGATGAAAGGTTATACCATAGCTTTGAGTCATGTAACTTTCATAGTCTCAGTTGTGTACTTTTATTCCACCTGTACATTTTCTATTGAAGGATGTCAGAGCTAGAGGAGTTCATGATTCTGTGCATAGTGGAGCCACATGGAAAAGAGGAGGTCATAGGCAGACCAAACAAAGCACTGCTACACTTTCAGGTCATGTCTCCCTGGAGGGCTGCCTGCCAGCAAGACACTGAGGGTGAATTGTGAACAGACAAGGAATAAGATGGACATGCCTGGCTGCCTCCATCCTGCATCCATACCTTTGTATCTCTCTGTCCTTCACTGTTTTTGAGGTCTTACTGTATGTGGAGGGAGGGTGCCAATGCGGAGACAGTTTGTGAAAGCCAAGACTGAAATTATTTTCCTTGTAACGATCTCAGTTTGTGCTCCTTTGGCATGTTTTTGTTATCACCACTAAAATAGCATGGAAAAAGATTTGATCACAGGAAATTATTTGCGCTCTTGTTTTTGGCAGGTTAAAGCTTTTATATCTGCTGAAGATACAGGATAATTATACAATAACCCAACAACCATTGAATACAAATGGATGACTTGGAAAGCACTATTACAATATATACTGTATATATTTCGCTTGTTCGCTTCATCGGAGATCTTCCACCTAACCTGCCTTATAACAGTTATACAGAGGCCAAGCCTTGAACTTGAATCGGCCATCATCATTACAGGGCTGTTTGCAAACTCGGCAGTCCCTAATGGTTCTAAATTAGCTCTTTACTGCAGCCATTCGATGGACTTGGCATAAGTAGTGTGGTCAGTGGTACAGATTGATCGCTCCTCTTTAATTACAGGGCTGACTCACTGCAAACCCTGCTCCACTCTCTGCTTTCTTCTTGGGCATAATAATGTAATCTCTTTCAACACTTTTACCAAATTTTTTAGACAGGGACACCGTCAACATGCACACGCACCACAGACACTGACAGTAACACATATTTCCATGTTTACAGATTTTATATTAATCAAGGATAACTGATATCAGATCAGTCATGATCATAATGATGAGTTTTAAGCTTCAAGCTGTCATTTTTCTGTTTAAGGGAGAAATCCTTTTAGTCGGTCACAACATTAACCTATCTAAGTTCCATAGATGGGCTATTCCAACATTTTATGGAGGTACATCCCCTCACCCAGTCTGAAATAAGACTTAATTTATATAGTTCTGCAAATCTGCCAATGCTAGACATAGCTGATCCCACCTTGGTTACCTCAGTCAAAAAGAAAAAAAAAGACAGTGGTGTCAGAAAGCCTGGATATCAATGAGATGATTTACTTTTTATTGCATGATCAAAGATTCCATAAATGAAACCGATATATCCTAATGTGTAATAAACTTAACAGTGCAAGGCAGTAAGTCCGTCATCTCCAAGAGAGGCCTGATTAAACCCTGGGCGTCATTAAGCTGTCTTTTGTCCCCCCAAATACAAATCATAAAACTATAATTTATGTAATTTATTTATAGTATATGCGCTGGAGTTGGCTGACAAGTCCTCTTCAGTCTGGTAACGTCTGATGTTGCTGATGGTGAACCTGGGTTTTCCAGGCCAAACCAATATTGGGGTGAACTTCTCAAAAGCAGCCAATGAAATCCTGCTAGCACCCTGGCTTTCCAGGAGCATGAGCAAGGGAGAAAAAGCAATTTGGAGGCGAATGAATGAGAGGGGGCTCCTTACAAGGAGGCTGGATGGTGTGTGTGTTTGTGTGTATGTGTTTGTGTGTGTAGCTGCTGTAGCTCTGTGCTTCAGCAGACGTGTCCTGAACAACAATGCGCTTCCTGACTTGCCTGTCTATCTATTTCAGAGGAATGCTTGCACGGGCCACCTGTCACCCCACTGCGACAGCTTGCAAACTTTTTGAAAGATAGATCAGGAAAAAAAGAACACAAAAAAATGAGAGGAATACCCAGCGCAGGTGGATACAAGGGACATGTGTGGCTCACTGGCCCAAATCACCAGCCCTCTTCAAGTGCTGTCATTGTACATCTGTTTGAAAGCCAGAAGATCCAGAGTCATGTGTGAGCTTGCACTCACACTCACACGCACACGCACACGCACACGCACACGCACACGCACACGCACACACACACACACACACACAGATAAAAGTGAATAAATGAAAAAGAAAGACAGTGAGTGAAATACACAAAACCATTTTACTCGCTCAAATAGGATCACAGATGGCAATCATAAACAGTATGGCAGACTGTACAAAAAAAGAAGCAGCGGTGGGCTGATTTGCAGGAAAGTGTGTGAAACAATAATAAACTAGGAGGGAAAATATGTGATTAAAGTAGTGGGAAAAGGGAGGTAGAGGAAGAATGGAAATGAAGGGAATAAAATACAAACTAGGGAAGATTCATAGGCTGGGGTATACACAGAGTGCAGTACACAAATGCTTAGTAATCTTTTGGTAGTGTTGGTGTCATGACCTTTAAAAAAAGAGTGCCAAATAAAATGGAGGAATGAAGATGAGATGAGGAGTGGGGAGATGCCAGAGCTGCCAGAAACGTGCAGCGCCTGCTCCTTCACAGCACAGCCGTGTCCAGCCCCAGAAGCAGCTCTCCACAGATTGGGTGGGTGCTGACATCACTGCTCACCACCCGGCTATGTTGCACTATATAGCTATGTGTGTGTGTGTGTGTGTGTGTGTGTGTGTGTGTGTGTTTGAGGGTGGGAGGCAGCAAATTCGAGATCAGGTTCCATGAGGACGGTTAAAAATAAAAACATGCTTATTTCAAGGTTCTGCCAAATTTTAGCCCCTGTGGCTCTGGATTTTTACTACTGCCAATCATTAGTTGTGTACAACGAATGTAGTTAGCTGAAGAAAGCCTATTTACTAGTGTGAATTCAAATCAGCTCAGCACCTGTACACAGTTGGTGTCGTTGTTTTGCAGAGCACAGATGTGTTTGTGTCATTTCTCCTCCTTCTGTTGAAATGCTAAGATGAAGAAAAAAAAATCCTACATACAGTCTGTCTCCCATAATCATGCACCTGTTCACAACCTGTCTGATATCATAGATGTAGTTATCGTTCCATCTCATGTTTCAGACAAAATGGCAGTAAAGGCAGTATAAAATAAACTTTAGTTATATTTTCTCCAATTTAGGACACTTTATCTCTCAGTATACATCTACTGGGATGCTTGCTAGACCTAAATTCACTTTTATAAGAGACAAATAGGTTACTTAAAAGGGAGGGTCTAAAGCTATTTTATGAGATTTGCCTCACACACATATGCGTGCAATTTGAGAGATATGGATACGTCTATTTTATTATCGGGGGGGGGGGGGGGGGGGGCAAGTACCCTAAAGCACGGGGCACGGTACGGATGGACAGTGTGAGTGCGCCCTAAGTCAGAGCAAACTGGGCTTTCTCCAAAGGGGGGCTTAAAAAGACAGGCGCCAAAATGGAGCGAAAGGGAGAGAAAGGGAATCCAAACAAATTCAGATAGCATACAGTATGAGAAAAATAAGTATGAACCTGAAAATTAGTATATTTAAATACTTTAAATGAAACAAAAGACACAGGCATGTGCATCTAAACACATAGGCATACAAAGCTTGTTCCTTGTTACTGTTAAGTAACAAAGAAGTAATAGAACAACACTACTCCTGAGACAGCAGAGTGAGTAAAGTGTAAAGCTCTTTGAGTTGTCACACCCCTCTACAGAGGCTACCATGACACTGAGAATAATAATAATAATAGCACAGGTGAACAGAATACACAATAATTGACTTCTTTGGATCCACAACAACAACAGCCAAATAGCACGTAATGATAGCAGTCAGGCAAACAGTTGTAAATAATGTCTCTATTACAGACCCATCATTGGTCAGTAGTTCCCACTTGCTGTGAAAAGTGCCATGGCTTCACAGTAAAACAGCTCACACCATAAAAAATAATTTCATAAAATGGACACTGAGCTATTGCTAATGGTTATTTGACTAGTAGCAAACAAAAAGCAGATTGTTTTAAGTTATCATGGTGGCAACACAGGTCAGTGGGGGCCGTAAAGTGTGAAGAAGCAAATGCGGTTTAATAATACAGCGCTCAGAATAGCGGGGGAAGCAAAACAAACAATTGTCCTTTCAATAATTAAGTCAGGCAAATACTTGATCCTTTTTCATAATTTTATAAGCGACTGAAATCTCATTTTATTGCTGCACACAACAAATGTAGTTGGTTACCTGGCTGAGAAGCTGGAAGTGTGCTGCGCGTTACCTGCAGCTCACTGTGGCTACATCTGACTGGCTAATCCACTCTCCAAAAAATTACCGCTTTGTCTTGTTTTGTAAACACATTTTTGATGAATGATCGCGGACAGTGTCAAGCTCACTGACAAACACAATGCATTTTAAATTAAACTTTAAAGGAAGCAGTATAAATGTTTGGTTTGCCACTACGATAAGATAGCATTTTGTCACCTCAACTTGGCACAAATTGGTTTGTATTGAAGTAGCCTGCTAGTTCTTTGCAATGAAACTGTACACATTTAATATGGCTGCTTTTATGAAGATCTTGCTGCTCAGGGGAGAACATGGCTAGCAAAACGGACTGTGGTCGGACAAAATACAGATTGGCCTGCCCTCAAAGTTCAATGCCATTACTAACATATTTCTACTGTGATCCTTGAGAAATAATGAATTTAGAATTATCCACAGAAATGGCTGATTCAGCTTTGTCAACTGGAAACAACAAAAACAAAAGATACCCTTGGGCTTTTGTGTGCATGACAATTGTTGCTGGAGCAAAAACATTAAAACATTAACAATGCAGGAAAGGAAAAACAAATGCCTTGTACACAATGGCTCATTCAAATCGCATGCTATCAATTATGTTTGTTGGAAGACTAGCATCACACTGTGATTATAAAAGTTATTTTAAAAGATTTTGGGGAGGGTCTTTGAAGTTTCACCCTCTGCAACAACTGCACATACATCTCGTTGTAATAATGGAATGAACCAGATATTGGTTCCAATGTACAGCTAACAAAATAGCATGCTGGCAAACCTGTCATCCAACAGCAGCACCATACATGAAGAAGAAATGGAAATTATTTTACTACACATATTTTCTTTTGGATTTATGAGTGTGCCTATGTACCATGAACATTATAAGTATTGTAATATTTAACCCTTTACATAGTGGAATTAAACACCCATTTAGAATGTCTTTAGACATAATTGAAAAACCCTTGGCATGTTTACTGATTGACATTTAAAAAAATACATTTACTTTGTTAACCTCTCAAACTCCACAGAGGGGGCATGTGTCCTCAGCAGACATTACTGTCTTACAGAGGCTGGAGCAGGCAAAGTTTTAAAGCTATTGGTATCATATTAAACCAGGTAATGTGCCAACCATGTCACGCTAGTTTGAAAGGAACTAAAAAAGATTATATTATACGATATGATACAAATATATTATATGATATTTGTCTCAAGTAAGGTTAACCTCTTAAAGCATTTCCCAGCTTCTCTGTGATCTCAGTAGCGTGGTCTGTAATATGATCTTCATGACCTTACGCTGGGCAAAGCTGGAACAGAGAGGTAAATAATTCTGCAATGTTTATGAAATATGCATCTGAAAGATAACCAAGCTTTTCACCCTGCTTGCCCTTACCACAGTACACTGAAAAACAACACTTAATCACAACCTTTGTTGATTTCTTGTTTTCTTTTCCTTCAGTTTTGTAATTAGCAAAGGTTAGAAAGTTGAAAACACTGTCAATGAGTTTACATGGGAACACCTGCATGAAAACTACAGTGACAGCCCTTCAATTCTAATTAATGACTTGAGAATGAGTGTGATGATGAGGAGTCATCGCGGCCACTCGGCTATCTTTGGACCTAATCTCTGGTAAAGTAAATACCTGATGAGCAATTTTAAAACTTCAATTAACTGAGATTACATGGATGTATAAAGCATCTCTGCAGTAATTGGGTATCCTTTTAACACAGTCTTTTAAATTAGTTAAAAATTAGTGTTCAATAATCAAAGAAATCCATGGCTCTGCACTAACTAGGAGCAATTCATTGAGTCATACAAAAGATAAAAGAGAATGTGGGAGAATGGCTGATAGAGGCAGAAACAAAAACATTTTAGATGGAAGCAGTTTTTGAGGAATGAATCAAGAAATGGCACCATATTTCATTGTGACATTTTTCTTTGTGGAACACAAAGAGTCAACAGAATAAAATGTTGGCAATGTACATTTCTGGAAAGAACAGATACGATGAATCTCAATGTTTCTGGACAGCTGCAACCCATTCTCCCTACTTGTCACATGCTGCTTTGTCAGAACCCACTAGGTAGTGAGTCAAAGTCCTGGGTTCGTTTGTTTGACCCACCTTCTACCAATACAGAGCTTGACACTTCTTCAGCACATCTGAAGCACTGATCACCTTATATTGGCGCAGATGGGTTTACTTTGAAATTAGTTGGTTGAAAGCCCAGTGCGTCACATACAGATGCTAAAGGGTGCCATATACATCTCATATCAACGTATCTGTGGTTTGCAGAAAAAAGAAGACAGCTCAAAGAAGTTTTTCAGCTAAAGACCTTAATCAAACAAAAGTGATCTCCTTTTCCTTTGTTCCAGTGGTCCCCAACCTTAGGTAGAAAGATTAGAGCAAAGGTCTGGAGGAGTGCCAACTTGCTGCAAGGGATATAATTAGCCTCAGGGGTCTTTTTTGGACCTGAAATCCTCCGTTCCCTTCCTTCATGATTAATTCACAAGACCTTGATTCTCCTTTGACATTTGAGGGTAAGCCATGCAAATGCTCGGAAGGGTTAAGTTCAACATCCATTTTGCTCTCAGAGCTTTTTAATTAAGGGACTTCATTATTGTTTTTTGGATGTTGATGTTTTCAATGTTTGCCTCTCTAATTACGACACTTTTGCACCTGAATTGGCTGAAATGAATGAAAGTAAAACAGAGGCCCAGTACACATTTTCTTCTAAATGGGCAGGTCATAGGTCACTGCTGTCTTTGATGGAGGAACACTGAAGGTGAGTGTCAATTTTCCTGCAGTGATAAAGTTCTTCCTCTATGTGTTGGTAAATATTTATGTTACTTCCGGGCCTATCAAAGTCAAGAGGAGAGAAGTTCCTCTGATATGGCACATGGAGGAGTTTGGGCTGATATTGAGTTATGAAAGATGGAGGGCAGAGTTTTAGATTTATTCTGCTGTCAGGTTGAAGAAGGGAGGCTGCATGAGTGTGTCTGCACCGGTGTGTGTGTGTGTGGGTGTGTGTTTGTGTGTGTGTATGTATGTGTGTGTGTGTGTGTGTGTGTGTGTGTGTGTAAGCATATTGTGTATATCCTGCATATTATGTATGTGGGTGTGGGTGTGCGCATAGGTGTGTGGGGCCATAGCTGTCTTCCAAGTCGATAGACACACTTTGTCACCACTGGCAAGTAATTGACAGCTTGGAGTTTGCAGTGACACAGGCCTTGCATATATTTCCTACATTACCCTGTGTGTGTCAGCCTGCAGTTCTCTCTGCCAGTGTATTCCGGAGTCAGCTAGCTCTGCAGGGGATTAAACAAACACCTTCTATTTGGGCTTACATGGAGGAATGATAAACTCTTACGCCCTCAATCAGCCAAATTGGTAATAAAGGTTTTTCCTTTCTCATTGCTGATTGGTTATTTAAATACAGCACGGCAAACTACTGCACCTTCTGCTGCTGTACTAGCTTGCGGTCCAAGTCAAGCAGTTGCAAATCATCTGTTTCTTTGTTTTAATCACTTTGAGTAGCCGGTGTCGGGTTTGCCAAATCAGGAAAACACAATGTGAAGGGGATTACAGCAAAGAGAAGAATTATTTGCATCTGCGTTCACTCCTACATGAATGAAATTAAAGGGGAGTTGCAATGTATAAGAAAACACCAGAAGATACTACGAAGGCAAGAAAAAATGGCTGTAAATACAACAGAACTTCTGTATATTCTTCAAAATGGACCTTTTTTTCCTAAGTTTTCGTGTCTCAGTGATGAATGGGGACAAGGATTTTTTTAATTGGTTGAGTATTGAAGCCTGCAGCTGCAATATAATCCTTTGGGGCAATATCGCACCATCGTTGTACAACCATTAAAAGTGCTTGTTTTTCAGACTGTTATTTTAAATGTCTAATGTTTAATCAAGTCTTACTCAAGGAGAAGTCTAATTCTGAAATCTTGAGAGAGGTTACTTGTTGCCATAATTCAATGGTATGAACAAGTGAGAGTTGAAGAGAGTAGTGCTGGAAAGATTTTGAGTTGGAATACAGAAAACATATCTAAATGATTTTCAATTTCATGGCTATATATTATACTGATCAAACGGTCAAGACATTTTTAAGAAAAGCCATGTGGTTGGAAATGATGTTCACATATTGGCCATACAGTTGGCAGGTAAAAAGATAACAAACCCCTTGCAATTTCAAGGTCAGTGTATGTTCATGTGGATCTTGATCTGAAGCGCATTTCAGCAGACTTGGAGACGTTGGAAGTAGCGGTGTGCAGTTGGGCATACGGTACCAATTGTACCAAATACCTATTTCTCTCTTTCGTATTTCCTTGCAAAATAAAGAACAGGCTATATGAAGTAATGTCATTGTCCAAAATGACAGAGCAGACGGAGATAATGTGTCTCCTAGCTCCTGAAACACAACATTTTACAGTTCCTGTAATGGTTTGAATTATATTCACACCAGAAATGAACCACCCCTGAATTCATTTGACAGACCACCCTTTCGAGGTTGACTACAGAGTGGTTGTTTTGTCAGCACCAGAGTTCAGGTCTGGCGTCCATACCAACTTAAATAAACTGCCCAAAGGTAAATGAAAGTAAATGTTTCAGGGTTCAGTTCAACAGGATTAAACAAGGCTGAAAAAAATCTATATATATCTAAATGTGATGTTTAGTTATAATTGATAAAAAAACAATAATGTCCTGAGTATAAGTTAGTTGTATACAGCAGTATTAATCAAATACAATGACAATGGCTTTGCTGAAAAGCACAGATGCAAATACTGAATTCTTCTGGTTTCACTTCTGTCCTTGACACCATGATCGAATGGCAAAGTTCCTGTGAAAAGCTCTGTCAGAGCAGCTAAACTTTGACAGATTTGAACGAGTGGAGAAAAGACAGTCGTTGAAGGGAGGAAAGTGCATTAGCATTTTCAGCTCTCTGTAGAAGTATCCATAATTATTCACTCATATCCATTTGCGGGGGGCTTGGCAGCCAGAGAAACATTATGCCGCAATTTGTCTTCCCCTTTCTCTTTTTACTCCTGCTGCCTTCTCCCCTACAAATCGTTAGTTTCACTTTTCATTAGGCTGGATCAATAAGGCGGATCAGTCGCTCGTGGCGAGGATACTGCATGGCAGACGCCTCTCTCCTCTCTCTTTCTACTCTTTCTTCTTGTTATTCATTCTCCCTTGTTCTCTTTTGCTCATTGTCATTGACTTTAGCTATCTTAACAGAAATCCTCCAATGAGGGAGGTTGTGAGAGGCGACACAAGGCAGGAAGCAGCAGAAGGCTTCACGCACCCAAGAAAGAAATGTTAGCCAGTGATTTCACTGATGCTACTGAATAAGACAGAAATGGCTACACTGAATGATAACCCAATGGAGTAATTAAGAACCAGTAACCTCTAAAGCTTGTAGTAATAATGAAAATGGAGACTGCATGTTGAGTAGTGGAATTAAAGTCGAAATGTAAGGTTCTGTAAAGGTTTAGACATATTGACTTTGTATGCCAAATGGGAAACATTAGCATTAGTTCCTTCCTGATGGTTTTACTATAAAATATATATTTTGTGCTCCTGATTTCCTCTGTCTCCAGTAAGACTGCATGTGAACACCTGTGTTTGAGCATGTACCTTTATTCATATTGTGTAATTAGAAAGGGATCAAGGACTCTTGTGCTTGTGTACTTTTATTGTTGTGAAGTACCTCTTCCGTTAGGGCCCCTTGAGCTCTGCTAGTACTTCTGCCCAGTTCTTAGGCTTAAGAGTGTAGATTTGGATTGCAGATTGGGGAAGAGCCATTATCATGTTTTTCTTCATAACATCTGGATATTCTGTGATGTTCATTTTGTCAACAAACCCCTTAAACCCCTTAGAAACACTTTAAACTAGCATGTAACACTTAAAAACGTATGGGAGAGAGAGAAACCTGTGATGTCAGTGAAGCCTTTTCCATGAGATGCTTTGCACCTGGCTCTAGTGCAGTGGTATTGTTTAAACTGTGTGTGTGTTGAATTCGGACTCACCCAGCACAGTGAGACGGGCAGGACGGGACCTCATGGCAGCTTGGACAGCCTGGCACTCAAACACAGCATCATCCATCAGCTCAACACGCTGAATTCGCAAATGATGCTCCCCTGAACCGTGGTCGCCAGTTACTGTGTAGCGAGGATAGCCTGCAGTGCAAACACATTTGTTCATTTTAAACACCTTCAAAATAATACTGCTCATTTGGCAGTAAATCTCTGCACACTTATAGCAACAACAAAAACACATATAAGTTAAATATATATACATTAAGCATTATGTTAACATGTATTGTTTAATCAAATATTCTTTTTTTTAAATATACAATATTGGCTTATGCAGATTAACTGTAATTGAGCTGCATACCCAGAAAATACAGAGTGAGCTGGTGAACTTTATAGATTACTTTATAGCTGAATATAATTTTGTATTGTTCATTTGCTAATTTACTCTCAATGCATTCCCATACAAAATTAAAACATGAATAGTAATACATCTTTTATAGCACTCCTGGCAATGTCAATGAGTTGTTGTGGAAGTTGCTGCATTCTGCAGAATGATGTTTTACTGCAGCCGTAAACGGGCACAGCTAGAGTTTGAGTTGTCTTAGCATTGCTCTGTGAAAAGATTTATAGTTTAATAATCCAAGAAAGCAGAGTAATATCCAAGAGACCTGGACATTTTACACAAGTCAAGCAAGATGATTTTAAAGATATCCCCCTAACTATTATCGAAATATGCATTGAGAGTGTGTTGTGGAGTGCATTCCTCCACCGGGGCAAATAAGCAGGAAGAAGAATGTGTTAGACTGGAGAGTTTTATGGGGCATTTCTCATGCTTTTAGAATTGCTAGTCTCTGAAGATCTCTTGCTGTTTCTCTCATTCCATCTTTCTAATTATTGGTGATACAGTATGTGGAATGAAATGAGAATGTCTGTTCATAAAAAATGTACTCCAAAAACTGTAACGAATTTGTGAAGAATTGCATTTTTCCTCCAGTCCTTAAGTAATTGATCAATGATGAAACTAGTGGATAGGATTGTAGTCTTTTCAGCAGACCAAGGCTAGATTTTTCACAAAGGATCAACTGTGTGCTTTGTAAAAGAAAACTTCACACTTGTCATTTCCTTTCCAGAAAGTCTGTCAGTACCCATCCAACTGTTGGGTCACTGCCAACAAATGTTGGGGAGAAAAATATTGATTTCCCAGTAACAGCTAGCCAATGACTCATGTTCACTTCAGAGCTCCCCAAACACTGCAGTCTTTCACTCTATAGTAAAGGTTTTACAGGCTGCTTATACGTTTTAGCGCCCAAAAGAAACATAACAGACTGGGCAGTCTTTTAATAGCTGTAAAGTCCTCAAATGTGTCTACTGCAAAAAAAAACCATCATGTACTCAAAGTCCAATTACTGACTGTTGCTTCATTGAATCCAGTTGCCTTTAATAGAGCATGAAGTGGGCCTCATTTTATGCTGGTGGGGTGAGTTACAGCTGATTAAGCCACTCTCTGCATTTTATCCTCCTACGTGTAGCCTTTAATCTTAAGGGTCTATACAGTGGGAGGAAAAAGGGCAAAAGAACACCTAAACATAAACATTAAAGCTGGGGAGAAGATAAACAGAGGAAGGCAAAATGAGTGCAAGCTAACAAAAACATCAGCAAACATGAACGCTGCACCAGTGGAAACTAGTCCAGCACATCTGTATAAACCCCCGCTTCTCACTCACAACACTTGGTCAGACACCTTGGTGTCACATTTTTAACGCGGCGGGTGCCCTGTTGGTCTTATTTTTTTCTATGCGCAGGTTATGGTTGTGTTGAGGCAACAAAAAACTACTTGGGTCGATTCAAGAAAAGATTGTGGCTAAGGTACAAATGGATTAGTTGGGTAGGTAAGGTAAGTAAGTTTACATTGAGTTTTGATCCCACCCGGGACACTAACAGTGGTCTCCTGAGTAAAAGTCTTATGTATGTTTGACCCATTTACCCACCATGGCCGGTTACCTACACAGACTAACCACACACTGTTTGTTCCCTGTGGACTGTGGTATTCTTAATACTATCTAATCTCACCATTTCTCACCGTTTTGCATCTTTCATACAGATGCAAAACGGTGCCTTGTGTGTTGCTATCAGACACTGAGAACCATTGACTAAAGAACGGGTCACACCGGTGATAAAAAATCTCCTTTCTTTGAATTTCACAGTACTTGCTACGGTATCCTACATTGAGTGATAGCAGGGCTTCAGTAACATAGGTTGTAAATGTAACAGGGTTAATAGAGACCTGGGCACTACTAAAAGCCTCCATTAATAGCATTAATAACCATTGACTGGAAAAAGCTTTTGGCTTTTTCATGCTCAGAATAATGCCAAAAATAGAGGACACACAATTATGTGCACAAGGTCACCCAGAGAATCATTTTGCTTCAATTTTATGTTCATTGATGAGTTCCGAAGCAATAATGCCATTGAAGATCAAGAGGGTAACGATTATTGAAAGATTTAAATGATGTGGCCTTGAGTTGACTCTGGTCCACATAGCAAGTGGCCATTGTACCTACTCAAGAAAAAAACCCTTCATATTCACTTTTGTTTTTCTTGTTTTAATTTTTGCAAGGTATAAGCCTTGTCAACTTCTGTTACACAAACAGCTGATCTGGCCAATTACCTCATCTATGCCTCTGGCAAACTAAGAATAATTTTGCTGTGTGAGGATATGGCTCTGCTCCAGTTTCATATCTGTGTATTAGCTGGATCTAAAGGGAAAAGTAATTTGCATTTGTGGTGAATAGCAATGAAAACAATATTATAATCTCATTTTCATACAACGGAAACATACTGTAATGTGTTTTGTCACCTTATAACCTTGATCACACACTTTTGCAATGACTAAAATGATGCTGGCACACATGAAGACTGATCACCTCTGCACATGTGATGTGTACCTAAAGAGCCATTGATCTTGGAGCTCAGCGAATTTCAAAGACACAATGTGTTACCCAAAGCAAACAATGTAAAATAGGCTCATTAAGGAGTAATGAATCCATCAGAAGGGAATGGATTTGTCTTAAGGCTGGATCAATGGTGCACGTGCATGTGTGTGCGCAGTATACAGGCACTTGAGGCGTGGCCTAATGATTTACAGCATTCACCTAGAACAGTTTTCACATGGTGCAACCACCAGGGGATGGAAACAGGTTAGCTGCAGCTGCAGCTGTGAACAGGTGACTGGTGTTCAGTTTGCTCCCATGAGAGGAAAGAGTGACACATGCTTGCAGCTGAAGGTCTGCAAACTGTCAGCTTCTCTTCTCATGGGCTTATTTGCCTCCAGTGCTAAGAAAAAGAAAGCAAACCCTTTGGAATAACCTACATTTACGCACAATTTATCCATAAAATGTGGTCTGATTTGAATCAGTCTCTATACCAATTGAATAGTCATTTTCTGAATTAGTATATTTATTTAATAATCTCAACATTATTGAAATAGAAAATAGTATGTGAGTTTGTTTCTAAAATAATCTCTAAAAAGCTACTATTAGTCAGATTTTCCCATTAATAAGTTAAAAGTGTATTTATTGCGTAGTTGTGCCAAGCTGATGTGAAGCATCCATCACATGCTCTCAGAGGACTTTAGATAAAGCAAGATGGCAAGATAGCAAGAAAAGAAAGATTTAAAAAAAGGTGGAAGAGAACCCTGGGGTTACAGTAAAAGACCTTTCTAAATAACTCGAAGTCACTGAGACATTTATGCCTCAGCAATAAAAGAAAAATATAGGGTGACAATGGTGCTCATGGAAAGGTGCCATGGAGGAAAGCACAGCTATCCCTTAAAAATAAATTGATGACATTGTATATCTCAAAATTGGCAACCTGAATGTTCTATTATGTTACGAAAAACTTGAAACAAAAGACTATATTTTCTTACACTTTATTCAGAGTAATAAAACTGACCAATAGCCTTAACATAATCCTTAAAGTCAAGCATGAAGTAGGGATCACTATGATCTGTAGTCGTTTTGCTTCCCTTGGGCCTGAACAACCATAACTGATTGAGAAAACAAAGTACCCAAACACATTTACAAGTTCAAGTTTCATTGTACCTGTCAGTAAGCTGAGGCTGAATGGAAGTTGTGAGATTTAACATGAAAATACCCCATAAACACAGTGAAACATTAACTACAAATTGGCTTAGACATTAGACATTAGAAAAGTAATGTTTCAGAATAGTTGTGGTCAATCTTGTTCTCAAATAAATTGAAATTATGTGACATAAACAGAAGAGAACCATGCAGAATCAATACTTTCATAAAATATAAATACAATTAAACAGTTTTGTACAGGCAAATTGTCTAAAATAGCTCCTGGCCGATGTGGAGATGTGATCAGCAAACGCAGGAAATGTTTGAATGAGGTAACTGCTATAAAATAGGGTTGAACTAGTTACTTAAACCAAGGGTTCACGTTCTTTTTCCAACCTCTCTATACATGTTCAAGCAAGCAAAATAAAATAAATACATCAAAACATGACCTGTTTTTTGTCACTATTTCCGGCAAAAGCAGCGTGTCCGTCATTGTGAATTTGAAGAATATCAGACCACATTTTCAGACGAAATTATTCAAAAATGCAGATAAATCCAAGGGATTCACCTACTATATCCCTAGGGCATGGGATAATGAATACAAAGTCTTCCTTCTCCGTCTTTACTGTGTGCGCAGGAGAATTCATGTATAGCTGCTTTGTTTGTTGTCACCATCATCATGCGTAGCAGATGCATTCTCTGTCATGCATATTCATGACATCGATTGGTATGTTCTGAGCGCTTGTGGGGCACTTTGCTTTTCTTTAATTAGAGTGGAGACGTGTGACACAAAAGAGAATGAATAGGAAATTCAGGGACAGATAGGAATCATTTTGGTTTTGTGCCTTGATTTCTTGCACTGAATGGAGAAAGAGTTCTCTCGGTTTTAATCACTGCTCCTGTGAATGGAAACAGGTCCCAGGCGAAGAACACCGTTGCCGACGTAGCTTCTTTCTATGAATAGCTGAGCAGATCTACGGTATATTATTGAAATGCTCCATGCAACATTTGATTTGTTGCGCTTTTTATGTATACAGCTGCCACTTTCCTTTCATAGTGTACATCTTGCAGTAGATGTACCATCACTCTTTTACTGCTACATGCATTCTGTGTTTAAGTAGGCAGTGTGATAAAAAAAAAGACAGCTGTGGAGCTCTTTATTTAGAAAAAGTGTCATCCGTCTCAAGAGAAGGGCACTCAGCCCCCTGTCCATATCATACCGTTGATTTTAGTGATCTATCTTCTTCGGAAGCTATACCTCCACATCTATAACACCGCTTTTTTTAAAAGGTTTAAGCAAGGAAGATCCCTCCAACTCTACATCTTGGCCCTGATTATTTAGCTAGGGAAGAAGAAGACAAAAGTTGTGTAAGAGGTCAAGATTACCGCATCTTGTCCATTAACCATCTCTTCACAGATTCAACATTTTCTCTGTTTTCTCTGCTCTGATCCTTCCTCTGTCTTTGGTCATTGTTGAAATGAGATTACATCTCGATTGCCTTGCCTTGTTAAATCAATACATATAGAAGAGGATAAACCACACTCTACCTTTCTACCTCACTTTGACCCGAAATAAAATTGCGCACTCTCTTACTTCCTCTTTCTCTCTTTTTCTATATCTATCAATCATAAGTACTCTCCCTGTTTGCCTCTTCTTCCTTCAAAGGAGACTCAAAGACTGCAGGACCATTGTTTACTGCAACCTCTCGGTCTCCCCTGGGCCTGATAAGAACCCAAGAAAGGAATAGGATGGCTTTACTGGGGCTCTGTAAGCCACTGAGGTTTAATTACAGACCATATCGGCGAGAGGGAAAGCCTTCGTTTGTTAAAGGTCAGAGGGTAGAAGACCCCCAATCTCACTTGAGATACTGATTTAATCGTACCTGACGAAAATTGACTTGGGTTTTAAAAATGGCTGCAGCTGGATTTTTCTGTGCCTTGTAGTGCAATTACTCTAGGTTCCTCAGTGGTCACACTGGGGTGGTGTTTGATGCAAATTAGAAAGCTCTAAAAAAAGAGTGTGCCCTTATAGAGTTATGCATCCCACTTTGTATAGTGTGCTGTGCACAGATTTAAATGGATCTCTGTTTTGGAAGAATTCAATCATCATTTCAGTAAATGATGCATGCATACTACGCTTTTATGGATTTTCTCATTCAGTATCTCAGTGCTTCAAAGGTTGTAAATGTTTATTTAGAGGAGTGATGTGCTTCCTTGAAATTCATCAAGGTCATGAATATACATAAAGCCCTGACTGCTGGAACAACAGGCTACTAAATGACAGTGCAGTAGTCACTTTTACTCCAAATTAAACAATTAAGGCAATTATACATGAGGTGCAGTGTAATTAGAGGATGCCAGCTACTCTTCAAAAGGCATTTAGCAGCCTGAAGCACTAGAGAAAGACCAGTGCCACTATTGATTTCACATTTCATTTTGTACTTGTCTGCCAAACGTAAAGTATACAGGATTTGGGTATACAGTACATCTAACACAGAGACATAAATTAATTTTTGATTCTGTTTGGTCATATTGAGTGATCAAATTATTGATGTTTCAGATAACACTTTTAATGTAACACTTCTGTGGAGTGATGTATTTGGCAGAGGGTAGGCTGCTGACATTTGGGGGCTTTAGATGACAAAAAGCAGCCATTTGAATATGACAGTTATATTAGAGAGTGTAACTAATAGAGGAAACTGAGGTTGGTGGAAAAATGCAGGGAGACACGTTCAAGGGGATAAATGCTGTAACTTACCAGCAAGGTCTCTGCCAACTCCCAGCGCCAGTCCATCTTTGATCCATAGGACAACGCCATGGTAACCAGGGATAGTGCATGGTAATGTCACAGGCTGGCCTGCCACTACGACCAGGTCTTGTGGCTGCTGGGAAAACATGGCCTCTCCCCCTTTGGAACAAAAGAAGAAGGAAAAAGTTTAGAGTCTGACCCATTTAAAACATTACATCATTTTAATATAATCATAGGAAGAGGGTATAGAATATTCAAGATCAAAGAGAGGAATAAGTGTAGCTTTACAAACACCTGCCTTCAACGTTTCAAGTGCTGAATGAAAGGGAAATAAAGGGAAGTGCACCATATGCCCATTTCCACCGATTTCACTCAAACCTCTTGTCAAACTCATGTTGAAGAACCATAAAGGGTGATATACAAACGTGGCACAATTCTTTTACTATTCATGATACAGAGACAAGATACTGTACATGCTTCAGAGGTGTCAGTGCAGCACCAGGACTACGGCACAGACTAAGAGACAGCCATCACAGCTCAGTTTGGTTCATTTATAAAGGATGTCACTGTACAGATGGGCTCGGGTCTTATACACCACAGCAGATAACACGATCTTGTCTGCCAACACTGCTCTAGTGGCATACATTAACTTGAGCTCACACCCATGTATTCCAACTGTGTAGCTGCTATTAGCTGCACTTCTCTGCTGCGTGTTCAGGCGGAAAGCGGTGTGCCGTGAACTCCATTAGAGGCAGAGGGTGTGTAAATCGGGAGGAGTATGGTTGGGGTGTGTGTGTGTGTGTGTGTGTGTGTGTGGGGGGGGGTGTTGTGGATCAGAGTGGAGGGTACAGAGTGCTACTGATGTGTAGTTAGAATCACTGGCAGGCTGCCTATCAACTAAAGCCTACACACACGCATACAGACTGACATGCACAGTCTGATTTGAGAGTACGAACTGCAGCAAAGGTTTAAAAGTGTCACTTTCTCTTGTGCACTCTACTGAGACAGTTTTGTTTGCAGCTATTTCTCATTTTTAAGCTTCTAAGTTCTATTGCTTGGATCAGAATGTCTGCCTTTTTCCTTGAACAACTTGTTCTGACTCCTTGATATGTGCAGCAACAAAAGCATAGGCACACATACAAACCAGAGCATGTACTGCCATTACGCTGAAACGGGCTCACACAGATTTTTTTTTTTTACTCAATCATAGGCAAATAAAAAGCTGATAGAAGAATAACATGTGGTGCATTACAATAATATGCAAAGCAAAGACAGCGGAGAGTGTGGAAATGTGTTTTCATCTCACAACATCTTTGTATCACGTTGCAGTTCTACATATGCTAAGTTTTATATTCAAAGGAAATTACTTATCTATTGCAGACAAGGAAATTGATTAGCTTTGTTCTACAATTTCAAACCACATCAGAGCACAGCTCGTTGTCATACAAGAAACTGATTTTAATTCAGTTGGAAAATGCCATTAGAACCTCCACAAATCATATTTCAGCCTTGATCTGAATTCCATGTGATGGATAGCTTGTTAGAGATGTAAGCAGAAGTTTTCATATTGATTCATGTGCTCTCTTTTTTGTGTGCACTGTAACACCTACACACTACACACAAACAAAGACAGAAATACACAATCCTGCCTCATTTTAATATATATCTATTACTTAACCAACATCAGGAAAAAACAATTATGTGCTGTACCTCAAAGCATATAATAGGCTTTTCATCATCTTGAGACTTAACAGCTTCTCACTGGCTAACCAGGCCCTTCATAAGTATGGATGTATATTGTGGGTAATGCTGGCTAGGTGAGACTTTATCTCACCATATGTATTGCCCTTCAAACCTAGACAGCTTTGTTCAGTCCTGACTGTGTACCCAAGTGAGGAGCTTATCTCATCTGTACTCTGCTACACAGTCAGCACGCAGATGAATCACACTAACACATAGACAGCTACTCAAGATATTTTGGCATGTTCTGGAAAAACAATGTAAATGCCAGGGAATCTTGTATCTGCTCATTCATGGGTTAGGGGTAGGGTTACCCCCTTATCAAACAGATCAGCCTGTGCTGAAATTGATTTGACATTGGAGGGAAGTCTCAGTTGGCAGCACACATGCATACAACCCACCTCTATCCTCACTAATGTCTCCCTTTTAAATCATGTGTTATCAAGAGAAAAAAAATAAATTGGAGATTATTTTTCCGGCTACCTGTCATGCTGCTTCACATTCTCTCCACACCGAGCAGCTCGGTATCAGATTGAACATTCTTAGGTGTTATATACATTAGATAAGAGGCACATTTTAGCACATAATTTGCAGTAGAAATTCATGCTAACTGCGTGTCATACTTTGCACTGAAACTGTTGTAAACAAATGTCTGACTTCTCAAACAGCCCCCTCAAAAATATTAATTAACTGCACTCAACTGAATCACACATTTCATGTGAGCCATTACTTGTAGCTTCACTTGAGCTTGAGTAGCATGACTTAAATGGGCCCTGTGCTGAATTTACACACCGATATCAGTTTACTCGTCATCAGGGAGTACTACTCAGCCTGTAACAGTTGTCTAATGTCTTCTGTGGCTCTGAAGGGAGCTTTCCAAAGTCTAAAAAATAACCCTGATAATGCATTGTGGGTTATCTCGGTTTGAGCTTTAAAGCCTTCTTAACAGAAAGCCTGTGTTTTTAAGTTGGAGGTATGGGGTTTGAAAGACACAAGAAGTCAGTCTAAGATATGACACAAGTAAGTTGCATTATACCATACTGGAGACTAACAATTAGCCCCTGACATTATGGAAGTGCAATACTAAATGGCTAAAGACTAAAGACCAAGGATGCTACATCATACATAGCAGAACATGTAGAAGTTTTCAATAACAATAACCATCAGAATTCAGATGGAGCACATCAAATGACCATTCTTAAGAGAGGGAGCTGCCAGTTAAGAACATGTTTAATGCTCAAAATCAAAAGTTTAGGACCTTTAGGCAAGTCAAGTCACACATGCTCGTCTTCAATTGGGACTTGAAACTTTGTACCACCCTAACCCTGTATGAGAAAAAGTATCCTTTAGGCACATTTCCCTAACAGTTTGTACTGTTGCCATTCCAAGAGTGATGTCCTAGAAGGGCTATTAAAACACCACCGGTAATAGAAAGAATCAAAGGCTTAAGTGACACCAGCTTGTACTTGTCACTCAAGCAGTTAAAAAGTGACTTCCTTCATTCAATTTAAAGCCTGGCTGAGTCTTCATAGGGGCACAGCAGTAAAGGAATGAGGTGATGTGTTTTAGGAGGCTGGGGCTTACATCAAGGTGGCTACATTCGCTCATCCATCCCCTCTGCATCCAATAAATCTCTGTCACATCTGCCACATTTATCCTTCACTGGGCATCACAGTGTTGGAAAAAAAGTGGCCATCCCCAATCTACCTCTTCATTATTATCTGCCAGACAGGACAAGAAACAGAGTGAAGGCAGCCCCTGTCCCCTTACTTCTTCATTTAAAGAAATGCCCAATTAAGAAAAAAGTAGGCTACCTTGCTTTACCCTTTATCACTGACAGTAATAAAATATGAGGGGAGGAAGGTGATTGTTCTCAGCTGTTTGCTGTATGACAAATAGGCCTTGACTTCAGAGGTTAGGTTTTGTAATCTGTGGGCACACAGAGCAGAAGCGGACACATTTTTGTTGTTTGCTAGAGACAACAGCAAGTTATCACAGACAGCAACAGCCAACCTGAACTGTGAATAGAATAAACTTCAAATTTAAAAAAATGGCACTATTTAGTTTTGTATGTGTGGGAAGATTAGTGCCAATAATGGAGAAATTGCTTCAGCATGTTGGATTTACTAAATGGAGCGTTGTTATTTGCTCTGTAAGGCTAATCCACCCATTTTACAAAATGCACCTTTCCTTAAAGACATATTGCAGATTTTGACAATGTAATCACACACTCAACAATGACTGTCAGCATGTTACTGTAGCATAGCATAAGCATAATGTCCAGTTACGATATGAGGAGCAACAACATTTAAACAGTGATCATTGTATTCAAGGTCAAGAACATAACATAACATATGACAAATACTACATTTGTCTGCTTTATAATGCACACACTCCTGACATAACAGACAACCTCTGTCTGTGCATAATTGCCAAAAATTAAATGTGTCAACCAAGCTAAGGTTTTTACAGAGAAAAAGCGCGTCTATAATTATCCACTGTCAACAGCATGGAAAATATGAGACATGTTTTCTACATTTCTATTATAATTCAAGTAAGTAAATTACAGTGTTGAAACTCCTTGCAAACCTTTATGCATTACCCCTTACTCTGTTTATTTGTGTGCATCAAATCATAGATTCTGATTTATCCTGGGTTTGATTGAATGTATTTAGAAAGGTGAGGCCAGAGATCCTTGATAAGCACTGCCCAGTTGTTTCAATAGGTGGAAAAAAGCAGGTATCTAAAGACTGTGCATGGAGCCATAATGTGGATCTGCACTCTGCATCCTTAATGTTGTCATTTCACTTCAGATAATTTGTTTACCATTGGACGGCTGCTGCATTTCCAGACACTCCAGCCCTATTTTCCCCTCAGTGCTAACTGCCCCCAATTTCATCGCTCTTTGCCAATCAGGTCTGGAAATTACCGTTACAGACACGCATCCAGGCCACTTCACAGAAATAATCAGCATGCTGTCTGTGCGGCATGTGGCCACACAGCACCAAAGCTTAGCCCAGGATCATTATCAAAAACTATTACCCCTCTGGCCTGTGCATTTTATACCAGCAATGTAGAAGCACAGGAGGGCTTCAGAATACGAAGGAGTGGGTGAGTTATTTATATGTATTGTAGTTTGGTAGCCAATGGCCACATTTACCTTTTAGGATACTGCTTTTGGTAGTTTTCCGTGGTGTTTAAGTATAAGTACTGGAGAGAGAAACAGGTGGAGGGAAGTGACGGGAAGAAGTTTATTTCCATGTCCCTCTAAACCACTGGTAGCGTCGCCATAGGTGACGCTTTCAACTTTCATAAAGGCCTACATTTAGAGGATAAATCATGGTTTTCTTGGATCATATTTCAATGACCACCAGGACCTAAGTCAAATGAAAAATATCATCCACTCACCCTGCATGGGCAACTTACTGGATCAGTTGTTCAAACCCCAAAAAAGAGATGAACCCCACAGGATCAAAAAAGTACATATCCCAAACGCATGAGCAGACTTTTTTTTTTTTGCAAATTATTACTTATATCATTCATAAAAGAACTCCATCAGTGTGTATTTTGCCTGTAGGTTAACATAAACAAAAATCCTCAGGAATATGGATAACTCTAAACATCAACTATCTATATATCCATCCCTCAGACCTCCTACAGTACTTAGTACTCTGAAGCAGTGATACATATTTTTGTTCTTCTTCACCAGAGACTGGTTAATCATAAGCTCCAGCATGCATTCTCTCTTTCTCACCTAGGTTTAATGGCCATGATTTGTGCACTTTAATAATCGGCAGCATTATTATTCATTTGACACTGTCAGTGAAGCTTGCCGCTGTGAGATTCTTCAAACTATGGCCACCACAATAGAATGACTTCTATCTTGCCTGTGGTTATAGGACTTCCATCCATACTGGGGAAAGTCAGTTTCCGACGGGCGATAAGACGGTGTCTTCTGTAAAATGTCTCAAAATGCATTTTTGACAAATCTGAAACAGGAGGCCCAATTTCTGAGAGATTAAAACAATACACTACAAACAGTATGACAGAAACTTGGCAACAGCCAACTAATTACCAGACATTGCCACCTAAAGTCACGCTTCGATCAGCTATGTTTCAAAATCTAATTTGTCCGCAACATAAATTCAGAAGCAATGGGTCCACCCAATAATTCTGATTAGCTGTGATTGATGTACTGCCTGTAAGCGTTTAATAAGGCAATTAGAGTGCCATTTTCTTGATTTTTGGCATTTTTAACTCATTAAAACCAAAACCTTACATATAGTTAGGTACAAAATACATACATGAAGAAAAGCATGACACAGAGTCAGTGCAGTCCACACACACACACACAAACACACACACACACACACACACACACACACACACACACACACACACACACACACACACACACACACACACACACACACACACACACACACACACACACACACACACACACACACACACACGTAGTTACAAAGAAAGGAATAAGTGTGTTCTGAAAAGATGAAATAACATGAGACCCCCAAAAAAGGTCAACTTTCAGAAAGAAAAATTCATCCAATAACATTTTTGCTGTCAACATTTAAGCTTGTTTTCTCTGTTGCTGGCAGCTGTCGTTTCAGTGCAAATCGTTGATTCCCTCCACCATCCCATTCACCTCCAGTTCATCAATCCCACCACTCAGGTCTCAACTCACATGAAGCCCGCTCCTCTTCCCATCCACCAAGTTCTCAGCATCCTCTTCATTAATCAACATTACCACCAGTGTCTAGAGTCCATCGAGGGGTATCCTACACTTCTCATTGCTTCTCTAACCCCTTTAAAATATGATGACGTAACAATGGGGTCTAATCGCCAAAGACTTTTCTCATTTATCTTCTCTACTGTGCACGTGTCAATAAATAACTGTTCACTCACATGAAGTCTCCAATATTTAAAAATTAGTATTCACTGTAATAATGGGAATTATTTTCCTGTCAAATACTGGATTTTTTAAATTTTCAAACCTACTTTCACCACAGTTCCAACGCCTTAAGTTTCGCTACTTTATTAATATAAAAATGTAAGCTGGAAATGTTATCAAAATAGTTACCAAAAATTAATATTTCATAAAGACCATTAGAGGAGGCATGTATTACTATCAACCTGTCATTCTCTTCAGAATGTTCAAATCCTTTTCTCTGCCTGTCCACTAAAACAAACACTATTATATGCAGACTGATAATACACCCAGTCTATCTATGCAGCGAATGGCTGCCATTATTAGTAAGATCTTTCTGTTGGGATGCAAATTCATGAAGCAGGGAAGATAAACATCAGTACTGCAGGAAGACATTGTATTTATGCCCTCTCTCATACTGTGCATTAGTGGAGCATGAGATTTGCCAAGGCATAATCAAGACGGATTGCCTCCGATGATGACTTCTAAAATTTACAAATGGCAACAGTGGGCAGGCCTTGAAGGCACTCGCTTTATCATCAGCTATGCGGCCAGAAGAAGTGAGATTCCATGGACATCAGAAACTGAAGTATGAGAAGCCACAAATGGTTAATTAAATCACCCTAGGCTGCATCATTTCAACAGTTCAAATTTCAGGGGTCCAAAGGTCATCAAGGCACCGTGAGCCATGGAATGGATTTTCACCCTCTCACATAATACAGAGCAGTAAATAATCAAATCTGTTTTAATTTATGTTATGAGGGATAAAAAGAGAGAGTGCTTTAATGAAATATGGTATTCAAGGTCGTCAGCCTCTAAGCAGTCATAGTAGTGTAAAGCAAACACAAAAAGTAGACTTACTAGAGGTATGTGAGCTTTGTTCTGGAAACACAAGACCTTGTCTGACCACTGATTGTAATTACTTTTATAAAGCAGCAACTCCTGTGGGCTGGTTTCTAAGGTAACTACAGTTCAAAGAGAACAGTTCAAATATTCTAGTTAGCATGAATGTGACTGAACGCCATATAACCCTCCTCCCCTGGCTGGTATTGATTAAAAAAGTGAGGGGGGAAATGGAACGACTCGCTTTGCAAACTGGACTACTTTTTTTGGCTTGCACTTTTGCATAATGGGAAACAAGAACATAAAAGAGATGCAAATGAGTGAGGGAGATGGAGAAGAGGAGAAGTTTGGGACTTCAGATGGGGCCTGATTGAATCGGAAGGGACCCTTCTGTTTCCCCACTCCGTTATTATATTGTTCTTTGTCAACTTGCTCCACTTCATCGCCTCCTGCCTCTTCAGAGCTCTTTGTCACTGGGGTATTTGTTTGAATGTTTTGTTCACAGAGCTCAAGGTCAGCATTGCTATTGTCTGTTCTCTGACACATGGACACTTGTGTTTACCGAGTGTATGATGTCAAGACACTTGATAGTTTGCAAGGGGAATTTGTTTGTGAAGGGGAGGGGCCTTGAAGGGTGTTCAAAGTGAGCTTGCATTGGGATTGATCATGTTCATTAAGGAATGATGAGCATTTCAAAGAGACTCAGATGGCTGATTTGATGGATGCGCTGAGGAGAGGGCCTTAGTCCAATAGGGCATATCATATAGTTTGAGGGAGAGTCCCATTTTTCTATTACATGATATGTCACAGGTACAGAAAGCCACATTAAGCTGCCTTTTGTCCAGTCATAACTCATATTTTGTAGGGTCGACAAGATAAAAGTGTACATTGACTTTCAAGACTTGAAGCAGTCTCTCTTTGAGGGAGATTAAATCACGAGATAGATCAAATCCTTTGGAAAATAAAGCCAAAAGGGATCCATATTTGTGTTGGGAAGGTTAAGGAAAGGTGTCTAATTCTTTTCAAAGTCAAAGAAGTTTTCTTCATGATTAAAAGAAATATTTCGGGTTGCAATTATTGCCACAATTTTATTGTATATTGCAACGTTCATACATACAACAACAAACAGCAATGCGCAGTAATTTGTGTGTATTACATGTATTTATTTTATTTTCTAATCCTAACCAAGTGGTTTTCATGCTTAACCCTAACCGTCCCCTTTTGTAGGCTAAAATCGTTGTTTTCTGTGCGTTGTTGCACTTCAGCGGCCATTTTACAGTCCGTTACAGCTATTATTCTAATCCTGCCCAAGCGTTTTTCATGTCTAACCATAACCGTCACCTTTTGTTAGCTAAATCAGTCATGTAACGTTGTTTTTTGTGCATTGTTGCACTTCCAGTTTAGTGTATTTTGACCTTCCGTCCGGTCCTGCGGCCCGTCAGCGCGTTTCTTCGTACAAATTTCTGGACCTGATGATGAGAACACTTTGCACATAACATTTTGTAGTAACTATATCTTGACTACATTTCTTTGTACAAAAAAAGTAGCAAAGGTGAAATGGGGGGTAAGAGGGTCCATGAATAAGCCATCTTCTCAGAAGTATTTTGTCCAAGAAAAGGTTCTCAAAGCACAACAGTGACAGCATTTTGAGTGTGTTTACTGTTTTCAGCAAACCACTGAAATGCATGTCATATCTGTCAAGGTTTCTCCTCCAAAGCTACATTGTATTTTCATTTATCTGGCATTCTAGCTATGTAACACACGCAACAACATTTCGTTTTTTATGAGGAAACATTCGGCAACAAAAGATGGTGCATGTCTGCATTGTTGCTGGCAGGATGTACAAAGGTACCGCAGGAGTGTGTGAGATGTGGGGAGAAATATAGGCTCAGCAAGTTTTCTTCCACTGATTCACATGTAAGTGCAAGAGACCAGACAGACTGGTAGATAGATAGGGAAGAAATTGTCAAATCATTTTTTTTTCAGTGTAAGTCCCTCTCTGAGATGAGTCAATTCAACACGTCCAATTTCCTGTTGGCTTCAATGGATTAGAGTTGACATAAATGAAAAAGAAAGAAAGATGAGAGCCCTGCTCCTACCATTTCTCAAGGGACACAGCAGTTAATGCTCACAATTCTTCAGTTGAGATGGATTTATAATTATCCACTTTCAGTGATTAATGATCTTATAATTATCTGCGATGAAATATATCACCGCAGTCTTTACAGGCTTTACTCACAATCATATTCCACAATAATATTAACACTGTAAAGATGAGGTGATAAGCAAAACTTAATATTTTCACAAATGTAATCTTGGCTTGAAAATATTCTTCTAACAGCAATGTTGCCGTAACCCCTCCCCCCACCATGCTAAGAAGAATAACTAACAAAACCAATGTGGCTGTTACTTTTCTGAAAGATATTATTTATTACATCCTGAATTTTAACAACCACCGAGCAGAAATTGAAATGGTCTTACAGAAAAAGGAATGTATTCTCATTAAACAAGATGATGTTCTCCCTGAGCTTTCTCTGAGTCATAAAATCCCCATTCGCCACCCTCCAGACAGTGGAGACATCCATTTTCCTCTCATCGTCTTCAACTATTTGCTTCCCTTGGAGACAGCCTCATCTCATTCTTCTTTGGGGGCTGCTGTGACATTGAAAGAGCCCCCTAATCAAAACATTTGTCTTTCTTTCAGCCTGCGCTCAGACCGGTGAATGAGAGCTGACACCAGAGGGAGATGTATTTGTCCCAATCAGGGCCTCATCTCCGTGTCACCGCCGGGCGAGTGTTTTATCTCGACAGGGCACTGATGAATCCGCCACTTAGCCTTGATTTGGAGGAGCGGCTCACCACTGCCAAAGTGCCAGGTTAAATCACAACGTCAGTGGCTCAGCCATGGCCATTACAGGCAACTCAGAGATCCTGCCTTTACCACAAATGCTAATAAATGTTGCAATAAAGATCACAGCCTTCTTTTTTGTCACTGTTATTAAAATGTTGAATTGCATTAGGAATGAAAAGTAAACCTTTCTTTTTTTGCTTGTGCCATGTCAATGTGGATGAGAGTCATCTGATCCCTCCATTTATTTTGTGTTCATTAAAATAGGATACATGTGGAGTTCCAAGATATTTACCTTTATCTGCAGACAGTGAAAGCAGATGGAGTAATACCATTTATTTGGTGGTGTAAAACTTTAGTACACTTCAGACTTTAAGCCAATCATTTAACTCAAAGCTCACATGCATGCATCACATCTGCCTAATTAAACTAACTAGCTAAAAGTAGAAAAAAAATAGGCTGCCTGCGTCAGAAATGCCAACCTCACCACATAAAACAGGTTAACAGCTAAGGAGAAAGCTACTGGTCTTTTGGGTCATTTTCAAAGGGTGATGTTTCAAACAAAGTGCTCAGATGTTTGCACTCAATAACTCAGTAACTTATCTGAGGTTTGATTTTCCAATAGATCACTGTCACCACCTGCTCATAATAACTACTACTAATACTAATACTACTACTAATAATAACTACTACATTGTTCCATTTAGGGGCAAAAGCAAATAAAACTCTCCACAACCAGACATCTTCCAGCAGGAATCAGGAATTAGGGAAAAACAACAATATTGCCGCCAAGATTACAGCTTTCCCTCACATTTTGCTCAGGCAAATACAGTTGCTACTGCTTACTAGCCTTTCACATCATCCAGTGCATTTTGGCAGACGTGCAATGCCCGAATCCATGAGGATTTCTGCCATGCATGGAATCCGAACACCATTTATCTGCCTACTCTGCCCGCCTTGCACTGACACAGAACTGGATTTAAATCAGCAAAATTACTCTTTAACCTGTCTGCTTTAGCATGTTCTAAGGTGTCAGCAGCTCTACACATTAACACAGGTGATGGTGATGAGGATGAGTGTAAAACACTTTGGATATAACCAAATGTTGCTGCAAGCGATTTCTGCTACATTAGTGAAAAAAAAGCTTTTTAGAAAAGTGGAGAAAGCTGTGTGTGTGTGTGTGTGTGTGTGTGTGTGTGTGTGTGTGAGAGAGAGAGAGGAACAGAGAGAGAGAGAGAGATCAGAGGCAGGCTCCTGCTAGCTACAGTGCCTGTCAGACTGAGTGGAATGTTGTTACAAGACAAGGGAGGAGAAGCAGGCTTTATCAAGGTGTGCAGGATACCACTGGCATGAGATAAGAGTCCTGAGTCGGAACTACATTATGCCACACCTACACTAAGAGGTCTCTGTCAAGACAGGAGTAAAGATCCATTTCAGTGTGAGAGCCACCATAATACTTGACTGCAAAAAGTCATTACCCGTCAAGTATACACTCTACCTTTAAGTGCATATAAGGCAATAAGGAGACACTTTATCCTGTAATTTCATTTGGATTCTCAAAGCCTTTCTTTGAAACCTGCCCTAAAATGGACAAAAATATTATATTTACAAAGCTGTAAGCAATGTCTTTAAAGTGGAAGAGAAATTGTAGAAAGGTGTAGTGTAATGGAACCCAGACTTTAAGAGTGGTAGGGTTTATGGTGAGAACACCAGAAGAGATGATTGTCTGCAAAGTCTGTACGTCATGGATGGCACTTGAATTAGGAGCTCAACAGTGTGTCCTAGAGCGTCCTTTACCAGTCTGTGTGGTTCTTCAGCAATACATCACCTAGCCCCAAAAGGGGCCACAAAACATCTCCCCTTGGACTAGCTTCCACACTGCCACCTCGTACACAACACCCTTTTTCATGAAAATCTCTCAATCAAAGCTTCATTTGCATTTCAAAGTAGCACTTTACAGCCATGGAGAGGACATAAAATCACACCTGCCTTCAAATAAATAAATGGGAATTCAAAATGGTGTAAAAAATGATATAAAGCAAGAGCTGGCAGAAGACTAAGCTTGTCATATTTTATGTCATTTACAGTACATTAGCAAATGCCATAAAAGTGCACAGCTGTGCGAGATGCAGTAGTCGTAGGATTTAGGGGACTTAAGGCAGTAATATAAATGGGGGGTTTTGGGAGGGGGGTTAGGTTGTGGGCAAAAAGCCTAAAAACTAATTGAAAAGGCTGCCTCTTACTTTTAACATTCCGTCTTTGGAATCACGTGATATTCTAAGCGGATCCATTTATTTGAAAAGCTGTTTATCAAACTACTTTGCTTGAATAAAAATAAATACACCTTACCCTAGAGAAGGTTTTTACTTGGAGTGCCCTTCACCTTAGTAAAACATATTTTCACGAAATGTTCTGCCTTCATTATATGGACATTTCTAATCCATAAACCAAAAAATAACACATTTTCAAAGGCAGTGAGGACTAAAAGGACCTAAATTAACTCTGCTTGACTGGCGTCTATAAAGAACCGCCAAGACCAGCCTGACTGAAATGTGAGGATCACTCCTGTTGGCCATTGTTGAGGTTCAGTGAGCGAACACAGAAGCCATAGTCTTCAGTGGATCACAGCAGTGGTATGGTGCTGAAGCTCAGGTACCTCTCATCTTAGGTTACTATTATCTCGGTGCTCCTGGCCTCCCCCGGGGCACTTTGCCACATCCAACTCAGCATCCTGGTTACTAGACTGTGAAGCCTAAGGAAAGCCTTTTTTTCCAAGACTACTTCTCTCTTTTTTTCAACACCTCTTGAACTTTCTTTTGCCGCCAGCATTACCTGGGGCCATAATTCAGCTCCCGATAGGGAAAGAGCTTTGAACTCCCACACTCCTCCCATCGCTACCTCTAAACCAACACCCAACATTGTTTCTACCTTTTACTTTTTCTGATTTGATATCAGCTATTGCTCCTACCAGTTTTCATTTTCTGTGCAGGTAAAACACTTTGAGAGATGCCGTTGAACCTTTTGTGTTGAAAAATAATAAAATAAAATAAAATCAACAAGGTGCCCTTACTCCTCAACTTTGCCTCCTCCATACTTTTAATTCAGCCGGGTGTTGACTCCTACAAGGTTTTACAGGCGGGTGCTTCACCATGGAAGCTGGGCGTTTAAAGAGTGGAGGTCAGACATTATTAGGTCACATAAAAAAAATAAATAACACTTCAATAGTTCCCTTTACACTTTGTATCTCATTAACATTAGAGGGAAAAGTTAGGTAACTGCCAATGCCTCTTACACTGTAGCTCTCCTAAAGCGTGACATACAAATAGGAGAGAGAGAGAGAGAGAGAGAGAGAGAGAGAGAGAGAGAGAGAATTTGAATTGAATTTGAATTTGAGAGCGAGAGAGAGAGAGAATGAGAGAGACAGAGATAGAGAGAGAAAGAGAGAGTGAATTTGAATTGAATTAAATTTAAATTTAAATTTGAATTAGAGAGAGAGAGAGAGAGAGAGAGAGACAGAGAGACAGAGAGAGAGAGAGAGAGAGAGAGAGAGAGAGAGAGAGAAGACGGAATGAGCACTATGGTTTTAGAGTGGGGAAGCATCCTGGAATTACTATTTTACTGAGATCTCTGGGATCTTCTACTGTAGAGTTCTCTCTGGAGACCAGCTAAATATCATTATATAAACAATCTTCCACCACCTCTCCACTCAGTGTGTGATGCTCTCGGGCTCTCAAGGCATATCTTAAGCCACTCTGGTGGTGATGACATGGATTCTGAACCAATTAAAGGCCCTCTTAACAAGAGGCAGTCATGGTCCTCTGCAGTTTTTACTGGGCACTTAACAGGCTCCTTTGCGCTTGCTTTTTGCCTGGTCACTGCACTGGCTCTGTGACTCCAGCGCTCATGGAGTTACCCTTGGCTATTACCTTTGGCTGCCATTGCCTTGGTTGTCAGAGCCTTTGTCCCATTGCTGGGCATGATGCCAGTTGAAAACAAAGTCTGCCAGCCTCTCACACAGACACAGGCAACATATGAACGGCCATGTACACACAAACATAGACGCATACAAATGTGGACGTGCCTGCATATAGAAATTGAGTGCTGTTTTTGTGTACACTAATGGAGATAATGTTGCCCTACTGAAGGTCAGGTCAGGGGAGATTAGAGTGGCTGCCCTGCACTGACAGTATAACCTTTAGTAAGCTAGTACTCACAGTTTGGCTTCCCTCTTGCTGCCTTGCATGCTGTCTGTGGTAATGCCTTACACAGCCCACAGGCTTTAACTCTATGTATGCAATCATTATCATTTGGAATTTGACCTCATAGCCAGTCTCAAGGCTTTAAAAAGTCAGCAGCATTCAGTACAAGAATCTCCATCCTGAGAATTAGAAAGTGACATTATGAGAGGAGGGACATTTTGGTGGGCAGGAATTATAGGCTGTAAAATTTGACCTACACAGAAACCTGTCAAGGTACACAGGTACCTCACCTGCTGTTCGAATAATGGCCATAAATGGAGAGTGGCATGGGAAGGTGAGGCTGCAAGTACATCTCAGTTAGAGAGTTTGTTGCAATCAGTTGGAGTGAGTTGGACTGGTAAATTGACGTGATGCCCTTTGGGATGATAAACATCAGATTCTGATATGCAACCGCAGACAGTGCTTACGCTCGTGTGTGTAGATGTATGTGTTTGTTTGTATCAGTGCTACTCTTCAGCTGTGAATGAAGAAGAGTAAAACCATGACTTCCAGGCAGCTTTAGACCCTACATGATGACAACTCTCTTGCACCTGGCTGCAGAGGAGCAATTAATATGTCACAACCTGAATCTGCTCTCCTGGGCTTCCTCTCACTCTTGCTGACTCCCTGTGTCTCAATTTCTTTCAGTCTGTCTCTCTACCCCAGTCTTTTCTCCCACTGCAACGGGGGTTGACAGCAGGAGTCATAAACGTTCCTAATTACAATAACTGACCTGTGGTCAACCACAGCCTATACATCAACACATCTTTCATTTGGTAGTGTACACAATACAAAACAACATATACCTAGCTACAGATACAGTTGCTCACATACATATGATAAAATTGTCCGAAACCATTGATGTTTACACTGGACAGTTTGCTACTGAACTGCAAATTGCTTCCGCCAAAAAATAATGTAAAAACCAAAGGCTGAGCCTACCAGGGACATTATTGAATGCTGTATCTAAGTGGGGATTCTGACATGAATGAGCAGTGTGCATTAACATATATCCTTTGTAGTGACACCATTATTACCACTTTGTCCGTTCATACCCGCATTTAACCTTGGCTGAAATAGTGCTGAATATGAGTAATAGGTTGCAGGTCCTAACCTGCGTGCCGGTGTTACCCTGTGTTAAAAAATACTTTCATATACATAGCCAGAATTGAGCAGGCTGCATATTTTTATGAATACTTATTTCTGTTATCCCTGTATCTCCAAGGTAATGAAGTCATCATGTAGAGAACGGGAAGGGAGAGAAATGAGAGGCACAGAAGGTCCCAGAATAATAGAGGCTAAGGCCAATGGAAAACCACTCCGTAGAGAGGGTGAAAACCTGAGAAATGACACTTTCTATAATTCTTAAAAAGAAGTGATAATTATAGAAGTCAATCATCTGAGTTCCAATTTAATTTAAAATAATAGAAATCAAAACGAAAGAGTCTAGAAAACATGTGTGCCCGTGAGAATCCCTTGACTACTAGGCACATGTAAGCTCAGTAAAAGGGAAAGATGTGATTCTTTTGGGGCAACACAAAATGAGGCCTTCAGATGCTAACTATACAAACATGCACGCATACACACACACACACACGAACGCAAGCACGCATGCACACACACACTTCCATCTACAACACAAAATCTATAAACAGTAAGAACATATATGAACAGAAAGGGCAG
This sequence comes from Echiichthys vipera, assembly GCF_963691815.1. Taxonomy (NCBI): domain Eukaryota; kingdom Metazoa; phylum Chordata; class Actinopteri; order Perciformes; family Trachinidae; genus Echiichthys; species Echiichthys vipera. Next base: position 9,276,248 of record NC_139830.1, on the reverse strand, counting down.
ATTTACAAATGTTATCCTGCACAAAAAGGAAAGATACTGTGTTTCTGCCTAGCTAATGACTGTTTGTATTCACCTCACAGTTGCCTGGGAGATCTCAAAATGATTTATATGCATTTTTCATCTATATGGGACACTATCAAACATTGATGTTGATATCCCTCCAGAAATGTTGATCGAATAGCCTTCTTGCACACAGTATATCTTCTAGCTGCCTCATCTGTGGGCAGCATGCATCAAAACTGCGTCTGACATGGTGTGACTTTTTTATCTGCAGGCTTTGGAGTCACTAGGTATAGATTATGTCCTCTTTGGTTCTTTTGTCTGTCAGTATTCACCCTTTGCTTCTCTTTTTTCTCCAAGCCCAAAGCATATAATTTGTCATCTGGAGAAATTGTTCCCCTCTCTCTTGCCATCATGGTGGAGCATATTTTTCGTGATCTCCAGGATCAAGGGTTTTCAATAAAAAGACTCCATATCATCCAGTGACCCTGCCTTCACGCCGCAAGGCTCCTAATGAGCCCCCAGCAAACGGGCTGATTTTTTTCTTGTCTGTGCCAATTGAGCTGTGACCTGGCTAAGGCCTTGCAAATCAAAGACATCTTGAGTCTACTCATTATTTACTTGTGACAGCGAGCAGGGAAACATGATTTAAGCGAGCCAACTGAAATAGAGGGGAAAAGAGAAAGGAGAAACAGTGCTGTTGAGGTGTGCAGACTGTTTTTTTAATCAGATGTTTGCTTTACACTTCAACAACATAGCTGAAGCTCATAGCTGCCAATTAAATAGAAAAAAATGAACTATTTCATATTACAGAAGACTTGCCAATACAACAGCATAACAATTATTAAGGTATTCTTGCTTGTATACTTGGTATTGATTATGCCCTTATATTGTAAGTGTAATGTGTGCATGAAGAGGATGGAGAATGATTGCATTCCTGTATCTCTATGAGAAAGATGAAAAGATGGCTTAGCTATGCCTGTGGGACCATCAATCACTGCTGTGTGTATGTCCAAAACCGTTAATATCTCAAAGAGTCACCTTGTCTGGATGTCACATTGCTAAAGAACAGCAAGAAGGTCAGCTCACTCAACATAATATTCATGATGTTATGTTTATGAAAGTCATTCCCCTGTCAGAAGGTTGAAAATATGAGTAGCAAGATGGACCTGTTGTGAATTATAACCTCTCAAACACATTTCTCAGCCTGCTGTTTAAAAAGTAGTCATCTCAAGTGCAGCAAAGACAATTAAAAAATACCATGCCTAATTTTACTCCAAACAATGGTATTCTCCATTGAGAAAGGTCCCTGATGATCAAACACATCTGACACGTGTACTGTTTCAGTGCCTATGCGCTGCCAGAAGAAAAAATCTGACAGTAAATTTTGTGTTATCAAAGGTCCGTTGTTCGAGCATATGTTGGCACAGACAAACATACACGGCAGACACAATTCAGCCATTAGAGAAGGCTTTTTAGATGTCAAGGCAACACATCCTAGAAGCAGAGATGGAACAGGCCTTTAGGGAACTAGGAGTAAGAGGGAGAGAGCGTATTCCCACCAATGTGGAGAGGGCTTAATTAGGGCCCAGGCATTTCATTAAGGCAGCCATTAAAGTCAGCTTTGTTTAGTGTATTACTTGCATGACACAGTGGGAAACTTGAGCCATCACAATCACATGCATATGCATGCAACCATGACTGCGCTCATCAAATGGACCTGAACAATGTTCAGGATGGTAAATTCCTTTCACTATAATTAATAGGAAGTATCCCATCCCGAATACATATTGTATCCTCCACCCGCTTTCCTTACACTCACAGGGACCATCCGTCATTTTGCCTTAATGTGTTTAGTTGCACCGCACAAGGACGAGGGATTTTGAATGAAATCATAAAGGACACTTAGATTGCCGTTACATGGAAGAGGGGATGCCATATATCACATCCCAGTGTGTGTTCATTTATTTATTTAAAATATAGGAAGACGGTACCAGGCAGTAATGTTGTAATATCATTATGTTATTGGTTGGGGTGCATTTCATATGGAAAATATTCATTTTGTATTCCTTCGCTTCCATAATCATAAACAAAACATACTGTATTGTGTCCTATTTCTTAAATTCATAATCCTCACTAAATGCAAGGGAAAAAGGGTGTACAATGTGATTCTACTTAGTATCAGTTCAAGCCCAGCCACTGACTCGCTTACCAGCCGCCTGCTTTTCATTCTTTCCAGTCAACTGATCTCTAAACCGTTTGTTAGCTTCTGCATGCACAGGCAAGTCATCCCATGAAGGGATTGGAAAGATGTGAAGAAAAAAAAAAAGGGGGGGGAGAGAGAGAGAGAGAGAGAGAGAGAGAGAGAGAGAGAGAGAGAGAGAGATAAACTCATCTCTGATCTTAAGTGACAATTTGACTTGGCATTTTGCCAGGAGAACGCCATACTGATTAAAGAGTGCATAAATAAAGGATGCAGAGAAGATGTCAGCCAGCTACAGAAGAGTGGAAGAGGCAGAGAGGTTGAGAGAAGGGATGAGAGACAGAAAAGGGGAGTGAGCCATTTGGACACTTCTGGCTAGATTCCCTTGCCCATTACAGAGTCTGGATCTGACTTCACATGCCATTAGAAGCAGTGTAAATCAGCAATTAGGTGCACAAATGAAGAAATGTCAGCTATTACCTGGAGCACAACAGGCTGAAAGACCTTGCCACAGAGCATTCCAGTGCAGCCAGGATCCCTCATCTTACAGCCAGTCAAACACCTCTGACTGCCAAGGGGGCCTCAAAGCTTCAGGCCATGCACTGCGCGTGACCCAAGACTTCCAAAGGAAGGTGAAAAGTCAGGCCCCTCTGTGGACACAGCACAAGCTGACCTCTAGGCCCCTTGGTGTAGCATGAGCTAACTACAAGACCCCTCAGCGCTTACAATTTGAGGGCCCCCAGACCCACTGGGGTTTAAAATGTGAGCTGGCCTTCAACACTAACAGTATCAGGGTCCTCGGGCTCCTGGGAGTTTTATTTTATCTGCAGCCTATGAATCCATTAAAGTTACAGGATAGATGAAACGCTCACCGAATTCAAACTGATGATTTTACTATTGTCAATGGGATTTTATTAGTTATCTGTTGCACTACTTGTACTGGGGAAAGTGATTTTATTACTGTAATGTGTTACTAGTAAAACATTACTGAACAACAGTAGTGCTTACAGTGAGAGTTGAACACTAGGGCACCCAAATGTGATTTACCTTGGCCCCTTGGTACATACAGTGCATGCTTAAAAGGCAGCATACTCAATATTCAGAACATTAATATAGCAGCTGTGTGTGTTTCTGTTGTTCGCTTGTTATGATAGATGGTACGGCCTTGAAAATTATTGTTATTTCAAGCATTGGGGTGAGAGCCATGCAGAGGCAGGTATCCCAGACCACCCCCCCCCCCCCCCAGTGTTTTGAGTAGAGCTCCTTTAAAACGAGAGCTTCTTGGAGGGCTGTACAACTGAGCCGCTGGTTGTCACGCTACAATATGCTGTAACATGATACAATATACAGTACAACAAGATCATCATAGCATCATATTACCGCAAACCATTAGACCAAATAAAAATAATAATATAACCACTGCAATAATCTACTTTATAATGTATAGATGGGACATTTAGGGGCAAAATAAGCAAGATCCTCATGTGACAACTTTTCTCTCTGGAACTGTCATACTTCTCTCTTCTGAGGGCCTCAAAAATCCCAAACAGAAGAAGTAAAAAGCAAAAGGGGATAAGTGGAAGCTGGGAAAGATAAAAGGAAGCTACACATACCTGCCATGTAAAGGCAAAATGTGAGATTGAAGAGATATGTTTTGCTTTGTGCCTAGATCAAAATGTTTGGTAGCAAATGACTGACAAAGATAGGTAAAATGAAAATGTTGGGCTCCTTGCAGGGTGGGGGGGATGATATTTATTTAATTATATATGTTTTCTGCTTCGAAAGGTAAAGAAAGATGAGATCTCAATACCCCATCTTCATTCAACTGTTCAATTCTATTTCAGTCTAAAGAGGTAATGATTTTAATCCTGTGGCCGTGAATCAATGGAACTGTTTTCTACCTGAGAGTTCCAGAGTTCCATCACAGCATGCATTAAGTGAAAGATACTGAAGCACTCTGGATAGCTTGTCAGTCTATAGCAACATAAACAAACAGATACAACTACAGACTTTTCAAAGTTTACCGGTGATCTGATCTCACTTGTGTGTACTGTTGGAAGAAAGCTTCCACACACATGAAGGAAACAATATTGAGCCAGAATTTACTGAATCACTCTTTAACCACATAGCCTCTATAACACCCAATGTAAAGGGCTGAATTTTTCCCAGCAACCTGCACGCATTTATTTGAACCTATTTGGTTTCAAGGCTGGGTTTAATGTGGGGAGACCCATAGAGTGGAGGGGCCGAGCAGAGAAGGGGGAAATGTGCGGCGTTGTAAAAGCAAGCCACTTTGCAGCACAGTCAACAGACTTGTCCTAATTATGCAGCCACCCAAACAGAGGGGCCTCTAATCCGCAGGCACACTGGCCTGTCATATTTCCTGCGAAGATCAAGAACACACACTTAAAGCAGCAACTTCTTCTGCGCAGTCACCTCGTGCCCTAAGCCAGCTAAGGCATAACTTTACAACACTGAAGGAAATTTACACAAGTGTGATAAGATCGAACATGAGCACGCAGTGCCCTAGATTTACTCCACGTCCAACTTTTGGCTTGCCAGTGTGAAGTATAGAGTGCTGTGACCTAGGGAGATGGAAATGTTAGACTTCATCTTGGAGCACTACCCTCCAGGGATGTGCTTACTCTGATGCAAGTTATTAAAATAAACAGCTGCATTAGCCATAGGGGACCTTTTGTGTGAGTGTATGCTTCACATGTTTGGGCATGGGTAGTGTAGAAATGTAAAGTGGTAACACAAACACTCAGTGTTGATGTAGGCAGATATTGCATGCAACTGAATATTCTGGCTTTTTCTGTGACTGATGTCTTTTGCAGCATTTGCAAATGCTTTTTGAAGCAGCCTACAGCATCCTTGATGATTTGTCTGGTAATTAGATATATTCCCAGAGTTTTGCGCTAGTGTTAAATGTCATTAAACACCTCATATAGCTTCTCCCTTTGAGCTAGGTAACACATTATAATGAATGCCTTTTTATTCCTAGTGCCCCCTTAAACATCTACAATACCCACATTTACACACATAACACGTACCTCCTCTTGCCATTACAGCGTCTGGTGTGAGCTGACATTTTAAGTTTATGGTAGTATCACACTAGGTGCTATATGGGCAAATTAAAGTAACACCAATTTACACTTATGGTAATAGTAGGTCACAGGAGCAGCTGTCTGGCACTGGAAAGTTTTACTTGTGGTTATGTTCGACAGTATATTTGAAAGGAAGGTGCTGCATTTGCTTGAGTTGACCAATTGACATGAGGTGCTGATGCAGTTAACGAGAAAAAATGAATTAAGTTAGACGTTTCATTTCCCTTGCACTTTGGAGGGCCTCCAGTTTGAATTTAAGATATTCTGCCATACTTTTTTGGCCCTCCATAATATTGTGTTGTATCTGTGTGTGTGTGTGTGTGTGTGCTCTCTTGTTTCTGTTCGTGTGAAATAACACGTCATGGTTAGAGAGGCAAGTCTGAGGGAAAATGAATAGCTTGTTGGCTGGGTGTCTCCAGCTCCTGTCTCCCCCTGACATTGCAGATGCTTCACATTTAGGTAAGGAGGAAGCCGGAAGGGCTTGAAGATGCTGGAGATACCTAGGAGGATGAGGGCAGACAACCACCATGATGCTGAAGGCAACAGCTCCCTGCATAGAGATGTGTTTTTCAGGATAAGCCTGGCAGGAAATTTACGCTGCAGCCCCCAAACGCATGACAGGCGTGGCATATAAAAAAAAGCCAGCACCGTCTCCCAGATAGAATAGGAGGAAAGTCCTGTTATAAAAGGCATGGAGTGATTTCCCCAAAATAAAAACACCCATCTAAAGAGTTTTATAATTCTTGCTGCATATTTCTCTCTCTCTCTCTCTCTGCTTGGTTAGGACAGATGCCTAAATGGCTTTTTATATTTGCACAGCTTATTTTTTACCTAGCCAGATGCTGTTTGTCTTCGACCCTCTTGCTTATGGTTTTGAGGGCAATCTGAGCCACCACAGTAGAATTAGGTGCTGCTGAGTTTAGAGCGGTGTGGGAAGGATTATTGTGACAGAGCTTACCAAACGTGCTACAAAACCATCATCTTTAGCCCTGGCAGCAGGAAAAGCATACAAAGGGGGTTATAGTAAGATGAGCTAACTGGCTGGCTGCTATCTACCACAAACCCTCAACCACTAAAACAGGGCTTTGTATGCTAATGAAACTCCACAGATAAGCAACAGCAGGCAGGAGAAAAATGCACAAGACATTAAATCATGCCTCTGCTAGCATTAAAGAATAAAAATAATGGAGAACATGGAGACGTCTTGGGTTATTGATGTGTCTTTTATGACGTGCCCCTATTGGTGAGAGTGTGACACTAATGTCTGCCCTGTGGCAGGGAGAGAAGGAGCATCAGAGAGAGCGGCCGCTGTTCATTTATTTACAAAAGGAAAAAAGAGAATGCTGTGTCAAAAACATGTAAAGTAATGATTTCAAAATCCAATTTAGTCCCCTTATGAGACTTGGAAGTATATATCAACAACACCAGAATGCACACATAATTCAGGGTTATCATTTCACTTTTTTATAGATGTCTATGCAAATTGTTTTGGAGATCGGAGGAATGAAATACTTATGAACTTGGCTGGAGGGAGGAGAAAGCTTATATTGCAGTTTTTCTTCAAAAATACCCATGGCCTGATTGTAGCAGAGTTTGGGGAGAAGAATCATGCCCCAGGTGCCACCATGTGACTGTTGGGCGCAGTTGGATCGGCACCACCATTTGAGCCATTGGCAGCACTTCTCTTCCATATGCTGTGGAGTGGGAAGGCAATGTGGGATGCTCAGCTGGCCGCACAGAGTGGGTCAGATGGACAGAGTCCTTTGCCTAAGGCTAGCTGTCCGGGGATTTGCTCTTTCCTTGTTGTGCATGGCATCGAGAGTACGCTGGCAACTTACTAAAGCATATACACCAAACAGTGGGAAGACATGCTGGAGAGGCACAATACATCACCAACTTAGAGGTTAACAGGAACACAGATGGTGGTAGTAGTTGTAAAAGCTGTCTCACAATACCTTTATATGAATACATGAAGTGAATATGTAAAAGAGGACCTTTTTTCCATCTTCATTCAAGAACAAGCCCAGTTCATTTCGATTTCATTTGAATATTTAGTTTTTGTTAAAGCTGGTGTGGTGATTCAAGTGAACCCCGTAGAAAATGTCCTTGCCATGCAAACAATATTCAAAGATGTGTTACTTTAAAAATTATGATAAATGACTCAGATTAATAGGGACTAGTTTGACACTCACTGATTGAATCATCTCATTAAAATAAACAATACTGTTTTCCACATGTTTACCATTTGGAGAGAAGCTACTTGCCTTCCTCACACCGTACTCCCCTTTCCCGCTAACACCACCATAACCTCCAACATTCTCTTCCTCTTGGTCAACAATATACAGTGCCGTATCGCAGAGAGGAGTCCTATAATAATAAAAATTAAAAAATAGAAACAATGTTTATTATTTATTAATTCTCTCTTTCTACAGTCTCTTCCAGCAGTGCTTTCTGATATTGAGGTCATCAAACAGCCAGAGTTTGGGTTCTACTTCTGTTTCTTGCTTTGGCCTTTGTGTATTTGTACAGTACAACCTGATTTCCCACCGTTCCACCTGTGTGACCCCGCCTAGCACCTAAGACCTGGCTGAACAAAGTTAGCCCGAGCAGATCTCTACACGCTACACAGCTCCATCAAATGGGTTTGTGTGTTCCTCTGAGAGAGAGAGAGAGAGGTGGGTTGGGGGGGGGGGGGGTAATGGAATAGTGTCTTCCTGGGGGCGAAGGCTGAGCGCAGAAATGGTAGAGAGCATCGTTAAAAGCATATGAGCAAGCTCATGAGAACGAGGGGCCAGGCTGCTCAGGAAAGGGCAAGCTTTTATAGGGACAACCTTTGGCTATGAGTCCAAGCAATCAACATCTTTTCTTTGTCCAAGGCTCTGGGAATCCTTATTTTTCCCCCTGAGCTGTGGGTGTCCATCTGGAGATTGTTGATTTGTTCTCTCTGTCGTTAACTCTCTCTTTCCTGCATACACGCACGCACGCACGCACAATCTTTCCCTCTCTCTCAACATGGTTGTCGTAACACAGCTGTGACAGAATGTTGAACCAGCAGGTCAAAAGTCCCTAATAGGCTGTTGGTGCTCAGATGCAATAATGGTGCTGATTCACTTTCTTTATAACATTGCAGCGTTAATGGAGGGCCAAGGGTGACAGTAACACCGTATGAAAATAATAGTGTTTGCCATGTAGTAGCTTGTTGATTTGCTGCCTGATGGATTTTTAATATTCACCGCCGGGTCGTTCCGGACGGTCGGTTGTGGCCATTTAGCAGCTCAATGCTTCTGGACAGGAGCTGTGCTGCCACCACTAAGAGGTGGCAGGGGTTGGGAAAAGACAGAAAGGGGTAGACACTTCAAATTAATGATGGTCTGTGGTGAGTCGGCTCCGGCCTTGGCCCAAGAAAACATACATCTTTTCAAAAGGTTTGTACTAATTAACAGAAGTGACTGTGTCTAGATGGAGAGGCAATAATCAGGTTTGTGAGGACGAGAAGGAGAATGGGGTTGAAGTGACCTGCAAAAGGAGAGCAGAGGGCAAATAGAGAGATCAGGAAAAAGCAATGCACTCTTGGTTAACTGACTGAGACAATCAAGGTGCCCTCCTAAGGCCCTGTAGCAACAACCTTGAGTGACTCATTGATGTCCAAACACCTTCACTGCAGAGCCATATTGTACTCATATTGATAGCTTTTACATGACTTTAGAACAAGAGTTGTGTACATATTTCTACGTTCTCTAAAAAGAAGTCCATTTAAAATATGCTACTCCAGTGACGAAATATTGTCTATAAATAATGAGGGTATGCACAAGGGACAGTAAAGATAGACTTAAAGCAAAAGTGGTTAAGAAATCGTATTAGTTAAGCTTCCACAATACTTTTGTTTCACACAAAGACCAAGCAAACTTTAGCACACACTTTGTAAATTTGATGCAGTATATATATATATTATTATTATTATTTTTTTTTTTTTTTAATTCACCAAAATCACCATCCATTGAAAGCATTTGTCAGTAGTTTTCTTTCTTAGCATTTTCCATTTTGCATCTGTACAGGGGTTAATACTTTCTGAAGATTACTCTGCAAAACTCTGTGAAATTAACATTACTGTCCCAACATCTTGTGTCTGAGTGAAGTGAAGCTTGCTGTACCATGCATGTGCACTAACCATCACCTTTCAAGCTGTCTATAATTGTATTCACCAGGGGCCAATGTTATACACTGGGAATTTTAAATATTACTTCTCTTAAAGGTTATTTCATGAAATGGTCTACATACATGGAGATTAAAATTAGAGAATGAGTTATAAATATATGATTCATTATGAAATACTGTTCTTTTTATTGTTATAAAAAAGTGTTATTGTTATAGAATATCCGCTGTGACTATACCACTGCTGTACTAGCATGCCATTTTAAATAACCAAGGTACTTAAACAAAAATCTTTATTTTGTGAAAAAAACAGAGAGCAAAATATGAGAACAGAAACCATTGTGTCAGAAGAGAAGATTAAAATTATGTTTTCTAAGGGCTATATGATTAAAAAAATGAATAGGAAGTGCTTTGAATGGCTTCAGCACACCTGCGCCCACAGGACATCAATAGTTTCTCACACTGCTCTGGTTTGATCTTGGTCCATTCTTCTTGCAGTCTCTTCCACAGTTCAATAACTGTAGTGGGTTACTGAGCCATTACTTTGTCACTGAAGATTTTCCAGAGATTCTCTATGGGGTTAAATTCTGGACTCAGGGCTGGCCATTTGTTCATTATCCTTAGCTTCAAGAAACTGCTTGAGCCCTTTTGCAGTTTAACAGGGGGCATTGTCTTGCATGAAAACTACAGGCTGATTGGGAGACAATTACACACACAACATGCTCCTCAGCAAAGGCAAGTCTTCTTTCTGCTGAGAGAGGTTTGGTCATTGCAGAGTTGGCTTTCAGTCCAAAAAGTCTTAAATGGCAAGACACTGCATGCCAAAACAGATCCTTGTCCCGTTCAGCACTGCAGTATTGAATCGATTCCCCATTGAGTCTTAATAATCCTGTCCTCTCGTCCACTTGCTTTACTTGTTTTGAGGGACATAAATTAATCAGACTTGGAACGCCAAACTCTCTTTCAATGGCTGAGAGGGTCATCCCTTTGGCCCTCATCTGGACAACCTGCTGTCTCAGGGTTTAAGTCACCTTAAAGCAGCTTGCAATCTTGCAAAGTAACCAGAAGCTGCCAGATAAATAGGCTGTTTCCAACAATTAAGTAAATTCTCACCAGATGCCAGATTAACACCAATAACTGGGACGTATCTGAAAGTATATGTAGTTATTTGGTAAAAAAAAACAAAAAAACATGCTCGTACAGTAGTGGTATAGCAACAGCTGCTATTCTATCAAATTCTGAACAATAAATAAATAATAGTATTTCAGTATAAATCAAATATTCACAGCTCCTTCTCTAATTTTGATCTTCAGTATGTCTTTCTTTTTAAAATTAAATTTAAGTCCCACAACTTCTCTTACAAATCGGAAAATACTTTCCACTCATGTGCTGTGTTCTGAATTCCCCCTCATTTGTAGGTAGGTCTAATTTGACACCTGCCTCATCATTTACAATTAGGCATTATGAGATGTAATTGGCCATCTGCCTCTGCCATCTTGTGTTTCTGGAGAGGGGCCATGTTTGTCTCCTGCTGTTTAGAGAGCCAGTACACTTGGAGATGCCGTTGCTCTGAACATGATCCTTTGATTAACAAAAAGCAGTAGGTGAGTACCACACCATTCAATATTTTACATATAAAGCATAGGGTTTATAAGAAGCCCACATAACACAGGCATACCACTTTGTAAAAGTACCCTTTCTGGCGTGGTATAATTATTCTACAGTTTATTGAGGGGGGCGGCATGGTGGTGTGTTGGTCGGCACTGTAGCCTCACAGCAAGATGTTTCCTGGTTCGAATCCCGGCTGGGGCCCTTCTGTGTGGGGTTTGCATGTTCTCCCTGTGGCTGCGTGAGTTCTCTCTGTGTTCTCCAGCTTCCTCCCACAGTCCAAAGATATGCACATGTTGGGTTAATTGATGACTCTAAATTGCTCGTAGATGTGAGTGTGAATGGTTTTCTGTCTCTGTTTGTCTCTGTGATAGACTGGTGTCCTGTCCAGGGTGTACCCCGACTTATGCCCAATGTCAGCTGGGATCGGTTCCAGCACCCCCGCGACCCCGATAGGGACAAGTGGTTGGAGATGGATGGATGGATGGATGGATGTTTTTGAAGGAAAACTCCACTGAGAAAAACAAAGGTAGAATTATATTTCTATGAGTTCTATGCTGTATGGTGATTTTGTGTGGGTGATTTATATTGGCAATGTTCGTAGTAAGGGGCACCTGAGTGAAGACTAAGTGTTTAGACTGTTTTAATTTCTAAGCACAGTTTAACCTTTTTTTGCATTTACGATGTAGAGCGGTAGAGAAAATATGTGGCTAGTAAATATTTGACAAAAAATTTGCTAAGTTTGAAATGGAAAATTTTGAAGTAACAGATATATTTTCCTCCTCAATTATCCTCAGCCCTAGTGAACTCAAACTGTGAAGTTGGCAGGTACTGTAATTGCTCTGGTCGTCTCGTCTGTCACAGTTAACTCTCTTCATAGCTGTTCCCACTTTTAGCTTCACCTGTGACCCGTCATCAGTTTGGTGTGATGACAAGCGCCACATTTCTGATGACAGGCAAGACAATCTTGAGTGACAGTGGCTTTCATTCCTTCATCCCTGTCACTCACACTGCCTGGTCACTGGGATCAAGTATTTCAACTTAGCTTGTTGTCTTTGCACTGTAAGTGCTTAGAATTGACAGTTAAGAATTATACCCATGCATATTTCTCAGAAACCCTGTGGTTGATGTTGGCATTTAAAACACAAGCTACTGTGCAATAAGTAAATGACCTCCTGCGTGTTCCAATGATCAAAAGAGCCTCTGCTAGCAGGTTTCATTCGGCCTCAGGCATATTGTTTCCCGCAGTTTGAACAGTGTCACTAAAATCACTACTTCCTCTCTTAAAATAGGTTATTTGAAGTCCACTATCAAAACACGGGGGCCACAGTGCCTTCGGGCTTTAAATGTGTTGCTGCACAAACAATAGCTTGGTCTCTCCAAAATGCAGATCTGTTGCTTGCAGCAATGAGAGTGTTGCAGACATATTTAATATATATTCCTGTTTTTTCTTTTTACATTTATTTCCAAATAAAGATATTATATTTATTTTTGTTTTAGACCAGTCTCACGTACGGACAAGGACAATTTTTACTCAAATCATCAGATCTAAAACTATCTATCTAAAAATAAAGCATTATAAATAAAAACATTTTTAAATCCATTAAATAATACTAAAAAAGTGGCTGACCAAAGTATCATTAAAAAACCTAACCAAATATCACAACTAGTAAATGCTCTGTCTGGTGTCAATGCCAGCTTCAGACCTTGTTCAGATTATAGCTCTGGGATTTCCAGTGTGACCCCTGCACATCTTCATCTATTAACATTTCTGTTCTTCACACTGGCATGGCTTGATTAGCATAGCTTGAGGAGCATGTTGGCACACACATTCCTCAAAGATGTGCATGTGTGATGCTCTTGTCAAGAGGCACTAATAACATTTTTACCACTCTAGAGAGATACAATACAAACTTTAGCCATGCTAAAATAATCCATGGGGCTGAAAAAAATCCAGCTGAACACCCTGCAGGGAATCTCGACCACAAAGAAGAAGTTGCATATCAGCACGGCTTCTTATTAATAATCTTGACATCATACCGATTCCCACTTGTTTCATTCAATACATATTTACAGCTTCCAAACTTATACTCTTGTAAGTGAAAGACTGAGAGAGAAAGAAATATAGTCAGATTTAGATTTTTAAAGCTCAGAGGGCCAGAAAAGCTAAGGCGTTATTTCCCACATTATTTACTTTACATAAGTTATTGATTGTGCATTTCAATTTCAGAAATTGTTCTAATATGAGTCTTCGGTAATGTATGCCCTTCCTTTGGAAAATCTTAGAGAAACAACTCTCTAAAAACTTTAAACCTTTCCTTGGACACCGTTTATTGCTGTATGCCTCTAGTCAATGTTGGACTTTGGATGCTAAAGGGTAAACAAAGCACCCAGATGGATATACAGTACCATGGTGTGTTAGCCAGCAGACATCATACCGATTTGTTTTACTTTTCTGGGTTAGATCTAATCAATTCTTGTTGTATTAAATACTGGCTGAGCAACTTTAGATAAAAGTGAATCAAAAAGAAAAGTCTTGCAGAAGTTGTTAAATAAGAGCAGTTGCCTGCAAGTTAGTAGACCATACTTTCATATTTTCATAGATTCTTAGATATTACTGTGGCACGTTTGTCTTATGGAAGCAAATGTGAGATAGGGCACAGACCTAATGAAAACATTTTGCCTTTTAAGGCTGTCAGTACATGTGCAGAATTTGAAATGTAAATGATGTAATATGGGGGTGTATTTATGCAAGTGTATTTTTTTTCTGGCTTGTATACATGCTCATGTAATTTCTGCTTCTCCCTGCCTCTTTCCCAATTTGCTCTTTATGCATGTATTGCTTTGGTAGTGCTCAATATTAAAGTGACATTACCACTACTGTCTCTTTCTATCTCTCTCGCACATGTTTTCATGCACATAGATCTGCAGTGATAGAGTATACCCTGTCACAGAGGTGGGAGTCAGCTGGTAGCTGTGTCACTATGACAAAACATGACAGATGTGTTTAGGCAGTGGAGTGCCGGACCTGCCACACAGCATTAGGCTCACAGAGTCAGAGAGGAGAGCGGTGGGCATTCCCACACAAGGAGTCCAATCATAGACATAATAATGGTTTGTCCACAGTGAGGATCGGATGTCTGAGCCGGCCTGAGAGACCGCTGCAGAGCAGGAGAGCTGTAACTCAAATCTTCCTGGATATCAGGGATTCACTGGTGGGTTTGATTTCGAGGAACACTTAATGAGCTTGCAGCTTACAGTGAATTTCAATTGCTGAATTCAGATATACCACAAATTACTGACATGAGCTAATGTAAAATGATCAAAGACAGTCTCATTATTCATCTGTCATTCATGGAGACCAAAATCCTGAATAATCACTAATTCATCATACGGAGTGCCATGTGCACAAGGTTTGGAAAACTGACAGATTTGATGGGTACCCTCACGCATCTTTTCATGTTCATATCTCATCTGCTGCTCAGCCTGTCTGGAAGCCAATTGGTGAACAACATGGCAGTCTATTGTTCATAAAAATCTTGCTGATGACAGATCCCTCTTGAAAAATTCAGTGATTTTGATGAATTATGAAATGGCATTATGTAAATTTTGGAGGACCTATCTTCTCATAGAGACTCATGGTCAAATGAGTGCAACCCCTCCATAAAAGAGCTGACTTGAAAACAATGAACCTTTTGTTTCTATTATGGGCTCACCTGTGGTCAGTTTTACTATACTGAACAATGGCAATTACGCCGGATCCCCTGACAGCAACTTCAACTCAGTTTAGTGCCAAAAAAAGTATAAAGACCTGACTTTGTAAGTAACCTTGGAAAAATGGGACTTTGATTACCATAAAATTAACTGCCGGATTCATTACATAATAAGATGTACATAAAATGAGTAGAAGGGAGCCTTTTCTCTGGACCATGAGGAATACTTAGAATACAATATGATTACCCAAGGCTTCATTATCACATATGATATAATCCTATACATCCAGCCAACATGTGAGAAAAATGACACTCATCATTCATTTGTTTATAGTATATGTTTGCTCATTTGGAATCTATATACCAATTAGGCTTATATCAAAGATCCCTACATGATCTTGGTAAGTGTTATTGTCTTTAATTGAAAAGAAAACCTACTAATTTAAAAAAAATTATAAAAACAGACATTGCTTGAGTCAGGCCTGCTTGTTGGCTGACTAGCTATGAGTACAATATTCACAAGCCAGAATTATAGCAACACATTGGCAATATAATTATGTCACTTTGGCAGTAAGTATTGAATACATAAATCAGCTGTGTATCAAAAATGAGCCCATGCTGTTTTCCTACCCACTTAAAACCCACAAAAATATGACACAATATCCAGAACCAACATGAAAGAAGGGCAAATACCATCTCTGTCTAGATGGCTTAACACGGTACGTATGGAAATTTTCCTTTTTTTTCTTCGTTTGCTTGGGTTTTAGAGGTGGGTTAACCAGCAGAGATGAAACTGTGTCCGTGAAAGGGAGACTCGGCCAGTTTGGGTCTTCGTAATGAATGATACAGACCATGCACTATATGTTTTTCTATAGTCTGATCTCATTTCTGAGGGACAGTGGATACATCGGGCCTGGGGAAGTGTGTGTGAAGTGCAGCTGCTGTCAAAACGACTGTGGTCACAGCAGAGGTCAGTGGTACTTTGACCCTCTGGCTAAAGTATGGATCCCTTCATTTAATACCAGTTCTGTCTGTTCACGGTCACACACACACACACACACACACACACACACACACACACACACACACACACACACACACACACACACACACACACACACACACACACACACACACACACACACACACACACACACACACACACACACACACACACACACACACACACACACACACACACACACATTCCCTATAACCCCTATGCAAACCTAGACATACACAATTGATTAAAAAAACAACTAATTATCACACAATTCACAGTTCAGTAGATGTTTTAGTCTCATAATGAATGTGATGAAACCTCTAAGTTAACAAACACTAGTGAATTAGTTTTTGTTAATTAGTGAAGCACTGACATCCAAAGGCCCTTGCATTTTACTAAATGAACACTCTCCACTTCACTACCTCTCAGTTAGGCAAAGTATCCATCCATGGTGAAACAACAGCAACTATGATAAACAAAACCAATATGATTTTTAAGCATATTTATAAATCAAGTGCCTGCATAGCAAAATAAGTGCCTGCAAATATGACACTGTATGTCACAAGCCCGCCCACTGCTCCCATCCTGAGTCATGCGGCTGTCGCCATGGCAATAGAGTTTCCTGATGAAAGCAATCCACCAATGAGATACCGACGTCACTCTAATCGGTCAGACAGCCTGTTCATGCTTACAGCGGCGCATCTACCCACTAATTTGTCAGCCGTAGGCTTTAGAATCTGCACATTTCCTTTCTTTTTTTCTCTCCACTACACGTACAAGAGATCCTAATGAGAGTGCACATGTTCAGCTCTAGACCGAGAGGGGTTTTGACTTTATACCTTAAGCTAGGACTGAATTCAACACTTTATGTTGCGGTGCGGGTGTGACATTTCCCAGGCATATTCACACACCTTTCACAGGCCTCTGCCCCAAAGTAGAGGCTACAAATACTCTGCTCATGTTGCAGTGAAGCTATTTCACAATAAAAGCTCTCCTGAGCGTCAATCTTTTACTATTCTGGAATTGGCTACAGGACCTTTTCACCTACTTGGTTGGATGTGTTGACAGTGTTGGAGCCAAAATACTGCCAGATTTATCATTGAGCCCCATTTTGTTCTAAAATGGTGCAAAAAAAATCTTTATGTTGCAATCCCACTGATTTACTGCTTTGTTCTCACTGCATGGCAATCACTCTGTTCACTCACTGTCTAGCTTGCTTTGCCATCGCTACCTGCACGCTATCTCTCTCTCTCTTTGTCTTTGGCTGTTGAGTTGAGGGAGGAGAGGAGGGGTCGACTCTTGATGCTGTGTGTTTACTAACAGTAAGTGATACTGACCGAGGACTATGATCATGGAAGACTGATAATAAATTATCTGCTGAGTATATCATCAGCGACTCTACTATAGATAAAATAAATAAATATATATATATTATATCATAATTATAATATAAAAACCAATGAACTGAAGGGGACTGCATTTTTAAAATTGATTTCTTACAGTAAGGTCATATAAGATAGGAGATAACATCTCATTCATCTATTTTTAAGGAAAATGAATTACAACACAATGTGTTGGTGCTGCTTATCCAACACAGAATGGGGTATTTTCCATTAATTTGCTTCAACTGGCACTCTAGGTATATTATTGACACACTTGCACTCCAGCATGCAAGTGAAAAGGAGCAGAAGGCTAATGAAGAAACCTGCCTGAAGGTGTGGCTTTCCACCCTCCGGCTGTATTGTGCTCCTGAGCAATATGGCCCAGAGTAGCAGGAGAATTAAAAACAAGCCCTGTCAATTTTCATTATTAGGCATCAGGTGCTGTGCCAGGTCCAGCAGTCATGCTTGGCTGCTCTCCACCACCCTCTGAGCCTTTTAACCCTAATTGACAGTCTTAAGTCCACTATCCTGGTGCTGCTGAGGAACAGACAGGACGGGAGGGGAAGGAAAGGGGGAGACTAAGGGAGAATAAAAATAGAGATACTAATAGACATGAGAATGTGTAACCCCATGAAATTCAAGACTTTCTCCTGACTAATACGTTCCAGCATTTTTGCAATAAGTTAACAACATCACAAATCTCAGTTCAGCGAATAACCACATTCTATGAAAAATGCAACACCTTAGCCAAGCAAGGTTAAATATTCCTTTTTTTCTCCTTATCACGCTGATTTAATTGGAACAATGAACTCTTTTTCATTGTCTGACTCTCAAGTGGGTGAACGCCTTTGTCTGTTAAACACTGCTGCGCATTTACCACTGAACAAGTTGACTCATAAGCTGTGTAACCATCCCTACTGCTCCCCTCTCCTCTCTCTCCTCCCTGCCGTTAAATGCTAAACCAAGCGAGCCATGCTAATCGGTGGGAAGAGGCGACTAAAGCTACTGCTAATCCATTCTGGAATTACGGGGGAGAACAAATTAAGAAACTTCAACTCATTAGCTGAGCTTTAATTCACCACCCCTCCTGGAGTAATCCCTAAACTCAGCCTCTCCAGTTAATTATACTAAGGCACTGGATGAGAAGCCCTTCATTGTGTTTCTGTTGTTGTTGTTGTTGTTGTTGTTGTGCTGTGTTAAGTTTATGTGTGTGCCTGGTTTGCCTGGTGGTTTTGACTCAGAAAAGAAACATCAATATCACAGCGGTATCCTACAGTGAGAATCACCAAATGCTAAATATTATTCAGCTGGTAAGATAACTGCAAAGCTTTGACAATTCCAATGATTTATTTATTCAAGGTTTCAGGCTGTGAGAGAGATGAAGGTACCTGTGGGTGCGTGTGGATGCACTTTTCTGTTTGCAGCAGGGCATGAAAGTAAACTACATGAAACTATAAACACCTTCGATCAAAAATATGCACCAATCTCTTTTCTTCTTGGGTTTAAGGGAATGTTTGGGGCCCTTATGTGCATGTGGGAAATGCAAGGTACTGCTGTGATGAGAGGAGGCAAAGTCGGAGAAATCAAAAGAGTTGCTTTCAAGAAAAAGTCACATGTGCTGAGCTACAAACTAAATGATTCACAGGCTTTGGTATTTTCACTCAGGTCTTAGTATTGATGTACACAGACTTGTGATCCTGACCCTTTTCAAACAGGAACCAAAGAAGCTGAAAATGAGATTTGTCGATATTGCGAAAGTACCTTTAGTTTCTTTTGAATGTTTAAATGTTTGAGTATAGATTAATGCAGCCTAAACACATAGTGCATTGATACTCACATGGCATGTTTCTGTAACACATCCCCTTTATATGAATAGTTCTAGGTGTTTAAGTGTTTCCCATATTGAACTTTAATTACCTCTGCAGAACTATTTTCTATTATTGTGGTAGATAGATGGATGGTTTATCCAATTAGCGACTCAGCCTCTTCCCAAAAGATCTACAAACCAGAGTTCCCAGATGGATATGCTGTGCAAATGAGAATCATGGGAATCAATACATCTTGTAACCTTCCAGTTGAATTGTCACATCACTTCGATTTGTTTTTATATAAAAATATAATGGATGTTAATTAATTTTCATAAAAAAGCACTAAGTAGTCACCGTGTGCAAAAATAAATTCCATATGGAAAAAAAAGATGCATCAAGATCCGTGAGGTGCCTAGAGATTCCCACCTGTAGTAGCCTCACAAGGACACCTTCACAGACTGTTGTGCTAACTGAGCATGCTAGACCTCAATGTGCTGTTATTAAAAAAGTGACAATATCAGTCTGTCCTCTCAAAAATGCATGTTATACAATGGATTTAGCTCTCATGTTCGCAAGAGTGTTAAACTCATTTTCGATCTACAGCCACAAAATTTCAATCTGGTTTTTAGACGCCAGGTACTTTGTAGTAGGTGCTGTGGACACCAGCGCATTTTAGAGAGGATTTCAATGGCTTTCTGAGCTGTGTGGATGGATTCACATTTGAACTTTGTCGTTTCATGGGCGATAAGCCACCCGTAAGAGAGGCTTTTGTAATTTCAAATATGGATAAGTGGCAGTAGAGGATCAAGGATGAATACATGGTTGAAGGGATAGATGTGCATGCCTGTGCTTAAAAACCACTTCATGTGCCTCACTTCTCTTGCCCAGAAGCACATGCAGTGATTGTTGTAATCAGACAAAGCCCTCTGGGAGGCCTAATATGGAAGCTGTGTAATACCTGTTTCCAATTTGCTTTTGTTTATGCTCCATTCGCATAAGTGGCCAAGCCATTTGCAATCACCGCTTCAATAATTAACCCAAAGTATTGTGGACCATAAGATAGGATGTATGGTCTTGTTGCCCCTCCCTTCCACACCCTGCTCTGAGCAAAATGATTTGTGGGCCACAGAGAGGTTAGTGTGGGGTCCGCTTGCCATGGATCTCCCATCATGCTAATGAGACACGATGTGACAGCTTTGGTTATTGGGTCAACAGGGGATGCTGCAATTTCCCCTCAGAGCAGTGCTGTCCAGGGTCTTATTAAAAACAGGGGTCAATCAAAAACCTGTTCTGATTAACATTTCAATGTTTGTGTTCCAGTAAAGAGCAGAGGCCTTCATTCACAGCGGGGTATGATGTTTGTGGACCCCAATTATGAGATCAGGCCCTTGAGACCAAAGAACTGACTTTGTGTGTGTGCGTGTGTGTGTGTGTGTGTGTGTGTGTGTGTGTGTGTGTATTGGGGGGGGGGGGGGGGGTGGTCACATGAATGGAAATGCATTCTGTCAGATTCAATTGGAAACTGCCTTTTCAAGAATCTACGGGCACAATGCCAGGAAGAAAAGAACTGAAAGTAAACAGGATAGAAAGCCTTGATCCTTTTTACTGTTCTTAATTAGTTTTTCTGCACGTGAAAAATAAGCCTTTGTACTGTTTGACTCACCATTGTTCTGAACTGTGATAGTGTCCATTGTTTAGCAGATCTCAAGATATAATAAATGTTGCTGCATGCACACAAAAACTTTCATTTCAACATGATGAATCGTCACAACACTTGAACCCCCTCACAATCGTACTCATTCACACACAGACACACACAGACACACACAGACACACACACACACACACACACACACACACACACACACACACACACACACACACACACACACACACACACACACACACACACACACACACACACACACACACACACACACACACACACACACACACACACACACACGTTCCTCATCACTGGATTCCATCTTCCCTGAAGGCTCAATCCAACGCCAGATCAGATCTCATCTGACGCAATACGAGACCACATCCACACTTTTGCCAGCAGCTAGAGTGAGAAATAATAATCTGTCTCTAATACCTGAACCTAATTAGCTCTGAAATCTGAGGTTAATTAAACAAAAGAAGGTTAAATTAAGTGACGGAATTTAAGTAGCGACATACCGGATTAAAAACGCCCCCATCTTTCTCTGAATCACTCATCCCTGCTATCCACAAAAATCCTCTTCTCTCCTTATTCTTGTGTATTTTTTAAGACTTGGACCCATGAAATATGTCTATGCTGCAGTTCACCACTAAATATGTGTTTAACAGACATTCAGTCATTTGCATCCGCTTATTTCACTCATGCACACACAGCAGAGTAACACCAGAAGAGCCCTAGGATAGCATGACGCAAGTTGCTCATATAAATGGACAACATAAAGGGCAGTGATTATAGTAGTCATCCCAACACAGTTATGTGTTACGTTTGTGCCTCTCTAATGGATGGCACAACAGTGATCAGAATTATAATACTGTACCTATCACATACTTTCTCTGATAGGCTAACAGTGTGAAACAAAGTAAAATCAGGTTTCTCACATATAGATAGAGGGGCTGTCTTAGAAGAGATCAGAGTGCTCTAATGAATACTTAATTGACAAATCAACTAATGGTCATCATAAAGCCTCATCATAGGCATTATACTGTAAAGAGTGAGCCCAGTACTCAGTACAATGAAAGCTTTTGTCTCACCTCAATCAACTTTGATCTGCGATAACACACTGTCTGAAGTTTTTTCTATCATCATTTGGAGGTCAGATATGAATACGGTGCAGGTGGGACAGTACATTTTGTGAACCAAAAAATAATGAGAAAGGAGATATAAATTAGAATGACTATAATTTAGTTAGTGGAATTATACCTCCTGTTGTGCTGCATGAAGTTGACATTTTTGTTTATTCATTTCCAGGTTATCCTTGCAGAATCATCCCATTCAGGATAGCGAAGACCAAAACAAAATTCTCCTCACTCCCACAAACCCCTCACCCTCCCTTGCTGGACTGTAGAGCTGGATGAAGTGTTTTCAGCACAAGAATACCTGACAATACATACACATGACGTCCCAATGATGTTATGTTTAAAGTGTTATACAAGCTGGCTAGAATTTTTCTTCATGGAAATAAAAAACCAACCGGAGAATATAAATTGCAAGATAAATATTTGACCTATGAGGAAGCATCTGTACTTCAACCAAGGTTTCCTAAGAGAAAAGCCTGCCACATTTAGTTTGAAAGCACTATCCCTCTGCAAATGACCTGCCGTGGGTGGAGTGAAAAAACAGATTGGCCATTCCGTTTTTTTTAAGGTACAGACAGAGGCGACAAGATGATAGCCCAGCCATTGCTAGTACTTGAAAGCCCTCTACTCTTAATGCTACCACCTGTGCTTGTTGCACAGGTTTGTCTGCACTCAGGTTTTCAGTGCTGGTTGTTTTCCCTCTGCAGCTTGCTAATGATGTTCACTATAGGCTTGCAGGGAAACAAAACAGCCCTCGATGAAAGACCCTAGGTATTTCAACCTTATCAATAATGCCTCTTGCCCACTATAGCATGGCACTGTAATTAACATTAAAAAAGACAAAACAAACAAACAAATAAACAAACAAACAAAATATCCGAAGCAAAGCTTTTTCCACTAATGGGCCCACACACAACCTGATGCCTTGCTGTTTTCTTCTACATGGTAGATTCAAAAGAATGAAGGCAAAATTTTGCACCGACATTTGGTCTTCTCGCATGGAGAAATGCACTGCGAGCAATCTGCTAACGCTGTTAGTGATTTGGTGGACTAAGAGAAGTGAACTAGCTGCAAAGAATACCAAACAAAGAATCTACTGCCAGATGTATCCTATAATCATTGCATTCCTATGTAGGTAGAGCTCTTAGTTTAACCACCATTCTTGACTACTCATGTCCATCATTATGAGGCAGAGAGCTCAGCACATCTCCACCTCTGCTAGAGTGCCTCCATATGGTGTGCATGTACAAAAATGCCCCCCCCCCCCACCAACCCTCGTCTACAGGATGAAAGGAATGGCCTGAGGGAGGTCATTTGTATCTGTTGTGCTTGTTCCTTGTCTTAGCTGTTCAGCCTGTAGGCCATCTAGTCACAAGGAACCAGGTGTCAAAAGGAGTCATAGCACGGATCAATGTCAAAGGATGCAATAGCGACGGGGACGTTTTTTCTCCCACTTTTTTTTCTTTCCCACCGAATCGAAAAACACAGAAAGGTAATTGTTGGCTTTGCGAGCTGGCGATGGTGAGGAGTACTGAGGGGTCAGTGGGGTGACATGCAAAAACATTCTCCTTGTTTTAATGTGCCCGTCTCACGACCTCCAGGCAGAAGATACATCAAGAACATGTAGGTTTGGCTGTGGCTAGGTTTCAGGCAATCTGTAGCCATGGCCCTCTTCAAACACAGGATGTCGATTGCATCTCATTTAGAGCTCAGTTAAATTGGAAAGATTTTGTCATGAAATCTATTTCCTCACCAGAACAATATAATACAGTAACATAATGTCAATATAATGGCATTCTGGAATAGCCTGAAACAAATAATGAACTATAAGCAGCATACTGTACGTACAGAAAGAGCTGATGAAAGGATGACACAGGTGTTATCATCTATCTCCTCAACACCTCTAAGAAATGTCCGAACTACTATACACTACTGACTGATCTGAAGACCAAAGCCTTCGGAAGAGATTACCAGAGTAATCATCAGAATGTGGTTCCTCCAGGAATCAGTTATGAGAATGAATGGATTACATGAAAGTAATTCCAAGCTCAATATCAGAAACTATCCCAAAGCCAAGAAAACAGATTCTAATCTCATACTGCTGCTGTGTCCTCCGGCTCTCTGCAGCGGTCTAAGCACCTTTGAGAGTCTCCAGCGCATAAACCACCTTCGGTTTATAGCACTGTCAAGGTCACAAGTTCACAAGGATATTTTGCACATCTCATTCTACACACTTGCCCTCTAAATATTTGTGAATCGTACAATAGTCCCTGGATTACAAATCACATACATACACAAAAACAGATATTATCTTATACATAAAGACATACAT
Source organism: Echiichthys vipera (assembly GCF_963691815.1). NCBI lineage: Eukaryota > Metazoa > Chordata > Actinopteri > Perciformes > Trachinidae > Echiichthys > Echiichthys vipera. The sequence goes on along the minus strand of NC_139830.1, from coordinate 9,252,138 downwards.
ATAGTTAATATACCAAAAACATTTTAGAAAAGTATTTTGGTTAGTATTTTAAGAATTTATCCTTAAAAAAAAAATCTTTCGATAAAGACATTCCACCCAGTGTTCTCTCCTACAATAATGATATGGGTGTGCATCTGTCATTCTCTGCCCATGGCAAGACCCCATCTCCTGGGAGGGAAGGTAGCAGGCGGCTAATCAGCTCCGTCTGACATCTTCATCACAAACAGCATACGCAAACACACGTGGTCGCACACGTACAGACACACACAAATGCCTGAACAAACACAAAGACTGGCAAACACAGTTCAGACAGATTAAAAGGATTAGGGTCTAACAGGCCAGTAGACAACAGGACAGAGGGAGGACATGCTCTGTGTGTGAGTGTATTAGTGAACTACACATCTCTCTCTTTCTCTTCCTCTCTCTGTCTCTCTATCTATCTGTGTGCTAGATTATGTCTGTCTTATGTACACAAACCTGCACGACACACACAGTCCCCTATCTCCCTGCTGAACACACAGCTTTTGCCTCCTCCCCTTCCTCGATCACTTCTCTGTGATTAACAGACGAGTAACGTAAAATTGCTTATTGACTTGAACACAGGTTATTTTTACATCAATGTCTAATTCCCCTCAGGCCTCCACATGCTACATCTTGGTGACAGGTTTTGCTTCAGCTGGTGCACATGTTTTAGCAACAAAAGAAAGCATTTTCCACCCCATGCCTGGTTTTTATTATTTCATATGTAGGATATGCAAAGTGTGCTGTTCACAATAGTGTGCCAATAAGAGCATGCATTTTTATTACATGCAACAGGGTGCATTTACATTTTCATTTGTAAAGCATTTAAACTATGCATGCATCCAACGTAAGTAAAATAAGTTAAGAATTATTATTTTAAATGATTATTATTAAATAGTATGCAGAATGCTATTTTTCAGGACCCGGCCGTCCCGATGCAGGTATTAACAGTGGGGCTGTGGATATAAGAGTGAGTAAACCACTGATCTAACAATCTGAATAATGCATTTGTTGGTCAATGACACAATTACTTTCTCCTGCCTCAAGATAGCAATGCGCCAAAATTGCACCTGAACACACCTCATTTTAAGACCAACACATCCATGGGTGCACAGATGGGCACAACTTATGCAACGTGGGCGCTGGGTGTGAAAATGTCATGCCGCAGTCTGAAATGAGCAATGGCTCTCCTATGACTTTAATACATCATTGCTACTTCTGTTAAGTGGTCTTAATTGATAGCTGAAGATATGTTTTTGATTTCAAAGTTTATTGTAGCTGTGGCTAGAAAGGTAGCAAAAGCAGAAAGACTTGATTGGCAACAAATACCACCATGATAAATGTGCGTCCAACAAAACTTGACCAGGTGCCCTAAAAATCTAAAATGTTGTGTTAACTAAATACAAATTGTAGGATCAAATCCCCTAGAACATGAACATAATTGCTGTTAACACACTCAAATAGAATGTAGAAGTACCAAGGCTTGCATCCAGTCCAGAATGATGAAATGCAACTGTTTTCCAAGTCTGATTATACTGTGAGCATTGCACTCTCTGCCCCATCAAACGGCCCTGTTGTACCCTTATTTTATGAAAGAGGACTCCTCTGTCAAGAGACGAGTGTCTGAACTTGGTTCCCCTATTATCTCTCTTTTTATTGAATGTATACTCCAACAGACACATAAAGTCTCCTGACATTTTATAAAATGTCAAAGATATAGAGAACATTGAACATGCATAGTAACCACATGTTCACTGATGCTTTTTATCATTCATACCTTTCATACCTTCAAAAATGTTCCATGTTTTCTGCATTCAAATGACTGGACTGAATGTTCAGAATTGAAACAATCACACTAATTTGCATGCATTTTGAACTTCAATTTTTTCATTTATACTTTTGGCTAGAAACTCAGTTCAAACTGTAAAATGTTCCACATTTTTAATACATTCTGGGTATTCAACTTAAAAAATAAATAGCTTATTCAAAGTTCATTGAATGTTTCTGACCTTAGATTTTGCCTTAGTTTGTGTGGGATAGAGCTTGAATATCTTAAAAATAATTTCTTAAATTTGCTCTTATTCCCACAATTTTAGCTCTTTTATACAATGCTATGGAAGCAAACATACTTTCACAGCCCTGAGAGCCTGCAAGCTATGGAGTGCCAATTTCTGGAGGAAAGAAGACAGTGCCAGTTTTCTAACTAAGCTAATATTTTGGCCATTGGTTTCTGACTAAGAAGCAGGGGTTTGAGAGGTGCGCCTCATCTTAATTTCTATGCAATTAACTGTCTGACCCTGGAGTCACTTTGCAGTTATCATCACCATGGCAACCTTTGATTGCCGCTGGAAACACACAGATGATTGAGATGAGCTAATGGATGTAGTTTGACGCACGCACGCACGCACGCACGCACGCACGCACGCACACACACACACACACACACACACACACACACACACACACACACACACACACACACACACACACACACACACACACACACACACACACACACACACACACACACACACACACACACACACACACACACACACACACACACACACACACACACACACACACTGGACATTTTCACACTTTATTAAGTATTTGTCATGTCTTCTCTACTTATTCATTCTTTCAGCTATAAACTCAATTTATACCTAACAATATTCCACATTTTTCATACATTATTCATATTTAAAACCAGAAATACAGTTTAGCTTTTCAACAAACTTCAAAATATTCCACATATTTTAACACATTATTGGTATTATTCAACTTTTAAAGCCAACAATCCTTTTTAGCATCAGTAGAATTCATATTGTGATTTCTTCAGAAAAACTGTAGTGACATCCGGCCGTCGTACTTGAGCATACTAAGTAAGAAACTTCAATCAATGAAAATAAAACACCACGAAAGCTGGATTATTAGAAAAAAAATGACATTGACAAGCTGAGGGTCACACTCCTCTGTGACGTTGCCTTAACACACCTGCTGCCAACTTGGGTGGGATCAGCATTAGCCTGACATTAGCCCAGCCTCCGCGCCCTAATCCCTGGGCAGAGGGCAAACAACAATTGGGTATTTTGGTGGGAGCAGCTGCAGAAATTATGCTTGATGCAGGGAAGAAGAGTAAAAGTCATGAGGTTAAAAATCCTATCTTTCTCCTTCGACTTTCTATCATACCCCTTCCTGCCTTTTGCTCACCTCTTACCTCTTTACCACTCTGAAGCCAGGTTCTGGCCCTCTGCCTGCTTTCTCCTTTGCTCATGCATAAAAATATGTGTGCTTGCACTTAATACACACACACGCGCACACACACACACACACACACACACACACACACACACACACACACACACACACACACACACACACACACACACACACACACACACACACACACACACACACACACACACACACACACACACACACACACACACACACACACACACAGTTAAACCTTGACAACGAGTGGGCAAAACCAGCGTTTACCTCAGCAGCTGGGTTCACCACCGGCTACAATTACAACAATTAGCATGCTTAATTAACAGATTTTCTGGCAGCTCATGCAAGCTGAACATACCCCCCCTCTGCTAAAACCTCTGGAGATCCAGCTCCCACGCCACTGACTTGAAAGGTGGGCAATTTGTGGGAAGGCTGGGAAAATACCATTATGCTGCTCAGCCTCATAGAAGATATAGAATAACTATAATAACTGTTTTATTGGTTGACTGCACTACCTGACTTAGGCTGCGTTTGTTGCCGACTGTTGCAGAAGTGGCTTTTGACATGATGTGCATGCCCAGAAACAGTAAAACATGTAAACAAAAGTCATGTGAATAAAAACATCAAAACTGTGTTCTTCCTCATTGTGGTTCACTTGGTGAGAGGCAGTGGCAGCAGCGTCAGGTCTGGCACATGTCTGAAACACTTGAATAGTGCCTAGTGGTACCGAGGCTTACTCTCTGAAAGTCCACCTCAACACAAATATTTCTCACAAGTGAAATGGACTGAATCCCAGCTGATGTCTTCCAAACATGTAAATATGTATTTCATGTCTACAGCAAGAAACAGTTATTTATCCGTTCCCACATACTGACCAGATCCTCATTTGCTGCTAAATACTTTTAGTCAAAGTCACACTGAATTGGTATTTGAAGGCAGGACAAGATTTTGTAAATAGCAGCCCTTCAACATTTATCACAACATTTTTTGTTTGCTCGGGAAATGCAGCAAGCCTGCATTCTCGGAGCACATTCATCACTAGAGTTACATGGCAGTCTAGTGCATTAAAAATAGTATCTCAAATATCTCTGATTGTAATGTAATTTCAATAGGTCTAAGATCTAAGAGTTTTCCGAAATAAGAGGTTATTATTATACATTACATCAATATCTTTGGTATTTAACACTTTACAAAACCTGTGTGCATATGGTACAGTTGGTAGGTGATGTCATCCAAACTTGACAGAAAAGTAATGCAAAATAAATATATAAGGTAGAGAGAGAAACAAAAAAAGGTGTCACAGCTGGACAATCCTCAGTAAAGTACTTGGGAATAGGGATATAACTTTATACAACAACAATGTAACGCTACAATGATGCTGGAGGAAGGGAAAACCCAATTACATGTGGGCACTGGTGCACAGTCCTCCAGAGAGACCGACTGGCTCCGTTAAAAATGTATCATAGTGCTCAGCTTATTAAGATGTCATCTGTGCAAGCTCTGCAGGTTTAGGGTAAATACCCTCGTGGCATATTCTTCTGTGGGCACGTCGATCCACGCTGTCACCACTTTTGTAGTGAATGGCTCTTTAGTGGCTGTCATTGGCTGCCTAGAATGCTTCATAAACATCTTGTGCTTTTTCACCTAATTAGACTGGAGGGATTTAATTTAAAACATAGGCAAGCAGGGCTTTCTACTTGCATCGTCAGTATTGAGGAACCTACTGCTAGAAATTCCACCAAGGCCATACCCCAGTACCCCCCCCCCCCTTTTTTTTTTTTTTTTTTTCTCAGTGTACTGTCACGTCTTTACTTTTATTTATTTATTTTTATGTCAGATGCATGGATTGTAACATTTCAAAGTTACGGTAAGTGTTTGTGGTTAGAGGTCCTTGGGGGCCAATGTGCTAAAACTGTGTATCTTTCAAAACAATCTTTGCAATCTTTTGTGAATTACATATGATTGGCTTTCATCAGTGCCATGAAAACCAAACATAGCAGTGACATTTACTGAGATTTACCGTGTTTACTGTGTACATCGTATTCTATTCTATGTTTCCCTTATACATACAAACATTGCCAGTCTTCATGTTAATAATTGATTTCATATCTCAAGCATCATCTTCTAAATGCAACAACAATTTACCATCCAATTAGACTCCTGGCAGAGAAAATACTAGCCTGATGCAGTTAAAACATTTGTTAAATGACTTGCTCTGTATCTGGTTTCTGCCAACATTTCCACACATACACATGCAGATACGCACATATCCATGAGCACGCCTTATACACGCTGTGTAGACATGTGTGAACGAGACATCTCCATAACCGGACCAGCTGACCTGAGACTTGCAGAGCTGCTGGTGACTCCAGGGAGAAGGATAATAGAATTTCTCCAGCCGCCTCCCTGTTAATTACTACAGACCTTGGCTCTGAATAAATATTTATTCAGAGGGTACAGCAATCTGCATGCATATTGTACACAAGCAAGCCCTGGACAGCCAGAACAATGGTTGGATGTGTATGCTGCGAGTAAACAACATCAATAAAAAATAACAAAAGTAATGATAGTTTTGTAGACAAAGATGTGTGGGTAGAGCAGTGCAGTGTTTTGCCACACATGCTAAAAATGGAAGCAATAACACTTACACATATACAATAGTATAAGGTAAATTGGCATATACTCCTTCAACTTGAAACGAAAATGTGATAATGTGGACAAATGTGATAATTATATGAAAATAACACATTGGGGGAAAATATGTGTATATTACCTCTTTTATCGCCCATGGCCGTCACACAGACAAGATACAGGGTTTTTTTTGGCATATGAAAAAACAAAACTGGGGCAACTGTGGCTCAGTTGGTAGAGCAAGTCGGCCAATGTCCGAAGGGTCGGCGGTTTGATCACTGCCCTGCCCTACTTGTGTCATGGTTGCTGTGTCCTTGGGCAAGACACTTCACCCACCTTACCTCGTGTGAATGTGTATGACTGCTGTATGTATGTCTGGACTCTGTAAAGCGCCGTGAGCACTGAGAAAGGCGCTATATAAATCAAAGCAATAATAATAAAACAAAACAAAAAAAAACAACTCCATAGGATCTAACTCTAAGAATCTTTACTTTACTTCACTGGACAGTTGGCAGGGGAACGTGGAAGCAATAAAAAGAAGGAATGACAGTCATGTCACTGCCCTGAACTTGTTCATCTATTCAGACGGACTTGGGAACCACATTTGCATGTACCACAACACACAAGAATATGTATGGAATTCACTCACTCACTCACTCACCCACCCAAAAACACAGACACATTCCCCTTTGCTCTGTGGGCCAGGCAACAGCTGTGTTTGGTACAAGTGGAAGAGCAGCTAATGAACCAAACACAACGCTTGACAATTCACATCTGCTGACACTCTCCAGCTGCTGCCAACAGGCTGGCCTTCGCAGGCCTCCCTAGACCAAGACCCAACGCCAGGGTAAACACCTGGGAAAGAGACCACACACACACACACACACACACACACACACACACACACACACACACACACACACACACACACACACACACACACACACACACACACACACACACACACACACACACACACACACACACACACACACACACACACACACACACACACACACACACACATGCACATATTCCTGAAAATAGCCATTTGAATATGATCTCTGCTCTACCAAAAAGTCTGCGTTTGAAATTAGAATAGCAGAGGTCGTAAGAGACTGATGCGGAGGCGGGAGTTAACTGAATCCATTTGACCACAGTTAACATAAAATGAAACCACAAAAAACAAATGAGTGGCGATACGCCTACTGTCTGTGGTTGCATAAATTACTCAATACATTTTGTCACTTGCAATGTTACCTCGTTATACCTCAGAACACAACATACTGTAGCGACATGCTGTTTGTGCCACTATCAATAATATCTTGCTGTGTTTCACTTCACTGTCTGTGTCTCTGTATGCAAAGAGTATATTTATAGCCAGGTCTGAGGAGGAATCAACCTTGCTGTCATTGCAGCCGACAGGTTCGTGGTCCTCTTCCACAACAAGGCATCATTAAAGCCAAATCACAGGACAAAATGGACTGAGCTCCTGATGTCTCCCTGATGCAGACATACAGAATGGCACATTTTTACATTCAGAGCCTATAGTGAGATTTTCACATTAAGCCCTGAATCTTTGTCCTAGTTTTTTGATTTAAAATTTTTTAAACAAACCACATGTAATCTACCTATCAGCTGTGCACTCGGACCAGACTGGAGGCATAACCACTTAAAAGATGGATAAGTAGCCTACTTGATCCCTTCCTAGATTTGTACTGAAAATTACATCCAATATAGCAAACAGCAAGAAGGTTATTGGTTATGTTCATTTCCCTTGTTTACAAGAAACGTTCAGCTCCCTGACAATCTCTCTCTGACCTGCTGCCACCTTATTTAGGTTTCTATAGTAAAGTGAGGAGGTATCGTATAGATAACTCTTCATTTCAACTTTGAGAATCAACTATGCCACTTCACTTGTAGGACATACAAATACAAAACAATGCAATTAATGCGTTCAGTTAGGACACAGTGTTAAGCACAAAGCATCATAATGCTGTGACAAAAATATTTCTCTGCAACTGTACACAAATACCATGTACTAGTCTGCTATGGTAACACGGAGACATGATGCAAGCATGGCTGGGAACACTGGTGAATGTAAAAGCAACCAAAGTGTGAGGAAGCTAAGATGAAAAGTGTTCTCCTGGGAGCTTTTTGCTGCCCTACTATGTAGCCTCATTTAGTGAGAAATGGCTCACCTGCTCAGTGAAACAAGTAACATATATACATGCTCACACACTGATAGGTCCCATGTGTCTCCCCATGTCTCAATGCTTCATTTCATGAGCTTGTTTCCTTAGCAGGCACTCACTCACACATACCTATACACAAATTTGTTCTCACAGAACACCCTTTTGTCATCCTATCCCTCTTCCACCCACTATCTCCAATTTGCCTGGATCTTAATGCCGTGAAAAATGGCTCGTCTTTTCTGATTGCATTTGATAACAATTTTGTCAGGGCTTCTCTGGCAGCCGGCGAGGAGCAGTCCCATCAGCAGCTGTAGCTAATTAGCCACTATCGCTAGCTCTTTTGGCTCACCCGCTGCTGCTTCCCTTGGCCCAGTCGCTTCTAAGTATAAATTATTGGATTGTCAAGATAAACGAGGACGGGAAAATAAGTGAGTAAGAGAAGGAGAGAGATGAGAAGGGGTTCAAGGATGAAGCATGTATGAAAGAAGAAAATGCTGCAGAAATAGCCGTAACAGTTCCTTCTCAGATTCTCACATTTTACCTAAATCTAGCTCCCTGGTCATGACAAAATAAGTAATAATTGTTGAGCTTGTTAACCCATTTTTGTGTTGACTGTGGGCAAATTGATTCAATTTACTACCACCTCTACATCAATAGTGTGACTTTGACTCCTCAAAACATGTCTATACTTTCTATAATTCTGAAGTTTTCTGTTAACTTCTAATTATAGATTTGTAAAAAAGACAAAAATGTTTTCCAAAATGTTTGCTTCTAAAACCATCTTACTAATGTTAGAGATGGTTTACAAGGCACATATTTGTTCCTAGCATTTCAGCATAAATTCCAAAGACTAGGATAAAAATATGGGAGATAACAACAACACATGACAAAACCTTAACTCGGGTTAAGGACTTGGGCATAATTTGCTGTGCACCACTAAGGTGCTGATAGTTGCTGACTGTTGTACAAGGGGAAATGCAGCTGAATTACTGTGATAAAAAAGTGGCCTGATGAAAACACAAGGCAATCACAGAGAACAGAAAGTCTTGTCAAGGACAAGTGGTGAGTGATAACACATGGAACAATCTTTTATCCCCCTCTGATTAATTCCAGGTCCTGTTTGCTGTACACTGCATACAGTGTCATCATCAACCTCTATGTTAATAGGACTTTCACCAGGGTTGCAGTTATCTGGCCTCTAGAGAGCCATTGAAGTGCAAAGAGATTAAACAATTGGCCATCGAAGGCATTTGTTTACTGTTTTTCATCCTTCATTCTGCTGAACATATTGCATATATGGCACTCCGCAATCCTTGGATTGTGCATTAACAGGTATAGAGCTAGTTTTGGTAAGCTATGTTATTCTTTAATGTAAAAGTGAGTGAAACAGAACTGAGAACGTACTTCAGCTGGTCCCCTAATGAAGCAGTGTCACATAGATGGTCAGTGGACGCTTTATTCAATGCTATGAAATAATTTGTGTGGCATGTGTTGATCAAATCACAGGGCCCCTGAGCAAATGAAGAGGCGTTTTAAGGCAGAAGATATTTATAACACCATGGAAAAAAAAAATTTAGATCTAAATGGCATCATGTTGCATTACGAAGCTTGGCACCTGTGTGCGTATAAGACCCAAAGCAATTACTCATATGTCTGAAGTACTCAAGTTTTGCCCAATGATCAGCAGGTACTGCTCACGATATGTCAATATTTTCTATTTTTAATCACACAAACTTTCACTTGGACCCAACTATTTCATCAGATCTTCATCTTAAACAGGAAAGTCATCACTTACAAATAACCCCAAGAGATGGCCAAGCACTGCATTTTGAGGAAATCGTTACTTAGGATTTTCAAACTGTCTCTCAAAAATGCATTAAGGCATGGTGCAACATCAGTTAGCCTACTATATTTGCCTAATTGGCAATATCCCCCCAAAACTTACAATGAGTCATGCTAGCCCCTCAATATCACCTGGTCATACTTGATGATAAATTAACTGGTAAAAACATCTGATTTGTATAATGGCTCTCTACAGCCTCTGTAGAGGCTCGCTATTTTATATAGCGATGTTTTTTTTTATGATTCTTGTAACTGTATATAATTCCTTGTTGCTATATGAGTGCTTTGCTTATTTTTATTATTATTATTATCATTATTATTATTATTATTGTTGTTGTTGTTGTTATTATTATCATTTTGTATGTTTCTGGTTCTCAGGTCTCTTTTCAAAAAAGAGATGTTAGTCTCAATGAAACTGCTTGATTAAATAAAGATTAAAAAATAAATAAAAATAAATGTATGTCAGGGGATTTCAATGATTACTTAAGGGATCATTCAAGTCCACTTTCATGCCATATTGAGTCTTTCTTGTTTGCTTTGGACAGCATGTCCTCATACCTAAACAAAAGAGTATGTCGTATGCCACCAAATACTAAATCGGCATAAATGACTGTTCTTATTAAACATTGTGAAATGGTTGCACAGTTGCAGATTTAAACACAACACATCACCACGGAGACATATTACATAGTACTATAGAATGCAAACTGACATGCTTAATTATTTGGAGTATAACAAGTGCTGTGTCCAGCATATCCAACATGCATTCTGTACATTATCTACACATGGGGGTTATTAGTAAACTGCGGTGAAATGCCAAATCCAAGATGCAAGAAGCATGAATATAAGGGGCTTAATGGTGTCAAAAGCAAACCTAACCCCAGTGACTATAATTATGTCAAGTTGAATGGTATAAATGGTGTGAGAGAGGATAAAAACTTCGGTTCAACCTGTTTCATGTGACGCCTACAAACACAACAATATTTTTGTCACGCTGGAATGTGTGTTTCTGTGTTTGCTCACAATAAGTTTTTGCAGAGGATAAAAGAAAGCAAAGAAAAAAGTTACTGGCAGCACACAAAAGCTGCTAACCAAAATGTGATTTGCAATTCGTGTGTTGACCTTCACATGTCAAATAGGCCAACATCAGAGAGAATAACATTCCACCGGTCTTCCTGTGTGTGTGTGTTTGTGTGTGTGTGTGTGTGTGTGTGTGTGTGTGTGTGTGTGTGTGTGTGTGTGTGTGTGTGTGTGTGTGTGTGTGTGTGTGTGTGTGTGTGTGTGTGTGTGTGTGTGTGTGTGTGTGTGTGTGTGTGTGTATGTGTGTGTGTGTGTGTGTGTGTGTTTGTGAGAGAAAGACACAATTTATGGTGTGCTATTGTTTATTTTTCTTAGGTTGCAGCTGTCATTGACTATTAAATATTTGCTGACAAAAACAGAGTCTGATCGAAGAGCGAGGGCAGGAAATACAACTGTTTTTGCCATTTCAATAAGGGAGAGTGTTTATTTTTGAGCTGAGTGATAAAACAGTGATGTGGATTGGGTCATTATTGGGCTTACTTAAATCAGTACATTTTCACTTGTCCATCTCCGACAGAATTAAAAAGTATTGATTTTCGCTTCCTTGTTGGCAATACAGATTTATTTTTTTCTACCAACAACCCTCATTCCTATTCTCTCTTTTGTCTCCCATCCTCCTTCACTTAGGCTACCATGGGTCCATTAACGTACCAAAGCCTGGACGCTTATGAATGACAAACTGCCCCTTCAATGGAATTCTTCATAAATCACACAAACAACCGTGTGCAACTCTATGCCACACTTGACAGATAAGAGATGGATTATGGATGCCGCAGGGGTAGCGCCAAACAACGCACCCCATTAGGTGTAGGGTAGAGTTATTCAAATCAATAACTCTGTCTTGTAAAAAGAATCCACCTCCTTCCCTTGAGGTCCAGACCTGTCAGCTAATGACACCTCTATTTGTTTACCATGTCACTTTCTAATCACACTTTTCCATGTTTTCCATATGTTTGTAATGAACCCTTGACTGCACAGCGCTATACAGTAAGTGACTTCAAGTGTGTGACCCTTTGAGGCTGCTGTTTTGTCTTTGAAAGCACCACCAAATGCTGAAGTATAAAGCATTTCATTAGTTCTATATTCATTTTCCTTAATCAGCCTTGGTATTTTTGCTGAAGTAATTCATTTAGTTGACTGACATAATTTGAACAACAATTAAACAAAAATCTATTACGCATTTAAGCAATTTACTCAGGAAAAAGCAAAACATTCTCTGGTTTTAAGTCATGAGCATTTGCCACTTTGTTTCTCTTTTCATATATTGACTGCTGTACGCAATTGTTGATTATTTTCTGACCTTTCATATTTCAGCCCTTATTTAATAAGACAATACTACTTAAATGAGTTACAGATGTCAAGTTATGGTTGTAGTGTAGCATAAGGTAAAGCTGATGCAGTAGATGCCTAACATTGAGGCTGAACACTTGAATTGTGATCTTAATATGTAATTTGTGACCAGTCATTGCAGTGTTAATCTGGTTATCTCAATGAAAAATACCAAGAAATCGCTGAATGCAAAAGTGGCAAAGATGCTGACCATTGCAATAGCCTTGTTATCTTAACTTAATTGTTTTGGAGGAGTTGCTATGTGGGCAAAAGCATGATATTTAGAATAACACATTTGTCCAAAGAGAGCCATCCTACTGTGCTCAGATCTGGCGAAGCAGTTGAACTACAAAGACTAGAGAACAAAAATCAGAGTGGGTTGTGACTGATTGTTTTTGAGTAATAGCTCCACACACTGTGTTAGATCCTCCAGGCCCGTTGCACTGCATCTGGCCAAAGACAAAGCTAATCGCGAAGGACGGCTATGTGAGGGATTGCGGTGGATAGGCCCACCGCAGGGTAGCTATGCTCACGCTGGGTGTGATGTTTGAATGTGTGTGCGTGCAGTTTCAATCATGAGCTCAGTGCGGGGGTCATAGCACAAACATCACAGACTCTTACCTCAAACTGCATCTTGTATGTGTGGCCTTTTTTCCCCCTGTTGTTATGTATGTGGAAGCATGCGTTTGTGTTTGCAGTACTATACTTTTGCCCATTTCCTGTGCCTGGCTGTTTATAAGACAAACAGCCTTTGTCATTCTTGACAGTTGCACTCAAATTTAATGCTATTCTGAATTAAGTGGCCAGCATTGTCCCATCTTTTTAATACAACTTGTATTAGTTTACATTGCTTTTCGTTACATGATGGGCAAGAGTTGTTGGCATGAGCATACCAATGACTAGTTCATCACACACTGTATTTGGTATGGGAGGCTAAACTCGAGCTTCCAATGAGGCTTGTCTGAATTGCAGGGCTCTGAAATTGGAAATGACCCATGCTATTTTAAAGCAATCATGTCTTTTTCATCTGCTTTTTTCCGCCACCATGCTTCTCTTGTACTTCAATATCAATATGCTTTTCATTTCTCATTTCATGTTTGAAATTATAGGGGGCTCTTGGGATAATGGTAAAGGATTTGATTCACTCCCAGCCTATTTAGCACAGAAAAGAGCTACAGAAACTTGTCACATTTATTTGGAATAACATACCTATACAGGATAAAGTTGGTAAGAGTTCTCTGCGTGGCTCTAAGCCTGTGATGTTACTGACTCCCTGATGAAGGATAGGGACAAAAGCTTCCAAGCATCTCCGGTGAGTGAATGATGAGCAAGTTTGTATTGCTGTGGACCGACACTGTGTTAGAAGAATGGGATTGGGAGGGAAGTAGTCATTTGCCAACTTTGACACCACAGGGAAGCATTGTTAAACACGGGTAAGAATACTGAATGAGGGATGTGTAGTGGAGAGAGAAAGTGAGAAAAAGAGCAGCAAGCTGGGTCCTCTGTACTCAGGCAAACAGGAAAAGTAGCGGAGGTTGTGAATAACAAATTAATTAGAAATGGGAGTAAGATAGCGATGGATGAGAGGCCCGGCGGACAGGGTCCAGGGAAAAAAAGCCAATCATGGAGCAGTGGGCTGTGAGCCCCATCCATTATATGGGGACTGACAAGTTACCAGCAGTCAGAGCAGGAGCTGCACTTAATAAATCAAAGCTGACAACTCCTCCTTGGCCCTATCTCAAGTACAGCTTTCCTACTTCCCCTTCCCCAGCTTCCATTAAGCTTCACCTTCTGTGGATACCAGCTTCACCACTGCCCACCTTCCAAGGTAGTTTCATTGTGTTTCTGTGTGTCACTGTTTCCATTGTTTACAAGCACTGGTGTTGTTATTCCCCTGATTGTTTCCAAAAATATGTATCCAATTAAACAGTGGGAGTGACAGTCAGAGGGTTAAAAAGTTTGGGTCAAAAATGTTGTTTAATCATTTGACCTGTAAGGTTGGGCAAATCACTGCAAAGTGGACTTCTCCCATTTGGATGCTGGGCAGCCAAGTGGCAAAATGGTATTTCGAAGCTTGTCTTTTATTACCCAAGGTAGAATGCAATATATGTGAGGGTTTCTACATTTTACCCAATGGATGTCATTTACCATAATGACAGGGAAGTATGTGACAATGAATTTAGTCCACTTTTTCCCCTAATTGACATATTACAGCACCATGGAATTGCATTAAGGAGTGAGTCTAAGAATTTCTATGGCTTGACTTTCTATTCTTATGTCCCCCTGCCTTTACTCCAAAAGGGGTCAATGTATGCAAGTCAAATTGCCGGTTTCAGAGTAAGTTTAAAGCCACTGATGCGTCAGCTCAACAAATGGATCGGATGCCATTATTGAACAATTGTAATTCAGCACCATTTGTTTTTTAATGAAGGCAGAGCTCCAGAAAAGTTACATTTTAATTAAAAGAAGTTTGTGCTTCCAACAGTAAAAGGTTTTTCTTTCTTTCTTTTTTTTATCAAGTCCAAAATCTTTCAAAGAGTGATCAATTATTACCTGCCAGAAAAACAGAATGTCTAAACAAGTCCTGTGCAGTGCAGTACAACATTTTCAGCAATTAAGAGTCTTGGTTGTACTAAGTGGAGAGGGCTCTTCAGGGAACGGTTACACAAACACATACACAAAGGAGGGAAACAATTACTAGTGCAGACGTTTCCACTGTAGACCTTGCTGGGATCAATTCTAATCAAGAGTGTAAAGATTGAAAATCAGCATTGGCATTCCCTTGTTTTCACTTCATCTTCTGGTTCCAATAAAACAGTCTTTGTTAGCTTTTTAACACACACACACACACACACACACACACACACACACACACACACACACACACACACACACACACACACACACACACACACACACACACACACACACACACACACACACACACACACACACACACACACACACACACACACACACACACACACACACACACACACACACACACACACACACACACACACACACAAACTCTCACTCTGCATGTGCATTGAATTTTCATTTTGGTTCAGCGGTAGCCTAAAAGATAAGGCGATCTGGTTTTGATTTTGTAAAGATCACTGGTTCAGATTCTATAAGTGGAACAATGGGGAAAACTGGGCAGTGAATGTGAAACAGCGATACTTAGAAAACACTGAACTTACTGTGTAAAAAAATGATTACAACTTTGTCAATCAAAACAAGCCAAAAGCCAGAGCAGTACAAACAAAAAACCTTTAACCTAATTTTGCATTATAAATGTAAGTATTGGAACACTGTTATGTGCAGTGGTTAAGTAGTTGACGATGGTAACTTTATGTGACATGATCATCATAAAAAAATGTATGATCTTGCAGCTTATTCTTTAATCATTGCTTTTCAGATACATTATCTCTGGTCACATGTGGCAGATTTTGTTATAAAACACTTTTGTTCAAAGTAATGGGAAGGCTAGTTGCCTTTAAACAATAGCTATCACACTGTGCCTATAGTAGATGTGGGTTGAGAGTGAACAAGTCCTGAAGAAACACTGCATAATTGCAGAAAACACATTATTTTCACCCCTGAGCCTTTATAGACTCTATCCTGTTTTGACATACAGCATGAGCTGTATACCTGCAGTTTCCTGATAAAGGGCAGAGAGATATCAGAAATGTACCAAACACAACAGGCCCCAGA
The DNA here is from genome assembly GCF_963691815.1 of Echiichthys vipera. Lineage (NCBI taxonomy): Eukaryota > Metazoa > Chordata > Actinopteri > Perciformes > Trachinidae > Echiichthys > Echiichthys vipera. The sequence continues at coordinate 9,236,086 of NC_139830.1, read as the reverse complement.
GAGATAATGGTAGTTAAGAGGAAAATGCTACTGTTTACCTATCACAACAAAGGCTGGGAATGATATAAGCTGCGTCATAATCTGGAAATCTGGTTTGATTTGATAATTATAAGTGCAACCTCAAATAAGAACAATAGACAGGAGGGTACCGATGGCAAAGGCAGGTGAAGTGAAGTGAAACTATATGTCTGTGGAGAGCTTTTGGACATCTTTAATATAGCATGGATGGATTTCAGTTTTCACATGGCCATGAACTGTTCAAATGATTTAGTCCAATGTGGTGTTAAGATAAAATAATTTGTTCAGTAATGGATGATATATAATGTTTCAGTCCTGTCTTTGTGGGAAATTTTATAGTGTTTGTTTTAAAAAGATTATTATTATTGATGGCTTTCAATGGAAATTTATGGAAAGTATTTGTTAAGCCAGTTTAAATAAAGGAGTTTTTAAAAATCAAAATTTCTCTTTCTCTTAACCCTGATAAGAAGGGTACATTGTTAATAGCATTTCGAGGCCATTAGTATAAAAATGCACATAATGAATCTCGGGCTATAGTGCATATATTGTATTTGATGAATGCTCTAAAGTCTGAGTATTCCCCTAATAGCTGGGTTTTTTGAGCAGACTGGTGCTCTAATATGGTCATGACCTCCCTAGCAGGGGAACCCGTAAGGATACAGAAACATGCCTACCAGACCATTTTAACCCATATTTGGGATTTAGTTTAAGCCTAATACGATATGACGGACAAATATGCATTTTAAAATAATTGTGGTTCTTAATGCATTAGAAATTCCCCTTCACATTTTTGATGAACTGCATGGGTACAATGAGTACTTTGGCAACGCAGGTGTCACCCCCTGACGCAAACCCTGATCCAAGTGGTTTGCATTGCGAGACAAAAAGACATAGGATTAGTAGACTCAAAGGACAAAGTAATTACCAGCCTCAAACCCCCAAAATAGACTCCTGCTAATTTGTAGTTTTGGGTTGTATACAAGTGGGTGGCATATGAGCAATCACTTCCTGAAGCAGTGCTCCACAGCACCATTGAATATCTCCATTGCTTCCTCTACCCAGTATTCCCTCCCTGCTCTCAAGACACCACTTGCTATGCATTTGCTCCTGAGGAAAAACTTATTGAGGCTAGATGGGACCTTTCCCATGCGAGGTAAGTTGTCACTCCACTACATATGGCATTAGCTTCTTCCTGGTTTAAGTAATTGGTGTGCCTGTCCCTCAGCCCTGAAGGCTAGGGGTTAGGGGGCTCAAAAGGATGGAGAAGCAACGGAAGTAACGGTTCACCGGCAGCAGGTATGCCTTCGTAGAGCCTTTCTGATGAGGTCCCATGAGCTCTGTGCATCTGCTGTTTCAGATAAGATGCCACTGGGAAAGGTAGGGGCGGCGGGGGGATCTTCTCATCTTTCCCTATTTCAGAATGAAATGAAGAGAGCATTTCTCCCAGAGTAAGACATGGAAATCCACAGACAGTCTGTTCCATGTTACGGGTGCTAGAGCCAGGCACATGGAGGGCATGATGTTGTGGTTGTTTGAGACAGGGCGGAGAGAGCAAGACTGAAGCTTCTTTAACCCCACTAATTATCAAGTCAAAGTCAACATCAAAATCAAATCTGTCAATCGACTTTATTGTCAATTCTACCATATGTTCAGGACATATACTACACTCTTGACTACTTAAAAACAAAACAAAACAAAACAAAATATAAATATCTGTTCTCATTTCATTTCATTTGCCATAACAACCTAATTGTACAGTGTATATATCTCAGATTGTATTTTCACACCCACTTCAGATTGTTTACTTGATTGTTTATTATTTATTTGTACTGTATTTTATTGGCTATTTATTAGCTACTTAGATTTATTTTAATTGTATTTTATTTGAGTCTTTACTTTATTTTATTTCTACTTTATTCATCTTTATGGCTTGTTTCTACTGTGCACGGAGCATTGGAACGAAAGAATTTCCCCCCGGGGATCAATAAAGTATTCTGATTCTGATTCTGATTCTGATATAGAGGGTCAACAATGATGTTTCTCTCAGACCACAGTGTTAAACATGTATAGAAAAAACAACATTGTCTTAAAAATCCCAGAATAAAAACCAAATACTCAAAACATTTTAGGTAAAGATAGGGGTCAGGGGGAGTAATGGCAATGGACAGAATAAGAATAACAACAACAAACGGCAATAATCAACAAGTGTAGTGCAAAGACAATTGATAGTGCAAATAGAATATAAAAAGATGTGCAGGTAACATGCCATCCACAGGTGAAGTAATTACCAGCAGTTTTTGAAGTGTTTTGTAGAAAGTGGCTAGCGCTGAATGTAGGTATGTACAGTATGTGTGTGAGTTTGTGTGTGTGTTTGTATAAAAAAAAAAGTCATCCCTGAGCAAATCTCGCTAGCAAATAAAATTAGACTGGGAAAAAATTGACATTCAAGAAACTCTCCTCAGTCAACAAAGTTTATCTCTCAGGTGCTAAACACGGATGCGAGTGTGCATACTCGCACAGATCTGGAATCCAGAGAAGTAACAATCCATGTTTGATTCTTCCCTCCCTAGGCCGTGTGACAGACAGATGGCTTCTGAGATTATACTAGTTGGATCTGCTGCCTGCTTCCTCCCTTAAGTTGCTCTGTTTGATGTTGCAAGGCCAACACTTCCAAAATAATAACAAGCCCACTGTCTAGCTCATGCATTATGAAGACAGGAAAGATACAGCTGCAGAACATAAGCAACAATATTTGCCCCTGCAAGAAAAATCAGCATCAGCCCACCACATCTCAGCCAGTTACATCTGTATGTAAGTGAGGCAGTACTACGTCATACGCATTGTTTGATTAAAGGCCAGGATGACAGACCCCTGGCTCAGTGTCAGAATGGGTCGTCCTCCATTTGAGAAATCGGCGGTTCGATCCCCAGTCCCTCTGGTTCGCATGTCGAAGTGTCCTTGGGTAAGACACTGAACCCCAAATCGCTCCCCGTGCTACGCATGGTTGTGTAAATGTGGTGTGAATGGTTAGATTAGATGGTATGTAGATATCCACTACCATCAGTATGAGTGAATGGGTGAATGTGACAAGTAGTGTGAAAGCGCCTTGAGTAATCAGAAGACTAGAAAGGCGCCATTTACCATGAGAATGTCTTGATGTACTAGTCTTACAGTTATCCCTATGCTCTTCAATAGTTAGGTAAAGTTAAGCTGTTTAATATGCAAAGGGATTTATGAAGCTGTTTGGGGGGATAAAATAAATTTGGGCTATGGCTTTACATTGTCTGGTTTTACTTAAGTTGAGCATTAATGAACCTGCTATTGAATGACTTGCCCTAAAATAATTGCATACTTTCCTCAAACTTTTAGAATATGCCTATATGAAATATGGCACTTCAGCATACAGTCACCCTCTAAATTTTGTCACTGCAGCTGATCTGTAATGTGTATGAATGTGAATGCTTATACAGTATATTCCCAAGTTTGTGAGCACATGTGTGACTCTTCGCATACTGCAGTGACACTGTGGATCTCTAGTCCAGATATGGTTGAATGGCTGCAGGGGGAATTATTCCCCCTCCCTTTCTCAAGGCTATTTTTCACAGCTATGGCATATACAAGGTCAAACAAACTACCTGAGAAAGAAGTCATTGATTCCTACAATATAGCATCAAATCTATTTACAATTCGATAGTATTTTTTTTATTTTCCTTTACTATATTCTTAATATCTGTGCTCCAAATCCTAAACCTTGTACAAACAAAAACAACTTTGTTAGGCTAAAATAAATTCTGGTAAAACATGTATACATTAATCCTTGACTCACAAGAAAAGGCTGCGCAAAATACTACATTATTTAGCAGGAAATTATGGAGCGCAGTAAATTTGAATCATTAAGTAAGACAAACTGAGAAAAGGTCAACATCCTCTTCCCCTCAGGTCTCATTCCCCTCTATGTGACTTTACTACTGTTCCTGAGTAAATGTCTGGCTTAATTAAAACATGTCTCTCTGTTAACACCTGTAGGCTCGTAAATCCACTTGAACTGTGGTGGCCCGGTGTGGTGAGAGGAAGAGGTAAAGGAGGAGGAGAGGGAGGCTTGTGTGTGTGTGTAGGTGAGGGGGTGTTCTTGGGGGACCATTTTCATTCTTCTCGCACCACCTCTGAGCTGCAACACCCTTGACCCGCTTGTCACCAATCCGTCATGAAGGCTGAGTGACGGCCCCAGCGCATCTCTTAACCTTCTTTTAATCAAACTGTCCCTCTGCATCACCTTAAACATAAGAAGCGGCTGACGGGGGACAGGGGGCATTTGTCTTTGCATTACAAGCGGACAGCCTCTCCTTGAGAAGCCCACCAGATTCATCAGTGTGATAAAGCGGTGTGTGTACTCCTTAAAGGAAGCCTTGGAAAGGAGAGTGGAAGAATATAGTCAGAGACAGAAGGAGTGAGACAGACAAAAAAACTGAAATGGGAGGGAAAGAGCACACATCTCTAGTGGTGAATGCATGTGAGGGAGTGTGTTCTTGTTTGTATTGAAACCTTGAAAATTAAAGCTTGTGCTTACAGGGAGTATCCTATCATTAATGGTGTGCAGTTGTGTTAGAGAGTGTTAGTGTAAACTCAGCCTTGTGCTTCGTGCAAAAAACACAAAAACAAGTAATACATTGTCACATTGATTTCATTCATTGAAAAAAAAATGCAACTACATTCTGTTTGATACACTGGGCCGGTTTCATGTGACCTCCTGTGTTCAAGTTTTAATACCTAATGCATAAAATGTGTACAAAAACAAAACTAAGCATGCACAACCATGCAACCAAGGTGCAGTGGTGCCTTGAGCTAAATGCTAATAGGCTCATGTTATGCAGGTAAGGTTTACCATGTTCCATGGTAGAAGGTAAAGCTAAGTTTGATGGGAATGTCTTACATTTTTTTAGGTTGGTCATAAACAAAATAGTTAGATAAGTCAGGGGATCACCAGAATCAGAAGAAATCCTTCTGACAGGGACATGACTTTGTGGCAGTCCAACCAATGTTCTTTGGGACATTTCCCTGAATAACATATTTCAATGGATGCATAAAAACTTTAACCTACTGGTGGTACAGTAGGGTTCATTCTTTGGGAACCATTGGTGTCTGTATAAAATGTCAAACATATCACCACACATTATCATCACTGCTACTAGTGGGGCTAAAAACAAATGAACTATTATAACAACTATATGGCAGGGTGTCTGCAGTTAAAGACATCAAAAAATACCTGTGTGGCCATAAACAATGAGTGAGACATATTTATTTTTACATATACAGTATACTGTATATTCATTTTAGGAAAATCTCACTCATACTTTAAACTACACATTTCAATGTTTAAACAATTTGTTTGTTTTTGGCCACAAGGTCAATTTGTGAAAAACCGGACTGAATGGTCCATGCCATTACCCCATCACCCCTGCTGTTCTTACACCTCTCAACAGGCTCCAGCTGAACAGGCTCACCACTTTATCTGTATGATTTCAGACAGCAACAGGCTGGTTCCCTCTTGAAGTCTCCACCTCCCTGTCATCTCAGATCGACTCCAGCAGGGCTTTTGTTTTACCTCCTGCCAAACCTGAATCTTTATGACTCACACTGAGTTTCCTCCTCCTCTAAGCTTTGTATCAAGTGCACATGCACTATTATTCATGCCAACTAACTTTCATACCTGACTATAAACACTGGCAAATCCTTAAGCTAGCCCACCCACTCAAGAGGAGGCAGCCATGAGCATCTGCTTTATCATCCCAACAGAGTACTGGGCTGAAGGTCGATGCTCCACCAAACAGGCTTTGTGGTCACCTGGGAGGCCCACTTCCTCTATCAGAGGGCATGCTTTAATCCTGCAGAAAAGCTGAAGTTCTTACTCTAAAATCTTTTTAGAGATGCACCACACACTCATTAAGAGAGAGACTGTCAGGGCGAGAAAACAAATAAACAAAAAACAACCCAAATCAAGGGTTTTTAAAAAAAAAGACCAAATCAAGAGTTTATACACAAGTCGGAAAACTGGGCCCATTGGTTAAGGCTTGACACACCGAATTATCAGACTTTGATAGTGTAGTTAGTCAATTAACACAGCAGATATTAAGAAATGTTCATAATTGTCCCGACCCTTTTGCCTGTTTTCTGCATTCCCTCAACCCTTACCAAAGACAGACAGAAGTTTGTGCATTGACAAAAATAAAACTACCCTGGGCATTATCCTGTCCTTCCATTGTCTTCAAGGACAAATCCCATCCCATCACAACACCGTACCCATTCCCCGCACACAGCCATAAAGTTACAGAATAACACATCATACCTCAATACACCTCACATACCCAAAGGACTAGGAGAGCTGAGAAATCTATAAAAAAAATATATATTTCATACAATTCATCCAACCTCAGTATTATTCATCTTTGACTGTGATAATCTAAGTACCAGCTAATTGATTACCTGCTGGAATCGAAAAGGACTGAAAAGGTCAAGGTATGGCACCATGCAAAGGACAAACACCACAGGCAGTGAGGAAAGGTCACAGCCTCTTTGGCTTTTTGAAGAAAAGAGCAGTGGATGAGCTCACAGGAATCCCAGGGGAGCCACAGCATGAGTAATTTTGGGGCAGACGGCAGTCTTGTCTAAATATAAGTGTTCAAGCTGTGCTGGCTGGCACATGTTGAAGACCCAGTCCTGAGACAATGTTGAAATCCAGGTCAGGAGGAGATAGCTTTGCTGTACTGTAATCTATTAAAATGTTTGTAGTACTAGTTAACATTGTATGCTACTGCTGTATGGTATTTGATGTGTGCATAAAAATGTATGCTAAATAAACACAGATGTAGATTTTTCCCTAGCAAGTTGCATAGCATTACTTTTCAAGGTGACCAGCATGTTTCTTGAATGAAATCATGAAAACGCTAGCAGTGTTTTGACCACATTCTTCTGATTTGATGAGCCGAAATTAGCTCTACAAGCTTGTGGTGAAGATATCAAGTTCAAGTACTGTCTTGTCAGCAAGCTCTACACTTTAGCCTTTATAAACATAATTTTGATTGTGATGGTTACTGTATTAGCTAATGTCTGACAACAATGTTCTACTCCAGCCTTTTATCCACCCATCCCTTAAGAAAAGCAATGAAGTGAAATGGTGGTGACAGGCACATCCTTGCCGGAGAAGACCAGACATTGCTTGTTAACACACGGAGAATAAAACAAGACTAATGTACACTTCAAGGGCAAAGAAAAATGGTTAAATAATTGAAAGCCCCATTCTCGCTAGGACTACGTGTTAAGAGAGCCTGACGTTCACATCGCATTGCTTTCACTTTTCCACTTGGTTTCCGCTCTAGTGCTGGGCAGCCCCCGTTGGCACACAGGCATTAGGTATTCTTTCACGTAAGCTCTGTTCCTCCCATGAGGGCCTGAGCTCTATTCAAGATACAAAGGGGAGATAGTGTTTGCGGTCTTTGATTTACCGATGGGGGCCCCATAAGATAAAAGGAGCTTGAGAGTCAAACTGCACCAAATACTGGGCTTAGTAGACAGCAGTTACAGACAAGGCTCCCTCCGGACCTGCAGGTCCTACTTGTCAGCTTGACATACTTCATGTTGCCATTTGCACTTTTACCAAGGGTTTTTTTCCTCCCTGTGGAGCCTCTAGAGGGCTCTCGTCTTAGACTGAAGCATGATGGAGTAAGAAATCATGAGTGTTGCAGGTTTCATGGGAGTACAATTGCTGGACCAAAGGGTCAACTTACCCCAACTCTTAAACACACTAACTGCACACACAACTCACGTCCCTATCTGTGTAAACACCCACATGTACACACACATGCATGTAACCAGGTGCAAGTGCATAAAAAAATTCAGGAGTTACCATTAAATTAACTTGGCTGACTATAGCATAAACTGACACCTTCTGCCAGACTTGCAACTCTTAGTCTTTTTTTTTATTGTTTGCTTCATGGTTTTATAAAAGGTATTTTAGGAGTGCTCCGGGATGCATATACTGCATTTGCTGACAAATGTATATTTCACAAAGTGTCAGGGCTGCAGATCAAGGTGTGAGAGGAGTGGAGGAGGGGATTTGTAATAACCGCAACACCAAATATTATTCTTATGACTAATGCACTGCAAAAAAAACTGCAGTGCTTTGCTTATTTACAGTATATGAAATTAGTTAACATAATCATTTTAAGAAGTTAATGTCAAAGTCCTGCAGATTAGGCAGGACAACCCACTGACACTCCGATGATCATTCACTGCCATGATCCATCAATCAGATTTGAGATGTCGAGAGATACAGGCTGCTTGATTGATACTGTGTGTCATTGTGCTGTGAACAGAATTCGATTTAGGTGGTGACTGAGAGCCTCTGGGAAGTTAGTCAATATGTTGCTTGCCAAACTATAATTAGCCCAGTGGGTCCTTTGTGCTGGGGCAAGGTAACATTGTGAGCCAATTGTCAACTTTAATATGAATGTCAGTTTTGAAAAGTGATGGTTTGATGGTGTCGCAGCGTATTATATGTTACAGATGAGAACATATTCTACTTGGTGACAATATAAAATATTACATCATGTGGCACAGCTGTTATAGTCATTGTTATTGTTACAACACATTTCTTTTGAAAATGTTGCATTTTCTAAGCCATGAAAAAAAAAACATAATTGGCTTAACTTATAAGGACTGGATTCATAAACTGTTATGGCAACTGTTACTCTAGAAGCAATATTTTAATAATCTTCAATGGGGATGTTTTTTTATTTTCACCCATTTTTTGGAGACATAAAATGTCATAAACAAGCTTGCCTGCAATTTTTCCCACAGTTCTGTTCAAGATACAAAGGGCATCAGACACAAGGGAGTGAGTGATTCGCAAAGCTAAAATCTTAAATTTTGCTGCAAAGTATGTTTACCATGCAACAAAAGAAAAAAAAAAAAGATTAAAGTTTCTGCGTGGGTTCTGAAGTTGAAGTAGACGGTGATCATCAGAGTGCTTTCCAGAAGAGAGGTGCTGCTGTTGAAATCATTAATGGATGGGGAGGAACAAAAAGGACAGAGATCATAGTTATGGAATGAAACACGCAGATGAATGTGTGTGCATGCATACACGCACAACAAAGCACACTCTTTCCCGACAGTAAAAGGATGGCATGTAATTATTTCCTCAATGGTAGACCATGTGTTTATCAGAATGTTAATGTATGTATAATAACAGGCTCCACAACGCTTGCAAGAATGTCGACGCTGTCGACCCGTCAATCAAGCCTTAAAATAGAATGGTGAATAGCTATGCACTGCTGGCTTGCTAAATGACAGACAGAGCCCCCTTCATAGCCCTTAAGCTGACAAATATCAGGCCAGTATATGGGGTGGAATTATTGTATCAGGAAGAATATGGAGCAGGCGGCCATGTGGACACAAGCAAACCAGCAGCAACATGTCAGGAATACTGAGACACAAGGATGGATAGAGCAAAAGGCAGTCAGAATAGAAATAAAAAAGCATCAGCACATATTTCCATCATGTGGTGCAGGAGAGAGTTAAAGAGCAGACAATGCATCAATGAGTTACCCACTTGTAGCTGCTATTGATTATCTCTGAATCCTCTGGGATACCGCCTAAACCCCTCACCCACTATGCACCTTACAAAAAAAACACAAGAAACAAAAGACACACACAAAAAGAATGTGGGATGAATTCTTCTTAGACCATGCAAGAAATCCTTTATGTTAGAAAATAAATCCAATTGTTTGACAGCATGTAGGTGTGGAAAGTGTGCAAAGTAAGTGTACCTACAGCAAACTTTAAGTGCTTTGAGGTAAAATCACCTCATCAGTGTTAGTCTGTTCTATCCCTCACTAGATATGACTCTTTGTTATGAAACCTGTTTGTTTTCTAGCATAGTATTCAATCAGAATGTTAAAAACAATATAAACAAGGATGGAAGATGGAACTGAAATGAAGCACAATTAAGAAACAAACAAAGTTAGCTGTGAGTGTAGTCTTTTTCCCTTTGCACCCTCTTCCCTCTTGGCTCTTATGCCAATGCTTAGCAACATGACAGTGTTTATCAGCTTTGCCTTATTAAAGAGTTGAACGTGATTATTATAATCTACGGGAAAGATTTTCTTCAGATTAGTTCAAAGACAGCTATTTAAGGGAAGGCTGTTCGATAAGGAAACGGGGACAAGGCAGGAGAGGGATACCAGTTAGGCTCCCCGTCTGGATCTCTGTGTGTGTCCGTAAAACCCAAAGATTTATCTCAAGACTTTAGCCCCTGTCTGGACCACATGTTGTGTAGGATTACGGCAAAGGTGTGAGGATGATCTGTTGCCAATAGACATATAAAGTGAGGGATACAGGCAGGCAGTTAGACAGATTTGGAGTCTCACACATACACAGTCATGCCTGAGTGGCTTATCCATGAGACATTTTTTTATGTATTTCTGTTTAGGAACTTTTGGGCAGCAGTGTCAGAGATGTTCCAATGCAGACACACACTGACATGCATACTTTAGCTGGGCAAAGTTTCCCTGTACTTCTGGGGGAAAAAAAAAATTGGAGTGATTGCAGTCATTCATCACAGCAGAGGCATCTGCTATATTGAGAAACTCTGAGCTCAAGCTACAACAGTGGAGGAGGAACCACAACTCATCAAAGATACAACAGCTTTGTCCTGAAATTTTTACTTGTGAGCACAATGCTGTCATACCTGTCACTGACTGGCGGTCTGCCACAACACTGCAGTGCATCTCAGCATACACAATTGCAGAAGAGGCATATGAGAGAATGCATGGCTGATTCCTTTAGTTTCATACAGTATGTTACAACTAGCTGCGGCTGTCACACATGAGCTCCGAGGCTCTCATTGGCAAGGACACTGGGAGCAAAGTCTCATCAGTGTAAATCTTTAAACAGTCAGGTCACCTGCACAGATTTAAGAGAATTAATGCCAAGGCCCAGGGGATAGGATGGTGCGTCAGTCTGTATGAGCGAATGCCACTGAATCGAGTTAACCAAGCAGAATCGTCTTACAATAATCAATTCTTAATTTCATGCTGAGTGCCTCAGATTAATCTGCGCAGCAAAGAGCAGTGGGGGAACTTTGATTTTGGGCTGTGTTACCACACTGCTTGTCAAATGCAAAAGGCACAGAGGTAGTGGAACTGGAAAATGATGGACAGGACTCTTTCCCATCCAGGTATAAACAAAGCTTCAACCATATGGCTATAGAAGTTATAATATTGAAAATCAGTCGATGCCGGTTACTGCAGAGGAAAAGGAGCATATCGGGTTCAAACCCAAGGCTAGTCTTGGTAGCTTTGAATTAGAGAACTAACAACGTGGTTGAAGTAGTTGTGGAAATTGCATTATGCACTGCACACAGTGAGAGCCTGGAAATCATTTTCTATAGGCATGTTTAGCAGGAGGTCCCACCATGCATTTAAATGACCTCATCTCCTAGACCGATGTAAGATTTATGAGCTTTTTCAGTGTATAATCAGCAATATCCAAGTTAGATCAGCATGCCTCAGTAAACAGTTTATTGAATAAAAACAAGCAGGTTTCTCCATAATGACAGTGTTCAGTAGGCAACAGTGAGAGCATCAGTGGGAGAGATACGGATATGTTACATATCGTCTTATACAAGTCTAATCGAGCTCTCCTTCAGCACGACCTTGATCAGAGCAGCCTTCAAACTATTACACACACACACACACACACACACACACACACACACACACACACACACACACACACACACACACACACACACACACACACACACACACACACACACACACACACACACACACACACACACACACACACACACACACACACACACACACACACATACACACACACACACACACACACATACACACACACACACACACACACACACACAAACAAACAAACAAACAGATACACTCAAGCTCGGGACACACTGTCTAATCACAGGGGCCAATCTGGTGAAAACAATCACCCAGTTAATTGAGAGCAGTTTAGTAGATGAGTGTATCAAACGCACACCCAAACTCAGGAAGATAGCTTGCAGGAACGTCACAGTTATTTACTAAGTCATTTCTCTTATCACTTAGGCTTTGTAAACAGCCAATGGGGAGGTAATGCAATCTCCGGTGCTGCTCACTCAAGTCTCAGATCAGTGAGAGAGAGAGAGAGAGGGGGGGGGGGGGGGGGGGGTTATCCCCCAGTCCCCGAGTCCATCACTCATGGCAAAGTGGCTACCCCACGATGTGATGTTGAGAGCCTATATATTACAGCCTTCTTCCTACTTCTATTTATGAGGGTTGAATGCATTTTTTTTCATATGGTGATTCAGATGCTATAGAAATATTACAATTATATCTCTGTGCATGATGAGAGGTATCCCTCTGTCAATAGCCTGACACAGTAGTGTGTCTGTCAAAGATTGATTTAGTCACTGACCTTGTGTAATTTAATCGCAACTAATTGTAATTAGCACTCAGAGGGTGGAACCACCCACCTTGTAGAGAGCAGTATGTCTACCGGAGGCGTACAACCCTGCTGTCACTTTTACTGCTTGCCAATCGAGACACCCAGTCTCAGATACAATATGAATCAATCACTATATGCATATAGCAGAATTAATAAGGCATACAGTAACATATTGCTCTCTGAACAAAGACACATCTCACTAAATCAACTGCAATATGTTACTGTAGAAGCCCATTTGTAAGACAGTGCAGTGTCTGCTTTTCCTTCAAACTGGAATCTACCTCCAATATTTTTTGTCCATTTTTGAAAGCTAGTCTGCCATGTTCACAACACTGTAAAGACAAATCCATTGCTCTGGAGAGTTCCGCAGTGGTGCTTCGATTGCTTTCAAGTAAAGAGGTGGAAAAAAAGAATCAGTAATGTAACATAGATTATTTATTGCAATTTTCTGAAGCAAAACCTCACATTTTTGGTACATTTCATGTTCCCTTGGATAGCAATGGATACAATGTAAAATTTTACCAACCATTACAAATTACTGTTTTGAAAGTGATGAAGTGGGTTGCTCTGTTATGGTACATCTTTCTCCTTACCACCCTGCAATCACCCACCTCCCTCACTTTCCACCACACACACTGCGATCAGGGAAAAGGCCTTCTTTTCACATAATACAAAGATAAGCATGCTATCTCACGCCAGTATCTGTCAAGTGCCATTAGTTTCCCAGCTATTACATTTCGCTCTGTGGATCCATACTCTGTGCCTGGTAACGACAGAGTCACTTAAATGGATGGCTCTTGGGCTGGCTGTAGATAATCTTCACCGAAGAATAGTCATAGGTGTTCCACTACTTCAAATGCTCACCTTGACTTAGTAACTATCCTGTAAAGCATATTGCTCAGAAAAGTAAGCATGAACGACATTTAATTAAACAAGTGCTTTATTGTACTCTGCATCTCTGAGCATAGATTAGAAATACTTCGGCTTGTCTGGTGAAGAACATGATAAGACAATGACATGTTTGTATGTTTCATTGAGATGGAAATGTGATCAAATGCAGCTTTTACCTTAGCTGCAGTTGTAAGCAAGGATTAGAACAGTACGTCCACTAACTACAAATGTGGCTTGTTTAAAAATGGTGGAAATAATCAATATTTGTTTGAGTGTCAGCAGATGTGGTTATTTGCTGACGAAGGAAAACAAGCTTTCAGTCTTGTGGTTTTTTTATGTTTGTTTTTTTTTAATTGCAGTGAAACAAATAACCCTAACTATTAACAACAAAATTAGATAGTTCTGCATAGGGTTTCAAGTGTGTTCTGCGCAACATCCCCTGAGTACCATTAAATGAAGAGGGCTATGTACAGTATATGCACCCCTATAATACAGCTGAAGCTTATGAAGGGAGGCACAATCTTGCATAAAGATATCATCTCTGCATCTACAAAGCTAGTTGAGCACAGCACATATTATTCATCCATATCATGCCCCACATTGAATTCCCCGAACACGCCTGCTTCGCTTATTGCCATAGCAACTTACACTAAGTACTCTCAACTCACAGTGAAGATTTGGTGTCTACACAGTTAAGTCCAAGTCCATGCTTTTTTGCTCCATATCCTCTCTACAAGCATATGACAATATACTGCAGATGAAGATACGAAGAAGTCAAGCCTCAAGCTGCATGACAAAAATCAAACCACATAAAACTGACGCTCGCAACTACAAAATGTTTCATAACTTAATGTTGAAGAAAATATTTGCTCATTCACGTCACAGAGTTAGATCAAATACTCCATGTGCTGCCATTTTTCTGAAAACAATTATGAAAAAGCATTTAGGCATTTATTTGTTTCAAGGGTTAGTCTGCCGGTTGTTTGTTTACATGAGGAGCTGATGTTTCAGATGGATTTTTTTTTTTGGCTACATGTCAACTAAAATATGCACATTGAAGAAGAAGAACTGGGACAAACTTTGGTTGTCATCTCGGGTCAGCACTGCCAAACTCACAGCTGTAGAGTAAACAAGATAAAGTTGGGCGAATCCAAAAGGGTGATGTGGGTGGTGTTTTTGTTCTTGTTAAATGGCAGCTTTCCAGATTTCTAATTAAGTAACACACTGCAACTAGACAAGACAGAGACTGGTTATAAGCATTGTGAAAAAGCCTTGTCTTAGGGCAGACACATTAAATGTAATTTTGCCTGAGCTATCACTGATTCATTCCTGCCACCATTGATGCTCTTTACAGCCTACTTATGAATGTATAAATATCAACCCTCAGAATCTTTTCCGTGAGTGTCACTTCTAGGGTTGCCCAGTTTTTCTTGATCAGGGCCCTTCTTCAATGACAAAAAAACATATGTCTGTTTTTTTTTGTTTTTATGTAATACTAGATAATGCATTTATCATAACTGAAAAATCTCTAGATTTCGAGGAGTCACTCTGGAAGACGGTGTTCCTTTGTTGCAGGACTCATACAGAAGGAACAATTTTAAAAATGCTTCTAATAAATCAACTACTCAATTAAAGAAAGCATTAATATGACGGCTAGTCGACTTAACATTAATCAGTTATTTTAAAGTAGTCTTAATTCAGATTTTGCAAAATATATGACAAATCAAACGTTTCACATAATGTTGTTGTATTATTGTAGTAATATTTTTGCTCATTTGATGAATTTTAACAAATGAGCAATGAGGTGGGTAATACATAACTTCAACGACAAGTCAACAAAAGGGACCTTGGAGCTCTTTCCTTGACTCTAGAAAGTGTGCTTTCTCCAGGACTTGTGTAAACAAATGTGACTGTTCTGCAGTCTAATCCTACTTAAGTTCAATGCTCTTGGGCTACTTTTGTTGGAATGGAAACCAGAGGTACTTGCCAGTTACCTTGAGACTCCACTGCTTCAAAAGAAGATGTGAAGAATATAAGCTCCCCTCAATGAGACGGTCAGTCCCTTTGTTAGGCAAGGACGGGAGCTTGTCTATCTATAGGCACTTAAGCTTAGCCATGTGTATTTGAAGTTAAGCTGACTAAACAAGGCAATAAATGATGCTGTGCACAACTGTTTATCTGTGTAAATAAAATACAGAACCCCAAAAAGAGAGAAGGAAGTTGTGGATGCAGATTAAAAACTTTTTTTTAAGAGGTTACTAATTATTTTCTTGTGGATGACCATGCATCCATTTTAAATCCTTAAAATCAACACTTTTTAAAGGGAATTAAAAAAAAAATGAAATACTATTTAAAGGAGCTGTACTCAAACATCTTAACATTAATGCAGTAGCAACAATTATTTTCTATGTGAAGCCATAGTGGAGTAATGGCGTCATGATCAAAGAAGGAAGCCACTCTCCCTCTGTGTGTGCTGTAATCTGAGTTTCTCTGTTGATTATTTTGATAGCAAGTGCATGTTGCCGTAAAAGAAAAAAAAATTGGTATTCTACGTTTTAGGGAGCAGTCTGTGAGATCTGTGTGGAGGCTATCACAGTCCACTTTTTTTTTTTTTTTTTTTTCCCCAGTATATCTAGTAGTGCTACTTTTAACCAACTGTGATGATTTTTTAATGACTGAGGCAAGATCATTTGGAGACAGAAAGAAAAATTCATAACTAGTCATATGACAACCTGTTCATTTTCAAAATAACTAGATATCTAGAATACAACAATCGCTACACAACGGAGAGCAAAAAAGATGATCTAGGTACTGTACACAAAAATACTGACTTTAAGCGTTTATGGCATAGCGCAAAGATTAGTGCTACCATTCTGAAAGTGAGAGTATTAAAGTGTTCCTTCTCCATGTTGCTTGATGTTCCTCTGAAGGAATATATATTGAGAGAGGGGTAAGAAATCCCTCCCTTGCCATGGCATGTATACGGCCAGAAAGACCTTCACATGGCCCCAGGAGTAAAGATAAAGCTACAGAACGCTGCACAGATTTACAACCTTAACAGATAGCAGTAGAATCATTAACAAAAAGAATCATAAGAAAGGTTGGCAAATCAGTCAAATTGCAGAGATTAATATTATACTTACAGAATACTTAAGAATTATTTTCTTGATAGATGATGTGCAAAAGGCTATTCTTAGGAAAATCAAGATGCTCATACATGAGAATGCTGACTGGGTATCAAGGATACACTTCTTCATTCTTCCTATTTTTAGGGGTTTTGAGTACGTTGTTTGCTTTTGAACACTTTCTGTATCAATGCTCAAGAGAAAAAAAAAATTGCTTGCTGACCTCTCTGATGGTCACACCTATCGCACAACGGGATTCCAGACAATAATTGGTGCTGGGTTTGAGGTTTTCAGCAGTGAATTCATCAGGAAGAGTCAAGGTACATTTTGTTTATCAAAATTCTCATCCTATCAAACTCAACAGGGGGACAATTGGTATTTCAGTTCCCTGAAATTGCCCTTAAGCTACAAGGCTGGGACCCTTTGTTTAGTATAAGGGCATAAGCAACACATTCGCTCTTTTGGTGTAATACTTTTTGGTGGTACTTACTGATAAAAAAAAAAATAGATCATGTTGTAGCAATACAGTGCATTCCTTCCCTCTGGTGGCAGTATGTATTTAACCCCCCCCCCCCACCCCAACATATTCCACCCACATCCGGCTTGCTGTCAAGGCATCTCCTCTTAATCAGTAAATCCTCTCATTTTGCATTTCCACGCTGCAGTGCTGGTATTTATATTTATATTCCAGTTGTTGTTAAATAACATAGATGCTGAAGACTAAAACTAACTCTACATTTCATATTTTCTTCCTGCATATTATGTATAAAACAAAAAACAAGTGACTTCACACCTACTTGCTTTAGGAGGAGGCCATCAAACATCAGGAGTAGTTTAGCAGAGTATAAAAATAGGACATAAAAGACCAAATTTGGTTTCAAGAGGGACGGAGGGCCCAAGGGATCTTGCACCTTCCTGTCCAGTAATGTGGGCTTGCTAGGTGGATTAACAGAGGAACTAAGCTGAGTGCTACAGATTGTCAGGATTTAGGGATTTGGTGAGGAGGGATTGACGATAGTGCGTGTATATCAGGGTGGAGATTGAGAGCAGATTGCTGTGATTTGGGCATGATTATCCAGCCGGTATTGTCACTGATCCCCATCATCCTGTTTCATTTTCTCAGGAAGTACAGCTCATCTCAGCAAAGAATCCAACTGCCCCAATCCCAGGCAATGGACTCTGTTAATGGGGAGTATTAATAATGGGTACCTCTTCCGCTGTTTCTGCAGTGCCTCTGTTTCTCTCTTAAACTTATGAGGATCGTCTTAGGTCCAAACGTCATTATTAAGGCCAAAGTTATGAAGCATTTATTGTACGAGCCTCTTGATTGAACTAATTCTTTTTGTTGGATTGACCTCCATTTATCACTTTTTTAAATAGAATGTAAAAGCCTTGACACAAGTGGTTAGGGAAGTATTGACTCCCGGCTATAGGCATTATGACTGTTCCTGGCTAGTGCAGGTGAGATCAGAGCAAATTACAAAATTAGATCATAGTAATTCTGAGAAGAAAAAAAACAGCTTCAGAGAAGGTCTGCCAAGGGACAGGGGCCAAAATGACTGGCCAAAGAAGGGAATTAATTTGAAGCTATAGCAAGTAGCGTTGTTGAAGGCAAACAATATTAATCTCAAACATAAGCATATGCCGCCAGGGTGTTTCTTGGCACTGTGAAGTCCATTAACAGCCAGTTTCTATCAAGTGTGATGGTTTGTCCAAAGCCTAGGTCACAGTAAGGTCAACCAATCTTTCTCAAACGGCACATTAAAACAAGGTTAATCCTGGCACTGTCTCTAATTTATAAAGGGCGCACTAATCTGAGTGCTCCATTAAAAGCCTCAGAAAGGTTAACTCAGAAGCTGTACAGCAGACACAAATGCCCACTTTGAAAGACATGTCCCCCCTTCAGGGATACAAACAAAGATTGGACAATGGGAATATTTTTTCAAATGGCATTCTCTATGTTCCGCATCTCAGAGCTGAGGTATGTTCTTGCAATTCTGATTTCCACTGAGAAAAAAAGAAGCCAGTTCCATTAATTTCCACCCTTTCTTCCCTTTAATTACTTAAGCTTCGAACTAAATAGCTATAGGAGTATGGAGTAAATTAATTTAACTCATAAACTATGTTTTTTCACTCGTCATTTTTCCCACTTCATGGTAAGCACATCAGATAATTCACTCAGCGAAAGAAATAATAATTATGAGAAAATTGTCAGTGAAAGATAAAGTTCAATTAAAAAGAGGAAAATTAGGTTGGGGAAATCACACAAAACTTCATTATCCATGCACCTTGTCTTGCCTGTAGTCCCACTTACATTGAGATGCTTTGGCAGAGTGACAGTCTTACTTTTGATCTGTGCCCAATCTTTGTGACAGAAACCTCCGCGAGAAAAGGCTGTCGGCCAAATTTACACCAGTGTGTGGTGTGAGTGAGACTCCTACCAACACAAACCATTAACAAACCCCCCCATCCCATTTCATATCCATGCCCTGTCTGTGTGATGGGAGCTGTCATGGCCGTGTGTGTATGTGTGTTGGGGCTGATATACGCCCTGGGCAGGTGACAAACAGAGGAGCTCTAAATTTGGAGTCGGTGGCACCTTAATAATGAGAATGAGCGGGCACTATAGGGCTCTGGCAGGCAAGATTACAACCCCCTGACTATAAGGCTGCCTGTGCTACATCCACTGTATTGCTGCCACAGTGCCACTTTGGTGAAACAAAAGTAAGTGTGTGGGTTACAAGTAAGAGTAGTTGCCGTTGCTACTGAGTGTCTGCAGTTGTTGATGCTTGCTTTTGTCTTTCTCTTTGCTAGTGTCTCCTTTCAGCCATTCAGCTGAAAAAAAGAAGAAAAAGTTTTTCTAGCTGTTTGATTCAATGTCACTTTGTCAGAGAACTGTTTAGCTACTTGTCAGTGCTGATTATTTCTAATGCTTCAGCCAACTGTTTCAATGCCAGCACATTCAGCAAACATGATTCATTTTCTGTAAACTTACAACAACTTTCAGAAAGCATTATAAATTCTTAAAAGCTGGCGTCTCTGTTGTTTTCTAGATTTACTACAGGATTCCTGTATTCTGTATGTTCAGTTTTTCCAATGGTAAATGGATTTGTACTGATATAGCGCCTTTCTAGTCTTCTGACTACTCAAGGCGCTTTCACACTACTTGTCACATTCACCCATTCACACTGACATTCACACAGATGGCGGTGGACATCTACATACCATCTAATCTAACCATTCACACCACATTAACACACACATGTGCAGCACAGGGAGCAATTCAGGGTTCAGTGTCTTGCTCAAGGACACATCGACATGCGGACCGGGGGAGCTATGATAACATAGGACAAAAGTGTTTCAACATGTTTTCATGAGTTACTTGAGACTCTGATGAGTGCTCTCTGTATTATGTGAATTCAGATGTGAAGAACAGGAAGGGATGCAGGCCCTTAAAGAATATTTCACCTAGGTGCTAAACACAACAAGAAGAGTATTTACTAATGCTAATGAGATGTTTTAAGCCAAGGTTAACATTTCTCTTCATTGGAGGCTACACTAACCCTAAGTGTGATATGATATGGCATGGAGGGACACGGATATTAAAGCTTCAGGCTGTTTTTGACGGTTTTGTTTTCAACCTTGGGAAGACACTCTATCTCTGTGCTATAGGAATAGAAGCATTATGCTAATGAGAGCTTGCCCTGTGAAGAATACATTTGCTGTTGGAAAACATTTTGGCTTCTGCCTTGGGAGCTAATTGAGTACTCTGACAATGCAGTGCTTGGCTGGTTCACGTACACACAGGGGTGGAAAATTCAATTTCGCAGCAGGTTCAGAGCACTCTGCAAGGAGAAGCGAAAGAAAAAAGGGTGCCTGGATTAAGGAGTCGAGCTGGCTCTGTGGCTCTGTGTCTGGCTCAGTGAGTATATTCTTTTCATTACACCGCTGTGTTTTATTGTTTTATTGACCAGCTGACAGTGAGACTTAACATGTAAATATACAATACAGTGCCTATCAAAGGTTTCAAAAAACATATTTTAACACGCTACAATAAATTGCCAAGTAACATAATTGTGATTTAAATATAAAAATACAAAATGTATGCAATGAGTAATGGCCATAAAAAACATTTAGACTCGTTTCATTAGAAATACTTCAGATCCCAATCAGTCTAACAAGGTACATTGCAGCTTCTGCAGGCTAAGACTAACTGTATAGTAAACAAATTAGAGCTTTTAATGATCAGACCCTTTCAATTATGTGTCTGTGGGAAATTTAGGTGTCAAGTGTGTTCAAGTTTTTTGTGGCTCTCTTGGTAAGAATCTGCAGTGCGATAAACAACTTACATTAGTTGATATTTGCCCCACATAACCAAGGTTGAGTGTCCAAATACATATGTCTTTATATTTGAGGATCTACTAATTTGCACGTTTTTAAGAGTCTAATGAGATTAGTCTTAATTACATTGAAGCCTTATTTGAGGCAGGCACATTGGAAAGGTTGCTTATTAAGCCTCTATATGTTAAAAACACTGCACAATGCTCTGCTAAGACACTGAGGGCGCACTCACACTGTCCTTCCGCACCGCGCCCCGGGCTTTAGGGTACTTGTCCCCCCTCCCTCTCCCCCCGCGCCCCAGGCCCGTTTGTACTCACACTGCCTGGGCCTCGCGCAAATGCTTCTTGCTGTCCATACGTCATCACGCTGTAACACGTCACACGCAATGATTGACGTCATCACAATTCGTCTCTTTGTTTACAAATCTTTCCATAGACCTCTGAGTTTTTGTGCGTCTTGTCCAACAGTTTTTGAATATTTTCATCCGACCAAATCTGCAGTAAACACTCCACTTCTGCATCACACCAACGCAAACCTTTCGCCGCCATTTTGTTGTTGTAAATGTCCGCGCATGGTCTGTTCTTCTATTTACTATGTCCGAACAGGCACACATTAATGTCGTCAGAACTGCCGTAGGCATCGTGCTAGTGCTTGTACACGTGCACGCGCCCGTGCTCGTACATGTGCAAACACGCTCTACAAAAGCCCACCTCTCTCAGGCGGGCCGTGGACGGCCCGCTGGCCGCAGTTATGCGCGGAGCGGGTGCACTCACACTGGTCAAACGCACTAGGCTTTAGCCGAAAAAACGGTTTTGGCCCGGTGCGGAAGGACAGTGTGAGTGCGCCCTGATACACATTAACTGCCTCATTAGTGTGATCAGGCTATCGTCAGTTAGAGGTGATTTCACATTAAAATGAAGTCAGAGAGAAAGAGATAGATGGACAGATCATAGAATTCTGTGAAACCATCACAGTGGTTTTCAAGTATCTGTCACTCTTACCCCCACATGCTGTCTGCAGTTGTATGACGCTATCCAAGTATGTATTGCAAGTGGCAGAGGGACCCAGCTGGTGTCACTGGCCTAGACCTTGACCCAGCCACAGCACTGGGGTCGGTCCCAGTCATAGAGGATTGCTCTTTACACCCATCTTGCTGATACAGCTCAGACAGAGGGCACAATGAAGTGTCAGTAGATGGCCTTAAGAAAACTGGAGCTAGACCAAAAAGAGAAAATGGCCTCTTCAACTGATCACATTTCCTCCAAAAACACACCCACGCATGTACACATGCAATCACTGTGAAATATTCAAAATGGCACTAAGTAGACGGAGCGGCCATATCTTAGCAATGAAGTTAAAGTACAATATTTGGGATACATAATTGACTCTGTAAAGAGCATTTACACATTTTAATACATAATTCATTCACTTGCTTATTTTTTACTATTTGTATTTCATGTTGGACTAAAATGTCAACAAAATGAATAATCAGCGGTTTCAGTTCTGTGGTGCTTTGTTGGTGTTGCTGACAGATTTTTACAAATACAAGCTTCAGTCAACAGAGTGAAGGAAGGGGCAGAGAAAGAGGATGTTGGGAAGACAAACAAATGCACTTTGAAGGTAGGGTTACAACACTCTTGGGACAGCCTGCAGATTTCTTATTGTCATCAACATAGACATGCCCTTGATGAAAAGTACAAACTGCCCCCATTGTTCGTACCAGTGTAAGGTGGTGATGGGGTTGGGGGTACTTCATGTGTTGCTCCTGAATACTGAGGAATCAGTTTGTTTCAATTCCCTTTGAAAGTAACACAGCTGAATCAAGTTCTTGTCTGACAAATTATATTATGTGCAAAGACCAAAGCGCTGTTTAGTACACATTGATTTAGGGCCCTGAACACAGACAAAAGCCATATTTTTCTCACAAAGGTAGTTTCTTGTTTCTTGTTTGACGGAGTACTTTGAACCTATTAACTGTGCTGTTTTGTTCTGCAATAAATATAACAACTACTCGCAGAGCTAAGCACCAGTTTAAATTTCTATTATGTGGAGAGACCATGTTTTTACTCTGCACTACACTTTTAGAGCTTTATGCAAGAAAGCAGAGAAATTGGCTTGTAGGCATCACAGTGCTGTTCTGAACTCAGTGTCTTCCTAAATGACTCTTAATTCAGGGAGCCCCTTCTCTCTCTGAATACTGAGCAATTAGCATTTGATGCTAGAGGTGCTATAGATTGTGCTTTGGCATAGCAGTGGGACTGTAGAGACTGTGGAGGAGAGGACGAGTGATGTTAATTTCAGTATGGGGGTGGCCAGTCGTGGGAGGACAAAGTAGAGATGGCAGACTTTTTTTTACATTTCCAGCTAGTGAGCAATATAAACCATGTACCTGGCTTTACTAAAGGCATTACCAGAAGCAATTCTCTATCTCTTGTCTCATTTGCACTTTATGCCAAAACTTTTATATATGGGTAGCCGTCAGTATCGTTAATGATTCTGCCCTTCTGCTACATACCAACAAGTCTGCAGCCGTCCTTAGCATGGCAGAGAGAGAGATAGCGATTGAAATCAAGTATAGCTTCTCAGAGCAGCCAGGGTACCCTGAACAAAGAATAAGGGTTCATCTTTTAGTCTGTTGGATGATGTGACCACATGGCATGATAGTCTACCATTCTTTCTAGAGGGCTCCAAGGTCTTTGGCATTTCTGACACATACTGCAGCAGTGACAGGCCTGCATGTGGGCTGGTGTTTTGTATGTGTTTAAATTTCTGAAATCTGTATATATCCATACATTTTAAGTTGAAGCTTTGACCAATTTTTTGTGTCTGGGAATAAACTTAAAGCAAAAGTAAGGTAAGGGAGAAAAATATGCAATCAGCCTTAGTTACACTGCATATTCTCTCTTTCCCTTTAAACACGGTGCTCCGCCATCAGTCATCTTTTTTGCTTCACTGTCACACAGGCATATGTTAGAGTTGTCCTGTCATGTTGCATTTCATGAACTTTAAGATGCCCCTGACCTGCTTTATGTCGCCGGAGGGTGAGGAAGCTGCGGGGTTGAATGATGGGATGCAGGCTGGTGTGCAGCGTCCCAGCATCAGTCTCTAGGGTCAGGTATAAGAAAGTGCACATGTGACATGCATTCATGTTAATACTTACATGTTGCTATGTATTTCTTTATTTCCTTGCTGTCATACCATGCTCCCCTAGCATGCTCTGGTTCCGTTTCCCAACCCTCACTCCAGTCATATGACTTAATCAGTCTGACAGACTCTGGGTGCCTGGGGAAAATCTCTCTATCTCCGCAGTCCCTTTCTCCTCAAGTTTACGCTCTCTGTGACAAACTCATTGTGGCACCTTTCCAAATGCAGTACTCTCTGTTGGACGGCCCTCTGTGGTCTATTCACACTCACACACATGCATTCACACAAAGACTAAGTGCACAAACTCTATAGAATACATGCCACACACAAGGCATGTAGACACACAGGTGCATGCATGGACACACACACAAACACAAGTATATGTATATATATAAATACACACAAAATGTGGCTACAAAGCAGGGTGTACAGTGATCCCCGGGCCAGACACATTATGGCTCACACCCTTCTCCCTTACATACCCTTGTTCCACTAAGTGCTTACTCAAACAGTTCCCATGCATAACAAAAACATAGGTCTAGTTATTGGTTTATTGTTATTGAGTGACATTCTCAATTAGTTTTCATCAGAGTCTCGTGGTGTCTGACCTCTTGAGTTCTTTTTGAGAGCTCATTATAAAAATAATGGGATTCTACGTCTGTGTTGCTGGCAAACCTTGGCTCCGGCCCAATAGATTCTGGCTAACAAAGTGGGCTGCAGAAAACTTCAGCCCATGGATGAGGACCACCCCTCAAGGCTCAGATGCTTCACTATTTAATTCTGCAACACAACAGCACCCCTGTGGCATCTTCAACCAGTCCAGTTAATCGGATAACTAAAAAACATTTTTATTTTCTGGAAAACCAAATGGCAATCCCACTACCTTGGCCTCTTTTCTTTTGGGACCTGATTAAACCTGGACAGAAAGCCTTTTTTAAAAGGCCAGCTATCAGTGCTAACAAAGCTGAGGAGAGCTTTTAATAAAAACTATGAACCAATTTAAATGCAAGTAGTGCATTTACAACTATTTCTTTATAAAATAATATATACAAGTGAAATGAGACTGGATTTAGGTAGCCTGTATTTCATGTCACAACTGAATCTAACATCAGGGATTGAATGACATACATGGCAGATGAAAAAAGAAAGTTGCACCAGATAAAGCAAAACCTCCTTGATTCACCTTTACTCCCATTGTGCCAAGTTATCAAATACCACAGCGAGAGCTTAACCTGTGCTTTAGCTGTATTCTATTTGATACATATGACTCAGACTCTGATCCCTGTCTTTCCTCAGAGGCAATGTGTTGTCTTTGCCAAGCTGGGAACTTTAATTTTTTCCATTTAAGTCCAACACTTACTAAGCACCTGGCAGCTCATTTTCTGATGGGGTTGATGCATTTTGGAGGTCTTTTACATATTGGCTGTACTATATATGTACATATTGTACTTCTTTCTGCCCCCTCCCCCCCAAAAGACAAAGTCACCAAGTTGGAGTGGTCCATTTGGGCTCTCTCTGAGCTGCTTTTATTTCAGACAGTGGACGGCTTTCATACTGATAGCACCTGACAAACGCTTCCCCGACATACCATTGCCCCCTTTTCCCATCTCTTGTCGTCCTTTTCCACATGCCTAAACATTTTAACGACATAGGCTTCCAGGCTTTCCATGGTCTGGCTTTGGAATTTGGAATTGATGGAGCAAGGGTCCTACAGAGCTAAATATTCTTTATTTTGGAAGGCAAACAAGAAGAGAGGGAGAAAAAAAAGCAACAGAGGGGGTTAGTTTTAAGGACTCAGATAAGGGACATGTGTTCCGTCTGTTCAAAGATTCTCTCATTATTCTCCATTTTCAACAGAAGCAATGATGAGAACGAAACATTTCCTATCTCTCAAAGTGGCAATTTGCCCATTTAATGCTTGTGTTATGCAAGCCTTTCATCCGACCTCTTTGCACTAATCTAATTCTTTTTTCCTTTTATTTCTTGGTTGATAATTCTCACTTTATTTCCATTAAGCTTTGTTTGTTCACAGCGATCTGTTGCTGTAATTTATTAGAGCTGTCAGCTTAAATGATGTGGCATGCCGACACGGCCCAGCAAATAGTGGCTCCCCTCCTTCCCCTTTTCCTTATATGGAAAGCTGGCCTAGTTTTTTACAGGGAGGAAGAGGGAGACATTACAATTAAGGTGGCAACATCGACCCCCTGGTGGCCATGCTCAGGGACCAGATGTCCTGTAAGAGAGATGCCGGCCCTCACCTCCAGGGAGCTCTGGGTTGAAATCTGGTTCATGTCTCTGTGGGGGAATGCGATTGCTCCTGTTCTATCATTATTTCAAGGATAACAGATTCTGGGAGTATGAGCCTCTTATTTTCGCCCTATTGTTGAGAGTTGTTTCTTTTAAATTCACTCCCAGCCCCACTCTCTCCATACCTGCAAAATGGTCAGGAGCTTTAGTGATCAAATCAACCTGATGCATGTCATGCTTTAGTAACCCAATAATACCAGAATTGTCAAAGCTAAAAAGGGAGATCGATCAAATTAGAGATTACCTGTTGAGGCCCATTCAGGCAACACATTTTTGGTTTGTCACCTCATTAACAATGGAAGGAATTAGCATTACTTTTCAGAAAGCAAACAGTCAGATTAGATTGCTAAATTGCCCTTTTTTGTTTGTCCTCAACCGTCTTCAGGTGCAGGATGTTTGGCAGATGCCCACCCATCAATGCTCCATGAAGCACATGTAATTTCCCTCAGTGGAGGCCTTAGAGGAAAAAGCGATCACAAAGAGACCTCACAATCTTCACTAATTCCTCTCCAAGCCCTGGATACTGCCTTTCTCTCTCATTTTGTCCTGTTCTCTTTTTGTACAAGACAACTGCCGTTTTTTAAGATGAAAGACACTTGTTTGGCAGCCTTCAAAGAGTCACAGAACTCGGAAAGTCACTTGTATTGTAGAGCTGTTCATTCTCCATTTTATATCCAATATGGAAGTGACGATCAAACAGATCAGAGCTGAGGGAGAAGCTAAAAGATGTCTGCTTTGGAGTAAAAAACAACAATACCAATCCCCAGATCCACACAAGGCTCTCTTTTAAGGATCCTCCTTCACCTAATGCCAGGAAGTGGACGATCACTATTTTTGTATTTGAAAAATGTCTTTGGTGTTGATGAATCTAAAGGGTCTCTCCACATATTACTTTTAGCTGTATTCTTTGCTATGTTTTAAATTACTGTGGACAGTTTTGGTGTTCAATGTATCATGCACTGTGTTTAATTAATCTGATAAACATATTCTACACATCTAAAAGGGCAAAAACGGAAGAAATGTCAAGTCTTTACAGAGAACCTGCAGATGAAGACTGACAGTAGACTCCAAGCCATTAACTCTCGACTCGATGTGGAACGCAACCATCTGGAGGGGACTCTTCGGGCTGCAGGAGATCCACCTTTAATTTATGAGATTTCCATGATGAGATCAGGACTGTGTTGGGAGTTTCTGCTCGGTCTGAGTAAATTGTATTTTTTATAATGAAAGCCTTGCTAATAATTCACTCTCATAACATGGGGAATGTTTAGGGGCCATGCACTGGAGGTGATGGCGGGGGGTTGGTGACTCCCTTGAACATCCCACTGTGTGCTGCCACAATCATCTTTAGATGCCCTTCTGCATTTTTAATGTCCCGTTGTGCCTGTGTCACACAGCAATGGGACAGCGGTGTTGACTTTTCTCAACAAGATCACAGAGAAATGTAGGCTAAAAGTCACACAAGGGTATTTTAAATAAAAATAATATAAATCTCCTGTTACTCTATTACTCTGCTGAAAACAAACATAATGACATCCTTAGAAAAACCAATGAGAAGTAGTTTGAACCAAAGCTGTTTAGAGTAAGATAGGCAAACAATGTGAAGTAATAAAATTAGCATACCACGAAAGTGAGGAATAATCACATTTTTGCTTGTTTGCACATACACACAAATACTCTACTCAGACAACAAATACACTGGCTTTAAGGATTAGGGCTGCAAGACGCAGATATGTTTTAATTTGTGACAAGAATGCTCTTCCTTTTGATATTTTTTGTTCTTTCTTTGTTGTTCTTTCTTTTCCTCTCACTTTTTTGCCCAAGCGCTAGATATATTTGTATACCGTGGAAGGCATTGTGTTGATATTACCACTATCCGTCTACCATAAGATAACATTGCCTTTCATGAGGAAGACAATTATCCAGTCACCCGGAAAAAATGAGATGAAGACTTCTACCTAAATGCTACTTTGCTTACCACCCTAATGGAATTCCTAAAATGCTATTTCTAATTGAATCTTAATACTCACTCTATTTTCTGTGCATCAGTAGTGACCATCATATTCCCCTTGGAAAAATAATGTGACATATAATAGACAGTGCATGGCCAGACATAGATTTCAAATCACAAACCCAACCCCAGCACAGATCAGTGCTTTCAGGGAGACTACAAATCTCGGCAATAACACTGCTACCATTTTCCCCAAAATGCCTCATGGCTACTGTAAATGAAATGGGACATAAATTGCAGTGAACCTGAGCACTGAGTCTCTCTAAACTAGATATACCTGGTACTGGATACACCACAGTGACCAGGGTGCTGGCGATTGACAGAATATTTGTTGTAATTATCAACTGGTCCTACTTCCTGCTTTCAAAATTATATGAGTTGACCATGGTGGACCTGCCTATACATCATTTCGCCTGATGTTAGTTATTTTCAGGGTGCTGTCCACTCATCGGTCATTACATGGGCACACATTCTCTAGTAACATTATCGCTTTAGAAAAGGCTTCAATAAACTGAGCATGGCTTTTAGGGCTCTCTCTCGCCACTCTAATCCAATCTCTGATGTGGAGTGTGTCCATCATCGCGCACCGCAGGCATTTTCTGTGTCCCTGTGCTCTTGGTTGCACAGGAAGTAATGGATGGCCTCGCCCTTGGTTCACCCCAAGGCCTTCTGGTTCCTCAACTGTTTGTCTTCAGGTTGTCACAAATGGGTCTGCACTGTAGAATTTTAATTTGATTAAATCAGGTTTAAAAGGTTAGAGAAGGAAGGAGGCAAGGGGGTAGTCCTGCCCAGTATTACAAGCAGGTCCTGTGCCATTTAGCATTGGGTAGTGGCCAAAGGAAAGTGGAAAACTGGAATGACTTCTGTGCTCCTTTGTGTGCTCCACTAATGTCCCACAGGGATTGAGCAATGACCACTGTGTATTCCCCCAGGATGCCAGCCAGATTGAAACCACTGCAAACAGCTTTGAAAGGATAGCAAATCATTTAAACTCCCCAATGTGCATTAGCATTTTTCAGTACCTCAGACAGCCTCCACAATATTAAATTGCACTTGATAAAATAAAATAAAAATCAGAGAGTGTGACAAGTGCTCTTCAACCTCCAAATCAGCAAAGTGAATATTGGAGGGTCCTATAAAAATAATTATACTTCAATCCACTTTGTTTACTCTATCCGTCTCATCCTGTCATTCTTTCGAGGAGTCAGGTGATAGAGAAAGGATTTAAGATAGAAGACATTGAAAGGTGTTGTGTGGCAGAGACACAGAGTAGTGAAATCATGAATATCTAGGGCTTGCCTTTAGTTGATCCTGCTTGTGATACCACAGTATTATTGCGTATAAAATAGGCTGTGTATTACAGTGGGCAGTGTCAATCCAAGCAGTACCATATTAAATAAACACATGGGCTTATAATCAATACAGCTATTGAGGTTCAATACATACATGCAGGGTTCATCATTTTATATTTTATTCCGGCAGTGCTCTTTGGTAATGCAAGCGACTGAGGGTATGGAATGTATGTGTGTGTATGTCTTTCAATACATGTCTTTCTGCGTGAAGTGTGTGCCAGATGAAGCTTTACCTCGTAAACAACTATAATGACACAAAGCCACAGGCCTCACACTGAATTCATCTGGAGACCAATAGAGGGCTTTTCTATCAATATGCAAACCAAGTACCCTGTGTCACAGATTTCCTAAGACCTGTGAAACTTCTTTCCCTCAACAAATACACAAATAGGAATGGAGTTGGCAAAGTGCCTACGTTTGTGGTGCTGAAAGAGCGTTTTAGGGGGGCAGGGTGGTATGCAGGGCAGTTAATGGCTCCTATGCTAACATTGCAATTCTCACTAGTGAAAGGCCCTTTCTTCCCAATTGCTTAATTGTCTTAGTGGGACAGGCAGGTGGCTCAAAGCCTCATTTGGCATCTGGTGAAAAAAAGAAAACATGCACATCTACATAGTGTAGGGTATGGGAGTGTTGGGGGAGGGTGACAGCATTATAAATGTTTCATTCTCAAAGCTACACATCCCCCCTTGGCAGATTTCAAAAGTCTTGGCTTGGATCAAGAGCAAGTTTGTGCTGCTATTGTGTCTGATGTGCTTCCCTGAATAAAACATTGTTTGATATCAGTGCCAGATCAAATAGCCTTTCAAAAACCCATGCCTCTCACCATTGGTGTCGGGTACCATAGAGAGAACTGTTTTCCTATCCGTTAGCTACCGAGCCTTCCATTTAGCACTGCTGAGCACAATTTAGATGTATCTACTGAAATGGAAGCACACAAGTAGGGAGGTATTGCCAGAGGCGCATCAATACATTTGACTGTCCCACACCATGGTGTTTTACAACTGTTCCCAAGAGTGAACTTTATTAGTTTGGAGTTCAGACACAAGCAACAGCCCCAAGGTTTGCTAACAAACCAAACGAAGTACGGCAGTTGCTATAACCAGTGTAGCTCTAATAACATGAGCGACAAAATCTAAAGTCAGAAAGAGACACATCCGTAATCATCCACAGGTGAGAAGCTTCTCCCTTCCCAGATTCAGCTTGTACAAGTTAAAAGGCTAATTTGCATTTATATTGCCATTCAAGGCTTGCAGCTGTAATTGTAATGGCACAGAAGCAAATGCACATATACTCACATGCATGCACACAGAGATGCACATGAAATGTAGTAGGAAAGTAGGAAAACCTTTCCCATGAGTCCATTGTAATGAAGCTTTGACATGAGAACATTCGGGCAGTAAGAAGCAGAGGAAGAGATGGGGAGAAAATGGGTTGAGGAGAGAGGGGTGAGTTCATCCAGGTGTAATATTGAGCCGTCCCAAAAGCTTCCCGCCAAACACTGGGAAGTTGTTATCAGATCAGCAACCCAATTCTTCAAGTGCCTCCTGTGTTGAAAGACCACATGCATCTTCTGGGCTCCTTCCTAACAGTCTTTCACAATTATGTCGGTGCATTGTCTGGCTGGTTTACTCACAAATGTTTTGAGCAATTGCGGGGCACATAACATGGCACAGGTTGCAGAACTGCATCGGTTACATGCACATTTCTGAACATGCATTAGCCTCTTAGGAGATATAACAACATACATAAATGTCTGCATTTCAAAATAAGACAGATGTACCCCACATGTACTCACCATACTATTCCGCTAAAGCAACAACACCAATTACGCACAGGTGTCAACTCAGGTGTCAACTCAGGTGTCAAGTTTAAGTATTAAGTATATTGTTGAGTTTAAATATGAAGCATCTTTTCAATATATGTTGTGTGAATAACACACTGAATAATTCAACAAAATATTGTAATTATTGTCAAAACTGTATATTTCATCCACTTTAAGTTGCAATCTGAAACATTCTGCACACACGGCAGAGATGGTGCAGCCTGTAAGTGCTATGCAGTAAAAATGACCAAGCAATTTAGTGAATGACAATGAATCTAATCCTAACCTGTCCAGTTGGCATTAACAAGCTAACATATATAGTTATAGTTATGGCAAACATTAATAATCTTAGCTTTATTTCATATTTTAGCCTGAGCTAAACTTGGTTTTACTCAATTGACTGCATCGATATAATGTATTTCTAAAAATAAATAGAACATATTTCAAGGAATAACAATAACATGTTATTTGCATAACAGCAACACATCATTTTTTTTCTATTTTGTTTGATTTCTTTTTTCACCTTCTGTTCACACATTTTACATTTTCACCTGCATAGCTTTGTGTTCTTGTTTGGCTCACCTGTTACCATGACATATGTTGACTCAAGCTCAGTGGTTTCACCCATACATGGTAAACAAGCTGCTCTGTATTTCGCAAAAACACATCTAACAATAGCAGAACTGAGTGTTTATGGATCTTTTTTCCTGTTTCTAATACGGGGTATGAGAGCCTTTTTCTCAGCTCTATTCTTAGATACAGTATAACTCCTGGAACTACTAAATTTGAAAAAAAATATCCCTGTGGTGAGAACTTTTATTCAGTTAAAAAAGGGCTCGGGACGGGGATGATATATGAAGGCTAAATGTTAGACGGAATTAACATTTAAGTCGTACATTTTCTCAGGGTGAATAAAAATGGTTTGTATTGTAACGCTGTTTGAACCCACCTAGTAGATCACGTGTTCTACAAGCAATCACAGATCCCGATAGCAACTTTAAAATGTCTATCTATCAAAACCTCGGCTTGGTATAGACAGGATTATCCGAGAAAAGACAGTCTGGCTAAAAACACCACCGATTTTTTTTTCTTTTGGCCTTGCTGTGTCAATGCTTTGTCCTCTCCAGGGAGAAACACAGTATTATCCACCTCACAGCAGCACCCCCACCCCTGAACACACACAGCCCTGCAGAGTCGACTTTAGTTGCTTTACTTGTTGTTTCATGTGCATTAAAATGCAATTTAGAAGCCATTAATCCATCCCATAATCTGTCACCAAATAAAATCCTGACTAGGGCAACACAGGGCTTCCACATAACTCTCCTACATTTAGCATCAGTACATGCAGCTCTTTTTAAAAATCTCCAACTATCACTATTACTGTCATCAAAGGATAAAGTCTCAGATGGATGGAGATGGGACAGTAAAGAATGAAGAAGTGCAGCTGCTAACCCTGCCTTCAAAGGTGACCCAGTGATCACAACAGCATCTGTTTGAATTACTTAACATCGCCACCCAACAGACATGTAATCCGGGATAATGCCCTTTTGCGGAGTGCTCCAATCTGGATAAATTCATCCCTGAGGAATGAGATCCAGCAGCAGAGTCTCAGGGAGAGAAAGGAGATGAGGGGCTTGGGGTTGATTGGTTGGTACTAAAGAAAACTGTTGGGGCTGAGAAGAGAGTCTTCTCGATGGATAATGAAGCCCAACAGTAAACAGCTTGATTTTGTTGACTGGCTGACTGACTGCATGAGAGGAAGCAGATCATTGCCTGGTTTTCCAAGAACACTCCAAACTAATCATATTCCCCTCCCTGGCTGACCTGAATCCTGACAGACTCGAAATGAGGCTTTCATCCAAACTGCAGTTACCGGATATACTATACTTACACTCTGCTTTTTTATCTGGGTACTGCCCACACATTTTGAAGGTTGTGTTCTTACATGAACACGTGCCAATCTCTATCTCTATGTTTATTGATTCATTTTGATATGTGTATTAATTCCATATTTGTTTCATCAATCAAATAAATACTTGCCAAAACAGATTTTTCTTGGAAACAGCATCTCTGGTTAATTCCACAACCACTGCCAAACACTAGGACTTACACATTCCAGCTGTCCAGTGGCAGCCTCTTAGATTATTTATTCATATGTTTACTTATTACCATAAATATCCAACAGGGCACTCGGCTCAGAGGGATTACAGGGGCCTTAATCTATCGTGGCACAGAAATGAGCAGGGGTCACAGCAGCTGAGGTGACTTAAGCTGGCTAGCCTTGATGGAACATGCAGCACAAACAAGAAAACAAACTGCATTCCACTGGGCCCCATTAAGATGGCGTCATCTGTCACTCACTTAGTTTGGATAGCATAATCCAGACAGGGGTAGCATTAGTCAAACCGACTGTCATGTATGGTGAGGGTAAATCATACGAACAGGACAAGGACACTTTTGTGTGTCTTACCAGGCATTTTAATTTCCTGTACCAGACTCCCATTAGTCTGTGGTTATTTAGCAAGGTATATGACAGCATGTAAGAAAAATGTTTATTGATTTTAGCATTCTGATAGGAACGGGATGAATCAGTTAAGTACCTCTGAGTCATAATGGTCATAATCCATGCATAAGACAGCAGTGTGTCTGGCTCACAAACTAGTCATAATAATGTGTTCGAAAATTGGTATTTATGTTTGAGTAGTGTGCAACGTAATGGGATGTATTTATTTCTCTTTCCCTTTGGACAAGTGAGAATGCTTTCTCTCTCTCTATAAAGAAGCCCACACATCTAGACATGACATTGGGAAGACATTTAATTATACTTTGGTTGAGAAATATGTATCAAAGCCTGCCGCCCATGGAAAGCGGATTTAGAGTCGTCAGTCAGCAGTTAATAGACAGCAGTAAATGAAACAGGGGCTGTCGGGGGGTGCTAAGACATGCTTTCCAGGACTAAGAAACAGCTTAGTCTGGCTGGGTGGTAAAATCGGGAGTTCTGACACGATATATGAGGGGGTTGGAGATAATGACCATTGGGGGGAGGAAAAGGACAGGAGATTTTTAAGAAGATTGGGATTTCATTCTGGTGCAGCAGCACTGCCCCTAGTGGGCAAACATTGAGTCTAGGATAGCCCGTCGAGATTTAATTTCCCCTGAGAAAGTGGACCCAAAACCCAGTGGACATTTCACAAGGTGTGAGACTTGACATGGACAATGTGTGATTATTCTCTAGTGAATTTTCTTCAGATCCTGGCACATCCAGTACAAGAATATTCTTAAACTGCCCCTCCTCCACAGGGACATCATGCTCTTATATTTCACCCTTTCCCAGACAGAGGCAAGGGTTCTCAATCGCACTGCATCTAGCAGCAAAATAATGCATATAAAGAGAAAGGGACGGTTATTGAATGGAAGAGAACGAGAGGGAGAGAGAGAGGGAGGGAGAGAGTCAGAGAGAGAGAGAGAGAAAGAGAGAGAGAGATGCCACTGTGAGGTGAGGAGCGAAATCAAGAGCCAAGTGAAAAATGTGAGAGATGAACACTGTATAGATTGGATGGGGGGAGGAATGGGGAAGAGGTGGTGCGAGGAGATGGACAAGGTCCTGGACCAGTTTGGCCTGAAGTGAATGAGTTCCTGGAGACTATCTCCCAGACCCTTCCGACTGGTGCTGTGTCATCTGTCAATGGCAGGAGAGGTGACAGTGAAAGAAAAGGTACTAGATGTGGCAACGAGATAGTCAGGAGCATTGTGCGGCAGCTTTCCTTCTCCTAATGCTCTCTTTCTATTATGCCCCGGACCATTTATTTCTCAAAGTTGAGAGAAAAAAAAGTGCTCAGTGCCTCTGCATTTGGACCGACTCTTCTGTCTTGCTCATTTTCATGCTCTCTTTCTTTCTCGCTCTCTCGCAGGATAGCTGCGTCTAAGTATATGACTGCTATGGCCACAACTCCCCTCTGTCCCCCTGTTCATAAAAACAAGATTGTTTTCTGCAGCTTTCTGCTGACACCGGCTCGGCACATAAACAGAGCCGTAATTTGTACAACAACAGTAAGCTACGGGGAAGCACTTTTTTTCTTCCCAGAGACATGCATACAGAAGTTAAGTTGTTATCCCCTGCTTACCTGGCAGGGAAATAAGTATTTTATACTATGGTTATAACCAACAGCGCTGAAATACACAGCAATCCCATCTCATTCCAGTTGTAGCAATCGCCTCATTCCAGCTGGTACTATCTCAGATAGGGTGTTAGTTATTCCTAGAACTAGGGCTAAGCCTGTGATGGTATGTGAAGGAAAATGTGATGGCCACAGAAGTACAAAACACAGTCTGCCAATAAATCAAACCCCCTCTGCAGTTTTAGTGTCTAATATAACTAGGGCGTTATTCATGCTATGAACTTGCAAGTAATGAAAAAAAGGGCAGTAAAGATACAGCAGAAGTAAGTTCTTAGCAGATGCTTAACAGAGTGAAGGAGAGGAATGACTGATAATGTATTTCTGCATCGCATTAAGCACAGATGGTAGAGAACGACTTGACAATGAAAATCAAGGGGAGAGCATAGAGCAACAACAAGCTCCGGGAACGGTTACACTATCTACAGTGCTGTGTCTGTTGCACTATAACTGCTCCTTAATGAAGGCCGCGACCTAGAGAGAAAGCTCCCATTGCCTTGACTCTGTCCAATCTCTGGGTCGTCTTACACAACTCCTGATGCTGTCCCAGGTCACATACAGTCATAAAGAAAAGCCCAGCTGACACCCACTCCGGAAAGGGCTCTACACCCGGTAAAGTGTGCATGGGAGATGGAGACACGGTTTTAGAAGCTTCATCACATAAGCCAGGTTCAATTTGACCTCTCCTGATATTATTATTATTAATTCCCAATTTCTACATGCAAAATGAACAAGCAGAAAAGTCTAATAACATAAAATTGTTTCATGTGATGAGCAGCATTTTTTTTTGTTTTTCTTTATTTTTGTGTAAGCTACAAATCAACATGTGAAACAGCTGGAGTCAGTGCTGTAGAAAATGTTCTTGTTCACCAAGTTTCTTTTGTTGTTGTGTTAACGACTTGAAGCTGTCAATTTTAACACAAGGTGTCAACAAATTGAGATCTCACAGTGGAGATTTTGACGGTTTTGTACAAAATGTTACAACTTCCTCTGGGAAACAACTACACACACACACGCATGGATGCACGGACGCACGCATGCATAAATATACCCACACAGACACATTCATTCAAACAGTGCCCTCCTTAGAAATGTAGTCCAACATGATGGGGTCATACTTTGTAAAGAGGAAGCAGCTGTGACATTGACCCTGACCCTGCCGAGTGTTAACCAGGATGCTCACTGTGGGCCGGCCATGGCGCTAGGAGCTGACAAACATCTACTGTCTGATTCAGCCCTGCGTGGATCCATATATCACACAAACACCACAGAGGTAGTGTTCTGCTGTACTTGACTCACCTCTATTGTTTTCCAAAGACAACCACCTGGTGGCAAGCTGGGGAAACAACTTCTCCATCCTAAATCTGTCCACAAACAGACTGTCTAGGAGTAAAAATAACAGCAAATACTGTCCAAAGGGCTGGAGTTGCCAAGCTTTCCTCATGAGTCTGCCTTCTAAGGCACTTTGCCGTTAACTTTTTCTCTCTTTTTTTTCTTTTGTCCAGACCCCCCATAGTTGAAGTCAATGGGGAAGGGCTGTCAGTTCAAAACAATGTGACTCCGGAGTGAACGCTTGACTGAACTGGACTGGGGTTAGGGGGCTTTACTCGTGCGTCTATGTTTGTGACAGGAATATCAAGCCTGCAAAGGAAGTATTTAACTTGTCTTGTCTCCGAAGGCTACCACAAACTACTGATGAAGAAAAGTGCAGGGTACAACTGTCAATGGCTCTTTAACTTCAGGACAGCCACGTATATGTTTTTCTCCAATTTCCTCTTTTTCTCTTTTTGCATCGGACATAACAGTTCACATGGAAGTGTTTCGTTATTAGCATT
This sequence comes from Echiichthys vipera, assembly GCF_963691815.1. Taxonomy (NCBI): domain Eukaryota; kingdom Metazoa; phylum Chordata; class Actinopteri; order Perciformes; family Trachinidae; genus Echiichthys; species Echiichthys vipera. The sequence continues at coordinate 9,198,552 of NC_139830.1, read as the reverse complement.
TAAATACACAGATGGTCGGACAAGCTCAAATATTACAGCAAGATGAATTCAGAGACATCGTTCCCAGCCAGCAAGTCACACAGCAGTCACAAGCACACACAATGTGATGAATAAGCAACTTCAACTGGAAAACTTACCATGTCCGGAGATCCAAAGGAGCAGAAGGACCAAAGGGATCATGACTGTCGAGCGGAGCGGGCAAAACCTACGGAAAACAGTGGGCGAGTGTGAAATTGAAGTTGGCAAGCACAAACACATGCACAAGAAGAGACAGTGCTCCTCTGTGCTGCTGAGAGGGGGGTACGGGGACGGATGCTACAGTCCCTCAGTGGTGTCTCCTTTTACCAGTGGAAGGCTGGTACTTCTTCAGTCCTTCTCTTCTTTTGCTGATTCTTCCTCTTCTCTGTGCGTCTCTTTTCCCCGTCTGTGTCACTCTTCAGAGTTGCCAGTGGTCCGCTCTGCCTCGCATGCTCTCTTGTTGATGTGAGCTTGTAGACTTTCTGTGTCTTCGCTGCTGACTGAGGATAAACATGCTCACTCTTTCTCTCTTGCTCGCACGGTTTCTCGTTGCTCATCCATTCTCAGTCTCTTTAGCCCTCACTTGCCCCCCTCCTTCTCGTTCTATCTCCTGCTCTCTGTCTCTCTCTCTCTCGCTCCACCACTCACAGAGCAGACACGGTCAGGGAATAAGCTCCACAGACTAGACTCCTCCCTTTTTTCTCTCTCTCTCTCTCTCTCTCTCTCTCTCTCTCTCTCTCTCTCTCTCTCTCTCTCTCTCTCTCTCTCTCTCTCTCTCTCTCTCTCTCTCTCTCTCTCTCTCTCTCTCTCTCTCTCTCTCTCTCTCTCTCTCTCTCTCTCTCTCTCTCCCTCTCTCCCTCGCTG